>NC_134278.1:81795639-82406639 GCF_949628215.1 Phalacrocorax aristotelis
TGCTTTGGGACTCGCCCCCCTCCTCTGCTCTCTGCCCTGAACTGCTGGCAGAGCCCCAGAGCCTGGCTGCCAGGCTGTGGCAGGGCTGGGACCCTGTTGCAGGTGGGTGCCGCAGGCGTGGCGTGCGCTCCAGCTGCTGGGGAAAGGACATGCTGAAAATGCAGCTCCTGAACCACATTTAGGTCAAAGTGGTCAGGAAACGGAGAGTGTGCTCCTGGATCAGGGCCCCAAAGGCCTGGGTACCAAGAAGCATGTTATTCAGTGTTATGGTTCCCTCTGTGCTCTCTCCTTGTCCCACCACAGCTTTGTCTTTTGCCATTAAAAAAAAAAAAAACCAAAAAAAAGAAAAAAAGTCCTAAATGACTGGTCCAAGGCTGCACAGGAAATCTGTGTCAGAAGAGGGAATTAACCACAGCCCCAAACTAGTGCTTTTCTTACTGAGCTGTCGTTTGTGTTGCCAGGCATCATAATGATCATTCCTCATCCAAAAATATATTACGGGGGGGGGACGGGGACACGGGGACACAGAAACTCCAAGTAGTATGAAATAGCTTGGATTTACTGCAAACCTTTATAGCTATTTACTGTTCCCTGAATGGTGCCAGGTCTTGTCCAGACCGTCATCTGTTGCTGCCATCCCAGGTTTTAAGTAGGGACCAGCAAAATAGTAAAATTCAGTTGCCCATGTCCTTCTTGTCATCTGGAACCGGGCAAGAGCTGAGGAGCCTCAGGGCTTTCTGGTCACTGGAGCTGCTGGATTCCAAGCACATGGCAGGGAGAGGATGGGAGAAATGGGACTGCTGGATCCTGGCCTTAGATTTAATCTTAGTCCCTGGCTTTAAACCGCATCCGCTTGTACATACCTGTCCAGAAGTCCTGATGCCTCGTGCCTTCCCTCTGTGTGGCTCCGATTGCTGGGCCTTGATTTTATACACTTCGGTGACTCAGCCGAGAGCGTGAAATGCTTCTTTTCTGTTCCCAGCTTTCCCTGCTCGCAGCTCTGCCCACAAACGCAGGCGAGGTTTGTTCCAGGCTTGCTCCCCCGCATTCAGCTTTCCCCTGCCTGGAGAGGGGGTGGCTCCAGGCAGCTTTCCCCGCTCCCTTGGCCCTAGCAGGAGGTGGGTGGGAGGGCTCTGATTTCCTAGCGCTCAAGCAGGGCTACTCCGTCTGTCTTTGTCTAAGCAGGGAGCGAGGTAAAGGGGGGAGATCAGTGTCTGTAGTTCCTACTCTCACGTCTTCCACTGATGGGATGGAAGGGAGAGAAATTACCGAGTTTCTTTGCTGACAGGTCATGATGATGTAAAGCTCTGTCTGCTGACATGGGTTTTGGTCGCTCTCTAGGCAACAGTAAAAGGCTTCAAGTGTTTTTATTTCTCTTTAAGACTCTTGCACTTGGGAGTAAGTCCTGGAAATATTCACACAGGACAAATGACTTTTCTAAGGAGGCCCTTGGGAAATGTCAAACGCAATGCTCTCACCTGCCACTCCTGTGGAGTGGAATTCTCCTGGCCGATGGATAGGGCCTGTGGCATCTCACGCTGCACATGACAGATTTGGGAGGCCTCTCCCAGTCCCGCTGTGTGTGGGTTGTGTTCTCTGTTCTGCATCTGCCATACCGCGTGGCTTGGGAGAATTCCCATTCAGCTCCTACTCTCATCCTTCACTGGATAAGTTAAGTCTAACAATGTGAAACATCTCCCACCAAGGGACTTGCCCTGAGCTGGGTTTCTCAGCATTCCCACAATTCAAATAATAATTAGGCTGGTCAAGGGCTGAGAATAAAGCCAGGAACTGGAAAGGGATGAATTGAGAGAGATTGTTCCAAAGTAAAAGCAAAAGGGTGGTTGTTCCGTTGCTACTATAAGACAATTAATGATTAAAATTTCCAGGGAGAACAGTAGTCAGTGCTTTTCATTTGACAGGACAACAAAACAGATCTGTGACACAAAGGCAACACAGACCCGTATGCTTTGGTGCTAAAGTGCAGATAAAGGTCTTGCTTTCCTAAAAACCTTGAGTCTGCATGTACGCAGGCCTTATCTGTTGACCCTGTCATTCATTATCTGTGGGGGGAGAGAGCCTTGAAAAACACCAGAACATCCACAGAACAAGATACCGTCTTTTTAGTAGGACTCTAGGGAGCCATTGCCGTTCCTTGGAGGCTGGGCAAGATGTACATGTTTTTCCCCTGTGGGATGACTCTAAGGCAAGACAAACAGCTTCCTGAACGAGGGGCTAATCCCACAGATTAACCCTGGTGGAGCAGTTTGGCAGGCCTGCACTTAGGGCAGCGTGCAGGCCAGGCACGTGGGCACTAACAGGTACCTTTGGAGATCTGCGCTCTCTCAGGTTCAAAGGGCACATTGGAGCAGGTCAAAAAAATCTGAAGAATTTGCTATAATAGGAGGAGAGCCTAGCCCTGGCTAGGCTCGTGGAAACCCTGCCTTCCCTTTGGCTTTGCAGACCTGCTGGCTGCAAACTCCTCTTTGAGAGAAGCCAGGGAGCAGGGAGATGGCCTTGCTTTGCCTTGGGCTATTAAGTATCCATATTGTGATTGCTGCCCTTAGCTCAGTATTTACAGACAGTGTATTCTTGTTGGTTGTTGTATTGTTTTTAATCTCTTTAAAAACTACTCCATGAAACCTGGAGAACCAAATGTGGCCTCACTTTTAATGTGTTCAACCGTGCTGACTAAATTTTGGAGAATGAGACAAGCAGCCTTTTAAGACTGGAAAAGCAGCCCAGCTGTTAAGTTAGCAAGTGGGCTGCTCATTGCAGTGAAGGTGGAAGGGAAATGGAGACTGTGCCCAGAGGTGCTTTATTTCTGAGTGATACGGGGAACCTCTTGCGAGAAGCAGAGCGCCCTTGGAAAATAAGCTCTGTTATTTTTATTTTCCACCTTTGTTTCTGCTTTTTGGATGCCTAGTTTTTGAGGCAGGCATTGTATTTTCCCAGCTCTTTGCCTAGCTGCAAACTTTAATCATCTGTAATATTCCTGCTATGGTACTACGTCTCAAACAGCTGCCCAGGTATTGGTGAAGATTTCCCAGGAACATACATCAACCCTCTCTCACCAGTTTCTATGAAATCATTTGGTAGAAGCAGGCAGGCATTTCCCCTTTGTGAATCACTTTGTCTTGTTCTCACGTCACTTTGTTTCTTGGGCTTATTCTTCTCCTTTTTTTCTACTTTTCTAAGAGTTTCAGTGGCAACCTGGGGGAATGTTCAGTAAAGGCAGGCATTTTTGTCAGCCTTTTCACATGGATGATGCACAAAGAGCTGAACCAGATGCCCCCTCTCCGGGGCTGATTCAGTACTGTACAAAACCCCTCTGCCTGCAGGGATGCTGGGGATGAGCGCTGCATTCCTTAGTGACACCGAGATAAGCACAAGCACAGGGAGAGCTGGAAAAGGTGAGGATGGTACCAGGCTGTGAAGTTTAAGAGATGAATGTTTCTCACTGGCTGTGATCCAAGTAATGGTTAAGAATGAAACGATCCTGAAAAAATCTGGGGAATGGCTTTTAAGGCCAACAAAAAAAAAAAAAAAAGAATTTTGCAGGTCAGTTCACAGAGCAAGCACAAGCAAGACATTTTCCTACAGACAACAGGAAGAGAATGCAAGAATGGGATTATTTAGTCTGAGGTTTCAGAAGACCATGGTGTGTGTGTTGTCTGCTGCAGTAACCCATGCTGAAGGCAGCAGTGAAATCCCCTACGGAATTTGTTGTAAGAACAGACAGCAGCCATCTGACATCTGTGGTGTTTTACCCTGACCTGACTTTGGTTTAATTAAGCACGATGTGGAGGATAGGGTTGCAGCTGAGCTGAGGTATTAGTTTCCTAAAGGTTTTTGTTTTCATCTAAACAACGTTTCTGTCCAGGGTTTTTGGTCTCTGCATTGCGAAATTTCAGGGCAGACGCCCTTGTCCTGCTTTCATTCTCTCTGTAAAATGTCTCACGCATTTGGCACCGTGCAATTACTAACTCAGTTACCATAGACCACTGAGCCTATGGTCTTTAACCCTATGTATAAATCAGGTGGTACATACACGTGAAAGGCAAGTCCCATCAGATTATTGCGTGAGGAGGAGGGTGTGGTACTCCGTAAGCATTAAGAGGGACCCTCAGTGATGTGAGGAGGGATAAAGATTACTCGATGCTATGGCCTGCCCTGAGCTGGGCTGGTGCAGGTACAAGGCAGAGCACGCTGGTGCAGGCCTCCTCTCAGGAGCTGCCAACTGTGTCCAGCCTGGAATTACAGAGGTGCAGGAGTGCCCTGGGTCATGCCTTCCCACTCCCAGCTCTTCAGGGGCTGCTTGTAGAAAGCGGAGCTGCAGTCACTGCCCCCATGCAGTACTGAAGACAGCTGGATAAAACCAGATTCCTTTCCTAAGTGTTCCTTACTTGTCATGGAAAAGCCTTGCAGGGTGAGTGGAGCAGGAAGAAAGACAGGTGATGATTTAGAGAAACATGGAGACAGGACAGAAGCAAGGGATCATTCCCTTCAAGCTAAAATTACAAGGGTGGGGCTTACAGCCAGCCTGGATGAGCTGGCAGAGCTCTTTGCAGAGCAGCAGCAAGTCTTTTCTCGAAAGGCAGTGACACATGGGGAGGGGCAGGAAAAGAAACGGAAATATTTGATAATTTCTCTGAAATCCCAGCACAGACAACTGGGATGCAAGTAGGTGCGTTTGCTTAGCAGTAAAATGAGCCATACGCTCTGCTAGTGAGAACTACATTCAAAGTTCCCATATCTCTGCATTTGTGTGTTCAGATAGTTTAGAAACAGGTGGCAACCACAGGGCTTCCCTGTGACCATTGTGACAAGCTCTGCTCTGAGAGTGGCAAGCATGGGGCTGTGCTAAATGAGGGGCTTTAATGCAGGCACAGTCACGATCCTGACTGCAATCAGTAGCCAAAGCAGAGGATGAGTCTGGAAAAGGGCTGCCTGTGGAAAAAGTGCTGGCACTGAGATGCGCATTCAGCTCTCCCACAGCACCCTTGGGCAGGTTTTAAATATTGCAAGTGTATTTGGACTTGGACTATCCATTATAGGTGGTTCTCACACTCTGAGGAAGAAATTTGGCCTGCATCAAGCAAGTAAGAAGTGGGTAAGTCAGTCCTCTGCTGAAGGAAAAGTGGATGGTCCCTCAGCCTGTGTACAAAGGGCTGAGGAGAGGGAAGTACAGAGGGCTGGGAAGCAGGCTGTATCGGCTCTTTCCTTTGAAAAATGTAAAGCTATAGTGTGTTTAAACTGGGACAAATTGGAGCGATTCCACCGCAGCACTAGAGAAAAGCAGAGGGCATGACAGAAAAATGAGGGCTATCCAGTCCCAGTTAGGATTTCTGCAACCTATCTTGGTGATACGACAACACCTGTCCATTCTATGTGAAACCAGTTTTGGTTTGTCCAGCAGTTTCACAAATCCTCCCAGCTCCATTCTCTGCTTGCTTTACTGATCACTGCGCATTGCAGGGCAGAACTAAATTTCTTTCAACTTGGTGGACATGTGTGGCTTTTTCCAGCAGACAGAGCTGGCTGCTACAGATATGGTTCCTCCGGCACAGCGTCACTGAATAATCTCCTTGTATTCTGCATTAAATACATCAGATACAGGCATGTCAGCTCTTTACTCAACTCATGAACCAGTTGAGTTTAGAGTTAGATGTCACAGTGAAACAGAGCAACGGGACAGAAAGTAGAAAGGCCCACACTCAGGGGCTTTGTTAAGAAGCAAATAATTTCAAATAGTAGCTTAAGTATTTTTTTCAACCTGGAAATTAACAAAGTTCCTCAAAAGATCAACGTTTTGAATCCAGTTTTGCCAAGATTAATGCTTTGGTTTAGGTGTCTGGTAGCTCCTCGAGCTTTAAGGGAACTATTTAAGTGGATGAAGGTGGGCACAGGTGCTACATTTTTGAACAATTGTGTAATGACTACTTGGGTTGTGATGGCTCAGTCTGCAGGACTTTGGAACACTGGTGGAATGTTTTCTGTTCCCAGCACAAGTGTTAGACAGCTAATGTAGCTTTAAAATACGTATTTATTCAGCTTTAGTTCTGTTAAACGCTGGCTTTTTTAACAATGGTCAGTTCAACAGTGGGAGTTCCACTGCTGTAACAGAGAAGAAAATTTGCTGTACGATACCCTGGAGTTACTTGTTCTGGATCCAATTAAAAACACTAGATTAAAAAATGCCCAGTGGCTAGACAGTGTTTATTTAAAAACTTCTAGCTGTACAACAGGAAAACAAAGACGATGTAATTTTCCTAGTGTTGATGATGGAGTTGCTGTAATGCATCCAGTGACCTTGGCTTCAATATTTAACAAAAACTGTAAATAATGCAGTCATATCACAAGGTGGATTGACATGTACAAGATTTATTAGTCAACAATTGACAATCCTCTGGTCGTCTTAGCTGTGGGGAGAAGCAGGCAGAGGGAAGAGAGTTTACTTCACCTCATTCCTGACCTCCAGTTAATTTATGGAACAGATCCTCATCCAGTGTTTCGTTCTGGTCCTTGGAGCGGGTTGACAAGAAGATGTAGCCCCCAATATACTCATGGATGATTTTGCAGTCTGCGCTCAGGCACGTGAAAGCGATAGATACGTTCTGATCAAACTCAATTGCAACCTAAAAAAAATACATAGGGTAAAATCAGGAACAGAGATAAGCTGCATCTGGGAAAAAAGAGCAAATATCAGAGCACAGCTGGACCACAAGTACTGTGACAAAGCAGTACCTGTCTCTGCTAACCAAGAGCTATAAAGATGTTTGGGTCTGCAGGATGTCCAGAGTGTTTGGCTGCGTGTTTCTTAATTTTCTGCTGTGGCAGGGCCCTCTTGTGGTCAAAATCTTGTTGCTTGTTTAGGCAGGCTACAAAACCATGCTTTTAACTAGTTTTTCTAATGGTGTATAAAGTGAACACTGAGAAAATCAGGAATGGTGCTCCTGACTCTTTGTACACTTAACCATTAATGTTTAATACTCTCCATTGTTACATGCTGACCTTAAATCTGCTTTTGTGGTCCAGGTTTTGATTTCCAACTACTGTCAGTTCTAAAATCCAGCAAACAAGTTAGTTGCTAGCTGTGGATTTTGCCTTTTTTTGTAAGAGATATAAAGCAAACCCAACAGTTTTATCCAGCATTAGAGGCTCTGGCAGAGGGAGTACTGCAGGGGAGTAGTAGGGGTTGTATCTGATCTCTCCTGGCTCCTACAGGTGGATGCGGAAAACTGTGTAAGCAGGAGCATTTTCCAGGCTCCTTGAATTTACCTCAGGTCATGCTAGTTCTACCCCAGAAATATACAAGGTACAAAGCTGGCTTCAAGCTTTCAAACCTAAGCTCTCCAGTAGACTGCTGGGCAACAGCCGGCCCCACTGAGCAGCCTTCATCAGGGTCAGGAGCGCCCTGGTGTAAATCACACAACGGAGCTTCTTTCTCAGGACCATATACTGACACAGAGGAGCTTGCGCCCTGGTCTTGCAATCTCAGTCTGGGCTCTGAAAGACAAACTGGTTTCCTGTATCCTCAGCCTGTATTGGAGACTGAATCATCACAATTTAGAGAATGATGCATGAGATAGACTATACAGAGTGTTAAAATGAGATTTTTACTGACAGAGAGGTAAACATAATGGATTTGAATTTACCTTTGAGTGTCTGTATTTCATCCCATCAAAATCAAGGGCAACTTATAAAGAATAAGCTTGGTACAAACCTTTTAAACTGGAGACCTTTTACTTTCTGAATTTTGACTACAGACTCCATTAAGAAAAAAATTTAGACAGATTATTCAATAACATGTCACAACACATTCAAAATCTTTTAAGCCTGACGTTTAAAAAGATTTCCTGAAAGCATCCTCCAGTGTCTGAAATGTAATGACTGAATGCAGAGAGCTGTTCCAGTTTTACCTGGCGTATTTCCCAGTTCACATTCCACTGCTTCATGTTGGAGAACCTCCACGTTGTGATAGGATCTCCTGTGGCTATATCTATTCGTATCAGTCTGTTATAGGACACCCCAAGCACATCATCCTTTTTGCTTCCTTTAAACCTGAAAAAAACCCCAAACCCAACAAAGCCTTTGAGACGATCTAGTTTGCAGTGATTTCTGTCTAGAGACATGCACCCTCCTCTGAGAGCACAAAAAATGTGGGAAAAGTCACAACAGCCTGTGACTGAGAAGAGCTTGGACCCTTCTTTAGAATGGTATTTGTTATAAAGCAAAAATGTAGGCTGGTGAACCATGGTATAAGATGGAAAATAATTAGGCAGGTAGATCCAGCTGAAATCTTTCCAAGTTGTTTTCTGCTAAAAAATACTGTTCTGCCAAAATGCATGAATTTGATTATACTTTTACTGGAAAAGTGTCAACAATAATTGTCCTTGCTTCATTTCACTAATGTTGAAACATGTTTTTCTAGTTACAGTCACCTAAATTACATAAGCATATAATAGGAGTAGCTAGGGAAAGGTTACTCTGGTAAAGAAACTACCTTCCTCTACCCTCATGATGAAAGCTGAAAGAAATCTCACCTGTCTGCTGTTAATATTTTCAATATTTTTGATCCTGTTTCTGAACCTCTCTGCTTAGATGAAGATGGCTCACAGGGAAAGAATGTGACCTGGACCACAGTTTGTGCCTTACTTAATGCCCCCAACTAAGATACTGCCCAGAGGTTTGCAGAAATTCACTACGAGGTGTTTTGCTCATGCTACAAAATGCAGTTTAGGTGTTGGTTTGTTTACTTAACAGAATTAGCGCTGACAGATGCGGCAAAATATCTGTACCAATGTTAGTAAATTAAATAGTGACAGGGAACATTTCCAGGCACTGGACTCATGTTCTGTTCAATTACTACAAGAGTCCTAGGCAGAATCCTGGCGCTAACCAAGCAGCGCTGTCTCAGATGACCGCCAGGTACGGCTCAGGAGCTGGTACATCCAGGGACCAACATGATCTGGTAGTTCACATGAGGCTACTGGGTTTTGGGAAGTCAGAATGTTTCGTAGTACAGACGTGGGCTCCCAGCTGGTTCAATTTATACTGCAGGTGATTCCTAAGTAGCCCTGGAAGAGGTGTTAAGCACAAATTAAGGAAGGTACCTTCAAGTATGGTTGTGTCAGTACTTTTCAGTTTTTTGGTGGTTTGTCAAGAGAAAAGAATGCAGGTCAGAACCCTGCTATATTCAAGGTAAGATTCCAGGGGAACTGCTGTGAACACAACAGGACCTTTCTTGTGCTGACTGCTTTTCCAGATTAACCAAAAAAAGGGATCATTTGCTCTTTTCTTAATGAAATGCCAATGAAATTAGCATTTTATCATATTCCAATAAGCAAGAGTTGGAGCGAACAAATGTATTGCAAACCTGAGAACGCCAACATGACATGCATTTTTGTTACATTTACTGAGTTTATGTCAAGAAGGGTTTAACCCTAGTGATGTTACTTCAGGGAAAATGCGACAGGTCTGTATGAAGGCAGACATAACAGAGTCTCGTGGCAGGAATGGAGCTACTGAGTGCTACTGCTATAGAAAAAAACAGCAATATGGAAGTTACTAGAATTAAAAAAGCTTTGTGGGGGAAAAAATAGAGAATGTTTCTAGAACAGGGAGTCAAAGCACTTCCTACAAATCACTGACCATGAACACGTTATGACAGCTTGACATCACTGTAACAGTGTGATTACCTTACAATGTAGTAGGATAAGCCAAACTCGGGGAGAGACTGCCATGCTTGAATAAAACGCAGCTTGGCCTCCACTAGGGGCATCTGGGATACATTTTGGTGGGCTTCCAGAATACGAGCAGCCAACTGGGAAACACAGGGAGAGAGAAAGGTTTCAGTTGACTGGAGAACAAAAATACCCTTGCTTTCACTAAATCAAACAGCATTAGCTCTGATGCCATGTTCAGACACTTAGTCGTCACTGTTCCTGCAGATGTACTGCAGAGAGAGCACTTGGGGTCAGATCCTCTGCTACAAGGGCAGAACAATGCAGGAAGGTCTTAGGGTCTGGGTTTGTGCTGTGCTGCGTCTAGCTCCAGCACACTGCGCTGGAGACTGGGTCCTAAGGATGGGTAGGCTGAACTCTTTCTCAGCAATAGCAGTGGACAAGGAATTAGGTGGAGAGGAAGGAGAGGCACCCAGGTAAGGACAGGAAGACACCATTATTAAAGATGTACTGCGTCCAGCTCTGGAGCCCTCAAAACAAGAAGGACACAGAGCTGTTGGAACGGGTCCAGAGGAGGGCCACAAAAATGATACAAGGGCTGGAGCACCTCTCTTACAAGGACAGGCTGAGAGAGTTGGGGTTATTCAGCCTGGAGAAGAGAAGGCTGCGGTGAGACCTTATTGTGGCTTTTCAGTACTTAAAGGGGGACAATAGGAAAGATAAGGGCAACCTCTTTAGCAAGGCCTGTTGTGACAGGACAAGGGGCAATGGCTTTAAACTAAAGGAGGGTAGATTTAGACTAGATTTAAGGAGGACATTTTTTTACAGTGAGGGTGGTGAAGCACTGAAACGGGTTGCCCAGAGAGGTTGTGGAGGCTCCATCCCTGAAGACATTCAAGGTCAGGTTGGACGGGGCTCTGAGCAGCAACGTGATCTAGTTAAAGATGTCCCTGCTCATGGCAGGAGGGTTGTACTAGATGGCCTCTAAAGGTCCCTTCCAACCCATACCACTCTATGATTCTATGAAGACAATAACTTCCTGTCCTTAAAACCTTCCTTTCTTACTCTGAAAAGACTTTCAGGGACAGCGTTGTCAGGAGAACATGAGTGACTTAGGAGGCTGTGTGGATGTAGGAGGTGTACTTGGAAGAAGTGTCAAGAGACCTGTCCTTGTGTTCATCTTGTAGCAAAGGCCTCTTGCTAAATAGCAAAGGGACAAACGAGGATTGCAAGATGATTCTACTGTATGGTTTCCAAATGCTGCGTCAATGCAGCCTCACTCCTAAGCAACCACTGGAACCACCCATCCCCAACCGTCAAGCCACGCTCAGGATACCTGCTTGGACTTGTATTTTTTGGTATAACGTAGTGAGACGAAGCATTCAGGTTTCATATTTATGCTTTCTGGATCAGATACAGCGTGGGGAGACATGGTCCAGTTCTTCATCTTTAGAAATGAAAGGATCTTTTGGACCTCAGGATGATAAGAGCTATCGGCCATTGTTTTGCCTTTTGAGGCTAAAACACAAGCAGCCATCCACCGAGCATATTGATTCTCCTGCAACAAAGACAATGGTTTGGTATTTTTGGACAAACCATTTATGAAGATGGCTACTGCTCACACATCTTTCACTGTGCAACAAAATCACCCTGGAGTTATTCTGCTTAATTTGCATGGATGTGTAGTTACCACAGCACCGTTGTTCTTCCCTGACTGGGCTAGTTCCACCTACAGGACTGCCTTTGCAGGACAGCTAGGTTTTAAATTTTCAAAGAAATCCAGTACTTTGGAATAGGTTCTCTTGGAAATGTTATTGCATGACTATTTTCTACCTAATGAATATTTTTACACAATTTGGATTGATACATGTCAACAAAAATGAAATAAACTGAAATTGAAAACAAATGTAAAAACCTCATCACACAACCCTAATCTGAATGGGGGAGTTCTAATTAAGAAAAAAGAAGAGAACAAAACCCAAACCCCAGTCCTCTGAAAACACTGAAGCAAAATATTATGATTTCTGTTTACTTCTTTGGTAGGATGTTCTTTTTTTCTTTCCAGCAGCTCCACTTGGAAACTGACAGTAACATAGAATTACTGTCCTTTTGTCTCCTCAACCATAAAGTACTTGTTAGACCAACACACCATTCTTAAATTTTACTGAACATGTAGATAATAAACTCTCTGTAGCATCCTTATTTTTCTATACAAATTCTAGAACAGAATAATGGGATTTCTACACAATCTGCCAATAAATCTGGAATACAAACTTTCCCTTGTCTTATTACTCACATTTTCACATCTTAAATATACTTCATTCATGCCATCAGCAACAGGAATTAGTAGTTTGATTCCAAACTTCTTCGCAGCAACATTTACATCTGGTAAAACTTCACATCCTAGATCATAGAGAATAAGAAAAAAATGAATTTATTTAATTACTACATCACTAACTTTAAGTCCTGATCAAAACTGAAGAACTATACCTAATTGGTTGTTTTTCTTTGAGATCAAGGGCCAAGATATTAGAGGATTAGGCCTGTTCAAGCCTTCTGTTCTAGTCCACTGCCTGGTTTGTCTTGCCAGGGTGATGCCAACGCTCTGAGCTCAAAGAGCATGATAGTCAATGTGAAACAGAAAAGATGTGAGTGGTGTTCTCAAAACCTCAGCCTGATCTTCAGAAATGCTCAACACTTCAAATATAGAGGAGCTCATGAGATGGGCATTTGGGGAAATTTTAGCCTAACTGTCTTGAAAGCCTGGACTATATTTTCAGAAGCAACTTAGCACTGGCAGTGGGATGTAGGTGACATCTACAACCGGGCTGGCCATGGCCAGTTCAGAGGTCCCAGAGAACTCTGGGGACCTGGTATTTCACGTTGATGGTGCTATTACAGGCCTTCTGGATTCAGCTGGAGTCGTGGATGCCTACAGTTCGCTTTTGTGTTACGGGACACCAAGGCGGTGGGGTACTTGGTGAGGTTCCAGTCACCTTGGCTAGTTTTACCACCCATTTATCTGACCCGCTGAGGATATGCAGATTGGTATGCAGAGCCATTTGTTCACAGGGGTCAATCTTCTTTTTATTTCAAAGGTTTCTTCTAGGATGAATCCTGGGTATCACTGGTTCCCTGACGCTGAACAAATGATGTCCCTGCAGGAGTAGATGTAGATGGAGGCTATGTATGGTGCTGGTGTTTGCCATGTGTACGCCCAGGGTTTCTCCTCCAGAAGTACCTAAAGCTGGCTGTAGCTATGGAAATGCCCATGCATCAAACAAACAAGGCCCAGAGAAGGTCTTGGAGCTGTTGGTGCAACCTATGGCATTCTTGTCCGCTGCATCATCTGTAATCCTCTGCTGCCAGTGTGCATTTGCCAAAGACAGATGTGAGTACTGCCATTTAACACAGAGTAAAATGTTTGGAAATGAAAATGTCACACAGATCACATTCTCTATCTGACTCATCTTTAGTGAATTCAGCAGTACATGGCATTTTACAAGCCAGGTCCAGATAATCTTGGTTTTGACTAAGCTATTGAATCCTTTTTGTTTAGGCCTCTTCTGCAGATGCGGTCTGCCTGCTTAGGAGTGTTGGTAACCGAAAAATTTCCAAGACTAAATGCTACTGTGCTTGCCTTCCTGAGTCTTGCAGGGATTCCTTGATCTATTCACTTCACAAATGCAGTAGAAAAAGGAAAGAAAGGAAAAGAAAATTCCTGCCTTTTAGGTTTAGTTTCTCAATAGGTTCTCCCTGTGCGGATTCCTGGTTTTTAAAATAAGATACTGAAGTGTCTTTAAAGACAAACCAATATGGCTTGATAGCTTTGAGTGACAGCTTCCTTGGCCTGAAAGAAAAAAGGAAATCACATTTGTTTATATTGAAATGTACCAATTGCTAAGTCACTCACAAATATTACTCTGGATCTCAAATTGCTGAGGTCATGACATGACCTGTTGGGTTACTCATACTTGGGTCAACGAGGTGGGGTGACAAACGCCTGGGACCAACACTGCACTCAAGTTACCCCAGGTAAGGTTGTGTTTTTACCCCAGCTTCTAGCTGAACCCCATCTATGATTCCTCTCCATTTTTTTCTTTTTCTTCTATGTGGTTTTTCTTGCTATTTTTTTCCTTCCACTCTTAATCAAAACCATTCCCTTCTAACAAAGACTAATTCTGTTTTTTACATGAACTCAGTAACGCTAACATAACTCACTTGTTTGTTCTCACACACTAGAATTAGCTTCAGTTTTTCATAGCTCCTTATCTAGAATATTTGCACCCATAAAAATAACTTGTATTCATTAAACTTTAAGGGAGTAGAGACCATCCTTTTGGCTTTATCTGAGTAGTATTTAGCACAAAAAAATACTATTCCTTCACTAAGCTTATACTTCTATAAGCTTAGGTTATTAGGTTCTGTGTTAGGTTATTAGGTTATTAGGTTCTGTGGCGCTCCAAGAAAAGGTAATAGTTTAAACCATCTTCTTCCACTAGGGCAGTGTTATTCCAGCTCCTCACATGTGTATATAGATGGACGTAATCATAATTTTAATTATTTTACTTAATTTCAAGACTTTGCTAATGCGAACTGATTTCTTTCATAGATAAATTTAAAAATACCTACTTTGGAATTGAGAATTCATTGATAGATACTACTGGTCAAACATAATCATTGTGCTCACCCCACCTCTCTTCAGTAAGAAATAAAAATCATAATAAATTCTACTGAGAATACACTAACACAACCACAAGGGGTGGGAGGGGGGAATAAAGTCCCAGGTTAAGTGTATTCCAGGAGAGAAAACCAGAGGTATTAGTACTATTTTAATAGAGATATACTTCACAAATAGCTACAAAGGTCAACAATGAAGTTAAAAAGAAGAAAAAAAAAATTCCACTGTCTATTTAGTGCTTCCCTTTAAATCTAAGATGATGGTACAAAGAATATACAGCTATCTGGAAAACAGTGGTTTATTATACCCACTCTTGCCTTCTACCAGAGCCTTTCTAGAAATCCTTATTTTGAATCCTTTCTAGAAAGAGATGATTTTAATGTTTAAATGAAAAAAATAACTTGGATCTTCAAAACTGCCAAATGTTTTGACTTTTAGTTTTCCAATACAGTGACGTTCTTCAAAAATAAGGGACTCTGAGTTTTTTAGACCAACAAAATTATTTTTCTATCAAAAGAAAATTGCTGAAAACTTTTTTCGTTGTTTTTGAAAAAAAAAAAAGTAATTCTCCACTATACTGTCACCCACCTGAAAGCAGTATTTACTAGTGTGCTAATGTGGTGCATACTGTGAATAAATGTGAAATAGACGTTCACTATATGAACAGACCCAGCAGTATGATGTGCAGTGCTTTGCATTTACCTTTACAGTTAAGCAAGTAATTATGGTAACAAAACGCTGTTGTTCCTTTGAAGAAATGTTTTACACCTTACCTAGTTTCTACAATGTCTTGGCCTTAGTAAGTGATTTATCATGGATATAGGAAATTTTTCATGATGAAAAATAACTGCCGAATACTTTTAAAAGCAAACTGCTCTACTGCCAGGGAAAAATAAACAATGCATTGTTAGAGGCAAGTAACCGATAGAACTTAAAAGGCTTAAATTTCCTTTTATCTAGTAACCCTAGCCACCCAAGCAATTTGAATGTCAAATAAAATGTCTTAATTGGGAATTAATAATTAACAATTCTTAAGAGTTAACAACAGTTAACTGTTTTCAGTTTGCTGACTACAAATATGATTTGTCAACAGAATGAATGATAAATATTTGTGCAACAGAAATCTTTATCTTTCTAAAACATTAAGACTGTTTTGTGAAGCAAGGCATTACAGACTTGAGGTCACTGCAGTCATTTAAATAACCCATAAATCAAGGTATCAGTGGGATCACAGAATTGTACTTTCCTCAGTTTACTTATTTAGGTGAGGTATTACTGATCTGGTGTACCATACTGCTAGTCCAGCTTGAACCTCATTTCGATATTAGAAACAGACTCCACGTTTGGTTAGAAAGGGGTAATTTCTTTTGTTTTTTATTAAAAATATACCCCCAGGGTTGCTTTTAGAAATTCTTCTCAGGGGGAGCTGAAAGTTTTTTTCTAGTTTTCATTGGCAAAACCCAGTAAAGAGTGATTGAAACCAAAATTGTAGACTCTCTTGTTTACAGATGATGGTTGACGAGCACGAGGAAATATAAAGAGCCTGGTCTTTTAACAAGTGTAAGTATAGCTACCCCAGCAGCCCAAAAGATAGAAAGATTTGCTAAGCATCTTGCTCAGAAGCAGTAAGAGAAAGATTTGAAGAGGATGATATTAGGCTGCTTAGACCTATCTATCTGGTGTATTTGTTGATTTATAACCTTAGGATCTACCATTAGATTAGGATGAAAACTCAAGAAATCTCTTGTATTGTTAAGCTTCTTGTTTTGTGTGTTTTATTATTAGTTTTAATAACTCACCTAACTAGCCTGAGATTATCAGCAAGTTTCGGGATGTCTGTGATGTCCTCCTATCAGGAATAATTAGGAACAATTTTAGTACAACGCACTTTGTAATCGCCTGTTAACCCTGTTAAAAAAAGTCAGGAACCAGGTGGGCTCATCAGAGCCAATGCATTTGGCACAGTGAAAACAATTCTGGGATCCAAAAGGACATACCAAAACGTTACTTGCGTTTCCACCTTCCAGTGTCACTTCCAGGTTAGAAAGTGCAGCTTCTACTTCATCTACTTCTGACTCATGGGTGAAATCATGTGCCTCTGATGATAACGATAACTTGCTTACATGATACTAAAATAGAACATCAAAGTTCAAATAGTCAATATATCAATTAGCAACACACAATCACAGCATATCAAAATAGGCCACTTGGTCTTCTGGGCCTTGGACAACTGTGTAAAGTTCTGCAGCACAGAACTGTGAGGTGTTTCATAAGGAAACAGGTATGTCCACTATGATCTCTGGTGCAAGTACTGATAACAGTTTCCTATTTTAATTGCCAGCATTTGTATTCCTTCACTGTATAGCCATCCCGTTCTGTGAGGCTGACTGAATGCTAACGTTTCCATCTCTAGTCCTGCCAGCTGTAAGTGCCATCCACACCAGGTTGCAACCACTTGGCAACAAGGTTCTGTGCTGTTCTGCAGTGGCAGGCTGTGAATGTTTTGGCAGCTCTGTTTACATTTCTAAGGAAATAATTTATTATTAATAAACATTTGTGCCTTATTTCCTACAGTCAGGGACTAAGTCACGCTAAGTCATGTTAAATTTCTATGTACTCCATAGCATCCCTACCTTCACATTGTGCTATAGCTTTTTTTTCAGTCCGCTCTGAACATATGTATTGATGTATTTGAGAAATTTTCAGGAATATGTGAAAGGGTGGTAGCTGGTATGGGAAACAACACTTCATAGTAATCCCCCTCAGAATAGCCTGGGATCAAAATTACATCCTTTAGATAATTTTAGTAAATGGTTCCATAATCGTATGCATGAGTTTGAATAATGGTGTGGTGCAACTGAATTTAGTTGGTTTATCTGATGGATGCTGCTTATTGTTTCTCACTCAGATAGCAGACCCCCAGTCCAAACAGAGTTATTGGCTTGGGCTCTACCCTGGTCTTGTCCCAGCTTGCGCCTGCCTCTTGAGGAAACAGGTTTTGCAACTTGGATCAAGTACATGCCTGTAGTGCAGCAAAGATCAGCATTTCTTCCTCTGTGCAGTCAATTTCTTCTAACAGGATGGCCCAACGGGCTTGTTCATATATTTGGTTTATTCGCACTGCATCGTACTGTAGCAAAAAAGAAAAACATTGGTTATCAATGACTGTCACGATACAGACTCCTGTTCAGCTGCAGCTGATCTACCATTGGGCTGAAGCCACAAAGGTTGTTTCCTTCCTCCCCCCACCTCTCCCCTGCTGTATGTTCTCCATCTTTCTGCTTTTTCTTGTACTAGCTTGTGTGAGTGTGTGTAGGGTCACGGTGGCTTGCTGATCCAGCAGAAAATTAATCAGGAGTCCCTGGCTGAAGCAGAAGAGGAGATTAAGACATCCCCTTTTGGGATAGTAGGCCTTGGACTGGCTTAACAGAAATGTGAAAGCACACTATGAGCGTGAAAATAACATGACACAGCTGATACGAATGTGACATTCGACAGCTTGCTACTGCCAAAAGACAGAAACTCTTATTCCTCACTTCCCCTCTTCTGCTCTTGGCTTTTTCGGTGTTGGCTGTGTCTTTGCACTGGCTTGACGTTTGACAGGTCCTGCTGTGAACTGCTTTAATTCACTATCCGTTTTTTGGATAGTGATTGTTTCTTATTATCTACTTGGTTAATAAGCTGAAGTGACTCGCAGAAATATTCAAGCCCCAGAGCTGGTGAAAGGTAGGTGATGGGAGGGTAAACCCTGGAGTGTGACCCCTCCCAACAGTGGTGAGCTATTAAGTTGCCTGAACCTGTTTTAGGTTATTTCATCCTACAGCTCCATGGCTGGCTGGGGCAAAGAAGGGAAGTGTTTGGGCTGCTGACATTGAGACACGTACTTGAATTTTAGTGGGGATGTTTATGAGACGCCTGAAATGGAAGAGTTCTACAGAATTTACAGAAAATAGCAACATGAAAGGCAAATCCTCTGAAATTCACATTTGAACTCTTGTTCATTTACACTGGTCAACGATCGCACTTTAATTTTCCTAAATGTACTACACAAGCCTTAAAAATGCTGGCTTGACGCAACCACTGTGACTTAGTCAAAATAAAGGCAATTGAGAGGCAACTTGAGAAAAATATTTAAGTGATTTTTGAAGACTAAATCTTGTTTCCAAATGAGACTTAAATGCTTTTCCTGAACTTTTCAAAGGTATTTAATCACCCGGTCACATTGAAACAAATTTAAGTGCCTGAGTGCTTCTGAGGGCTTCAGCCCTGAAAAGCTGAATATTCAGTGAAGAGCAGTGGAACATAGATGTCATTTTTAAGTCCATTTTCAAAAATAGGGCTTATACCTTTACATCATTTAGGATATCGTTGGGTTAGTTTTCCCCTTAATTCTTCTTGTTAAGAGAGAGGCAGAAAGTAAACCAGCCCCTCTGGAAATCTGGATACTGTTTCTGGTGCTCTTAAGATCTCACCTTTGTACTTAAGATCATATTTCAGCTAAGGAACAGTGATTTAGTGTCCAGAGGGGAAAAGTGCAGCCTTAGCTGGGGGGAAGAAGTAGGATTTGATCTCTGAAGGGCCTGTAACAAATCCTAGCTAAAATTCAGTATCCTTGTGCTATAGCTCCTTGACATGAAAGCAGGCAAACAATGAATAGCAATAAAAACAAAGCTCTTACTTTTGGATTCAAATCAAAGAAAGTGTAATATTTAAAGCGTAAAAGTAGTTGATCGTCCTCCAGAATGCCTTGTTCCATAAGTGATCGAGATGAATCTAGCCAGCTGCAGAAGAAAACAACCCACAGATTCATCTGTACAGGAAAAACTATCACACCTGCAGAGCTCCAATGTACTTGTGAAACAACAGTGGGAACTAAACAGCTGTAATTCCTGCAAGTCTGCGGAAAATTCACATAACTTGAGAAGGTGGAATGTTCATGTGGAGTTCCAGGTTTCATTGTGTAAACACAATACCTACAGTCTTCCTATTTTTTTCTCCAGCACTGTTCAAAATATCAGGACTAGATGCCAGAAACTGAGCAGTAACTAGGTATGGGGTGACCTAAGCCAATAAGATTCTTTCTTCTTGATCTCCAGAAATGGGAGGTTCATTGCAGCCAGGCCAAAAGTCTGTCTGTAATATTTAGACCTCCCACTTTTCATTTCACTATTTGCTGGTTTATAATTCTAGCTACTTCTGTTCTCCAGTGAAATCCAATGAAAACATCAAAGTCACTGTTAAATGCTCTACAGATCTAAAAATGACAATCCATATTTTAATGCTAGAGAGACAATCCTCTCAAACACTCACACCACTAAACCCTCTAGTGTTCTGTATTCTCCTGTGGTGTACAATAAACAATGTTTGCTTGTGCATAAATCAGTAAGTCACCTATCTGTAATGCATTAGAGCTTTACTGCATTTATCCACATGTGTATTTCCACTCTCCATGTAAAGCCTTTAGAGTTTGCTATCCAAACTGTCCTTTAGCTGTGCCCACAGTCCTAAACTGGATTTGCCTTCATCTAACAACAGAATTCAGTCCAGAGCCAGCACAATTACAGCATTCATCACTTTAAAACAAAATTGCCTAACCAAGAATGTTGAGTAAGGAAAAAAGATTAAGAGTAGTAAGTTTTTCTGAACCAAAACCTAGATCGAAGCATATGTTTAAGTATCGATATAGCCGTATAGCAGGGGTTTATTTTTAAATTCTGCTTTACACTTAAAAAAGCTGGATTAATGCTACCCTCGTTAAGCCAGCTAATACAGATCTCAAAGAGAGGCATCTTACCCTGCATTGAGTTTGGCTTTGTCAGCTAAAGTCCGAGGCTGGTACATCTCTGCTAGTGCTTCTGGAGAACAGTTGGCATGACTGAAGGCGAGGGTGCTGCAGTTCTGCTCGGTCAAGGGACTGTCACTGAACCAAGTCATTGTAGAAGAAGCTGGTGTCCCACTGATGGGATCATAAGTGGGTGTCATGGTTTTACTATACAAACCTGGACTTCCTGCAAGTTAAGAGAATAATGTATTATTCCAGGGAAAACTGCGTTCAGACTTAGGTAGTCTACCACTTTCCATCATGAAAGACTAGCCCTTTTCTTTCAAGACAGTCTTCTATCTCTGTTCTTTACAGCAGGCCTTGTCCTTTCACAGGTGAAATGACCTCAGGGACAGAAGTACTCTTCCCTGTTCTGAGAGATATCTCCGTTGTGCTGGAGATAAGAAACACATACTTTCAAGCCTTTATTTCTCCTTTTCCTTGGAGTTTGCCAAAATTGTTGAATATTTTAAGAGCAGTCTTGCATTTTCAAAGAGCAGCAGCACATCCTGTGTGCAGGGCCACAGTGATCACCTGTTTTCTGGTATAGCCTTTCGCATACTGAGATTCTGGAGATTTCAGTAACTTTTTGAAGCCACTAGTTTCAGGCCAACTGTCTGTCTCTGACCACCATTCTACATTAAACTGGCCTTCCTGGTTTTAATTGCGTAGCAAAGAACTTCTTCCTCTTTTTGACTCTCAGTCAGAAGAACAAAATCATATTGGTTTTTCATTACCTGGTAATCCAGAACTTGCTGGAGAATTGCACAGGTTTAAAATATCTTCTGTAACTGGTTCTTTGCTGTTCTTGTCTTTTTTCTTTTTCTTTTTGGGTGCATCTTCTGATGGCTTCAACAAAGAGAGTTCTTCTGACCGTCTAATATCTACAACGGCAATTTGGGAACTGAAGCAAGACGAAGCATTTGAAACTTAGCAGCTTACATCTAAAAAAGCCCATGATTCGTAATAGCATTTGGGGAAGCTCCATGTTGCAATCTGAATTTTATTTTTAGCAGGTTGAAAGCAGTAGCCTTGGAAAACCCAGTAATTCAATAACAAGGCCAAAGGCTTTGGGTGGTGAGAGTGAGTTTTGACAGAATTTAACCCTGCTTTTGTAGCAAGCATAACTGCATTTTAGAACACCAGAGAAAAACTCTTTCTCCCTAATGGCTCTGCGATCACCTTTCAGCATAACAACCTCAGTGAAATGTCTGACTTATGAACAAGCAAAACCAGAAATGGAACCACTGTATTTGAAGTTCATGCCTTCTATTATTCACTTTAAGAATATTTCACATACATGATTCTGTCTTAGCTATACACCATTCCCTAATGCACTACTGATTCAGACATGTATTAGCAGTTGCAAACCTGACACTTTGTTTCTGAAAAATACTTTTATCCTGGGGTAACAAAAGACATTTTTGACAGTATTCACTCATGAGAAAAGTTACAGGGTTCCTGTACTGACTCAGTCTCGAAGAAAAATGTGGGTAGAAATACTTAATTCGGCCAAATGTCAGTTGAAGAATTGTGGCACCGTTTAATCAGAGCTGTTAAATGTGATAAAGACATACTATCCCTTTCACAATCCAGTGCTAGAAGATGAAATTGAAAGCTACACTGTGGTCAATATTAGGTGGTAAATTCCTTCTGAAGATGCATGTGTTATTGGCCTAAACTTTGAAGATCTAAGTTAAAAAAAAATCCCTAGAACTAAGGGATTCTGAAGACTGATTACAGGCTGGACTTATCCCTGTGGATCACAGACACACAGGTCTGGCATGCTCCAAAACCTCATCTCTGCTTGGAGGTGCTCCATTACTGGAAAGAGCAGAGGCACAGGGACTCAGTGCTGCAACACACTGATAAGCTTGTGTGGGGTAGTTGGGTATGGCCTGACCTGAAGAGGTTGGGACATATAAAAGTTCTGGTTGTTAAAAACATGCTCCTTCTGAAGTAAATACATAAAACCAATACAGCAGGTTGAATGTCATTAATGCTAGTGCAAGTAGGTGATAAATCAGTTGACAGCAGTAAAACTGCCTACGGTGGAAGCTGGTTTAGGAGATTGATAAGCTCAGGCTCTTAGTCAACGGCATGGAATAAGCAGGACTGAGCCCTCAAGGAGGACAAGGATCCCAACAAAACCATCAACAGGGCTTTGACTATTCAGTACTCCTGAAGTACATGGGATGCATTTCTGACACTGTTTGCATCAGTTATCACAAAGACTGAGAACCATTGACATTCACTGGATACTAAAACCCCCAAAAATCTGTCTTTTGATCTTGGGTCAACTCAACCAAATTTCTCCTGGAGCTAAACAGTTTTGTGAGTAAGGACTTCACATCAAAACAAAGTCACCTAATAAGATGCTCCAACTTCACTGCCAGATGGGATTTAGCTTTACTTACTGAGAGTTTTGCAGATGTCACTGACAGCTTTGAATACCACAGAAGAGAAGCTGACTTTCAGTCTCACAGTCTTCATGTTTGGCAAGCGGAGCCGCAGGATTTTGTGCTGAGTAGTAAAGAGCAGCTTAGCATCTGCCTGTACCCCACATTTATCGAGTGTCCAGTGGGTTTTCAGAAGCCAACATTTTTTTTGTTCCCACCAAAGAGCATAGTCTGACCAATCTTGTTGTGTTTCTAGGAAAATACAAAATGGTTATTAATAAACTATGGAGCAAATATACTAAAAAAAATTCATTTGAAAAATGGTGCTCTGCAAACAGGAGAATTTATTTATGTTAAAATAGCAACTACAGTTCTGGAGACCTAGACCCGATTTGCTAAATACTTGTGGCAGTCACTGGGAACTTTGTTTTCCCTGAAGAGTTAACCTAGGTGCTGACTGTGGCACTGCCTTAACCTTGCAGATATCCACAGGGAAACGGCATCTCCTGAATCTGGTGCTATACATGGTCTAATGCTGCTTGGATTGTGCTGGGATACAGACTAATAACAAGGGCACCCACTTCACAACTTGATAGTGCAAGCTGAAAATCCTCCCACAAACCTTGTGCATGCCCAGATGGGCACAAGTTCTTCCACAGTCTCCTGGGAATCACCACTGAACAGCTCATCTCTAGAGTGTTAAGAACCAGCAATAAACAACCCTTGAAGTCTTGGTGACACACAGCTAAGGGCTGTTCTCAGCTCTTCTTTGTGGCTGCACAGTTAGACTAACAAGGATGCTCACCGGAGTGCAGCCTGCTTACAATTTTGCAGTAGCAACATTCTTTAAATACTGAACAAAAAGAATTACTTTTTTTGAAGTAAGCCCTGTGACAATCAGGGAAGAGTTAACAAGCTCTCTAGCAAAGAAGATGACCTTCTCTACCACACAGGATCAGAAACATGTAAAAGAGGTAGAAACTTGTAAGGGAGGTAGAATGGGCGTGATGCAATATGGTACAGTTAGATATTAGTCTGTGCAGGAGGGCAGGCTGGTGTGACTGACCAGGGACTGACAAGGGTTGCCTGCAAAAACTTCTCAGAGAAGACAGGCCTGCCAAGAGACGACTGTCTTGTTTCACTAATACAGACTTGCCTTTGTTTTGCTTAAGTAAAGAATGCTTATTTCGTACTGTGAAAACATACAGATGAGGTAAGGCTTGCTGAATCACGAACAGATAGACGACTTTGTTCATGACTTATATAAAGAGTTTTGGAGGGGGAGAACAGTGGCTTTTGTCTGATAACTCTTGAGCAGAAAGCTATCCTGATCTGAAAGGTGTCAAAACCTTGACTAGATCAGCATGAGAAGCACATGCGTAAGGAAAGAGATAAAGTATTGCTGCTCTCGGTTCCATGGGGAATTCCAAGATTAAATGACTTCCCAGATGCCAGCGCAGGGTAGTAGCGGGTGAAGTTTCTGCATGATCTTGGTCAAGTTGTTTTGGTCTTCTGCGTCATGTCTCGTTCTTCCTCACCAGCTCTGCCAGGTAGAGGTGATTCCTCAGCATGTCTATACCACAGTAGAACCCTGACCTATTTTGGAGTATTGGTAAAAAATTGTGTCTCAACAGAGCTGCTAACATAAATCACTTAGTTACAGATTTGCTTTAAATATGATTTAATATAGAAAGCTTTTTGCACTAGTTGAGTACTAGTTATAAAAATGCTGTGAAAAATGAGCCTTCTGACCCAGTGAGAACTCCAGCTACCATTGGCTTGCTGACTGAATTGTGTGTGTATAAGTGTGCAGAGAAGTTTGTAGAAATGTATCACAGGTATGCGACCTGCTTTAATGCTGGAAAAGGGATTCCCTGCTAAAATCACTATCTCCAAGCAGAGCTTTTTCATCACAAAGGGTTGTCATTTAAAGATGTCCTTCCATTGAATGGGAGCCTTTTTGCTCCTTTTGCATATCCTATGCAAAGGATATATTAGCGTTTGAAAACAAAGCCATTCATTTGGCAGTAAGAACTCAGAAATTAAGTTGCCGGTTTTAAATTTCTTAACACTATATTTTGCTGAAGGGTTTTGGTATAGTTCAGTTTTCCTCTTCTTGTTTGCCTGAAGTCAAGCTACGTAAAAAAGACTAAAGTTTCAAGGAGGGGTTTTGACTTTTTTTTTTTGTTGCCACAAATCTTATATTTCTAGAAATCTAGAAATGCAAAGCTCAGTGTTCCTACTTGGCAGGTCTAACCTAGCAAACAGGCTCCTTTCTGTGTGAAGTTGTCAACTGAAGACTTGTAAATTTAAGAATTCCAGGAAAAAGAACAATACTTGAAGAATGAGTTGCATAGGAAACCCATGTGGCATTGATGTAATAATCAAATATACTATCTTGTCTGTATCTATCATTCTGCAGCCTCAGAGTCCAGATGATGATTTGGGGAGGCAGCTCCCTTTGATGGCTTTCAGTTAAAGAAACCTAATTTCTCTCATTGCTTGTAGTGCTGACTTGCTGCGATTGAACACAGGGTATTTTACCTTTCATCTCCTAACTTTTGACTCAGCCAGTCTCTGCTCTTCACAGCTTCTCCCTACTGGATAGGTGCAATGGATTCTGACCAGAATGCTATGATAGCAGAGGAAACAGGAACTTCTGAAACACCTTTGTAACAACTACTCATGTCTCCCTACTACAAATAGATAAATAGGCTATCAGCTACCTTTACTGCCCCTCAAACTAGCCACCTATAAAGCCTACCTGGAAAGGGAGTTGAACAGCTAGTCTAGTCCAACTATGTTTGTCTAGGTGGAAGATGAAAACAAAAGTTTTGTTTGCACTGTGATAGTATAGGGCTTTAGTCACAGACAGGGAAGGGTTCTGGAAACACAAAAACCCTGAGTCTGCAGCACCTATGTGCTCGGTGTGCCGTTACAAAGAAGTGAGGCAGTGCTGTTTCAAAATGCACAGGAGCCTCTTTTTGCAGAAGGAAAGCGACATGTATTATTTTAATAACACCACGTAAATTAAACGGGTCTTTACTCACCAATTTGTTCTACTAATTTCAGCATCACTCCTCCAATATGAAGGTCCCCCGTGACCCGTAGTAAAAATTCCTTTTGTGTCTTTTCACACTCATGATCTACTGTCACAAAGAGCTCCCAGGAATGAGACCCATATTCACTTGAGGAAATCATTTTGGAAAGGTCTATGTAAGTTCTGCAAAAACAAAACGAACAAGCAAGAGGGATATTCTTCTTCCACTCTCTGCAACAAATGTATCTCTCCACAGTCTCCCTTCGCAGGGACCTTGGCTGGAACTTCCGATGTGTTATCTTGTTACCTCTGAACTAGACTCTGCTCTTGTGATTACTGGTGTGACATACGCATGTGGGATTTTTTTGTTTTATTCTGCTTTTGGTGTCCCTCACAACTCAAGTGTCTGCAGCTGGGTAGAGATAGCCCAGTTTTACCTGGGTTTCCCCGCTATACAATGCTAATCTACCAGTCTGGACACCATAAAGCCTGTGGGTGGGATCTGTTTTGGCAATCTGTCCAGTGAACAAAAGAATTTCGTTGACTTGTACATGTAGAGCTGTAATTTTCACTGCAAATGAAAGTTGACACTTGCAGTTCTGCCAGCTTGGCCCCACAGGACCAAAACCAGAGAGTAGTTTTACCTTTGGGTAGATGCGAGGGGAGACAAATAACTTTAATGTCTCTCTGCCAGCAATATCTAGGCATATTAACTGCAGTTTCTGCTGATTGTCTGCTTGCACAGAGATGTAGGCAAGTATCCTGTCTCAGCAGGGTGAATTGTCTGAGATCCCACCAGGCTCCTGCCAGGACAGGTAAACAGTAATCACACCAAGCCAAACTAGAGAAGATGCTCAAAGTAGAAGCTGTGGTTATCATCATCAGAGTTCTGCTAATTACTGCAGAAAGATCTTGTAGGTATAAGGTGATGCTGCAGGAAGGATTTTGGATATTTAACCAGTGAGAGAAGATACCAGAGTAGCAGTGTGCCTTTAAACTGAACCCTAAGAAAGAAGCCTTTGCAGTTGAAGCTTAGGCAGTAAAGTGGATGACTTCCATTTATTGCAGGCCTTCAGCAAAAACAGAGATTCTGTAAAAGGTGCCGTACACAGACTGCTTCTAACATAAAAAATAACTAAGATTTGTTTACAAAGAAGGCTAGAGGGGATGTAACAGTATTAACAGATTTCTCTAAATAGATTTTTTTAAAATAAGTATTTAATAAGTTAAATGCCTTAGCCTAAAAGTTAGGTGAAACCCAGAAAAATCAAGAACTGTTGTTACAGGTGAGGAGTGAGAGAAGGAATGACCTTTTATAGGACTGGCTGCAGGACAAGACCAGACTAGTTTAGGTTACACTGACATAAAATTAAATAAAGCATGCCTGGAAACAGGATGAAAATTTAAGTTCATCTGTTTACCAAATTTATAATAACAAAGCTTCAAAAGAGGGTTTTAGTGCCAAAGGATACTACTGCAGGGCAGAGTTCAATGTTCATTCTGAGGTTCCCTTCCAGAGGCATGATGAGGCTTTTGCAACTCTACAGCCAGCCTATTACAGCTTAACCTTCCCCAGGCTTTCAGGTGTTATTCATGTATATTAACATCTTATGGTTTAAGAATTTCATCATGAAGACTTTTGGTATTTTGTTAAATGATGTATCATGCAGTATTTGTATTATGGAGTACAATGTAAATCAAAGTCATTAACTGTTTCAGTGAAGTTCTTCTAAAATCTGTTGTCAGAATACTAAAGTTGTAGACTTGGTTCCTTGAACTCCTTTGGGCCTAGGCCATGGCTGGTGTCAAACCTATGGATATAAAATTTGATATCAAAAGGATAATAGCAATGTGGCGGTAATGATAAATTCTGCTAATTAGGAAAAGTGATTCCAAAGGTGAAGGCAATGAAAGTGTATCTGTTAAAGATTAGATTGATCCCCCTGCAAATGAATGACAATATAAACAATACAATCTCTCCAGCTCAAAACCATCCTTTTAGGGGAAAGTCACCTTACCAGGGAGTTTCACTAGAACAGTCCTGGGAGTCTGCCCTCAAATTCTAAAAATCACGATGACTTATAGACAGCCCTAACTCAGAAAACTGCAGCTTCACAATCATATAACTCCAAGAGACTAATTTAGGCTGAGGAACAAATGCTGTTGTTAATTATGTTCTTGGATGTGGCAGCCTACACCTTTTCACCAAACAGTTACTAAACAAACAAAAGTCCGTTCTTATCCGAGAGGTTTGTTTGTTTTGCTTTAGTAAATAACGACATTTGTGCTGGACACTGGAAAATACTATGGCTGTCCTGCCTCAGGGGTAGAACTGGGGTTTTGAATTTGTGCTGCAGTGTGCCACATGGATGTACAGGCTTAGGTATGCGTTAGACCAGGGGGTACCTGGTGGAGGGGAAGGGCTGTGCCTCTCCTGAAGGCACAGTGTCCAAGACACAGCTCCTGAGATGGCCTCCCCAGCAGATGAGGCTTTTGGAACAAGGGCAGTACAAGGTGTAGAGAGCAGTTATTTTTGCACTGTATTCATAGCAAAACAAAAATCCTAGCTTTAGAAAAGTCAAAATGCCACTAGTCACTCTCCTAGGCATCAATAACAGCATTAAAAATAAATATATCTACAACTGGCCTAAGCATGAGAACTATGTGCTTTCATTTCAGGAGCATGGGTATGAAACCTGGCAGGGGAACTCTTTTGCCTACACTACAGTCTGCTGTAAGCCAGTATTGTTACTGAAAAGAAGCTGTCTCATCTGCCCTCTTGTGCCAGCAAAAACATTTGGGAGCTGATCTGGTTTTTTTTTTTTCCTCTTTTTAAATTTGGTTTAACTTCCCAGTCTAATTCTGCATACAAATACTTGTGCTGACATGGATGAAAACGAGCAGCCCAAGGGGTGGGTGAAACTTTTTCTTTCATTCACGCTGGCTTAGAAAAGCATGGCTTCAGTGCAGCTAATCCTGGCACTCCATAATTCCCTAAAGCTGCTCTCTTCCCCACTTCCTCTTCAAACCAGAAGGTTTTAGTCCTATGATAAGAAAACACAACCACTAGTAAATCTATCACAGAAAGCAGCGCAAAGAAAGTCTAGTCTCAAAAAAGCTGCAAGCTAAGGAGTAAGGACAACTAACCGTTGTGTATTAAAACCCCAAACAAACACAAACCGCCAGGGCAGGCTGTGCACACTCCATGTCTTAAAACCTTCAGGTCAACATTGGATCTGCTCCAGGAACGCACCCCAATTCCTGAGCTCCACGAGGGTTGCAGCTGTACAGCGTGGCACAGGGAGATCAAAAAGGCGAGAAACATGTCTTCAGGCTACTGCTGACTCTAGTCAGTATTTCTACACAGCATTTTAGCCAATACTGCTATAAAAAAAGAGCAATGATTACTCTACAGATCGAGCTCTCTGCAAGTCTTACCCCTCGCAGCCCCGAACTTCAACATTTGGGTAGAAATACTAATGCAGGAAAACATCCGCGTTAAGGTAAAGGCGGGAAAACCAGCGTACGACGTTTCGCCGAGCACTTCTACGCCAGGTAGCGCTGCCCTGGCACCTTTCGGAAAGTACCTGCCGGGAGGCGAGGGGTGAATGGAGCACCGGTTTGTGCCCCCTCCCGGGGTTTATGCAGCTCCCGGGGCTGAGCCGCCCTTTGAGGAAGCGCCAGGCCGGAGCGAGCCTGGGGACGCAGCCCCCCTCGGGCCGCGGGCCCCCTCGGGCCGCCAGCATCGGGTCACACCGCAGCCGTCACGAGCACTCCAAAAGAATTTAAAAATAAATAAAATATGTTTGCCCGCATTATTCCTCCCCCGCTCCTCCGGCGGCCCGCCCGCCCCCCCGCCCCACGCGCCCAGCGCTTCCCCGCCGGCGGCCAACAGCCCTTTCTCCGCCCTTACTCACTCGCGTTCTCCGACGGCAGCGCCGTCCCTCGCCTCCCTGCCCGGCTCCTGCTCCCTTCTCCTCCACCTGGCGCCTGGGAGACAGGGAGGAAGGGGAGGAGCGCCCGGGCCGGCCCTACCGCCGGTACCCCGGCGGGGAAAGACAAGACGGCCCAGCCCTTCCCTGCCCTTCCCTTTCATACGCCCCGCTCGGCGGGCACCGCCATGCCGGCAGGTGGGGAGGGAGAAGCCGAGGGGAGCGCTGTCCTCCCCTGCCCTCATTGGAGGCGGCCAGCCTTCCTGCCTGGCGCTGGATGTTGGGTGTGAAACCGGTAGAAGTGACAGTGAAACGCCCGCTGGTGCCACACTCGCGTGCTGTAGCAAGGAGGGCTTCTTGGGGGACTCCACCTGATTCACGTTTAACCGTAACCCCGAGGCCACTGAGCCACGTTGAGTGTACAAGGGGTTGTTGCTTTTAGGCTGCAGCTGTTGAGAGATTTCAAACTAGTGGGAGAAAATAAGCGTAGTTCTGAGGGTGCAATGCCAAAAAATAGAAAGGCATAGTTACGATGTAGGGGTGTATTACAATGTGCAGAATAAAAAGTGGGTTGAATTGACTGTAACTGGGCAAGTGTTTCTCCAAGAGGCAGAGTCACACAGAAAGCCTTTCTTGCCTTAAACGTTTGACTTGCTTGGTGGTATAGTGACTAGATAAAAAATGGTGGGGAAAAAAACCAACCCAAAAAAACCAGGAAAGAGAAATAGAGAAAGTAAAGGAAAAAGTTCTTTCAGATTAAACTCATATTCTGAAAAAAAAGAGCCCCCAGAGGCTGTAGAGGTATTAAAGATGCACTTGTGACACTCCATGGGCAACAAACAGTTAACTTTCATTAGAACAAAGCAGATGTGAAGTTGCTGAGACAGAGATAAAAATCACAGGATACCCGCTCCCCTTATCAATGTCCTAGACACAGTCACTGAGCTGCTCTGGCCACATTCATTTCTTCAGATTGTCTGTGCATGCACCACAGTTATGTATGTATCAGGCACCCTTTGAGGTAGGAACTTGAGGGCTCATGCTTTTCAGGGCTCTCAGTCACCTGAGGGCACAGATAGGCCTTTAGTTGCCCCAACCAGCCTCACGTAGGAACAGTTCCAGGTGCTCTAGTTAAGCTCAGCCTAGGTCTTCAGTCCTTGCTTGAATAATGTGGGTGTCCTGGTTGGTGAGACCACTGAGGAGGTCACCTTCCAGTCCTGGCTTATCCTTCCATATGGAGCAGCTCTGCATCTGCTGCTCCTTGGCAGTTCCTTAACTCAATGACTTTTAGTTTTTTCATAGGGCAGTTTGGTGAGCCACCTGTTTGTCTTTGGTTTGCTTTTTAATACAGGTATTTGTGCAGATGAGCAAATAACTTTTAATGGGATAATATGAAATTCAGGTCTGGGTTGTTTTCAATAGTTAGAAAAGCAATTAGAAAAACTTAAAAGGTTGTTCTTGGGCCAGAATATTCTGGTGTGTGCTCTTCCTGGCTCCGTGAGCTTGTTTTGCCTTACCTATGGAGCTAGCACACAAAACTAAGGAGCTTTTCCCAGTGCTCCAGTCAGCCTAAGCAGAGACATGATGCAGAGGCCCAGGGAGGATTGTAAACAGCTGAGTCTGTTGGTGCTTAGCTTGGAAACAAACCCTTGTGTTTTGTTTAAACAAATAAAGCATCCCTTTGGTGGGCAAAACTGCAGGCTCTTGATTAAATGGGGCAAAAAAAGATGCTCAGGAGATAATGGATGCAAGCAGATGTGGTTGTTAGGCCAGAAATATTAATGAACACTGACTCTCATCTCCAGGTTGGTCTAAGTCTTGACCTCTTCTAAGTGCAAGCATTATTCCCTCCCTTCCCCCCGCTCCCCCCAGTTGCCTGTGAATAACTAACTTGAGGGAAGAGACTGTGGAGTTGGATGTCAGCCTTGTTCTGCTGTGCCAGGAGGGCTATGGTGCATGTTCGTTCTGAGCTGCTGTGGGACTGCTGGAGAAAACTCTGTGTTACCCATCCACCAGATCCCTTTGAGAGGGAAATGCACTTGCTGTATGCTGGAGGAGCTGAATGAAGAGGAAAAGATCGGGAAAAAAGCCAGAAGACAAAGAAGTTTGGGTAAGTTCTCTTTGTATCTAGCATAAACTGTTACAAGGTGTAGGTGTCGGGAAATGGGTTGATTTTCAGTCAGCGCTGACCATATCCACAGCGTTAAAGGCAGTGATGGTTTACTTCTAAGAGTTGCAAAGTTAAGGTATGTTTTGGAGGCAGCATGCTCATTTTCAGCCATCTCACGAAGGCTGAGGAAATCAGATTTGGAGACCTGTAATTCTCTCGTCTGTTGAGATGATGAGTGGGGAAAACTAATTGAGCAACAACTTTCTCTTCCAGAGATCCCATGGAAAAAGGACAGGAAAAAGGACAGCTCCATTTGTACCTTCTTAATCAGTTTATGCGCTAAAACCCTCCTCTAGTCAAGAATGAGACTTACCAGGTATAGGTAACACGTGACTTCATTTTTGGAGTTAGTCAGCTAAGATTCAACATGATCTGTTTAAAGTTTGATTCCTTTTCCTATAGGGTCTACTAAATGCTTATAGCTAAGAGTCTCTTAGTAGACAAGTGTGTATTTTGAGAGCACAGGAATGTAATGTGACAAAGACAGAATAATAAATACTCAATCTCTTATAAAAGATGTATTTCTTCTTCCAATACACTTTTTATAGCTCCCCTGTACTTTTACTAGGCCAGTGTTTTAAACTATCAACAAGTGGGCATGTAAGACTGGCCCTATTGTTTCTTCTGTTTATGCTCCTATTAACAAAGACAAGGTGTAGGGAAAGTGTCTTCTCTTTTCTTGGTAGGCCTCTCTAGATTTGTTATGATTTTACCTTAACTATGGGAAAAAAAAAAATGCTCAGTATGAAACTTCAAGTACTGTTGGGGTCGCTTCTGTTCACAGGTGCCTCTGTTTGCCCAGTTCCCATTCCTATCCAACCTGCCTTACTTAAATTCTCTTCACATCTTCCATGTAATAGATGTGATACTTCCTCCTTCTCCATAAGCAGACTTTCCCACTTGGGGTGTGTCAGGCTGTGTCAAAAGCGGATACGGAACAGAACCGCGGGGGGGAGGGGGACAGTATCAACTTGCTGCAAGTGCTGTATTTCCCCCCAGTATCTTTAGAAGCTTACTCACTTCAGCATTTCCAAGTAACTGCTCATCAGAGTGCCCTGAGTTTGGAGGGCAGTAGGTGAGCTCTGAGCATAGCCTTTGAGGCAGAAGGAACATAAGGACGTTTGTAAAATATTTACAAATACCTCATCCCTGCAAATACCTGACACCTTTGAGTTTACTAAAGCCTTGAAAGTAAGAAGTTATTGTTGCTGTTCTGAGTATCTTGGCTTAGATTCCAGGTGAAGACTCTGATAAAGCTGAGAAGATAATGACAGTGTGATGTTTCTATGTCCTATAGCTGGTCATCGGAGACTTGTTCTTCACATAATGACATCAAAACCAAAAAGTTGAGATTTAAAGAGTGGTGCCCTCTCTCCCCGTGGAGAATTTGTGTTATTTTCTAATGAGATTTCTGAAGCCTGCCTTTGAGACACACTAGGCAGGCAGATGATTTTTGTTGTGCTAAATAAAAATATTTTTCACTTGGTCTAGGCAAAGAAATAATGCATGTATCTCTTGTATCCCCCTCATTACTGGGGAAAAAAAAAGAAATATAATCAATGCAAACCCTGGAATGATACCGGACAATACTGATAAAGCTGTTGAGAGAAGCTGATCTTTACCACAGTGGATCTGCAGGCCTCCATGTTTAAAATCTACTCTGTAACAAATGGCCAAGTAATACTTTATCTTTTGGTATCCCTTGGCTATACTGCCAGCTGATGAACCCAGTAGTCATGGTCTAAATATCTGAAACTTTGGAAAAACTCAGCTCTGAAGCTAAGTCTGTAGGTGGTACTCGGATTAAGAACAATAACTAAATCCCCAGTCTTCCTCGTGGATTTGGAGAGTTCAAGCTTCTGTTGCATATCTGAACTGGGGTCTGAGGTTGATGTGACTGCGTTGCCCTCAGTGCAGAGCAGACAGCAATGATCCATAATGATTCAAGCTTGCAAAGAGCGTATCTGCCCTCTGGGTCCAGTTGCTTCTGAAGAATTTTGAAAGTTGACCATGTGTCTCTGGCTGTCTCATGCTTGAAAAGCAACTCAGGACGAAACGCTGATGTGTCTAGTGCAAAGTCTGAGTCATTTAACAGTGTTATCAAAAACCCCTTTGATATGAGGAACAGAGGAGGGTGAATGGGAGGGGTCTTGCTAAGTAGAACAGGCAAAGAATGAGGACAGTAATGCCTGAAATGGACCATAACAATGGGTATTTTCCCCAGACAGCTGATTTAATGACTCAGACCACTGTCATACTGCTTTCAGCTGAAGCAATGATGTTCTGCCAATCTGAGGTCACAAGCAGAACTGCTTTTTCATGACCGATGATGAACTTATGCTACTGTTCAGCCTTTTACCTTCCTTCAGTTCAGTGATTGCAGCACAGAGCAAAAAAATGGTGGTTTGGACTGTCTTTCTGGCTTTTTGAAAAAATAATTAGTGGCTTGGTTGTCAAATATGCTAGATGGTGTAAGACTTTCAGAAATACTTGGTGTTCCTGTCAAGTCAGGGCTATAAGGAGGTGGCAACAAGTGAATGCTGGCCAATTTCAAAAATTCTGCCATTAAACGTATATCCGTGTGGTTAATTAAAAGAAATACCTTTTCCTTCTCCACCCTTAGAGTCCAAACACCTGCCAAGGAGTTGTAAAAGTTATAAGTGAAAAGTTATTATGCCTGACTATGTACATAAAAGTTACAGGCTACAGGATACAGCATTATATAACATGTTGGCCAGTGGATTTAGTCTGCACTTGTATTGTGTTGTGTTTCTTGTAGGTCCCAAGTCACATTTTAATATGTCCATGACAGCTTTGTTGCAGATGTGAGAAGAAAAGGAGCAGTTCTCATTCTGCAAGTAGAAAATAGGAGGTCTGGAGTGGCCACAAGTCTGTGCAAAGTTATGTGCCTCTCAGAGGGTGGAACTAAGGCTAAAATCCTGATGTCTAGTCTTGAGCTTTATCTGGAAGGCCATGCACATCATAATTCTTGTACCTAAAACTAACACCTGAACATCTTTTGTTTGTAACAGCCTTTCAGAAATAGCATGAGTTGTTAGCAATAAAAAGTGGCTGTATCCTGCAGAACTATGTGTGGGTTTACGTGTGCTGATCTGGAGTCTGCTGCTTACCAAACAAATGACTGAGCCTCTGTTTTCTGTCCTGCAAACTTTGATAATAGTATTCTTTTATGTTTAAAAAATTTATTCTGAGATCTCAGGATGAGGAAAACTACACAGTATTATCCTGTGGTGTGCTGGACTGTGTCTGTTACTAAGGCACTGGATCGTGTCTGATGGGGATGTCTAGCAGTTGTACCCTTAGCTGTAGGAACAGGTGAAGAAAAAGTCCCAAAAGCAAACATAGATTTGGTGCTATTCCTTCCAAAACTGCAATGTGAAAGTCTGGGTTCAAAATAATTATTTGATTACATACTCTTATTATAACTGTTTTCTTTAGGATACTATTTCTCAGTTGGAGTGACATTCTGAGATATTATCTGAAGCTGGATTGGGGCTGTTTGGATGGAAGCTTTTAAGATGAATAGAATCACCTTTGTTTGACCTTTTCGGTTTAAAATTGTTCATATTAATACTACCCTAAGTCATTCTTCACCCATTTTTTGACACTTTAAATTTTATAGCTGCACTTACAAGATCTAAATGAAACTGAATGTTATAAGCCTGAGCAGGTTGACTAAAACAAGCCTTTTGCCCCAAGGAGACTGGAGCTGCAACAGGAGGGACCTCTCAGGGTAAAAGTGTCCTTATTCCGTTTGCACAAGAAGAATGACTGGAGGTTGCAGAGTGGTTCAGTTGTAAATCAGGTGTTCCTGAGCCACAGGTGGTAGAGGCAGAGTTGTACAGGTGTTCCCCAGCTCTGGTCTGGGGGGTCTTGCAGGACCCCCAGCTCTGGGTCAGGCTGGTAGGAGCCAAGTGCTGCTGCTTCAGGGCAGGGTTTGAGCATACAGCCTGAGGCTCACAGAGGACTTGTGGTGGTGGGATCTGTGCTGGCTTCTAAGGAGCCCCTGCCCTGTGAGCAGCTTCTACCGTTTTCCTGGCCTTTGGGCCACAGCCCTGGAGAGAGCAGAGTTGTAACAACTCTGCCTCTGAGGGGGCCACATAAGTGTGCCCTGTTGGCTGGATTAGGTTTGTGGGCCTACATTAGAAGATCTCAAGTGAAGAGATCTTTCCTGGTCCATACAACTTGGTGTGGAATAGAAGGCTGCATCTGTCTATGAAGCAATGTGTAGTGCTTCTGTGACGGTGGGTTGTGCAACTCTCCTGAATGAATAATTCTTCATGAAAGCTGTGCGAATGCTGTGTTGATAAACTTGGTTCTCCCATCCAAACATACAACTATTTATTTATTTTCAATGTTAGACCCAGCCTTTAAAAAAGGAAGCTTTAAGTAAGACTTCATTGGTGTCAGTGTTTTCCAAAGGGCTGAGCAGCACCTGGAGTTCCCCAAGAGGGTTGTGATTGACTGGTGAAAGCTGTAGCATAGTTAACCCTATGAAAAATCATGTTGCAGATTCATGTGCTTAAGGGTAGGTTTTTTTCTTTTTTATCCCGTCCCCCCTTTCCTCCCCCAGTCTCTGACTGGATTACCAACTCTTATGATTTTATTGTTACCTTCATGTTAATTCGTGTTTCTTGGAGCTTCATCTTTGAGAGAAAGGCTAGACTTTGAGAAAAGTGAAGGAATAATTGAAAATATGATTCAGGTGTGTTCCAAACTGAACAGCAAATATTGTATTGCTTATTTAAAAACTAAGGGGAAAAAAAATCTCGTCAGGGCATGGCTTTTTAAAAACTGGCAAACCTTTCAAGCCTTGAAGTACTGCTTTAAATATTTCTTTAAAAAGGAGTAATCTTTGAAGATGACTAAAATGGCAGTTGTCATAATAGTGGCGTTACTTGCATCTCTCTTGTTTTTTGGCCCAGACCCAATGTTGGGCTTCTTGCCTGTGCTTGCACTTGCGGTTGGACTAGTTATTATTTTATTCCCTGTGACAGAGGAAAGCCCTATTTTCTTTGTAAGATCAAGTGAGTGTTGGATACTTGAATTTCCACAGAATGAGAGCTGTAGTGTGATGCTTAACTGCATTCTTCAAACTTGGCTCTCATTTAGTGTTGCTTTGAATTTAGAGCTGAGCACTGATAACAGAGAGACTCCTGAATGGCAAACTACTGTCTTGCTCTGATATGCATGTACACAAGTCTCATTTAATTGTTCATCCCAGCCTGAGTTCAGCTTTTTTTCTCTCTGCCTGTAACTGAATCACATCCTGTCTCTCACTCATGCAGACCTTCTGAGTACCTGAAGAAACAAAAATATTGCACGGTGTGGCAAATAGAAATATACCAAATCCAAATGTCTGAGCTCAGTGGCTGGAAGTAATTGGCTGTGTAGGCCTTCCCAGAAGCCCAGCTAATCCAGGCATAAAATGGCAATGACTTTTGTTGTACTGCTTGTAGGATACAGACTAACTGTGGGTTGGTCAGAGTTATACATTCACATCCTGAGGTTTTTACTCATCTCTTCATTGATGACAGGCAGCTGTAGTATCCATTGCTGTAACATCTCCAAAGGAACAATAATAACAACAGTAAGGAATAGCAGTAGAGGAAAAAAAAGTACGTGAAAGAAGCCTGAAAAGCTTTTCTCTCACTTGAGAAACTTTTGAAGCTGACAAAGATACCACCTGCCTAGCTGGGCTGTGACCAGTAGATGCCACTGCAGCCTTATTAATAGGGGTCACTGCAGCGTGGATATAACTGCAGCATAGGAGGGGGACATCTGGTGGCCTTCTTAGTCATGGTAGCTGATGACAGCATATGCCACACCACCTGATGCTAGGGGTGTATGAGATAGACATGGGGTAAACCCACCTTTTGTATGCATCCGCGTGATTAATTATTAGGGCAGATGACACACTTCCTGTTTAGGACTCTGTGGAAAGCTTGCTTTTCCTGTCTTTTATCATAAAGCTTGCCCTTGCCTGATGATAAAAGTGAGATCCATGATGGTATCTCTGTCCCTGCATCGAAGAGTACAATTTATATTTCTTCCCAGGTTACCAGAGCTTTGGGCCCAGCAAGCACTGAAGGATTCTATCCTGATAGGTGTGTTTGTCATCAGGTTTGGGATTTGATAGACGCTGGCTGTTGCATGTTCATGAAACAGTGTGAGCCACCTGTATTTGGCTTTTTTTAGAAAGTATAAATATGGTGTTTGGGAGAAAAGATCTTTCCTTGAAATACTATTTAATAAAAATATAGGTTATGATAATAGCTTTACATACATAAGTTTAGGTTTTTTTGGTTTTTTTTTTGTTAAAGAAAAGCAAATAGTGGAAGCCACACAGCTTCTACTGTAGTTCTAATTTTTATGTGTATTTGAATCTATATTTTTAAACCCACCTGACTATAAAGTCTGTCTGGAGCATTATCTATTTAAAAAGTACTTCTTAAGCCCAAGTATAGAACTTGCTGCTCATAGAAAACATATCCCCATAAGAGGTCTTAAATTGCGAGGAGGAGACTTGTGGTGAGGGTATCTGGGATTAGAACCAGTGCAGCTGTACCGTACAGATGGCAGGAGAACTTGAGGATGTGGTGGTGTCGGGTCTGCGTCATTCGTGCTTTCGTGTGGAATTTATTAAGGGCAAAAGGAGTTGGCTGTTGCACTGATCTCTGTTTGGGGTATTACAAGCTTGCAGATGCTATTCCAGCCAATTTACTTCAGATGGAAAATGACTCCTTCCTGTCGCATCTTATCATGTCTACCAGGCAGGTGTGGGCAGGGGTTTTGTGGCTGCTCATGGGGAAACTCTGCTCTGAGCACCTGTAACGCATTTGGGTGGGCCTCAAGGAGCACACCATCAGTGGAGTCTCTTTTCCTAGCCTGAGTTCCTCTTAACATGAGCTCTTTTTCCTAAGGGTAAGATTATGTATTCTGGATCAGTTCTGCAAAGCACTTCAACAGATGCTTAATTTAAGGATATGAATAGTCCTGTTGAAGGTGTTCCTTTGGTGCTTTGGCCTGGTATGAACACTTTGCTGGGCCTTCATGGATGACTCCATGGGTGACTTTTACTGTGGCCGACACTGGAAAGGTGGGCTATTGTTTTGGCTGAAGAATGCTGCAGTTCATACAGTGCAGATCTCTCATGATTTGATACAGATACACTAATCTGAACAAATATACCCCATTTTGAAGCATTAAGCAAGCCCCCATTACCACATCTTGAAGGTCTCAAGTTGTGAGCTTCACCTTCCCAAAAATTAAATCCCACCCCAATATTTTGGCTTTATCAAATTAGCTCTGCCCAGTTTCATTATTGTATTTGTCTCTTGTCATTTTGAGCCCTTGTGATGTATGCAAGTCATATTGTCAGTCTTTACTGTGCAGCTGAAAGGAAGGGAGATATACCTTGATGAAGTGTGTAGTGAGATTCCTGAGTAATTGCATGAATAGAAGAAAGAAATAATAATAAAAAACCAAAATGTCTGAAGAATGGGATGAGAAGTTGTGGTAGTCTTCCAAGCATTTGATTAAAATCAATTAGGATCTTTTTTCCTCTAAAAGAAAGCACATGAACACATTTAATGAAGAGTGAAAGCAGTTTAAATGGAGCTTCATTTTTTTTTTTAATTGACGGATCTTGAAAAATCCTTTGTGTCTGTATGTGGGTTCTTCTGAACTGATTACGCTAATGTTGTTGTTTCTGTAATTTAATTATCTCTGCACTCAATGATAACAAGTTAATTAAAAGTCTCTTGTCTCTGTTAATTAAAAGTCTCTGAAATGTATTAGTTTTTCCTATGCGGAACTTCATGGCTTTTGTTTGGTCTTCTTGTCGTAGGCTGTTTTTGTTAAGCACAGCTGTGCTTTCTATTGCATAACAACTTAATATAGCTGGCTTTATAGCTCTTCCTTTTTATAGGCTGGACAAAATTGCCTCCAGGGATTTGCAAATATAGGTCAGTAGTGTAAAAACACAAGTCCCACTCCCATATTAAAGCTTGTTCCTAAGTGGCCAATCAGTTTTGCTTCCAGTCCCTTGGGCAGGTTGTCTTGCAGGCGCTTTGATGTTAGAAGGCTAAAGGTGTGTGCAGAGAAATTGCTGGGCTTTCAAGCATGGTCCCAGTAGCCTGGGTTTAGAAATTGTATTTTGTTTATAATCAGAAAGGTTTTTATTTTAGAAAGCTCTTGGGAGATGAGCTTAACCCTGGGCTACGGTAATGTCAGAACTGAACAGGGCTGGGCATAGTTTGTATTTAGACTGGCGGCAGCCGATCCTTCGGAGCTGTATGACTCAGTAGCTGACACACTTCCTTCTGGGTATGAATGCCACAGCACATTGGTAGGAGGTACTGCACTGCTCCATGAGTCATTAAATCCAAAGCACTGAATTTTTCCTGGTCATTAAAGATCACTTGGCTCCCTTAGTAAAAGCGCGGCTTTGCGGGCTGTTCTGACTAATCCCTGACTCCATTAAGCTTCCTTCTCTTGCCATCCCCTCCCTGGCAGTCTGGTTTCATCATTTGCTCATTGCGTTCCTGCTGGAGTGCTGCAGATTCATCATGTTGGTATAGAATAGCTGGCCCTTTTTAGTACTGGGAGATGCATGTGTTTTTACAGCTCTGAAACTAGGAGGCTAAATAATCTGATAATGTGAACTGGAGAATTTCTTTTGACTGTCAGCATACACAGGCCAGGAATCTTGTGCCTTCTGTAAGTTTCTTCTCCCTTCCTAAGAAAAGTCCTTGGAGTGAAATTCAGCATTTCTTGTCCATTTCAGGAGCAAGGAGGAGTTTCCCTTTCCCTGCAGTAGGGCATGGAGGGGCTTTGAGCTTTGCAGATTCCCAAGGACCTGCTCAATCTTGTGATAGTGGTAGATATGTTTACATCTTCTGTGTCTCTCTTTCACAGAATGACCTCCTCTTTGTGTCCCAGTGAACTGCAGGTGGTATCCTGCCATGAGAAGGGCAAAATGTTTGCAGTATAGCAAGTGGGCTAGACACATGCCAAGACTGCTGTGACTTGAGGATGTTTCAGCAGCTTTGTGCTAGAATGCTTTTTATGCACAACTGCTTGACTAGAGATGTTGGTGGTCAGCTTACACTATGGAGCGGCTAGCTCTGCTTTCTTACCTATACAGACCAATGGGACTTCCCTAGTTTTAGAAATTGCAGACTTTGAACTGATGAGGATGGAAGAGGAAAACAGAGGAATGAGAAATGGGCAGTCATGCTCCCAGGACTCTGGACAGCTTTCTAGATCTGTGTCTGCTCTAATTTACCATCTGTGAGGATTCATGTTGGCTTTTGGAGATGTTCTTTCCAGCAGGATTCATGTGTTAATCATGAAACCTTTAAACAAAATTTCTTACTCATTGTGTATTATAACCTACCCTCTCTGACCCATATTTGATCTGGAATTGTTTTAGGAATACCCAGATACTGAGGAAATGTCTGTCCTTTAGGCAGAATTAGAGGCTCCATTTCTAGACCAATATTCCATAGTCTTTGCAAGTATCTTATCTGGATAATAGGTTTTTAAATTTACTTTTCCCAAGCGCCCTAGTTCTGTGCTTATTGACATCTTAGCTTGTTGAGTTGATGGCCCATTTTGTCTGGTGTATCAGGTAGTCAAGTTTCCAGCCCAGAGATAAACAGGAACTTTTCTTTTAAATCTACTTTCCAACTTCAGTTTCAAAACCAAAAACTTAGCTACAAAGGAAGTGCCTACATGGAAAAAGTAGACTGTAGAACTCTAGCTATCTTAATCCTTCCCTAGAATTTCTCTGGAAATTGAAGTGACTGTCATTCAAGTGTTTGAAGTCTTCTAGTGTATTATAATAATTCTTAAGATGTTTTGAGATGTTATTCAGTAGCCATCTGGTATATACATGTTTAATCAGAGTTTTTAAAGGCTCAGTTACCTTTCTAGGATGAGAGGTTAGCAGTTAATAAGTCTTTGACAGGAACAGGAGTCTTGTCTTAACCCACTTACTAATTCAATACCTGGAAAACTCCTCAAGGTCTCAGATTCAGCATTGCTTTTAAGTGGATACTTGCAATAATATTTGTAGCTTACACACTGCTACCATGCTGTGCTTGTTCTGATCTCCCTTTAAGGACCTGATCCAAAACCAATTTTGAAATAAGCGGAAAGTCTTCCATTGATGTTGTGCCTTAGAACAGATCCTAGAAGAAACTGCAGAGGAAGCGATAACATAGTGGTGGGTCATGTGTCTTGTGTCTGCAGTATTGGGGAGCTGATGTCATGTTTATTAGAAGCCAAGATCAGAGTTCACAGGCTCAGGAAATGTCTGCAGAGTTTAGGAATGGTTTGTAACTTCTATCCCAATGACAGGTTTATTTGGCACTTTTTGATAAGTGGCCTGTTTGAAATTTCCTCTCCAAGTAAGCAATTTGTAATTCCCACTTGAAAGGGCTACTGTGGGGGATGGTGATGGGGCCATATTTGAAAACCATTTATGGTTACTAACATCCTGGCATCTGTCATCCAGGAGTCCTGCGCCTTTACGGTTTTGATCTGTCCAAAATGACTTCTTTATATAGAAACTGGAAAACTCTTTTTGTGTCCTGAGCACAGATAAAAATATTTATGGTCCCTTAAAATGTATAAATAGAATTGGTGACTAAGCTAAAGGATCATTAGAAATAGTTCTGCTTTTTTCCATGATTAAATCTGCCTGCATTATTTTGATCACCTGGTCTCATAGAACCTTACAGTGCAGTTTTCACCATTCCTTGCCAAAATACCGTCATTGTGACACTTAAAATCTGCCAGTTCTGAGCCATTGCACTGATTCACAATCCTCATATCCTGAGCCTAGTTTCTGCTTTATTAAGCAACAGTGTAGTAGTTTTGCAGGTGTTGGAGGTTTCTTCCACTGATGACTTCTACTGGCTGCTGAAGAAAGTTAGAAAAATTCTTGTCGTAGTGGTGGCATAGCTGCAGTACTCTAAGGATATCAAGGAAATGAAATTAACTGGGAGAGGTAACGGCTTTTCTTAGATCAGCTTGTATAGCTGGAAAAAGCAGACTCAGAACTGCAAGGGATCTGACAAAGTGAATCTGAGCTGAAAAGTTTGTTCGTTTTTTCTAAATGTGTTGGATAATTCTTGTTTACCTTCCTGAATTTCAACAGAATTGCCAAGCTCTGTGGATGGGAAAAGTGTCTCATTATGTGAGTTTAGGATTATGTTTAGATCCTAGAACTAACTAGGACTATATCAATGCTTGGTTTTGATGATAATTGGGATTCGTAAGCCTTTTTTCATGTATGATTGTGTGACTGCCCCTTTGAGGCATAAAAAGGGTATGAGGAACACCGGTCAGCTGTCTGCTGAGAAAGAAGATGGAGAATCTCCCTTTGGCTGCTTTTTTTAAACCTCTGTTTCCAGAAGCGATCTGGTGCAGTAGACCTAAACTTGGGTTTCAGCCACAATAGTTTTTATTTTGAGAATTGGAGCAGGTGTTTAGGGAAGTGTTACCAAAGCATAGGCTCTTCAGAATCAGCACTTAGGGGCATGGAGGAACCAACAAAGCAGCTGTCAACTCAACTGCATTTAGAGGATTAACAGGAGTAGGGTTGTTACTGGAGTTCCTGGGAGTACCCAGGTCAGGTAGGGTCCTGTATGCCCCTTTAGGAACCTGAGTACTCTGAAAATCTAGTCTTTAGTGTGTGTGTAACACTTGTAAATAAATCCCAGACTCCTGTGTCATTTGTGTGCTCTTGAAAGTACCTCAGCTCCTTTTTGTGGTGAGGTCTAGTTGGACAAATAATGTCTTTGCTCTTCTGATGCTTTCAAATCTAAATAGATGGAAGAGACCTGATTTGCCTGAAGACACGGAGAGGACAAGCAGTAAGGTTGAGAGGAGAATCTGGATTCCATTCCCATGTTCACTGGAGCATGAAGTCACACAGGCTAATCTTTAATCATATTCAAATTTATTTCCTGTGATCAGAGGTTTATGCATTGAATATACCTTGATCTCTGTCCTCATCTGAGGTAAACCAGATAAGACTATCCAAATAGCACTTTATTGTAGTGTTGATTTTGTTCTATTCTTGGCTTCCTGTTCAGGCCATTGAGTGATATATTCATGGTGATGTCTCCAGAATCATGGGGAAGGTACTGCAATTCAGCACTACGAGCTGAGTCTAGTTGCTGCCAGCAGAGGACATCGTTGCTCAATAAATTTCTCCAAGAGGCTGTCTTTTGGTATTTGCTGTGGATCTTTAGCCTGATGGCTTTATAGAGTTTTGGGCAATTTGTTACACTTACAAAAGAGCCTATTTTTGTGGAAGAGTGAAAACTTCTGAGACTTTAGAAAACAAATTGCAACTGAACTATCTCCCAGGTCCTGGAAATGGAGTGCTTTTTGTCATGCCAATTTTCAGCCAGTAAAGCACTGCTTATACAAGCACTGTTGATTGTCACCAGTACTGCAGAGACTGTGTGTCGGATAGGCAATCAGCAGGAGGAATTGAAATCTAGGGAAACATTATGCATCTATTATTAGCGAAACTTTCACCTGCACATAAGGGATAAGCAGGTGTTATGCAGAAAGTTAAAATCAAGGAGGGACTTAAAACTGATGGCTTTGAGAAAAGTGAACGTGTACGTGCCATGTGTGAGGGTAACTCTCGATGGCAGCAGTGGGCTAATGCTGCCACAGAAAGTTTGGGGGGGTGGGGTGGGAATTGTGTTTCTTCAGCCATTCCCTGATACCTGGCGTGGAGGTGGGAGCTGAGGAACAATTCAGAAAAACCAGCCTATTTATATAAAGGAAACTTTCTTGGGCCAGCAACAGAAATGGGAGTCCCTGCAGCCACAGAGCAGCCTTGAGTTATATGCACAACAGGGTAGGTGCTCTGAGGTGTTGATGAACCTGGAAATCAGTCCTTGTTTATGTGTAATTAGCCATACCCTGAACTGAAAGCATGTGTCCAGCCAAGTGTCTTCTGTAGGAGGCGGGCCCCATAATTAGAGGACTCTTGAAGAGTATAAATATCTTGTTTGCCAAAACCAAACAATCCAACTGAAAAAAATCCCACCCTCTTCTGAGGGTTAAAATAGAGATTTAGATTTTTTTTGAGAATTCACCTTAATTTTGTCAAATTATTTGCTAAATAAAAGTAGTGTGAAAGCTAAATACTTGATGCATAAAAAATATTTGTTGTTCATGATAGTAGAACAATCCTTTAATTCACTATTAAGTTTTAAAGTTAAGATGGGAGGGAAGGTTTTAAGCTGACTGACTTCAGCTGAAATGTTTTTTGACTTCTGAGACTGTTGGGCCAACAGGGAGGATCCAGCTCTTTGATAGTGAGCCAATGAACATATTCTTTGTCCTGCTTCTCCTTCAGCACTTCTAATGCCTACCATCGTCCATTACTTTGTTTCTAATGAGTACTTGAATGAAAAAGCCCTGATGCCACTGCAAACCCCAAACCCTGGCCTCCTGTCCCAAGCATGCAAACAGGGCAATACTGTTCCCTTCTCTTGTGCGTTAGGAAAGTTATTCTGCCTCAACACTGTTAAAAAGGATTATGGCGCGACTGGGATGTGTGTGACAGGCCTTGCTCTATCAGCTTCAGTTGCACCATATTTATATTAGCTGAGGATGTGGCTTTGGGTTTTGATTTCAGTTGTTGGTTAAGTCAGGAAACCTAGGTTTCTCAGCTGTGATGCTTTTTTTTTTTTTTTATTTGCATGGAATCTGCTTTTAAATAAGGAGTGTAACTGACTGAATGTTGCTGTTCTGATGGATTAGTTCTCTTTTGGGATTTCGTGGCCAGATGCCTCCTGAATGCTGCCAAAGCCAATTGTTTGCTTTTTTTTAAATTTTCTTTTTTTTTTTTTTTGAAGATGTAGTAGTTGATCTCTGCAGAATGATGGGTGAATTCATCAGTGCAGACTGATCTTCCTCTTATCCTGCCAAGCACGGAGGCAGGCACACTGGGGCTGATTGTTGGTATAGACTGGCAGCACTGATATCAGGGATGCTGACAGTTTGCAGCAGTTTAGGGCTTGGCCTCAAAAGTATATCTAGGCCAAGTGTTGGAGAGAGGTCTTTAAGCAGAAAAATATGACAGCTAAAAAGAAAAAAGCTGTATCTCCTTTCACAGGGGAAAAGAAAATCACAGGCTTGTAAGGAAAGATGTGGTGAGCTTCATTCTTTGTAGCTTCCCTTTCCTACTACCCCCCCCACCCTGAAGTTCAAGAGGTCTGCAAAACCTCAGGTTCCACAAAATCTGAGCATCTCTAATTATAAGGTTAAAGTATTACTATTGCATATAGCAATAGGAAGTGTGAAGAGGAAGCACTACCTCCTTTGCTGAACACCCCCTTTTCAATAAAAATAGCAAAATCAAAGTTTATGTTAGGAAATGTGAAAGTCCCATGAGTCTCAGTGTTCTCTGAAGTAATTTCTTCCACTGCTAGGTACAATCCGCTTCCTATTTATTCAGAAACAGTGTAACATCTGTAGGAGAGAGAAAGACATGCTAGTATGCGTGGCCTCCTCAGCTGAACCTCAGGGCCTGGCAGTTGGGGAAAAAAGCGACGTGTTCCCTCACGCTGTTTTATCAAGTTTGCTTTTAACACTTGCACAAACCTGGCAATGCCCAAGGAAGAAAGAGGGCAGTCTAGACTACTTAAACCAAAGAGCTGGCAGCTGTTGTGCTGGTTGTAGGGTGGGAGCCACTGGCTTTGGGACCTGTTCTACAGGTCCACAGGTAGCAGGGCTGATGTGGCACCCTCTCTCTTGGGCAGAGCCCCAGTTAAAATCAGTAGGTCTCAGCTGGTTAGGGATGAGTTTTGAGAAGTTGGAATGGATGTTATAGTTCAGTGATGGAGAAGGATTAAAACTCCTAAGATTGATTTACTTAATGAACTTTTATTATGTCCCAGAGACTCTGTCATGTCCATCCTTGCATGGTTAAGAATGGAAAATACAAGAAGTTTTTGAAATCCCAGTGTCCTTGAGCTTTCCTGGATGAGTGATTTAATGAGTGCTCAAATGCACAGGCTGGCTCTTGCTTCCAGCACTGGTTGAAAGTGGCAAGTTACAGATGAGAGACATTTCTTTTTGCTGGCATTGGTGTGTTCTCCCTATTATCCCACTGGAAAGGGACAGGAGGCACGTTGGCACCTGATCGAGCTTAGGAGACTGGTTTATATATGACTGACAGGTACTTACACCCTCAACTAAGCAAATATCAATGGTGTCATATTTTGGATGTATATAAACAGCTGGGGTGGATATGTCAGAGGAGGCAGGAAAAGTATTTGTCCCGTCCATGTTCCTAAAGCTGAGCCTTTATCCCAAGGTAATAGCCCATAATTGGAACATTCATTTGCTTAATAATTTTATTTAGGTTTTTCTTGCAGGCTTGTCTAGTGTCTTTCTTTCTGTGTGAGGCTCACACATCTGGCCCCTCTGTCCTGGTCTCCCATCATACTACTGACAGCACGTACGTTTTAAGCATCTCAGCTTTCCTCTGAATTCCCCAGCTGCCTCTGCTTCCAACCATTCACATCTGGCATTTGTTAGTGACAATCTATGGCATCACACATCTCCGGCTGCCCACAAACACAGTCCTGTGCTATGGCTGCATCCCGTTGTGTGACTTGGCTTGTGGGACACATCCCTCTCATGATCAGAGGTGGTGGATCCTGATGCAAAAAGCACAAAGTCCCCCTTCTTGTGTCTTAAACTGATTTTTATTTGAGGTATGAGAAAAAACCAGCCAAAAGGAAGCTTAAAAATAACATTCTCAATGTTTTTGAATTTTTTCTCATAAATTAGCATTAGTAAGTCGAAATTTTTGAAGCTGGGTCCTTAAAATGGCAGATAGAAAAACTTCAAGTGGGCCCTAACCTGAGTGCTTTGTTTTCAAAAGCGAAGGACAACTAGTAGCTCCCATCAGCTCAGTGAAGATTTTGGAGGGCCCAGCACTGTCGAGAACTGGGCTGGTTTTTGTCTCCAGTTTGTCAAACTCTTTTAAGCACACATCTTTAATCCTGTGAGTAATGCTCTGTGATGGTCAAACACAAGTTAAGAAGGTGTTGCATTTTGATATTATGCTTCAGTTTTTCAAATGACGGTCTATTTCTGCATCAGGTACAGGTTACTTTCCATATGCTTGTGTGACCTTTGTGCATCTGAGGATACAGTTTTGGAGTTACTTAATTGCTCGTGGAGACAAGTAACTTTCTTGCATGTTCATGTACCAGTGCTGTCAGTATGCAAAAGTGACACAGGCAAAGGTGACTTTGTGCAAATTTGGGGGTCTTCACTTGAAAATCGGCCCCTTGGTGTGAACTGCTTGGGAATTTGCTTTGGGAAGTGACTTGAAGTAGCTTCGTCTCTAGTATTGCTAAAGCTCAGTCTTCTGAGAACAGCCTCTTCTGATGTGATTGCCTTTTCCTTTTATTTATACATATTTACTCTTATTCTTTAATATAGAGCAACAGAATTATTTTGGTACTAGTGCATATGTGTAGTTAAAAATGGATCTCTGCATATAGTGTGGATGTGTGTGTATGTATGTGTCAGTTTTTAGAAGATTATTGGAAGCAGCTGTGGGTGGAAGAGAAACAAAGCCATGGGTTTGCGGGCCAAACAATTAACATAGGAGTGGAATACTGTAGTTACATCAGTCTTTCTTTAAAAAGCCAGAATTTCTCCCTTATTCCCAAACGTACATTATTAATTCTCTTGGCATGTAACATAGCAAAATGACTGAGTTTATGAACTTGACTACTTCTTTTAACAAGTTCCAATAACTGCTTCCTAAACCTTGTGTTTTTATATCAATTACATACAGTAAGCATTGAAATCAACCAAAGAGAAATGCTGAGGCCAAGAAGGGTTATTTATGTTAAATGAGGATTGCCAACTGCCAAAAGTAAAATGTGGATATAATTTTATAACACCATTTTATAATTAAAGTCATAAGTGAGGTTTCCTGCTATTGTTTAAAAATGTGTCACGATAAATTTAAATCAAGGATGAAGGCACAGAACGGGCTACTAAAGAACATATCAATACAACAAAGATGGTACGGCGAACATGTCTGTTGCAAAAGAAAAACATGTGCTAACAATTTCAGTGAAATAATTGTATTTATTGCATATAGATTCTGTTTTAGGAACTATAACCACTTAGAAACTGTTTTCATTCATGTCAGATTGAGGTTAATTTGTTGTTACTGTATGTCTATAGATAGATTTTACTGTCAGAGAAATTTAATATGTTGGTTTAATGATAAGGCAGTCTTCTAGCCAGACCAGATTTTTTTTTTTTTTGAAAGGCTAAGAAATCCAGAAAAAGTTAATAATTTTGGCTAATATTTATGCATCCACAGTATTTTGGAGTTAATATTATATCAATAAAGAAAATAAAAATTTGGCAAGTAAGTACCCACTGGCCAGATTGAGGAAAATATTTAAGCACATGCTCAACTTTAACAATTTCAGTGGGATATTGATTTTAATAGGAGTTAAGCATATGCCTAAGGACTTCTACAGGGATTCTTTTTTCAGCCGTGGCCTAAACTTGAAGTAACTTCAAATTGTCAAAGTGAACAGAAATAGTAATAGCTGTTTGTTTTAATTTACTTGTTGTCTGAATAAACAATTTTGCTACTGTACTGTCAGAGCCATTTACTTCAGAATATTTTAGGGTTGACCCTTTGCAGCCTATTGGTAGTTGATAATGCTACCCTTTTTCCAGAAAGCAGTAGTTTTATTCACATGCATTCGTAAGAGTTAATCGCTAGAACATTCCTGACTTTGGTAAGTCATGTTCATGGAATAGGTAAGTAATTTCCAATGTATCGTTTCATACATCGCTTTACTAATATAACCCATGTGTTTCATATCAGCACTGAAAGGACATTAATCAGTACGCACCACTTCTGCCAGACATATTCTGTGCAAAGTCCCTGGTTACATCTCAAATGTCAATATGTGGAAAAAGATGAATAATAAAATGCAATAGATATCATTTGTTACACATGCCATTTGTAAGTTCATTGTAAAATAGATCCCATAGAAAGAGCTGATGGTAATACAACATTAAAGGTACACAGTTAAGCTCTCAGAGGTAAGAAATGCCATGGCGAGTGTATGGTCATAATTCTGCTGCCTTGTACACATGCATTATTATCATACAGACTTTAACTATAGGATCATGGGTTATTTCTCCAGTGACACAATATTTTTTTCCAAACTGGAAAAAGCTTGGAAACTGCATAATGCAGGAGCCATTGATGTCCCTACGAAATCTACCTCATGCCTAGAAAATTTCAGCCAAAATGTATGCATTTTTAAGTTATTCATGATTTGTGAAATTAGGGATGCTGGAACGGAAGCCACAGAACAAGAGCTCAGAGCTAGCATAAGAGGTCACTGTAGCCACTGGTCTAATAAATGCTGAAAAATGTTCTCATTAATGACACTAATTCTAACTTAATTCATTAGTCATATGAGGCAGAATTCTTTAAAGACTGATTTCCACCCCCCACCCTGGCCCCTCTCCCGATCCCTGGGGGAAGTGGTGCAAGGAAGAGATTGTGAGACAAGGAGAAATGAAATGGGGTGTCAGGGACAAGGAGAGGCAAGAGGAGGTGCTGGGACAGGAGGGAGGTACTGCGGGCTGGAAGGTATGCCTGTAATCAAGTAAACAGCCTAAACCACCCTGACATGTTCTAGAAATCTGTGACAGGTGATATCACAATCTCTCCAAGTAACTATTACTTAACTTTTAAAAATCATTTTGACCTCTCAAGCCCTTTACTCTTGTCCTGTCCATGGGGGAGAAAGACAACAAATAACTGACTTCCCCTGCCAGATTTGGTGTCCTGAAAGATGTCCCCTTCTTTTCCTTCTCCCTACTCTCTGAATCTTCTGATTTGCTAAAATTGGCTGTTACATCTGTTGATTTACTGTTTTCCAAAGGTGTCTAACAGGTCTCTGAACTTTTTTTTCTCCAGCTGACCAATATAACTTCAAATTCTGATTTTGTCCTCCAAAGTACTTGCACTCCTTCCTGGCTTGGTATCATCCAGTGTTGTTTTTGGGTTTGTGTTTTTTTTTTTTTAAATAAAAAGAGTCTCTCTCAAAAGCACTCTAAAGACTTCTGAGTACTATTGCACAATGACAGCTATGTAGGATGAAGACCCTAGCGAATACATTCTCTCAGTCTCCCTGACTCACTTGAATGCAACTTTTCAACCACTTGTTTTGCCACTTTATAATCATTTCACAAAGACCATGTTTTTTCCCTCTTTTCTTCGAGGAGCTGTGTTGTGAGGGCTATACTCAAAGCCTTGCTTGCTTCTGAATAACCTCTTTATGTACTTTAGGCCAGTTATCTTGTAAAGGGTGACATTTTCATTTGTTCTGTTGCATGTATACAAGGTATTTCTTACAGTCTTATTTGTGTGGTAGGGGTTGTAATCAGGTATATAGACTGGGCTAAATGTTCCCAAACTGTTCCCTGTCTCTTAAAAATCAGTAAAATTATGCTTTCTGGTCTCCTGGAGTTCCATACATGTCTTCAGTGAGTACTCTATGGATAAACAGGAATGGTTCAGGGTCCTTCCTTTAGCTGCATAAGTGCTCTGAAGTTATTATGTGTGGTGGATCTGGATACATTTAACTATTCCAAATATTTTTTAACATGTTTTTCTCCATAGTCCAGACTGTGCACTTACTCTGTTGCTATTAAGTTCAGCTTTAAGTATCTGATCTCAATTAACCTGCTTTAAAAACTGAAGCAGGAAAGGCTATGTTTAAGCCTTCTAGATGTTATCAATAATCAGGAAAAGCATCACAGATGCCCTCTCCTATTAAGCAGTTTACTGTCAATAGCCTGGGAAGGCAAACATGGAAATGTCTCAGACCATTTAGAGAAAAAGACTCTGCTACTGTGGGGGGGTTTATGCTGCCAGAATGCTCAAATATTTGTGGATTACTCAACGTGAGAGCAGATGACTGAGCAGAAATCACAGCCTCCTGCATTTAACAGCAGCAGGAAGCATTTTGTTGTGCTACTTCCCTGGGTGCGCTCTAATGACAAAAAAATTGCACATTTCTGTCTGGTGAAATTCAGTCAGAATCCGTGGTAGCTGGACAGAAATCAGGCTAGACATAGCTGCTTAACGTGGTTTGCATTACATACTCTCCTCAAGGCAATATCTGCAGCTAGTATGCACATGGAATATTTTGTTGTAATTAGCTCCAGTCTGTGTCACCAAGAGGTTTCTAATCTCTGTTCTGTATGTTAATATGTTAAAAAGAACATAAAGCTTCTCTTCTTCATGTATCTTTTCTTATATGGATACAGAAGAATTTTGAGAAACAAGTAAAGAAAATACAGATTACAATGTTTAAACTGAAGTAAAAGGGAGTGTAAGATTGGTCCAGAGTTGGCTAGGGAAGAGGAACTGGAATTTGGTAGAGCTGCCACTTCTGTAATCAAAAGGATAAATGCAGTTGCTGTTAGGAGCTGCATCAAATTTGTATTTGAACACAGGGCAGTCATAGAATCATAGAATTGTTAAGGTTGGAAAAGACCCTTAAGATCATTGAGTCCAACAGCTAAGTTATCACTGCCAGTCCACCACTAAACCATATCAGTTGTGACTGAGTAGCAGATCTTCAGCAGGTCTGCTGCTAAACAGACCTCTCCAAGCTCTGTTGTGGAAGAATCTGCATGTGAATTCTTCAGTTAGAAATAAAAATGATTGTTCTTTCACTGCTTGGAGATAAGTGCCATATGCTGACGCATTTTTTTTTCTGTATTTCAAAAGGAACATAAAACTATTAATCACTCTTTTTATGCTTAGCATAGGCAAAAGCTAAAACCTGGCTTCAACGTGGTCAAGCCTCCAACTTCACTCAAAATGCCTGTGTTGACCAGTGGCCAGTAGCATGTTTTGATAGCGTTGCTGAGACTCACTCTGAATTTTATACCTTCTTGGTAAGGTACAAGAACCAGGAATATGAATACTTTATGTTACAGCTAAACACCGGAAAGTCTTCAAAGCTTCTATCAGTACATGACTTCCATAAGGTAGGAAGTCTCAGTTGCTTGGAAAATGATGAGGTAGAGCACAGAGAAACTAACAGTGTAGGAACACTGTGACAATGCAAAACGCTGATCCTGGATTTCAGTGGCTGAATTGTTTTCTGTAGCTTTTAATCTTCTAAAAAAAAAAAAAAGCTTAAAAGACGCTTCAGGAACATGCCAGGGAATACATGGCAATTCGGAGTCCCTCTTTCCATACAGAAATCATATCCTGGCTCTAAGTACATCATTGATAGTATTGATGAATCAGCATTTTACGACAAAACCCTGTTTAAAAAGAAAAAAAAATAGTTCTTATTTGTTAACAGGAGATTAATATTGCTCTGAACAGTACTTATCTTGCTCTCTGATGGGCCCTTGGAGCTCTGGTTTACAAGATAGTGAATAACTTCTGGCCTCCCTGGGCCTGCCATATATTCTAATATGGTTGTCATAGCTTTCTTCAACAGCCTGTACAACTCTCCCATGGGTCTTGTGCATCATGAGGTTGGTGGCAAAATTGTTAGGTGATGTGGAGGTAGAATTAAGAAAAGCATTCTCAAAAAGCTCCTATGAAACTTGTCTGGCTTCATGGTTCATTAGAAACTTTAAACTCCTACCATGCATGTTGAAAGATTTGCTTAAGTCAATCAAGAACTCGAGTGAACCTCATCAGGCAAAATTCATGGTTTCACTGAGAATCCAGAAGAATATTACCAGTTTCAAACAGCTTTTGCTGTGAGATTTCTTTGATTTGTTTGGAGCTGACACAGTAGAACTGTGGAACAACTTGAGACAAAATACTTAAATAATCTACAAAGCAAACCCACACAGTTTTGTTAGAGCTGTGTTGAAAACTAGACGGTTTTTTGAAAAGAGAGGGGAAATATGAAACTAAGGTCTGCAAATTTGCCTTACTGTGATTGCCATAGTAAGGAAGTTTAAACCCTGGAAACTTCACCAACTGCTAAGCTTCATCAGAGAACTCAGACTAGCCGTCATTACTGCAGCAACACGTAGAGCCTCCCAGTCGAAGCCTTCGTTGCTGAGCTGGACCCTATATGAGGAAATACACAATAGATTAGTCCTCATCTCAGAAGGCTGAACAGGCAGAGGAGAGCTTTTCAAGTCAGCTTGATGGAGCTTTGTTACCCAAACTTCATTGAAACTCATTCATAATTTTAAGCTGCTTTGAAAATCTTAGCTGCAGGAGTCTGTTAACATCCAATAGATAAACATGAGCAAGAGTGGTCTGAAAAAATGGGGGATCAAAATGTACTTTAGCTAGAAATGGACATCTTCAGGCATTTGCTTTAGACCCTACCTTCCAAGCTGTGCCTGCAATACTCTTAACACTGTATTTTCATTATATTTTAGTCACAGCCTTCTGAAGGTTTTCCATAGATGCTAACACTGGTACTTCTGTATTATTTTGATTTTACTAACCTGCTTAATAAAGTAGGCTCAAAAGCCTGTTTCAGTGCCTGTGTGGTCCCACTGAGCAGGCTTGCCTAACCAGGTGTGCACAGTGACCTACACTTGAAGATTCCCAAGATGCCTGTGCTGTTCCTTTGTTTGGGAGCAGACAGCGGTACATACTGAGGGCTTTCATCAAACCAGTGATAGCTGCCTATAGAGGAGTATTGGAATGTGAGGCAACTGAATTACAACACAACATACAGGAGTGGCATTTCCAAATGGGTTTACTGGTGGCTTTGGTTTTTTTTTTTTCTCTTCTCCAGAATAAAATTACCTTTTCTGTGGAGAAAGCCCGTCTTTCATCTTGTTGCACCCCAAGAGACACATTTGGTAAGCTGTTTTACTCTGGGAGTGATTCTTACCCACAAGATGGTGGCAGCTTGATTCAGTTTGTTTCCTTTTCTTCTCAGAATTGTCTGGTGTTGCCCCTTTCCTTGGGTGCCTGAAGATGAGAAGATCAGCTTGTGAAGGTTCCTGCTGTTGTCTGCCTTTATAAGGGAAACCAGGAAAGGGGAAGCTACACCACTTAGGATCCCATTTAGAATCTGGATCACACAGGATTTAACTCTCATCTGGCCAGTTTCTCCCTTGAATTATTACCCACCACCCAGGGAAGTAAATCAAGGCATATTTTGGCTCAACATATCTTACTCTATTCTGAGGGTGCTGTTTCCATCATTGCTAGGTGTTGCAGAAGCACAACTCCTAAACATAAAGTCCCTTCCGATATCACTACAGCAAGGGGAACACAGCCTTAAAATCTGTATTAAATGAACCTAATTTCCTCTGAGATGTTAACGTGCTGCACTGATTTCAAGTTAATCAAAACAGATGTTTTCTAAATGCATTGAACAGGATGTAGAAAATTTGGCTATTTAATGCAGATTCAAAGGCAAATTCCTTATAACCGCCACAGAAACCATGGATGTTTGCTAAGTACTGCAAATTGATGCTGTGCTTTTTAAGTGCCACTTGCCAACTTCTGCACGCTGTTGCCTACATACTGCAGACTTATTTAAAGCTGAGTTACACAGAGGCACTAAAGATAGTTGGTCAAACCTTGTTCTTGGGGACATAATTAATATATCCTGCCAATTTCTTAAATAGATGCAGGATCAGATCTAGTTCCTGTGTAGAAGCAAGACACTTTTACTTATGTGTTCTATTCTGGAAGCTTTGTTATTAAATTAGGCATTTTGCACAAAAGACTGGTACAAATGGAATTAAACTGAGGAGTTCATGTCAGTATTTGATGTTTCTTTCATCTGCAGGTTCTTTTGAATCTGTATTTGATCAGACCCATTTCTAAACCTTAAATTCAATACTACTCAGAAGCAAAAACCAGTTGTCATTCCTTCTGATTCAGAAACAGAGGTAAAAGCAAGTCTTTTTAGTCCATGAAGTCTTTTTAGTCTAAAAAGTCCAAGTCTTTTTAGCCTGCCATTGAAGTGGGTGAATAAGTCCAGTTTATGCAATAACTTTTTAGTTGGGGATTATTCAGTCTGAATACCCCTCTTCTTAAAGTTTTTCCTATATGTACGAAGGGATCAGGTAGAGAACAGCCTTCAGTAGACAAAGAGTCGTGGTACTTCATCATGTATTACATCTGGTCTGGAGTTTTTAATTTTTGTTGATCTTTATTGCAGTTCAGTGATTCTGACATGACCTAATTGAGTAGAGTTTTATCTCTATCAGCACTTTTTAAAAAGAACCAAGGAAAACTGAGGAGTACTGGGAATTCTGGTTTCAAGAATGGAGACTCCACAACCTCTGTGGGCAACCTGGTCAGTGTTTGACCACTCTCACAGTAAAAAAAGTATTTTTCCTATGGTTAGGTGAAGTTTCCTGTGTTTCAGTTTTTGCCTGTTGCCTCTTGTCCTGTCAGTGGGCACCAGTGGGAAGAGTCTGGCTCCTTCTTCATTCCCTCCCATCAGATATTTATACCAGGTGATAAGATCTCCTTAAACGTTCTCTTTTCTAGGCTGAACAGTCCCAGTTCTCTCTGGCTCCTTTCACGTGAAAGATGCTCCAGTCCCTTAATCATCTTTGTGACACTTCATTGGACTTGCAGCAGTAAACCCATGTTTTTTGTGTACTGGGGAGCCCAGAGCTGGGCACATACTCCAGATGTGGCCTCACCAGTGCTGAGTGGAGGGGAAATGTTCTTGATCCTTTTGTGCTGTCTTCCTTCCATTACAGTTAAGGTCTTTTGTCCCAACTCTCCTCTTGTATGGCTTTTATGTTCTTCACTTTCTGTTCTAAGCTGCATTACTTTGGGGTGCTGTTAAAAGTTTGGCATTGCTGAAGCAGGGTTTTTTTTCTTTTTTCTTTTTTTTAACACAGGCCAAATTGTAGGAGTTTCTGGAAGGACAGACTACAAAAGGTGATATATTTTCCTACTGCTATATTCCACCAAAATGTCACTCTGAGTAGTGTGATAGTATTCAACATTTATTAAGATCCCTGCAGAATTTCTTTTAGCTAAGATAAATGGGGAAAACTTATTGGCCATGGAATTAAATCCCTTTATTCTGTGTAGAAGGACTTTTGCATTTGGAGCAAGAGGGATTCAGGTCAATTTTTACAGGGTATAGATACAATATAACCAAACATAACTAGTGAGTTTCTATAAAGTAGCTATTAAAATCCCCTCCAATGGATTTAACCCTTCTTCAGTGAATAGTATACTGTGGCAGTGGAAGGCTTTTCAGACATCTCAGGGTTATGTTGTTTGTGTTGTTTGATGCTCCAGATGACTGATAACTCTTTAAATTCATGACACTGAGACTGTGGTGAACTTGGTGTCTCTGAGCTTTGTCAATAGGTCTGTAATCTGGAAGCTTGTACAAGACCCTGGGTCCTGCCTCCCCCCAGGTACGTAGGAGCTCCAGTCCTATGAATGCCAGTGGCAGTTTCTCCCCTAAATACTTTTGAAGCTGTGGACTGAAGTCTCCCAAGATCTGTATGTATGAACCAGTCTTAGTATAAACTCTGTCCAGTCCCAGTATAAATGAGAAGTGATGTTCCAGAGCATTATACTCTACATTTCACCTACTTGTCCATTTTTTATTCCTGCACTTGCATGTGCTTGAATTGTACAACAATTTAGGTTGGAAGGGATCTCCGGAGGTTGCCTAGTCCAACCTTTAACCTAATCTTTGTAGGGGAAGGAAAGTCACTCGCTTAAACTTCCAGTGAAAGCCACTTGCAGTTGTTTAACTACGTATGCCTCTAGTCACCTGTGTTTAAATGTTTAATGTGCACACTTGCTATATCAGTGCCTTAATGGCAAATTAAGGACTAAGTGAATGGATTCCAAACCAAACACAAAACAGACCAGACACCGTACAACCAAGCAACTACAATGCCTGTATAATCCAGACCACATTTATGAAAAAATTGATATGTTCTTTGGTGATTTTGATAACACATTGTATTGAGTAGCAAATTCTATTTATGGTTCTTTGATACTGTGTTAGCTGAGGGAGAGAAGCAACCTTCCACTTGCATTTTTGCACATGTTGTTTCCTGGTCCATAATTCGAAAGGAGTATCTGTTTTCTTTGTGGAATCATACATGTTTTATGAATTTGTCATTAGGAAAATGGAAACGTATTCAAGGAACCATCATATATTTGACTGGGAAATTCAGAATAAACACAAAAGGACTTTGGACTTTACTTTGGGATTTTTTTTTTTTAATTTTGTGTAAATGGCGCTGAGAAGCTGTGAACCTAGTGAAAGACTATACAGTAATGACTGACCAGCAGACTGGAGGCCAGGAAATTGTTCTCTGTCTTGTGTAGCAAGAAGGCTTATAATTACATGAAAAGGTTAAATTATGAAAAGAAATATAAATGAACCATACTTTCATGCAATGTACCTTTGGAATATCTTTTGGAGCATCTTTGGAACATACTACTGCTAATCTGTGGTGAAGTCGAGGAGGTATTAAGAGTCCAAATCAGCTTTGGTATTCATGTGCATAACAAGAATACCCAGCATGATTATAACAAAAAGTAACAGTGCTTTTTGAAGGGCTGTCATGCTTTGGGCTGCAAAGCTCACAGGTGGGATTAGCTCTTACGTCCACCTTCTGGTGGAGAATCTGGTGTGGTTGGTTGTCAGATCTGGGTGACTTGTCTGAGCTTGGGTCTACTCTGGGCTGGCACTTTTTGTCTCTGAGGTTTTTTTGAAATCACAAGTTAAAATCCAGAGCAAAGCAGTAGGTGGCACTACAGACTCTCTGTTCTGTAGGTAACTTTCCACAGTAATTCTTCCTTGCCAGCTTGCCCTGAACAAGTGTATGTGTTTCCAAAAATAACAAGGTTGTTTCCAAGTTTACTTGAAATATATGCATGGCTGGTTAGTCATTCATAATCACTTCTTTGCAAACAGTGCGGATATTTCACATAAAAACAGCACGTCAGAAATGGGAGTTTTGCAGGAATTCCCAATATTGTGGAAAGGAGCCCCTGAAATGGTTCTTTCTGTCAGCAGGGGTGGTGGGTTTACCTACGTCAATGACTGAGCTGCAGCAGTTTCCCTGCTCCCCTTTCTAAGCCCTTTCTGTAGTTACAAACTGCAGGCACTGTTTGTCCAGGTGAAGAGGATGGGTAAAGCCTTTCTGGAAGACTGTTCTTGTTGTCTGGAGGGTCCTTGTGTCACCTGAAGTTGTCTTGCTCCCTTCTGCACAGCCAAACCCTTGTATATGAGGAAAGCATGGATGGGAGGAGCGGCTGTTCTGAAGCGATATCCACTGACTCACTGGCTTTTGCTAATACTGTATGTGAAACCAGAATTGGGCCGCTAAGCTCGCACGTCATTACTGCCCTCTTAATCTGCATTTCTGTTTTATTTCACTAGAAGTGCAAGATTTGATTATAGAGCAGGTACCTAAGCCAGGACCAGTGTGATGGAGCTGTATGTTATTGAATGAGTGGAAAAACTTCCACAGGTTCTTCAATGTGAATGATGTGGATAATAGGAAGCAGGATATCTTTCTTTAAACCAAGTGTAAGGGCTTGGTGCATACCTGGCTCTGTGGGACTGGCCTGAAGTGCCTCAGCTAGAAGCAGTGAAAAGCTCACAGATCAGAGAAGAGGCTTTAATGTTATTTTGGAGTAATTATCCTCTTTCCTAGAGATGGGTGAGGATAGCCAGTTACATCTAAGGAAGCTATACAGCCTCAGATGCTAGGTGACCTGAGTACTATCCACGCTGCCTTTACTGGCGGAAGCCTGTGAGCAAGAGGTCAGCATAGCATGGTTTTGCCTTTGTGGGGCTGAAGCAGGCAGAGGCTAAGTGACTGGACCCAAGTGATATGAAAGCTTGTGGCAGAGAACAAACTTGAACCAAGGTTGCTGCACATTCTTGTTTTGACTATACCAATGCCTTTGCTCAGGTTGTGCAGACTGGAATACTTCCCTTGCTGAAAACTGATGTCCAAATGTGTCATGGTTTGGATTTGCCGCTACTGAGAACCATCTGCTGGAGTCTTGCACGTGACAAGTTTATACTAGATCTTCCTATGACTTTGAACTTTGTCTTCTCTTCCTCTCTCCCTTGTCCACCAAGCTGGCCCATCTGCCTGTCACATCTTGACTCTTGCACCCTGATTCATGAAACACATAGTACAGCTGTTATTCAGGGAATTATATAAGCACCTGCTTTTGGCAGGTGATTAAAAGCAGCTGGTAATAAAGGAATCAGTGCATATGCTTAAAGCTTCAGCACCTGAAGGTACTGGTCAGGTATGCTTTCTATATGCTTGTGATAGCTGTTTACTTTCCATTCACAGGGTGCTGGCATAACAGGGCTCTGAGCTACTTGATACCTGAAGTGAAGCCACAGTATAAATAACAAAGTTGATTATTTTAGCTGACTACATTGCTGCAAATGTGGTTGCCATTTTTAATTTGATTTCCCTGCCAACCTTTGTTCTTAAAGACAGGGACTGTTTTTCTTTGCTATCCAAGAACCCATGGTGTGAAGGAAGAACAATAAATAAAGACAGGAGCAGCACAGGAAAGCTACAGCGTGAGACAGCGCAATGTTCATGATTTTTTTCCCCCCTGCTGAAAAAGCAAGCATTTGATTACGTTTCTGTCTGTTTAGACTCTGTATTGAGAGATCAGTCTAAAAAGCCTGAATCAGTTAGAAAACAAAGAAATATTGTCAAAAGGTGGTATAATGAATTTCAGTTTGGAATAGACCCAATACAAATTGCTTGCTTTCAGCCTGGACCTAAAAAGGGCGCATCCCCTGCCTCTCAGGTGCTTATCTCAGGTCCCTGTGCTCACTTTATCATCAGTGGAGGACTGGGGGCTCTAGCTCTGGATCATCTTCAGAGGAACCTCCCCTCCTCTCTCTCTGGACTGCCATGTAGCCTAGGGAGATGAGCTTCAATAAGGTGCTAAACTGCAGTATTTTAAATGCTTCTACCTCCTTCCTTTCTGCTAAGAAAAGAGACTAGTTTGTTTAGCTTTTTTGAATGAATTGGGGGTTTTAAGATCTTATTTTTTGTTTTCTAAACTTGCCATGCAGACTAGAGGCTGCTTAGCTTGTGTGCTGTCATCCTGTTTCCTTTCAGCACATCGGTCGTGCTGAAGATCCTAAGAAAATAGGAGGCAAGTAGGATTGTCTGGTCATGGACAAATGCTGGCTCTCCAGAAGAATATGTCTTACTACTATGTGAATGCTTCCTGGTGGAGAGTTGAGATTTAGGTGCAAAATCAGCCACGTACTTACTAAGCAAGAGACAAAAATCAGTCACCCCCTGGGTTTGCTTTGGAAGGGAACTTAAATTCCTGCAACTGGATTTTGCACATGTGGGTTAAAGTATCTCTCTAAAGGCCACTGCATCATGCAGTGTATATACCATCCCCTCTAGCGTGCTTTCCCTTTTAGGCTATAATGTAAATACAGCTGCTGTCACAGGTCAATACTGCCTGTCAGATCTTTGTTACTGTAAAACTACAGTTGTCCAACATAGGGGTAATGTTCTCTGTCTTTTTCATGCCCTTGTGTGCATGGTCTCTTTCTTTCTCCCTCTCAAAAAGAAAAAAGGAAAAAAAAAAAAAGGATTTGGGTGGTCTTAAGCCTATATTCATATAATTCTAAAGACCAAGAGTCAGAATAGCTAGGAGGCCCTGGGAATCTTTTTAATCTACAGCTGTGCTGTCACAAAGGCATTGCCTTCCTTGCACTTACAACTTAAGGGACTTTAAATAGAGGTTTCAGGAACTTCTTGAAATTGTTTATTTCTTGACTTTTGTCATGAAAATGCTTGTTTAGCAAAGACAACGGATGCTCTAAAACCACTGCACAGAGGTGTGTTGGGCTGATGCTTGCAATGCCTAAATGTAGCAGATGATACAGCCTGGGAGTGTCTTTGATTCGTTGAACTGAATTTTGAGAAAGTGTGGAAAAGAAGGTGCAGTGCGATAATGTTGGGTCAGTGAAGTTGTGGCAGGGCAGGCTCTGGACATACGTGGTAATTAGTTTATTTTCTCAATTATCAGCTTGGCTGAGGTTACAGTCTGAGGTCAGTTAAGCCAAGAAAAAAAAATCAATCCTTTCTAATGCTCTTCTTTTAAAAATACACCCTCCCTCCACCAAAGCTTTTGCACGTCTCTAAAGGCCAAGCTGAAACTGAAGACTCTGGGTTTTTTTAGGAAGTTTCTATAAAAAGCAATCTATATTCCATGTATCAAAACTAACTAGTCAAGAGTTTTTTCAGCATGTGTACCAAAAAATCCCACATTGTAGGGGATTATCCCTAGAAAAAACACTGAAAGCCTAAGAAATTGGAGATAATGATGTCCTGAAAAAAACCCTCTTGACGTGGTAATGTAAAGAATTAAAAAATCTAAATAATCTTAACTCTACATAGGAGGTGACCCTTTATTGTGAATTTTTGAGACGTTGAGCAGCTTTAGTTCTAAAGTGAAGGTAGTAGAAACTGTGGATATGCAGTACTCCTGAAACTCAGGCTCAAAAAGTCTTGTTTGTTCCCATGTGGTCACTGTTTCTTCACAGGAGAGATTTTAGTACGGTAGCTAAGCAGGGAAAACCTGGGGTTATGACAAGGTTATCTTACAACCTCTTTGGATTAATCTCTGTTAAGGGGTTAGGAGAGTTAAAGCTTGCCAGCCTGTGGGGAAGGTATTTCATCACGCCCCAGGGTAATTCCCAAGCAGGTTTTGTAGTTTCTGACCCAGGACACAGATGCATCGCACAGCAGAATTTAAGGGGACATCAGTTTCTGTGAACAGGTAAGGTGCCTGGATTTTGAAGCAGGGGTGTAAATATCAGAATTCAGTTCGTAATCAGAGTTTTGTAGTGCTTAGCACTCAGTTTGTAGAGAAATGACTGTGACATGGTGTTCAAAAGTCTCCTTCATCCTCTGTGCTGGGCTCTTCTGAGGATCTGACTCAGTGCATACACAGAGGCAGAGCTCAGCATGGCAGCGAGTGGTTTCACAATCCCGTCTTTATTTGCTGTGCAATGAGCAAGGAATTTTCTTTTCATTACTACATCATTCATGACCTGATGTGGTGGCTCCAAGAATCACATAACCTTATCCTGCACTCACGTTAGCATGAATAGTTTAAATCAACATTTCTGTTGGGGGAAATTGTTGTTTGGGAAATGGGGAGCATCCAGTAGGCGTGTCTGTCAGTATGTTTTTCCTGCTGAGTCCCTCCACAGACTCAAATACCTGTCTAAATACAGCTCCCTAACACTAGCTACGCTGTTTCGTTGGGGTGGGCAGTGAGTTCAGATCACTACATCACGAGATAGAGTACCAACCTTATGTTGTGCTGTAGATTTCTTTAGCAGGAGAGCTCTAGTCTACATACGCAGTGATACCACTTTCAGAAATGGTGACATTTAATTCAAATTAGGATGGTTCCTAAATTAGGAGGTTCCTAAATATACAAGAAGCTGGGCTTTAGTCTCTGTCTCCAACATATTGCTCCTTACTGCCTCATTGGCTGCTCTGTAGGACACCGGAATGTACAAGGAGCGAGGCTATGAGAGAAGTAATATTCATGGTGCAGTAGTCTGGAAGAGTGGTTTTGTTTGTTTTTTGGTTCGGGTTTTTTTTTTTTCCACAGGAGAAACAGCATTTGCAAGTGTAGTCTTGTGGAGACATCAGTATACAGAAGTCATTCTATTTTGGGATATTGAGATGATAAAGATGCTTACGTTGTCTAGTGAAGTGTTGTCAGTCTGTGACACTGGCAACTGCTGTTTGTGAGATGAGGATAATAAAGATAACTGTCTTTGGGTAAATCTGTCTTGGCATTTGACTGATAAAGCTATATCACTACACTTGCATCAGGCAGTAATATTGATAGCGGTAAAATTTTATTTCCAAATATCAACCTTCGTCTACTAGCAACGTGGTATAGAAAATGGATCATTTTGATCATTCTAAATGCAATTCGTTCAGTTCTTTTCAAGCATATAATCCTGATACAAAGCAAGGATTTTTGTTAGGGCATTTTTCAATTCAAATGGAACAAAAGCGCAGACCACTTGGAGGTTGAATTATCACTTGCAGCTGCACTGATAAAAGAGCAAACACTAAATGCCTCTACAGTTCTGAATGCTTTAGAAGCAGTGAAGTTTCTCTAAAGCAGCTGCTTTCTTCACTGTTATCTGGTTTCTCATTGAAAGCAGTATCTCCCTCCTTCCTAGGGCATTCCTACATCTGTCTTATGCATGTAACACAGGCCAGTATCAACAATGGGGAGAAGATCAGTTTCGTAGTCTGGTATCTGTTTCCAGAGAGATGTCATGCTATTATCATTAGGCTATAGCTTCTGGCTCAAGTGTATTCAAAACAAATCAAGTTTTCAGTTGTGATTTGTTATATTGTCTAGGGTTATGGACTTTCATTCTCCTCATTCTGAATCGTAAATATAGAATATAACTGTACATAAGAAGTATACTTGTCTTCTGGAAGAAGAGACAAATTGCACGGGGAAATGAGGAACTTCCCTGCTTTCACCAATAGTTGGAACATGTATCCTATGATACATGTTCCAACCTCTGCTATGTTTCTGGGATCCACCTGGAGTATTGTTATGAAATCCATCAGTTTTTATTTAGTATTGACCGATATATATTTTTTTCCTGTGGCCACCAACACAGAGAAAATGGACTAAAAAAGCATGTGTGAACTCAACCTCCTGGATTCTCTATGCAAAGATCTTGATGTTCAGAGAGAGTCAGAAGAGAGAGGACTCCTCAGCAATCTCAGATGCAGCATTTTCCTAAAAGAAGCAGTAGGGTGTCTGCCTCTGTTCCACTCCCATTCATTTTCACCTCACTGCTGACAGTCACTATCTACAGCCTGGAGGTAAGCCAACACCAGTGCCACTTTGTGAGTCAAGTGTCAGGACATGGCATGGAGTGATAGTGCCTGAAATCTTCCTGAGCCCTTAGAGATAACAAAGCCAGGTGCTCCTGAGAGCCGAAGTTCAATTTCCATCACCTTCCGTCAGGCCTGGAATCTCAAAAGGGCAAGCAGTGAGGCAGTGTGTGTTGACAAGTCAGAGGAGGGGTTTGCTCTGAACATTGACTTTCTGAGGAGTGGGAGAAGGTTGGCTGTATACACACACTTGCTAGATACTATTCTTACATATGTAACTAGTTTGAAGTGTCCACTTCTGTGGTATCTGGGCACTGTAACCGATAGTTGTAACAGATAACGAGGACCTGGAGCCAGGGTCCCTGCTGACGTAAATCAGTGCAGAGTTGGGCAAAGGTAGGTTGACTGGCACCCTGGGCTGTGGCGTTTTGCTGTAGGGAACAAGTACAACACAGTGGAGGGGTTAATAAGCATTTAGACCTCTCATTAGCACCAGTCCACACGCACTCCCATATGGCCAAGACCCTTGTCAAAGCAGGGCTGTGTCCATTGTGTCTTCATGTATGTTATGTTTTATCAGCTATAGGCAAAACAAATAGTCACTCTTCTGGTTTATTTGCTGAAAAATCAGACTCAGTTCAACTGAAACTGTTTGCAGTCAACCTTGTCAAACTTGGCAAACAATTTTGGCCAAACTTTTCCACCCTGGAAAAAAATGTGTGAAGTGAAAGCTGTCATTTTGGCATTTTCTACATGAAATGTTGAGGCTTTGCTTCAAAATGGGCTTCCAAGATCAGGTTCAATTAAACCTAATAAATAGAATTTTAAAAGTACGGAAGCGTTGTCAAATAGAAAAAACAACTTGCCAGTTTTGAACAAAATGAAACATTTCTTTTAGTCTGAGATGCATTTTCTCCCAAGTTTATCTTTTGATAAGAAAACAGACATTTTGATTTTAGGATGACCCTAAACAATTAGAATGGATAACCTGGGGAAAAAAACCCTAGATCATTCCCTCATCCAGGCTCTGGTAGATCACGTACATGCGCTGAAGCTAACAGATGAGGTTTTGTGGGGGCTTTGTGCTGAGGAAGCAATGTTATCTAGTCCTAACTATCTCAATGTCACCATCTTAGTGCTGTAAATCACTCTAGGGACTCCAACCAGTTGTAATGGCAGTGCTGGGACAGGGATGTGGTGATGCATTTTCTTGATGTCCTGTTTGTTTATATTTTGCATGAGGGAGTGAGGGTGTCCACAGCATTTTTATAAGATAATGCCATGAAGCAGGATAAACGAGGGGAAGTAGAAGAAAGAAACATCTACAGCCCATCACCACAGCAGAAATTTGCCTCAGTGAAAATGAGACCCAAGAGACACATATAAAAATAACTAAGGATGTGTTTAGTTAAAATAAGACTAAATCTCAGCATTTTGGCTAAGTGAAGTGGAAGAATCAGATACTAACTGTACCTCTGCAGCCAGAAATATTTTGGACATGGACCTGTTAAATGATCAAATGCGTGTTATGTGTGGAACCTTGTTTAAAACTGAATGTTAATACCACTCAGAAGATTTACAGAAACTGTTTGATTCTTAATACCTCTTCTAAAGATATATCTCTACAATCCAAGTGTGTGTATTGCTCAATAATAAACAGTGTCGACAGGAAACTCATACAGAGTAAACATGATCCTTATGTTTTACTTCTGCTTTTTCGTAAGAGGTCAATTCCCTGCCATAGCTTTCTTCTCCAAATTCTTGTAATTCAGTTTAGATGTTTCTTCAACGATATGTGTTATCAAAGAGTAGCAAGAGCTTAATTTAGTAATATACTTTTCAGGGCTGTGAAATATTTAATTGGTAAATGAGTCTGTAGAAATACCTTATATGAACAGACTTCTTTATTATTTTTTTTATTCCCCAAATGGCTTGCACTAGTTTAATTACACCGACACTAATAATTCTTGTACAAGCTGTTTTCTAATACATTAAGCATTATGTATCTAAGCTGGATGAAACAAAATTAAATGTTGTCAGTATATCTTGTTCACATTTCCCATTCAAAACATTTGTGATGAAAGACAGCCTTCTTACTAGATTAGAAACAATACCTTTTTTGCTTTTTAATTAAAAATAGAAATGTTAATCCTGTGGAATTTTGATATTTTAGTTCTACCTCTTTCTCCTTTATTGAAACTGAATGAAATTGAACAAGGGCATTAAAAAGTTACAGAAGACAAAGAAGTCTAGAAAACTTAAAAAAAATTAAGAAAAAGCTGAAAGAGAGAAGTAAATCAGAGAAGTTATAGTCAGCAACAGTGATGTTAGACATGATTTGAAACACTAAGAAAGGTCAAAAGTAATAGCTTTCCATGTTTTTAAAATTATGGATTTTAAAAATTGTAAATATATTAACTTTTAATTTGTATAAGAAATGTTGTTTTGTACATCTTTTAAATATGAACTCATTCCATTAGCCGTTATCTAGAATTTCTGTATACCATAGATTTCCATCATCTTTTAGGCAGGACTTGAAAGATTAGTTTTTAATTAGGGAGAGCATCTTACCCTTTCATGTCTTCTTATTTGTTAACAAAAAATGTATTCTTTTCCATTTTTAACTGCAGCATTATAAATTTTGTAGGTTCTGTGAATACTTGGAACCAAACAAGGCTCATTTTTACCCTATGTCCTGCTGGAATTCCTTGAACCCTGATGAAAAATGATATAAGTTGTATGAACCACTTCATAAGATCTGTAACTCAGAAACTTTCTGTGTTATGTTGCATTTTCTTGTATCTCTGAGCTTTGAGAAACAGAAGATTCCTGAAATTTTTTTTTAGAAGATAGATGAATGTGTATCAAAATAATTGTGTTTACAAACTTCCATCTTTTCAGCTTTACAGAGTTTAAGTTTGTGCAGACTGTCTCAGTTGGACACCAGTAGAGCCAGTTACAAGACTGTTTAAAGAAGAAAAACCCAAATCAAATAGAATCTCAGAACTTGGCTTATAAAAATCACTGTGTAAATTTACATCAGGAAGAGGGTCTTGCCCTGTTTATTATTTGGTGTTTAAATTATAGCACGCTTGTCTCTTAGCCTTAGCAGCTATGCCTGCATTAAGGGGTGCACTACAGTAGGAGTGAGTTCTTCTGCTAGGGAGTAATTGTGGTGTTAGTGACACATGCCATGGTGTTTGGGTGCTGCTGAAGGTAAAGCCTGCAGGCAGCTATCTCCTTGGGGTCTTGTGACCTGAGTTTGAGAAAACACAAAAAAAACTTTCTGCAGGTATTAGTGTCTCATGCTTTGTAAGGGCCATTTGTGATTTTTTTTTTTAAGCTAAAACAGCTGTATGAACTCCAAACTCTGTGACGTGAGTGAATGCAAGTGCTCTTCTCCAAAGTGACTGGGAGCTCGTGCTGCCTGTAGTATAGCCTCACCATATGAGTTTTTAAAGAGTCTACTGGATTGTACTTTGGGGAGTGTGATAGATATTTTTCCAGACATGAGCCAGCAAGTGGTGAATTCTTACGTGGATTCATTCATTAAACTGCTACAGTGTTGTAGTTAAAACCTTTTGTCTGTATTATTTTTGGTAGTGCTGCCTTTCTCCTATTTTTGATGAAGGATTGTGTATGAATTTTTTCCCGTCTCCTTATTTGCTCACTTGCCAATAAATGGAACACTAATTAATCACAGCTCTTAAATGTTAAACGTCAGAGTAAATTTTATACTAATCTGGTATGGGATAGCTGTAACCTGGGGCCTTGCAAGTCAGCTCCCAAGTGAAGGGAGATCACTGCTAAACAGACCAGCCAGATGGAGGGTGTATAGCTCACGAGTCATGGGATCTGCTACATATTTATGTTTTAATCACCAACTGCTGTGTGGGCTTAGGGAGAGGGGGAGGCTACAGTTCCTTTAGTCCCTCTGAGTTAATGAAATAAGGATGTATGTTTAGAAATGCTTGCTTATTTGTATACTCACACGTACCTATTAAACCCATTCATGGAACTGAGATGGTCAGATAACACATAGGCAAAACCCTCTTTCAGCAATACTGACACAGCTCCAGCACTGCTCTTTCCAGTAACTGCCTCTAAAACTGAGTTTAGAGGGCTGTGATCAGAGAGGAAAGCTGGTTCTGCTGCTAGTTTAAACTGTTCAAACTAGGAGAAGCAAGAAGGAAGAGAAAACAGTTTGCCTGAAGTCATACGGCCAGGCTGTGACCTGGTGTACACCTGCAACTGCTGTGTTCACTCTGCTTGACCTTGCTTTAATGCCAAGGCTAAGCTCAACTCTAACTTTTTTAGCTCTTTTCATTTAGAAGATGGGTTTGATGGCAACAGCTGGTTGTCAGCATTGATAACTGGTCATCTGGCATTTTATGAAGAATGACCAATTATTCCTGTGTGTCCAAAGAAGCAGGTAGCTCAGCCTATAAAACCTTGTACTGGGTGATTTCCTGAACCACTGAATCCCAGTAGAAAAAACTCCTCAGAAGATCAGTTCTGTCTTCTTTGTCATTGTCTCTCCATGGAGCAATCACAAAGTCTTATGTCCTGTCACATTTTTTTTCTGATCAGTATTTTTATTTTACAGCTCTGCATCTTTCCAATTTCTTTCCTGCCCTATGAGAAACTCTGGGGGTCATGCCTGTGCCTGATCCTGCCTTCCTAGAGATCATTTGAGGTAGCGTTTCCAGGAGCTTGGTTCCTCTTGTTCCTTCTACTAACAGTACAGTGCTTTGTAGGGCCATCACAGAGTGCTTTTTCATCTTGGCACCCATTGGGCATTCTCCTACCTTTCTGCTGTTAGTCAAAGAGTGTGCAGCAGAGGTGGCCTTTCCTTTGAAGGAATAGAGAATTCCTTGTTCTGGCTTATGGATGCAAAATAAGGATATTGTGTTTAGCATGACATTAGCCTACCCCAACAGATTGCTTCCAGCAGGGCATTGTGGCATAGAGCATCACTGTGGCATCACGTGGAGGGAGAACCTGTGAGACTAGTCTTTAAGGGATTTGCAGAAGAAAAATGTGTTTAAATTTACTGTGCAGTCAATATTGCCTTTACCTTGTTTATTTTATGTTTCAGTGCATAACTGTAAAGTTTTTTAATTGCTTAAACAATTATTTGCTGGTCACCTTAAACGTACTTACTGTTCTTTTGCAGTTGAGAGGCTAAATATCATTATCTTTCACTGGGACGTATTCTTTTCCCCGACGTGAAATGCTAAAAACATTTCTACAAAAGGGGGCCTGGAAACACTTAAAGACATTTATTATTCAGATCTATTTTTAACCAACTAATACCCTCTTAAAAAAAAAAAAAGGCTCCTCTCAACTTCTCAAACTGTCCATTCTGAAAGGACTTTGTGTCGAGTGTTAAATTTATTCTTGGAAAAGTTGTGACAGCTTCTGGACAGCCAACCATGCAATTAGCTAATTCCTTGAGCTATCTAAGGTGGGTGCAGTTTCCAACATAGTCATCTTCTCAGATAATATGGTTTCTACTTGAGAGTTAACTGGTTCAAATTTACTGTATTTTGCAAGGCATTTGAGATCTGACATGTTTCTTCTGTTCTGGTCAGTGAGTTTATCCATATGAATGTCTTCTGACAGAGTAAAATAAATTGAAGGTGTCCTCACTGAGAATCTGTGGATTATTTTCAAAAGTGGTGAAGCTGAAACCCCCTTGTTCTTCTGTGTGAAACACAGAGCCTTGCGCTGGAGCTCCGAGTGCTGAGGTCAGTCCTAGCCTTATTAAAGTCAGTGGCAACGTTCCCATTGACTTCAGCAGAGCCAGAATTTCACCCTTTATTTTTATAATTCCTTAAGGGGATCTTTGGGGAGAGGAGGCAGGAAAGTATGGCTTTAATGCTAGCAAAAGGAGCCTGGATTCATGCGTAAGGCTTGGCAGATGATGGAATTCAAAATGGTGTCTGAGGGTAGGGCATGGAGTCAAGTTACTTGCTGATGGGGCTCTGTGCAGAAGGTTATCAGAGGGGAATGGCTTAAAGAAGACAGGACAATCAAGGAGGTGGTGGTGGCATATTCAGAACATCAGGTTTTTGATGTAGGTTATAGGAAGAAAATAAGGGGTTGTCAAACACAAAATAACAGAAAACCCGTAATGGTCTAAAAAAGGAACAGAAACTTGGAGTGGATGTAACACTGCATGTAGCTCTGTTCATAAAACGTGATTTTAAAAGTGCAAGGAAAATGTAAAAATAAGTAGGTACAGATGAAACTGCAGTACAGAGCTGTGGAAGAGAGCTTGTGACACGGTGCCGCCTGGAGGTGTGCAGATCATTCTGTGGAGCCAGTCTACTTAATATTTAAAAATACCTGGGCTGAAATGCTCAAAATATGGAATTATATGCAAATCCTTGATCCACTGTGTGACTTCCTTTTCCTTGCCAGGTAGTGCAATGTGCCGATCTCAGTATGAAGCGTTTTTATTTTCTGAAATTCATGACTGGAGTATGCAAACATATAAATGGGATTAATGAATGCAGCTCATTACCGGCTCTTGATTGAGACCACACATGATGATAATCAATCACTCTGGAGTGCTAATGGCTTTGGGTGACTGACCCCTAACCTAGTCTTTGATGGCCATCTTGTCAGGGACACTGAGCAGAGAGCTCTGGACAGTGTCCACTGCTCTGTAAAGCAGTCCAAGAAACCCTGGCCAGATGCATGCGTTGACTAGAGAAATGATGTATGCTCTGCAGTATGAATTGCCCCTATGTTGAGCTTTTTCTTCCTGCAGCGATAGAAGACCAACTTGGGTTGTGCCAAGGAGATTTTGATGAGGAGGTCCTGTGAAGAAAGAGATAGGAATTGCGTAAAGGAAGGGATGTTAGGGTAAAAGTCCAGCTGAATTTCAGCAACAGGGTCCCACGGAGGTGTTGGTGAACTACTTCAGATGCCAGTTCCCTGGTGTCACACTGAGGAAGGGTGGCAGATGAATCTAGTGAATGCTATAGCCCTGCCTCCCTGGGGTGCCAGTGTTTGTGTCCTGGGGCATCTCAGTGAGGCAAGAGCTGTGAGGCAGAGAGAGCTGAGAGGTGCCACAGATTTGTCAAGCTTTGCTGAGGAGTCAGCCTTTCTTCAGGCGTGGTTGGGTCATGCTGTCTTTATCTTTGGGAGACTTCTAGGAGCACCACTTCCCGAGGATAATTAATTTTTGATTACATTGAGACTGCCAATAAAGAAGCTTCCTGGAAAATATCTGTTCCCTTTAGATTTGGTGAATCTTAATGACTGGTTTCAATTTGCTGTAATAAAAATTAGCAGATGGAATATTTTTTCTTGACCCAGACAGTAATCTAAGCAAGCTAATTTAGATGGCACCTCATCTGAAGCAGAATAATGCTGGACTCTGAGAGACAGGAGAAAAAACTGTGAAGAAAGGTTTGCAATGGCAGCCTGTGGTGGACCTTCTCATCCAAGGAGGAGGGTGTACAGCAGCTGCTTAAGGGGACTCAGGCCTTGCTTTGCAGCTGAGGTTCTCTGTTTCCTGCTGCACATTAACCCTGACTTCTGTGCTGGTTAATTCTGCAGTAGCTGAGGGTGAGCCAGATTTCCCCTCCTTCCTCCACCCCAGATGCAAAATATAGAGCCTTTTGTTTGGACTAAAAATTACAAATTCAAGTGGTTCGTTTTTGAATAGTGAGATAAATTAAGAACTGGAATGGCTGAAATGAGTCAGGTTCCTAGAGCATTTGTATTCATGGCTGAAGGTAGGTTTTTGGAGAGTCCTCTAAATGCAGGTCTGTTACATTGCAGAAGGTAGGGTGTTCGGAGGAGCAGCCAGTGTTTTCTGTAGTTGCCTGTTCTCTGCAGACATGTTGCTGTCATTTAGTTATATTGTTTACCTCTGATTATCTGCCCATTCACCTCTATTTGTTGCTTTGTCATAAATAATAAGAATCACAAGGAATCAGGGAGCAGACTGGATTGGAGAACCATAGCTGTAGGGAGACATGAACCTTATCCTGGGAGTTTTGAATGAGATGGTGTGATTGCAGCAAAGCCTGTTTCATACAAAACTCTAGGCTAAACATGAATTCACTTTTTGAAGTATGCTAACCCCAGAATGAAGTACAGCTGTGCTCATCTGATGTCATTTTCTAATGGTATCTGATTTGCGTTGGCATCGGTCTTTGGGGAGAGTTTTATGCTGGGTGGGGAGAATGATGCCCTGGACTTTGGCTCTTTGCAGAATGGAACTTTTACCAGTAAGAGACAGGTCAAAGCCCAGTGGCTGCTCTGGATTCTGAGAGCAATGGAGGCAATGACAGTGTCTGTTTTTGGAGAACTGACAGCAGCAGGCCCTGAATCTAGTTCCCACAGCAGATGATTTGTCTCTGCACTTAAAACATCAATGCTACTGGCACCATGTCATGAAAGTGTAGAAATTCAGAGCTGTATGCCCACAAACCCCACTTCTTTTCCCTAGTGCTGCTCTTCTAATGAACCTACCACCTTGTCTACCTTCCTTAGCTCTCTCCCATCTCTGGATGTTCCTCCAGAGCTGTCTGTACCATCAGTTTACTCTAGATCCCAAATCCAGGTGCCCTGTGATTGTCAGGGGCTGGATGTGTTGTCTCACAGCTTAGAAAATGGGCTTATGCTACTAGGAATGGTTATACTTAGGGTAGACTATGAACCACCGGTCTGGAAGGGTTAGGAGCTAGATTTTGATCATGTCCTTGCTCACGTTCAATAGTATGAAATAATTTGGGGGGGGGGGGAGGGGGGGGGCAGTTGTCCCTGTAATGTAGAGAGGCAAGAGCAGGACTGATGGAAAAGCTGCTGTGTCTTACTATTGGCAGTTGTCCCTTTGGTCTCCCCGGTAATATTTTGACATTTTGGATCAGTTTTAGCCCATTTAGAGATGTCTGAAAGGGGACACTGATGTTGTATGTTCAAGGCAGTAAGTATTGTGATATCATGATTAGGGCAGAACAGGAACTAGTGTGTCTGCATATAATTATGAAGCAGTATGGAGCATGCAGTGCAGAAAAGGCTATTCCCAAAACAACTATATTACTTATATCTCATGGATTTCATGCCTTTGATATTGCTTTGGCTATCTCTTATTATGGGTTTCCTTCAGCAATAGGGTTGCATGTTCAGTTTTGACAAGCGGCCAGACGTTTTCAGTTCTCAGAAAGGTCATTGAAAGTTGGTCTGGCTATCTAACTAGAAATCTCATGACTCTAGGTCTTCTCAGGAGATTTCTTATTCTTCAGGTTTTCACTTGGCCAATTGGAAATGTTAACAGCTGCCTTTGTTTCACTAGTTCTGGACCTTGACCAGGCATAGGAACAGAGGTGTGTGCGCTGCAGAAAACTGTAATTGTAGTGTATGATCCATAGAACGGACTTGATGGGGAAAAGGATTGTAGTTTGCCAATTTTATCTCATAATATTAGGTGCAACAGCAAAATATGTGTGGAAGTGAAGAAAGCTTTAGCGTCTATTAAAGAAATAGTAGGACAGGTTGCTTATAGTCCTCTAGTTAAAGAGAAAAGAATTAAAATATGTATGTAAAGCAAAGAAAAAACCTAAACCGCAGTCCCTCTTCAGAGTCTTATCCTAAAATAAAATCATTTGGCAAGAGACTTTAAAGCTAATTCAAAGTAGAATCAGAAGCTCATTGTGATGATGCAACAAGATCACTATTTCTACTGTGCATTGGTGGCTTTATCAATTAGGTATTGCAGACTAATCAATCAGTAATATATTGATTTGAAGAGCAGAAAGTCAAGACACAGGCTGAAAGTAAAGCTTTATGTTTGGATTTTTTTTTTTAACTGCAAGCGGGACAAAAGAGGAAAAAGCTTTTAAACACCAGTGAAAATTTCAGCAATATCTTGTTTTAGACCTGGAATGAGTATCGAAGGTGGGGATTAGAGGGGGCTTCACTGCCCACACCTGTTAAAATAGCATCACAAAGTGAAGTGTGTAAGATTTTTGATTAGGTTCTTTTACTGCCTTGGATTTCTGTGAAGACTGTACATTTTTATAGTCGCAGATTTCATTGAAAAGGGTGTGATGGAATCAGGCAAAAATCTCTTTGTGACAGGTGAAACCTGAAAAATATTCCCAACTCGTGGCTTGGGTTAAAGTTTTCAGTGGAAACAAGGGTTTTCAGCAAAAATGGTAATAGTTTTACAAACATATATCACTTTTGCCAAATTGTTGTTCCATTAAAAACAGAATAAATCACCCAAATCAGGTAGATCTTGAAATCTAACAATTCAAGGGAGGGTTGTGTTTCAAAATTGCCTCTTTAAAACACTTCAAAATTGAAATAAAGTAATCCCTTCAGATCAAGTTAATGTTTAGTTTAGACCTAAACTGAGTAATTACAATTTCCTGCTTTGCTGGAAGTTTTGAAATACATTTGGATTGAATAGATCCAAACCCATGTTCTCCAGTTTTTAGAGACTGCCGTAAAGTCAAAGTCAGTTATTTACATAGTTCAGCTCCTGAATATGAGCCTACTCTTATTCAAGACAACAGAAATCCTTTACCTCACATAAGGTGATGGTAGTCCTCTGTGCTTTTTCTGCTGTGATAGACAATATTTTGCATAAATGGGACATCTTTCCTGTTGCCAGCAGGCAACTGCCAGCAGGCAGAGCCATGAAGTGGAATGCCAGCTCCTCCAGTCTATGGGGAATGTCCTTGCTTTATTTCATTAGATTAATTAATCTTTATCTAGCTCCATGGTTCTGATGTGTTTTCTATACTCACAAATATTTCTTATTCAAGCAGATCGGTGTTCACGAGGCCCAAATTAGTCATGTACATATGTTTGTACTCTCCCCGTGTTTCTGTTCCATAGTTGATACCAGCCAGTATTGACTTAAATTTACCATTAAGGTCAGCAATGTAAGGATTTGTTTGCATACACCTTTAGCCATCCTGCTGTCTTGCAGAGAGTACTGTTTGGTTGTTACTTAAGCAGTTATCACCCTCATGGGATAGCAAATTCATAAAACCCTTTTGCCTCAATTCCAGTATCTGCTGTGGTGCTTCGAGGGGTCTGCTGAGGCATTCTGGAGGCACTGAGATACTGTAGGGAGCAGTTGCAGATACTTGCAATTTCTACCTCACTTGTCTTGCCAGTGAATGTCATTAAGACTTTTTTATGAAACAAGTTTAATTAATTCACTTGAATTTAATGGCCACATTGCAATAGTCCATCACCCATTTACAGCATTATTTTTTGAATGTACACAGCCCTTTTAAAAGATGAGAGCTGGCTTTGCTAGATCAAGTTGTCATTACATTTAACTAGGTCTTTAATTATAACCAGATGGATGAATTATTTTAATCACTGCTATATATCTTAACAGTAGTTTGTACATTGACACAAAGTTGAGAACATCAAAAAGAAATTAAATGCTAGAGCAGGAAAGCTGCCAACCTCTAAGGGAAGCAGTTGATCAGAACCTGTCATCTTGAAAGGCTCAAAGAATGCAAAACAAACATTTGGGATTAGTATACTGGATATGGTTTATCAGCCCTGCTCTCTTCTCTGATAATTCATCTATATCATTTATTGTAATACTTTGCCGTGCATATCTCAGACTCTGTAATTAGAGAGATTCAGGTATTCACTTCTTCCTGCCTTTGAAATAGTTTGCTTTGAGGCTCTTCAGAGAAGAAGATAGAGTTATTACAAGGCTATTTGATGCACAGTACAAAAGAATATTCACACAGAACTGTCCCTTTGTGTATAACAATTGACTGGAGTTTGTATTGGCACCTACCGTGATTTCCATTCTTCTGATCAGCCTGAAGGAAACCAAGGAAAAGGGCTTCCAGACCAAGATTGTGTTCATCTTGAGAATAAGAGACCACAGATAAAAGCTGGCTCTACACAAGCATTTTGCTGCCTACTAGCACTTTATTTAAAGACAGAAGGAAGGAACAGTTGGAGAGTGCTGGTAAAGCTTTTGCACACCATGCATCATGGAACACTTGCTTGTGCTGGGTCCTGCACTGAGAGAGCACTGCATCAGATAGGATGCTAGGGAAGCCTGAGCTTCCATATCAGGTCCACAGGAGAATATCCCTCATTCAGTTGGGAAGAGGCTTAGATACTTTTCATGCATTAGCCCCTCTTTTCTGCTTCTCAGTACAGTGTTGCAGTCTTCCAGTCTCTAAATCTGGGGTGTGAAGATGGAGAATGGTGCTAAGTTGGGCTCCTGTACATTTCTGTCACTGTAGCAGAGAGCAGCGATATGCTGTGGTCCATCGTGCCACGCACCAATGCCAGTTTGTGGTTCAGAAGCTGTCTGGCGCTGGATTTCTGCATCTCCCCCATCTTGCTGTAAGGAAAGAATTAGGAAGGGGCTTCAGGAAGTCTCAGTACTGTCACCTCTTGAGTAGAGCCTCCAAAAGGAGAATAATTAAACTGACATCAAGTGATTTTGTTAGAAACAGCCAGGATGATTTTGTCTGTTTGATGTCTGATTATACAGCAATTACCTTCTAATTATGGTGTTGGTTTGAATGATATTATTGTGCTCTTGATCAAATGCAAGTGCTGTGATAAAACCACCACATTTGCTTGTTTTCTTGCTAAGTAATAATGACGTATTAAGTAGGATATTATCTTTTAAGAATGTTCTGCATTTATCAGCTATGCTCCAGCTATGGCCTTTGTTGTTTAAAACAGTGAGCAGGTACCTGTGAAAATCAGTGAAGTTCAGTGAAGTTATAAAATACCAGTTTCACTTTCTCTTGATTTTGAATTATCTTACTCTGCAAAATAATAGCAGTAATTTATACTTTATGCAAAGCAATATTTTGTATGTAAAAAAGCCCTCAACCATAATATGCTTTTCACTCAGAAATCTTTTTCTCCAGCCAGAGCCAAAATGACCCTTGCTGTAGAAGTGCTATAGAATTATTTTTGAATCCAGATTTTTTTTGTTCCCCCCACATTTTTCCTCTAGAAATACAGGAAGTTTAGAAAATGTTACTACTCAGGAGCTTCTTTACCTACCCTTTAACAGACTTCCTTTAGGACACTGGATGATTCTGTGAAAGTCAGTTCCAAAGGGCATTTCAGGGACTATAAATACCTTGCAGATCTTCTGGTCAGATTCTCTATGCCTAACTTCCCCGACAGGGTAAGATCATGGGGTGGTCAGCTAGTGTAAGTTTTTGCAAGTGGGAATCATATCGAAGTTTTTTTTGTAATTATATCGAAGACAGGTAAAATGTGCTTTTTACTTCACTTCCTTCTGGTTTCCAAACTTTGCGATGGCCATGATGGCTGTAGAGGTGTTTAGAAGGTACCAAGAGTGACGCTTTGTTATGCAAGTCACTGTGAAAAACACCAGCAGAGTTTACCTGGAGAGAACGGCAGCACCTACATGCAGAGGTAGCCGGGTCAACATGGGGTGAGAGGAGGGGTGGAACACCCAAGCAGAATGACCAGTTAGAACCTAACAAATGTCATGTTAGTTATCTAAAAATTAATCTCTCTAATGGATAGTTTAAAAAAAGCCCAGAGGCCAGCATGCAGGAACTTGCATCTTTGACGACTAACTCTTGAAAACTGAGAGCTGCTTGCCAACCGGAACACTTGCCTTTCCAAAGGATATTGGACATGCTTTCTCTCATTCAGTTCTCCTTTTCCTGTTCTTGTGGTTTGTCCATGCTTGAAAGCAGAATGGGCTTGGGCTTCCTTTCTTAATACTGAAACACTGAAGCAAATGTCAGCTAGCTAGTGGATATCTGAAAAGGAGAGGAGAGCTTAATATGCTTTTACCTGCTGCCTCCCAGAAACCAGCAGGACAGATGCACAGAAATTGGAATGTCCATTCAGGGTTACATTTCAGTATTTACTTTGACATTTATCTTCACAGAACTGAATTGTAACGCAGGTTGGAAGCAGCCTCTGTGCGTCACCAGGTCCACCCCTGTACTCAGAGTAGAGACACTTTCACAGTTAGATCTTTTTTGTTCTGAGTCAGAGTAAAGAGTCAAAGTTTATATTCCTTTAAATCTGATGTTTTATGTCTATAAAAGGGGGGGAATAAAAAGTTCAGGAAAAAAACTTTGATCTGGGAATGGTGAAATATTCTTGATCAAAGTAGAATATTGTTGACATTCTTAAATTGAGGCACTTCATTAGAATCTGTTTGACAATAGAATGCATCTGCTTGTGATACCACAGCCTCTTATTGGAGTTGTAGTTCCAGCTGCTGATGGTCTGTTTTTCCCAGTGTGCCATGCTTCCCAAGTTATACTTCTGATTATGTTCCTTCTTCTCCTCATGTCTTGCAATCACAGCTATGCTGTTTTTCTAAAATTAAATATGAGCTCTTGCCAGTCTCTAGAGCTACTTTAATCTTTGATCTTTCATGGCTCCTCTAAAATCGCACAGGAGCTCCACAGTCTCCTTCCTGCATGTGTGTTGGCAATCCTGGGGAGTCAAGGAGATGCCCTTTGCCTTGAAGAAAATGGTTATTGTTTTAGATAAACTTTTCTGTTCAAAGCCAGAGACTTTCATAAGCCATTCCTACATCTTCTGTTAGAGAATTGTGGTGGATGGAAAGAGTGTTGAGGAGTTAGCCCTTTGTCTTTCAGGAGCAGGTGGAGGTTTAAGTGCTCACTGTACCCACAAGGATCTCCAACAACAAGGAGTGCCCGGGTTAGACAGCTTTTTCCAGGGAGAAGTGTGGAAATGGACCAGGTGCAGAGATTTTCCCTGTCAGATCTGGAAGCTAGTTTCATCTGTGATGTTATTGATGCAACTGTTAAATAAAAGCAGCTTTGAGATTCTCTGTTTTTCACAGGCATTTATACTTGCTGTGGTGAAGAAGTGCTTGCTGGAATCACCCAGAAGAAAAAAGGGAGAGTGCTGTCTTTTTTACGCTGCTTCATGTATGGTGGTCAGTGTATTGTAGTGCCCCAAAGGGCGGACTCTGTTAGCTCACTTATGGAGTAGCATGCTAATTTACACCACCAGGCCTCAGTGTGCCTGTTGAATGATGATGGCTTCCTTACGTCTTCTGTCCTGTTTTTCATTTAGCCATTCCTGGAACTGGCCAGATTTACACACTCACAAGGTACATTAGGGCAGCAGGACAAAGAAGCTCCTCCTGCGAGCTGGGCCAAAAAAGGAAAGTTAGATAAAACCTCCATTCATGGGACGAAGGATGATGAAAGGCAGAGAGGAAAGATGAGACAAAGCTGACAGCTGTGGCACACGTCTCCTCTCTTAGCCAGGAAAGCTGACAAGTAGATTGCTCAGGACAGGCACTTACAGGTTACTCTGTCAGCTACTTGAATGCCTTGTCTTTTATCTGCCACCTTCATAGGAAAGAACAGAGAAAGCTTGTGCCCATCTGATGAGCTGGTTCATACTGGCTTTAGCAACACATGACCACAACATAGTCCAAAAGCTGCAGTTGGGTTACTGAAATCTTTCTCTTTTCTCGCATATGTACATGAGTGAAGACACGTACCTGCCCAAGCAGCTGTATGCCCTTGAAAACTCCTATTCATAGAAGTAAAAGTCTCCCTCCTGTCAGATCTGGTCTTTTTTTTTGTCTCGTAAAGCCCCACTCTATAGTCACTGCATAATACTGTGACTTTATTTGTACTAGGGTAACTCCTGCAATGTACAGAACTTGTTCAGGCTGTATGTGATTTCAGTTCTTTTGCCTTGCTTCTGTCTTCACTGAAGAGAAGGACAGTGAGGACTCTTGACTTCTTTCTCCTAACATTTGCTTTGAGTTTCATGTAGAAGACGGTATTTATTTGTGTGTAATCTCAGAATGAGGGAGTAAGACATGAAACTTCCTTTTGCCTACACCTGGTGCAGCAGAGTGGTGCATGGGGGAAGTATGTGGTGGTCTCAGTATATTCATCCTGGTGAAAACTGACAATGCAACTAAGCAGAACTTGCCCAAACAACCTGCAGTTCCAGCATTTCCTCACTTCAATTGTTTGATGTTGAATGTTGACTTAAGTTGGGGTGTATGTTGGAGGTGACACAGAAACCCTAAAATTTAGTTTCAAACTAATAATTGTCTTGTTTTGTAACTCAGCCATAATAAAATTTCCCCAGAAAGAACATTACTTCCTTTGCGCAATTTCAAGTTATTTCTGACCATGATCATGATAGAGTTATTTGACCTGGCAGCAAAATTACTTCATTCTCTATCTTTATTTACAGAAATGACTTAATGATCTCTCTGAAGAATTCAGCCTGAGATCAATATAAAACTTGGAAATGATCAGCCTTAACAGTTGCAGCTGTTTTAGTTGTACCATGTTCTAAACAAGACTGGGCTAGGTAATATTACCTACTGTTACCTTTAATATTAAAGGCTTACTCCATTTCCTACTGTCAGCAGTAACGATATCACTGCTTGTAACCAGAGCAAGTAGAGTTTAAGGCTCTGCTCAAGAAAAATCTTAAATAGTTGTTATTTTGAGCAGAGGCAGGAATCAGCGATGCATGAGCATGAGGTGTTTTGCCTGAGTGCAATTTAGGAAGGTAGATAATGACTGTGCCCATAGATATTAAGTATTATCCAAAACTTGACTGTAAGTTTCTATTTTTAGTAGCGGACTTTCAGGACACAACAGATATTAATAAAAATAAATGCTAAGTAGTGAGTTTTTCAGTAAATTTAGTTATTTCTTTAACACATCATCCTATCCTCCTTCTCCAGAGCTGTGTAGTCAGTGTTTATAGAAGACAAAACATGCTGTGTGGTACAAGAGCTTAAAGATTAATTAGTAAACAATTATGATACACTTTGAAGAGGAGAAGGATTGAGTATGATTATGACAGAGATACATTTGTGGGCCATAGGCCATTCAGAGTATTGCCAGTAATTAAAGATATGTTCTCTACCGCTTCAGTAGCTCTTTTTTAATTAGCTTGTATAAATGTATATATCTGCGGTATCATCAAGCAATTTTCTTGAGCATACAGGTTTTGTTGTTACAGATTATTTGAGATGATTGCATACAATGTTTTTTGTGGTTGCTTATTAAATGAATTTAACTGCCTACATTCTCAATTGCAATAAATCAGTGTCATTCCAGGCCAGGGAGCTGTGCTGATTCACACCAGGGAAAGCTGCATTCGGTGGGGTTTTCTGGACTTTGTGATCTTTTAGTGTCAGTCAGTGGAGCATGGTCAGGCCAAGAGACTCTGCTCCTCAGCACTTGAGAATGGAAAGAAGGCGGCACTTATTTTCCTTGGGCTCTTGGGAACTATGTGCTTTCCAGGTGTCAATCATACTGATGAGGAATAACATTCATTTACTCAATAAAACATTCCAAAAGCCAAATAGATGGTCTTTCATTTCAGGAAGTCTTGGTTTCAGCTCCATCCCATTTATTGCTGTGCTTGAGGAACTCATTCACAGCCCAAGAAAAATTATTTGTATTTGGAGTGCTTTAATTCATCAGGAGTGCTGATAAATAGGCACAGCAAAGGTGTGGCTTGTGCTGCTTGAGGAAGACAGCATAGGAACACAACAAGGTGAAACAGGAAAAGCGAAGTTTTGTCGGAAAGTCAAGGTGCCTGCAGGCAGGACCACACATTTCAGAAGCCTGGCTTTACTGGTGTTGGTCTGTGGGGTAGATGTAACCTGCTTAAGGAAAGAAAAGCAAGATCCATTTATTAAACTATTTAGCAGGAAAAACATAGTGAATCTCTGCCAAGGGGCAAGAATTTAGATGACCTTGGCTGCAGTAAGAATATATTGTTCTCATTCAACAGAGAACAGAAACATGGAGCTGTGCTCACTCCAATGTCAGAAAAAAAAATTGTTTGTGTTCAGAACATTGGAGAAATGTCCAGAAATAGTTCACCTTAGTGAAAATATTACTTCTGGAATATTACCAAGGTCAGCAAGACCCTGACTTATCAATCCTGTTAATGTTCACATAAATTCAAGCTGTCAAACACTAACTTGTCTAACCAAGATATTATAAAATACTTTCATCTATGTCTGCCTTCTCTGTATTTCTTTCCTTTTTTGCACACTTCCATCCTTCTTCCATTGTAATTTAGACCTGTGGCAAAGCAAGAGTTTAAGGCTTTAGATTTTCTAGGCCTTAAACGAGGCAGAAAAGCTAGATTTTGCAACGTCTTAATACGTGATTCCCAAAATGTCCTCTGAGTGTAGCCACATCCATGAGAAGGATATCAATGTCTTAACAATGAGCTGTTGGATAACCCTCTGCTGTAGTTGTTGTGCTACTGAGCAACAGTAATGGGTGAGGATTCAACATAAAGGATGTAGTTCTCTGTTAGTTTGGTTCTGCAAGAGCCTGGACAACTTGGCTCTGAATTAGCAAAGCAAACTAATGCTTGTTTAAAATGAGGCTTACAATGTGCATAACCTGTGTAGATAAAGGAAACTCTTCACAGGCTCAAAGAAATTGAATTTGGCCACAGCAACTGGTGAGAACGCAGTCAGGACAACTCCTGTTGCTGTTTCCCAGTGTACTTGCTTATATCTGTGTGAAGTACATCACCAGTCCACTAACGCTTCCCACGCCTGGCTATCTCCTTGGGCCTGACAGATGCCCCTTATGCCTCCAAGGGTAAGAATGGCAAAGGTGCTCCCTGTTCCTGCGAGTACTCTTGGGCAGTCTGGATTTTGCTTTACACTAAAGCACCCTCGAGACTGCTCTAAATTATGTCAGCATTGATGCTTGTTTAAGCACGAAGGCATCAGTTTAGGTCTGTGGACCTTGCCCCCTTGGTCTCAGTGCCAGCCCCACCACAGCAGGGAATCTTCAGCTGCCTGTTTGCAAAGAGATTGAACAGGCTCTTTGCTGCTGAAGAAGAACTGTCACAGTTAAAAGGTCCCCATAAAAGTATAGTACACAAATCCAATATGGTCTGTTCTGTTCTTAAAAGTTTGTGAACTGATTTGTCATTTATGGAAGAGAAAATAAATAACTCGCACTTTTCTTTCTTTGTTTCTCTCGCTCTGTTTCATACTGCTTTAAAAGAGTAACTAGGTATATCTGAAAGACTGATAAGAAATGAGAAGCCTGGGGGTACTGGTAACATTTCACAGGATGAAGTTAAGAGATAACTGACCTAATGTGACAAGTGTCTTTTTTCAAGTCTTTGCTAATAGCAGTAACCACTTAGACTCCTTAGGTGTGTGTCAAATGCCATGGGCAGTCAACTGAATCATGTCAAAAGGTGGCCTCTCATGACTAAATAGTCTCATATCAGTACAAAGCCCTGTAAATCCACCAGGTGGACTTTAATCATTTTGCTTTCAATGGATTTCAGTTAGTGAGAAGTGACTGAGAGGCTAATATTTCATCTGCTGTGGCTGTGGGTGTTTCATTACTGCTCAGTGATGCCTCCTGCCCTTTTAGCTGTACAGCATGGTCTGGTTTTCTGTTGTTTGTCCTTTGAGGACCTGAGCCTATAACAAAGCTGGGGGAATTTTCTGTTGATTTTCCCCAGACTTTAGTCATTCTTGACCAACACTGATTTTTGAAGCACTGTGTAGCTGAAATTCTGTTTGGAAGAGTCTTGGGGTAAAGTCTTCAAGGGATTTACCATAGGGTGTAGCTGAGATCCTGTATTTGTGCTAATGTGTTGACCTTGCAGTGACAGAGCACTTAACGACTGGCACTAATGAATTTACGCTTGTACATCAGTAACTCTCTGGGCTATTAAGCACGAGAGTTAAACTCGAGGCAGACCAGCAGGCAGTTTGTGCCTTAGTATGATGATAAAGTATTCTATTGCCATTCTTTTATTTTCTGTGCTCAAATTCAATTAGACAATCCGAGACCAAGCTTCCATTTTTCTTGGTGCTTTACAAACACATACCAGGAGAGTCCAAAGAGATTCTAGTCTATTTGTGTTAACAAGAAGTACGCATGACAAGTGTTATTCTAGGAGCAGAAAGGAACTAGCATTAAAGAGACTAAGTCACAAAATATGGCAAGAAAAATTGGTGTGAGTTCCTCTCTTTGAACACTGGTGTACGTCCTCTTATCCTGGAGGCTTTCTTAAACAGTGACACTCGCTCTGTGTCTTCATTCCTCCTAGAGCTCATACTTTATCCCTTGGCCTACAGGCTGCCCACAGCTGTGAGTATATGCTCTCCTCTTTATTCAGTTGTACTGCAGTAGAAGTCACTGCTCACAGCCTGTCCCAACTTCTCATTGCTGCCTTTCTGCTGGAGCTACTGACCCCACAGCAAAGGCAGGCAGCTGCTCATGTCAGTAATCCCCACTCTGTCTCAATCCACACTAGCCAGTTTAGTTTGTCTTTGCTAATCTGGTTCATTTTGAATGTAGTGGTTTAAGAAGTGTTTGTATGAGCAACGCCACTGAGAAGGTTGTAACCTTTAGGAGAGATGGTGGTGGACACTGAAGAGGAAGAGAAGATCACCGTCTTCTGCTGTTTGCCAAATGCATGGGTCTTTTCACTCCAAAGGTCTTCCAAGTGCTCCCTCCTGTAGCTTGGGGCCACAAGCTGCCTAGCCAAAGTCAAGTGTTTCTGTAGTCACTGGAGCAGAAGAGAGCTTAAATGGTGGGATTTGAAAGCTGATAGTAGAATGGATTTGTTTTGTTTACAATGAATACCTTCCATGCTTGAGAAGCAGTTTGCAGGAAAGCATGAAGGTGCTCCTTTGGAGCAGTTGTAAGTGGGCATGGGGCTGTTCCTGCTGACCAATGGGAGTTGGAACCTGACTGTAAGTCTGTGATATATGGTAATCCAGGTAAGACTAGGCCAAGAGGAACCTGAAAATGAAGGTAAATAGTCTGATGCAGCATAAGAGGATGAACCAAAGAGTATGACCATTTCATTATTCTTTTCTGTTCTTAGTGTAAATATTAGGGATTTCAGACACTTGTTTGCTAAGTTTTGGTCAATGCAGGCTTTTTAAATGACTGAGTTTTAGTCTACTCTTTTTTTTTTTGTTTTGTTTTTGTTAAGGATCATCGTTAGAAAAACTTAACTACATGAAGAGGAAAAGAAAACCCTTGCTTTGACAAACTGGAAATCTCCAAAGACTTACAAGCCAGCATGAAAGATTGACTTAATGGAGCAGTATATTTTTGACACAGAGAGGAACCCCCCATCCTCTAATTAGACTGATATATAGATTTTCTAGAGACTAGCAAAATCTGAAATGCATTAAAAAAAAATCCAGTGTGACAAAACAGTTTTGGCAGCATAAATGAAACCTAAAGCAATGTAAAATGTAATTACTGCAGCTATCCCTGTGACCCGTCAGTATGTGCTGTAGTGCTCTGGCCTCAAGAGACCTGGGATAATTTTCCACCTATTTATATTTCTGCATGTTTGGCAAGAATATTTTTTAGTCTATTAATTTGTTTTTCTTTAGTACCCCTTTTCTGGTTCCTCTGTATTCCAACACGGGTTTTGGTGAAAAGATTAAAAAAATAAATCAGTAAGGGATTGGAAGGTTATGATGAGGGTACAGGAAGTTCAAAGACAAACCGGAATCGATCTCTTACTGCCTTTTCATGTGCTTTGGTGGTAGGGCTGTGCAATTACTTTTATATGACTTGCAGAGGTCCAGGAGAAGTGCTGGGTTTTATTTACAGTCCAGTGGAATAGAGGGGCCTTTGCTGGTATTAGGAATTCATAGCGCTAGAGCCTGCATATCTGCATAGTGAGAGACAGTTCCTACTTTGAAGAAACTAAGTGACCATGAGACAGGAGAGGAGGAAAAAGACTTGGAAGTCTCAAGGTCACGCAGAAGGTGTAAAAGTTTTGGGCCAGTGCTTTAGTCTCCAACATGAGGTCTCCTGGCATCAGCCACGCAAGTATTGGGAATGCGACTCTACCTGCCAGTGCTTTCTTCTGAAAAGCCTCTTCAGAATTGATTTATTTTTTTGCCAAAGGTAGCACAGTGGATCTACTTAATATTGCATTTCATGTGTCATATTTACACCCAAAGGAGCAGCACTGATTTGCTTCTCCCTATGCTGTCATGGTAACGGAAAGGTAATTGAAGATCTGGTGTGATGGAAAGAGAGCTTGAATACAAAAATCTCTATTTGGGCTTTTCTTTTTTGATATTTTCTTTATCTCTCTGCAAGCTAACATGTAATTTTTGTGATGTGACCGGAGGTGGTCACATTACCTTAGGGATGATACAAGGATCACAAACTTGCTATGAGGTAACTGCCTTGCATCAGCGAGTGACCTGGTTTAGAGCTGGCAACCTTGGGGGATGAGTTTGTGATCCTTGAGTCACTTTGTCTTCCTAGCCCCTGTCACAGCAGAGAATGCTAACTCACTCAGTCAGCAGATAGCTCCAGATGCAAAAACATATATTTTAAAAATAACTCCAGGGCCAGTTATTTGGTGTTTTGGGGAGGAATCGTAGACGGAAATGTTATCTGGCTCTTGGACAGCGTCTATCTGAGGTATTTGCGTGGCTTCCATTACCACAGAATCTGGGCAACCTTGTAATCATCAGTATGCTTATCCTGAGGCTCCTGTGAGGAGGCAGAGTGCTGCTGGTGGTGTCAGTCAGAGTGAGCCGCTGTCCTGTTTGCCCAAAGTCATGCCAGAGATCTGTCACAGAGCCTGACAGCCCAACACTGGCTTGCAGTCAAGCACACAGAAGCATCCTCTGGTGAGGTAGCTGGCACAGCCCAGGGCTGTGCACAAGGTCTGCTGGTCCTCATGGCTGTGCTTGATATCAAGTCTTAAGAAAACCTCCAATTCCTCTAGTGGTATTAGGTGTAAACTAAAACACAGGTTCCCTAGACATTTTTTGACCTCCGGAAAGCTGACAGCCCTCCAGTTTGCATGGGCCTTGCTTCCACTTCCATCCCCTTGCCATCATAACTTTTAATTAAAACTGCTATTCTGTGTGGCACATACAAGACTTGGTGCTGGAGATGTGTCCTGTGATTTTCTTTTTTTAAATTTTTTAAATGAGTTGCTTCTTGTGTCTCTAGCTCACTTACAACTTCTGACGGAAATTTTGCAGGAAAGAGAACTCTCTCAGTAAATGGCTAGCACAATGGCTTTCTGGTACTGATGTCAATACATTTATGATAATTTCTGTAAGTACTTCTACTGTAACATATGATTCTAACAACTACAGTAAAATAAATGCCATATCTGTTTTATGCAAAATAATGAATTTAGTTGAGACCCAAAGATAATCAGAGCTCACAGTAATTGGCAACACTAGCTGCATTTTGCATAGTTTTACATTTATGTATGTTAATACAGTCCGAATGGTTTTCTTGCTCTGGAATTTAATGCATTTTAGATTTGCTAATCTCTCTAAAGTCTATGCATCGGTTTAATCAAAGGATTAAGGCTTCTTTAGTAAATCAAAAATATACTGCTCAATTAAGTCAATCCTTCACATCAGCTTATAAGTCTTTGGAGATTTTTAACTTGTAAAAGGAGATTTTTCAAGTAGGATTTAGACTTTTTTAACAATGCAAGAAAACAGACAGAAATACAAAATAAATAGACATTGTGATTAAGTAATGCCCATGGAGAGAGGTAGGGTTTTTTTGCCAAAGAATGTAACTTTGGAGATGCTGATATTGTGGGTAAAGGTACAATGAATTCACAGTGGCTTGTGAACTTTATTCTTGAATTTCTACTGCGTAGATTCAGGCTAGTGAGATCTGAGATGAAATTAACCTGAAACTTGATATATTCCTGCAGAAATTTTCATTATCTATCATAGGTTGTTATATCTGATACTTTTTGAATCATCAGTAACAGTGTTAAGGGGGGTGGGGGCGGGGACAACCCTCTCAAGTTTTGAAAAATACAGAGATCTTCATGCTTCAGGGCACAAACTCAGTATCTGAGTAACAGAGACTGGGCAGAAATTTTCTGTGTTGGCAGCTGTGATTTCCACAGTCACCAGTAGTGGGTTTTATTCATGTGAGGATTCATGGGAGCTCATGACTGTCAATATATTTATTTCCCCAAAACCTTTCAGATGTAGGGCAAATATAATTTCCTAACTTTGCAGGTGGAGAACTAAGGCACAGATCACTATACATCTGTGGGTACTTCAAAGCTTTCAGGCAGAAGTGGCTTGCCCAAGGTCACATAGGAACGTGGTAAAGTAGAGAGCTTTTCCGAGCCCCCATGTTGCACCCAGACTTCTGCACCACCCATCACACCTTCCTCTGAAACAGCAGTTATAGGCTGCTCCTAGCTGCAGGCTGAAGCTCTTACACAGAGTGACTGAAGTCAGTGGGGATCCTTTTCAGGGATGTCCATAGTCTATGTATCAGTGGCTGCCATGTTCCTCAAGGAACCGAAAAGACAAAGGTATTTTTTTCAAGCAGCATTGCCACAATTCACGGTGTCGTTGGTATATATCAGTGTTGTTTTATTGTGGTTGTGCTGCAAAACAGATAATACCTATTAGAAACAGCAAAACTTTTGTAAACTGCCTAGAGCTAAATTATTTATTTTGCACATGTCTGGGAAGGAGAACAAAGAGCTAAGCCCAGTGCATAGCAGCCCATGTAAGAGTCATTTATTTGTGTTGTGTGCCAAAACAGTGCTGTGTTAGATGGGGATGAGGTGGCGAGATGTAAGTCAGCACACACAAACATAGTGTTGCTAAGTTTGACTGTAATGCCTTAGGAAAATTAATTTGCTGTACAGCCCCTCTGTAAAATTATTATAGTAGTTGCAATAGCAAACGTAGTTGTTAAGGCTGACTTCTAATCCCCACTCTTGGCTAATAACTTTTTGCTAATAACTTTCTCAAATTCTTTTTGTGCTGAAATTTTCCGTGCTTGGGGTTAGCCCTAAGGTGAATTTTTTGGAAAGTCTGAGAGGATTTTGAATTATGAGAGCATGAATAAAATACATTTTTCCTCCTCATGCTTTAATGAAACTTTTGCATTCTGAAAGTCTCTGAAGCTAGAAACCCCAGATTTGTTTTGTAGCCCTGAGTAAGGAAAGAAAGCAGCATAATTGATGTCTGCAGAATATCCTGGTTCATGGAACTGCAAGAGTTGTGGTGACTGTGTGTGGTCACAGCAACTTTAAAGATGAAGGATGACATTCTCAAAAGTATCTAATGATTTAGGCCCATTTCAAAAGCAACAGTGACATTTAGGAGATTAAATGTTATAGAATCTCCTAGGATCGAGGCACCTGCGTGCCTGCTGCTCTTGAAAGTAAAAGCCTGTTTCAGTAGAGCTGGGCAAGAAGCGTTTCTCTTTTCATGAAGCATGGGGTTATTTTCATCCCCACGTTGGACGAGGAACCTACTAATTCACCACAGTTACGCAGCTCCCATGATGTACCACGCAGCTAAGTCATATAGAAGACCATGGTGTAATGCTGGAAGTGTGCAGTGAAGGATTTCTCCTCTGTGCAAGGATGGAAGTCCTCAGCTACAATTCCTGTGAGGGTCTGTGTGCTTTAGTGGGTGTAGCGTTGAGTAGATTCAGGAACATTCAGAATATTCAGGAAATATTCTGTATTCCTGACAAAACATTGAGCCACTTTGGTCCAATCCCACGTCTGTGTTAAAGGTTTGAAACATTAGTCTTAAACATGATGAGTAAGTAAAACTTTTAAGCAAATCTTTACATGGGAAAGTGTTACAATCTGTATTTGACTTTAGTCTATGTATACCATTAAACACGGTTTGTTCTTAATTTCAGTGATATCTTAAAGGGCTTCAGCTGAACTCCACTTGAGCTTGTCTGTTAAAGCCCTTAGATGCCATCAATACCCGAAGCACAAAAAGTGCTGCTTCAGTGGCTCCTGTAGACTTTCCATGGCTATCAGTGAGATCTGAAATGAGTCTTCTGTGTTGCAGAAGTAAATCTGTGACTAAGTAGATTTACTGCCTCTGTCATCTACTGTCTTTCACTATCCTTTCTCATTTCTGCTTTTCCAGTAGAGGTCTATTGGTAAACCTTCTTAGAGGAGCTGAATTTCCACCAAGGCACTTGGCTACCAAACGCAAGATGACTTGGTCTGTTAATGATGCCAAGGTGAAGCTGCTTGAGTTAAAAATGTTTCATTTACTTGTGCCTCTATCAGATGATTACTAAAACACTGTACCATTACAATGAATGAAAGAAGTCATCGAGATTTTGCAGTTCTTGGGAATCCCCCTATGCTTTAAATAATCGCAAAATTGAGTGCTAGAATAATATGAAAGCTGAGGAGTCCAAAGTTCAGAGCAAGGAGAGTCCAAAATATGTTGTTTGTATCGCTAACTCAGCCATGGTACACAAACACAGAGTGAGACTAGAAGGCATTTTCCAGTTCAGTTTTCCTTGTTAAATGTAATGTGTTACTGTTTATTATTTAATCTATGCTTTACAATAGACAGGATGTATAATGTGGCTGGAAAGTTAATATTTGGAATTTTTTGTGCTTCTGGCCATTTTTTTTTCTGACCTGGATTTAGTGACAGCTTTTACATTTTCATCTATATCATATGCAGAAGAATTGAATGGCTTGAATGCATGCTGGGGTGCTCGCCCTGGGACCAGCAGGAAGTAACTCTCCTCTGTAACCCTCTGCAACTGCTGCTCCCAACTGAATTAGGTGAATGAGCCTTTGACTGTGTTAGATTCTCTTGTTTTCTCCCTCATTTCCTGGGTGGTGAGAGTCAGCTTCGTTTTACTCACTGGAAGCAAGTTAAACCTGATGACACCGTTGATTCTGGCTCCCCTAGTCCAGAACGAATGTTAATGTGCACCTCTCTTAAACTTGTCTGGTGTCCACTGAACGGATGATGGAAAGTTTCCTGCCAGCTTTGGTGGGATTTGTTCAAACCCTTCCTTTGGATCACATTAGGGGCAGCTAGAAAAAGGATCAGAAAAATCAGTTTTGGGAAGCGATTCCCACGTTAATTGACTAACTCTGTGTGTACAGTGTAAGGAAAAATATATCTTACCTGAAATTTTGTGACAATAACAATTAAGTGATTAAAAAAACCCTCTTTTAAATAAAGAATGTGCAAATGTCAGCCACTGAGAGACTCAAAACACACAGTGAACATTTGGACTGATTTTTCTTTTTTTTTTTTTACCAATGCCTATATTGCTTCCTTCTCAGCAGATCTGTTCTTTGAAAATTTGAGTACATAACACTTTCCTTTCCTTGCATTTCTAGGACCTTGAATGTCATGCATGTTTGGGCTTTGAAATCCTGGGGGATTTTATTTTTTCTAGGACAATTTCCTCCAAGACCTTTGCAATGAATCTGGTATGCATCATAGCTGCCATGTGCTAAGCAGCTAAATTGTATTACCAATTGGGGGAATAATTATCAGCCTCAGATTATGGCATTATTAACACCTTAATACTGATAACTTTTAGCAGTTCACAAGACCATCAAATGTTTTCTTTTTAATACTGTCACAGATTTTTCAGCGACCACTGGAGATAACATGACAGCCCAATAGAGTTTGATGTATGCGTCTGGAGAGGGGGAAGAAAAAAAAAAATTGAGATTCTCCAGTCAAATCAATGTCTTTAATAGCTTCCCTAGATTAAAATAATTCCTATGGGAAATCCACTATAACAACAGTTCTTATACAGATTTTCCGATTTTCCAGTCACTGCTTCTGTGCCACAACCATTCTTTGAAACTGTTTATGTTAGTGAAAGGCCAAATTCTCCGAGACTTTCTCTTTTTTTTTTAAAGAATGTGTTTTAACTCCATTAAGAAGGGTTTGAAGGACTCACTTTCTTCCTTGGGCATTAGTGTGCCTGTTAGTCCTGTATTTTCTGCATGTTTGACAATGTGAATAAATGTAGAGGTTGGCTCTGACTCTCCTATTAAAGGTCATCCTAGTGTTTGCACTTAAGTACAGCATTTATAACATGGGTGATTTCATGCATCAGGCCTTTAGGGGATTGAGGCATTAGACTGCATGACAGAAGGCCAGGCAGTAGCAATACTAAAACACAAACTAGTGTTGACTTAAAATCAAAATGAGAGAACAGATTTGCAGTCTTGAAATCAGGCACACTTATTCCTATTTAGGTGTAACTGCAATACAAATCCAGCACTTAACAGGCTTTTTTCAAAAACAAGTCTAAGGGGCCAGTTTCTTAAAATGGGGAGACTTCCTGAAGAGCCCAGATTAATTTGGCAGTTTCTTGCTGGAGGAAGAAGTTGTAATTTTTGATAACGACAGGAATTTAAAGCTACTAGGGAAGCTCCAAACTACTAGGCGGTAAAAAAGTCCATGAGAGGGGGAGAGGAAAAGACTAGGCTATTTCTGTGGGTGTCCACTGAGATCCAAGGTTGTATGTTTGTAGCATCGTTGCACTTAACCTCTTTGTACCTTTGTTTCTTGTCATATGATCAGCCAGAAAGCTGTGAATGTGAAGGTCATACTATTTCTCACATCCCTGCTACAAAAATATGGTTGGAACATGTTGCCATGGCCACAGGTCATAGATTGTCAAATTAAAAAGGAAGATTAGACTTTTCCTGCTCTCTCCCAGTTCCATGGGGCTTTTGGTTGTTAGATGGTCATTTAAGTAGCAGCTTCTCTTGCTCTGGGTTTAATTTGGTAGTTGCAGCAATCAGGTTGATTCGTTTGTGTTCAGGATCTGTGTTTCTGTATAGTAAGTAGCTCTGAGGCATTTTACAGTATTTCTGTAGTGTATGTACATTGGTATTGTAGCACTCTCCACTGGCTTGTCTACCTACTTTACCTCTCTGAAAGATTTAATCCTGAGGTATGCCAGGTGAAAAGCATCAGTTTATTCCCAATTTAGAGTGGTATCTCAGGCACCATGCAAACGTTAGTGTTATATTGAGGTTTAGCTAGCACAATGAAATTAAACACATTATTACAAATAATAATGATTTGAGACCCAAACTCATTCTCAGAAGCTGCACAGTATGAGACACTTTAGATATTTAGTTAAAAAAAAAATAGTTCGACCTGAAGGAGCAGAGAGGTGGTGCTGAATGGTGCAGTACCATGAGGGCTGCCCAAACTGCTGGCCGTTTCATGTTATCTCTACCCAGGACTCAGAGATGTTATTCAAAAAGATAGAATTATAGCTTTGTAGGCTGTGATTAAGGTCTGCTCCTTGGAAATGTGACTAATGGCTGTCTTCTAATTATACTCTGTATTCTGCTACTTTTGCATCTTGGTGCTGGTGTCGAGCATGGTGCTGCCAAGGCTGAACAGCAGCATATCTTCATGACTTTGCAGATCAACTTTCCAGGCACAGTATGGTCGTGTTTTCTACATCAAGCTCACTTGCTGGGCATAATCTCTCCTCCTTCTAATGAGCTTCATGCAAGGGCATGGGGCCTCTTTACAGTTTGTGCAGTGCTAGGAAACAAGTCTGCTGGCAGCCAGGAGCAGAGCCACCTGATGACATCTGCCCATTGCTGTCTGCTGCAGTGATGGAGATGAAAATGGGAGGGTCTCGCTTAGTCATGTGTCACTGTGCTCTTGTAGTCAAAAAGCTGCTCTTAGCTAGTGATCCGCTATCAGGAGTCTTGTTGCCGGTGGTGATGGATACGTGAAATCAAACCACCTTTGAGGGGTTAAGCTGTGGTTTGTTGTGGTGCTTTGAAGGAGAAAGTCAAAGTTACCAAAATAGTTTTCACTCAGAGTGTGGGGCAGGGTCAGCTCTGGGTGTGGTGACCTTTCTGCTCTGAACACTACCCAGCTTAAAGTTCAACTGTATTGATATAATCTCAGGGGTGCTTACATGGTAGGCTATAAAAACAACGTTGCTCCAGCAAATTTTCACACTTTAATTTGTTTTAAGAGTTAGAAAAAAAATCAACATTTCTTAAATTCTTTTTCTCACAGACAGGTCTGCCTGAATGAAACAAGCCGTCCCACAACTTTATTTTAAGCTACTTTTCCTGTTTCCCACACATTGCAGTCAGAAACCTTTGCCCAGGGCAGGATGACCGTTGATTAATATAGAAGACCTGAGTCCTGCCTGTAGCGGTAGGGATGCTCCAGCAAATAGGATGTTTGTTCCACTTGCAGGCCAAGGAGAAGGGAATTTCTGGAATGATCTGGGTAAAAAATAATTGTTTATTTTGGCAGTCTTGCTTGGACAGTCCTTCCGCTCTTGTGTGGTGGTTCTATTTACACCAATAAAATGCAAGCAAACAGTCTGTCCTGGGCTATCAGGATGGCTTAAGTTTTGAGCATATTTTTCCTGCATATCAAAAGTTTGGATCTTTGCCATGCAGTCATTTTACAGAACTGTGAGTGGAAAGTACTCCAGTTGTGGTCAGTCGGTTTTCTGAGTTCTCCAACTACCGCTTTTCCAGGAATGGTCAGTGCAGCCCCCTATCAAATGAAATAACTCTAAATTTGCCTTGCTTGATGTAATTCTTTACAAACAACTACCCCTTCTGAACTGTTTTTAGTGCTTACAATGCTGTTACATTCGTTTAATCCTTGCCACCTTTCATCTGTATAATTATACAACAATGAGAAGGCTGTGTACTGCAATGGTACCAGCAGTTTTCATTGCCCTCACTGCTGTTCAGCAGAGATGCACAAGTTCATGCAGTTCCTCCAGCATCTCAGTCTCACTGCATGCCCATCTGGTTAATGCCTAGTGGTTTGCTGACTCATTCTGGATTTATGAATTCTGGAGCAAATTTCTTGAAGAATAACATCCCCAGGGTTGTGAATGGTCATTGAGAATACTACAGTGTTTTCTTCCCTGTAAGACACATTGCATCCAGGAGGATGACAGGGATTGAGGAAAATTAGTTTTGACTGAATCAGATGAAGCTGAAATAAAAGCAGGGGAAGAGCAGAGCATTCTGAAGAGATCCTCCATCCACTGTAAGACAGGTGATGAAAGCTGAAATCTGCAGCTTGCTTTCTCTTTTACCATTAGTTAGAGATCCAGACTGGTGAAAGAAAAAAGAAAGCCAATTTCTGTCAATACTGTAGGACCCAATAGTGCTGGTTGTACATACAGTGGTCCAGGTCTTGGAGAGTTTACTTACTTTATAAGCAAGGTTGCGTCCTGTGCTTATATCTCTCTTTCACCCTGTGCTCCTGCTATGGCTTCAGTGCCAGTATCTCAAGGGCATGCTTGGGAAAAAGTCTTTTGGTTGTCTTTCATGTTGTGCTTGTGCTCTGGGAGTATTTTCACAGGTTTTCAGGCTTGCTTTTTCTTGTTGCTGCTATGTTAATATTAAAGGCCTATTTCCAGCTTGTTTGGGATAAGGCAGTTTCTATAGGTTGCTGTAAGCAAGTCCTCCCTCTCTGCCCTTTCCCACCCTAGTCCTGTGTGCTCTTTCATGGCTCCTGGGGCAGTTCAAGGTTTCTGTTTTAATTTTTTGTATGGAGCTGATCAAAATTCCTGCCTGTGACCCTCTGTGTGTTGAAGATAAGGTGTTACCATGGGCTGAAGAGGAAAGAAATGATGAAAAAAGAAAACAACCCACTAGCTAGCTTCCATGGGAAATGTAGGATAAACGTTACAGGTTTTTTTTGAGCTTTGTACTCTGTCAACAGGCACTCTTTGGTAGTGTCTATGGAGAGATTATAGTTCCAGGAATTGTCTCCAACCTTTGTTTATCATGAAAATAGCAAAAGATTTGTTCATGTTGCCTATAAACAGGCTTCTGGTGCTTCAGTCTGATGTTTGTTTGTTCTGTTTATAACGTGGTTAAAACAAAAATGAAAGTCTAAGATGTAAATCAGCTGATTAGTCTTGCTTGCTGTGTTTAGACCTGGGTAGCTGGCTAAGAGAGCACAGACCAATGCTTTGGACCTGTGCCTGGCTATTCCCAGCTCTTCTGTCCAGCCAGGGATGACCTTAGCTGCGCCTCCATTTCCATGTGTGTGAAAAGCTAGTCATGATTTTTTTTTTTTAAAGAATTTTGACCCCTGCTGCTGAAAAGAGCCAGACACTCCTCTTCATGATTTACCCAGGTGCATGGGATAAAAGCAGGCTGCCTTGGAGGAACAGGCTCCCTTCTTTGGGGAGCTTGGTGTTGCTGGAGGTGCTTGACCATCTGAAGTGTTTACATCCTGCCCTTCTAAAGTAATATCTGTAGGCCATCACTTTGGTTTGAAAATTGATTTTATTAGGTGAAAATGAAAATGAACTGAAGAAATGAACTGCAAGCCATATTGCTGCACTTACAAAATGCGTTATCCAGCCTTATGTGCCCGGATGTAATGAATACACAGAGACCACCTACTTTGAACACTCCTCTGATTTTTCTAGTTTCTTTAAAGTCTAATAATATTGGCAATGCGGGATGAAAGCAATTGTGAAAAGTGAAAAAGTCCTTGTTTGCCTATCCTGTCATCTGGGGTCTGTTTCACTGAAGCTGAAAATGAAGGTAACTTGCCTTAATGCTGTAGGACAGCTTTTAGTCTAATTGAACCATGCATCGGCAAGAACCCAGTATTGAGCCTTCAGTCTCGGGTTAATCCCTTTTATTGGCTTGGGTGCAGGTTATCATCCCTTCTTATCAAACAAGGACCCCTTTCTTCTCGCTCAGGATCAGAACTAAAAGCCAGTTGAGAAAGAAATGACAAATTCAAAGCTTTAAGCCTCCCCCCCCACCCCAAAACCCACCCTCTGCTTCCATGAGGTGTTCTGCGACACACACTTCAGCTGCAAGGCTCAGGAGCGTTTTTGTTGCTAGGAAGCTCCCTCCCTCTCCTTTCAGCTGTGATTTTTGTAGCAGCAGCTTCAAAGTGTGTGGACTTGGTTCAATTGTTTTGCCCAGCATTTGCCGATCAGCATGTCAGATTAAATTTATGGGCAGTTGACTAATGCTTAGTATTTGAACACCTGCTTCAACCTCCTCTTCTGGCATAGGTTTTTTGAGCAGAGATATGTTAAAATCACCGATAGTGAGTGTGTAGTGTGGGTCAGTAATATTTTTTTAAAGGAAAACAAAGATGGCTTTTAGGAAAAAATTATAAACAGATCTTTTGTGTGAGGCAGCCGGTCAAACTCCAGGATCACAATTGTCCTTTCTGATCTTAAACTCTGGGAATCTGCTTAAACTAACCTAGCCAAAAATCACCCACGTGTATTAGTGAGCTCTCTTACCATGATTATATGTCAAATCACTGAGAAGTGAATAAAAAGACATACTCTGCATATTTTAAATACAGACAAAGATTTTAAAATTAATTAATATGAAATCTTCGACAAAGACTATCCTATACATACTTCCTATTTATACTGTACTGGTTTTTGAGAGTTACTTATTCTGACACTTCATACATAATTTAAAACTACTAAAAAATCCTACTTTTTTTCTCCATATAGAATGCCTGCCTTGGTCTTTTGAAACAGCTTCTACAATCAGAGCAATATTTTAACAGGTTTTATGACAACAGACAGGAGGAGAAGAGGAGAAGAAATTAGGCTTATTAAAGGTCAGGACAGTCTAGTAGTGGATATAATAAAATAAGGTTTTTTTTTTAAAGGCCTGAAACCTTAGTGCTTCCACAGTAGGGTTTCTTGCACTTTCCTCTAAAACCTCTGTTCTGTGACTCCCAGAAACAGGATACTGAACTAGACGAACCATGGGTCTGATCCAGTTTGGCATTTTAGTTCCCCCTTACACACTCCAAACTCCAGCAGTCAACAGCAATTTGAGGTGTGTGAGAAGTGTATGACCCAGCAAAATTTTGATGCCCCTGAAAGAATCTGATCCTTTGTCTGTTTCTGGGATATTCAGCCAAATTCTTCCTATCATCTGTTGTATGGCCTTCAAGATGCTTTCCCTGCAGGCGCCCTGGAAGAAAAGGTTGCAATGTCTTTAAAAACTTTCTTTCCCTCCATATTGTTCTTTGGTAAAAGCAAAGCATGGCTGGAATAATTTTTTCATACAAAACAGCACAATGCCTGCTGGCCTGGGTATCCAAAATATAGTTTTATTGTTGTGGAAAGGCCTTAATGAGGAAGAAAAAAACCTCTATTTAATAAAGTGCATCAAGTGCCCTTGGGAAAAATTAGCACACAATGACTTCTTGTGCCGCCAATTGAAACAGCAGATTGGTGTAGTGATAGGCTTTACAGGAAATATTAAAAAAGCACAGATGGCTCAAGTTTACATGTTTACAGTGGAGCTGAAACAGCAGCTAAAACCTTCCAGTGTAGTATAATTTACTAGAAGGTCATAGACCTAGTGGTTAAGAATGAACCTGAAGACTATTGTAAACACACTATTAGGGTTTGTAGAGGTTTAATCCTAGCATTTTTCATTCCTTTCTGCAATATTAGAAGCAATTGGCTGCAGCGTTAGTGAAAAGAGACACTTAAAGCATGGAAAAATGTGACATTCCATTGGCAAATGTGGAGCTGAGCTGTGCAGGGAGCTGGAAGAGGGTTATGCAATTGCTACTGTTACTATGTAATTAGAAGCTCTTTGGCACTAATCTAAGGTTCGGCTCACAATGTGATTAAAAAAAGAGTACTGAAAAATATAAGTAGAAACAAGCTGCTTCAGCAATTACAAGAGTATCTGCTGTTCCCTTAAGAGTTGTGGTTGACAACTCTGTGAGGAAGGCTGGCCAGGGAAAGAGATACTCAGGGGATAATGGGCTTAAGTCCTTGCTCTGCCATGAGCTTCCTAGAGGGCCTAGGTTGAGCCATCTAGGATGTTTTCTTATTTAGGTAACTTGTGAAATGCTGCTTTTAATTTTTTTTTTCTTTTATAAAGTTTGTTCCATCTCTGGTGGGATCTAGTAGAAATTTGACCACAGCAGGTAACAGGGCACTCTGCAGCGATGCTTTGAACTCCCCTGGCATACTTTTCATCATCTGTGTAACTGCGATAAATGTCACTTCTTTTACTCTTCCTCCTCTTTGTTCAGACTGTCAGCTCTTCAGGATAGGAATTGTAACATCCAGAATTCAGACAGAAAATGGATTTTAAGAAGGCCTGTTGCAGGTTGTGGTGTAAGATAATAAGATGGGGGTTACCAAAAGGACAGGCGAGCCTTGTTAGAAGAGGACTAACTGCCTTGAGTGGCAGGTGTCCTTTAAGCACACGATTTACATGGTTTATTCCCTATGGAAAACACAACCTTGGCCAGTCAAGCATCTGCTTAACTTAATGACATTTTAATGTGGAACCATGTTCTGCCTCCCCTGCAGTTTGAACTATTTATTTACTTGAAACAATACCTAACCCACAGAAATAGGACAAACAGCTAATCTGGCCCAGACACTGAAAGTAAATCTGAAGTAATGAAAAGCTTTAAACAAAAATATAATAAAATCTAGCTCATGTATTTCCCTTCATGACCAATTTTCAAAGCACTATGCAGAGCAGTTCAGTCTTGTTATCCCCTTCTAACAGATGGACAGACTGAAGCACGAAGAAGTGAAGTAATTTGCTAGGAGTGTTATCAAGTTTGGACTCAGAAATAGGTATCTTGATTTCCCAGCCAAATGTTCTGTCCTTTGGACCAGAACCATTGGGTTGCGCTTAGTCGAGTCTTTGCATTTTCATGGTACAGTAGCTCAACTGGTGCAAGTCAATGCCACTGAATCAAACAAGACATCATTCCAGTTGCTGCCAGCCCAGGAGCAGCTGGGTTTGTTGGTTTTTTTTTGTTTTTGGTTTTGGGTTGTTTTTTTTAACTTGCACATGTAGATGCAAATGTGAATGGTGTTATTTTCATTTAACAGGCTCCTGTAATATCATTGGAATCACTTGACAGTTAAGTCATGTTAAATTAAAACTGGCTGCTGCTGCCGTGTCATCGCAATCAACAGTACAATAGGTAGATTGTTAACTGAATATTTACTTTGCAGACAATTATCTTCCTCATCATAAAGTTGACTTCACCTGGGAATGTTACAGTACATGAGTTGAAGCTGGAGTCCTCAGCTAATCTGGTGCTGATCTAGATGGCAATATCTCCATGTGAATTTTACCAAATGAAACCTGCATGACTCACCCTAGAAAAATCTCAACCAATAACATGAGCTCATTAAACACAAATCAATCACCATAGCAACTAAACCCACAACATGGCAAGGAGTACTTCATAAAAGAGGAAATTTGGGTGAAAGTGCCCACTGTACCCAGCTTTTCAAGCAGAGCTTGTTGGTGGTGTTGGTTAGAGGATAGAGCAGATGGTGAGGGTTGCTCCAGGACAGGGCCCACAGCAAGCATAGTAATTTTCTGAAAAAAACATGTTTTGTTCCCTACGCAACTTTTTCCAGCCCCTTGCAGAAGAACTGATTTCGTGAGCCAGAAGCCTGGTAGCGAGCTTTGCAGTTTGACATCTGGTGGCATTTTATACCTCTCTACTTCTCCACTGGAGATTGTGCATACCTGGAATACTGTATCAAGGTCTGAAAATATTTGTGTCCATGTGCAAGAGAGAAAAGTGGAATATAATGTGTGGTTGCCCTCACCTGGGTCCAAAAGAGGGAGTCCAATTCCAGGGCCTGCAAGCTAAGGTCAAGAGCCAAACACCACTGATTATTGCAGCAAGGGCAGGAATCTGTGATGACACTGAGCACAAAAGGGAGACCTTCAGTTTGAGCTCAGTGCTGCTTTGGCCTCGTGCTGCCTTTCTGTGCCTGCCCTCAGCTTCTTCTGGGAATTCTGCCAACCAAAATTCCCCGCTCACTGTGAGAGTAGCTTTTTAAACATCTCAGCCTAATCTGGGGGTGTACTATGCCACCATTTCAATTAACGACCTTCTATGAATCCTAAATTCAGGAGACATTTCAAGTTGAGTATCTCACAGTTGAATAGGTTTTCCTGTCTGGATGCTCATTCTCCCAGCTGTGAGAATGACGGGGAATGCACTGGAGAATGTGGTGAGCTGAAGCTGAGTGCCTTCTGGGTCCTAGGGTCAGTATCATCAGTCCTGATTGCGTTTTTAGTTGATCTGCATGTGATGTATTTCATTTATATTTGTGGGTGTATGCAAGAGGAGAAACAGCTCCATAATCTGCTCTGATTCTCCGTCTTACTTCTGACCTGGGGGGAGAAAGGTTTAATACTAAATTAATCTTGTAGGTGTCCCACATGAGGCAGCATGCTGTACCAAGGTCTCATCGCGTATCTGAGAAACCCATTTCCCAGTTCATTCAAGCTCAGTTACTGATGGATAATGTTCACAATATGTCTGAGGTCAGGGAGCTTCCGCACTGGTGAATGCAATCCTAATGACTGCAGGGGAAGGAATACGGAGAGAAGATTTCCATTCGAAAATCTGCAGTGAATGATAGATCTATTAATTGCAATGGGATCCAGACTGGATGATGCTGAGGGCACTAGTAAGCAGTTACGAATTAATATATGTGACAATATCCCAGTTTACTAGATCTTCATTTAAATGATATGTGCGCATGTAAATATTTTTATACAGGTGCACACTTATGTAAGCCCGTAACCCTCTTTTGCCTGGTAGCAGTAGCTTTGGTTTATAGAAAGAAATGCAGAGTATCAGACCCTGTCTGTCTCTAGATACATATGTTTATATAGGCCAGAGTTCCACATGATGTAAATCAGTGATAGCCATTAAATTCAGTGATGAATATTAGCTAAGGGTGGACTGTTTCTATTTACAGCACAAGCCCTGCTGTGTTTTGTATTTTGATAAGAACCTAAAATAAATTGGGGGGGCGGGGATAGTTAAAGCTGCTCCACATTGAGACTTCCAAAACAGAAAATACCAGCATTGAAAGTGCTTTAATTTCTGAGAAGAAAGTGTAACAGGGAACCACTGGGATTTAGAACTGACCTCAGCAAATTCAAATGAGAAGTAGAATATTATTAAAATATAAGGTTAGCTAGATGGAGGTTCAGCAAATTGTCAAGGGAAAGAGTGGATTCTCCTTGTGAAATGGTTTCTTCTTCAACAATGAATTAATTTCTTTTTTTTTTTTAATATACTCAAGCCAGACATAAGCTAGTTGAATCCATGTTGAAAAACAGGCCTGTGTTAAACAAAAAGTCAGGACTAAATGATCTAAATCATCTCTTCTGGCCCTTAATCTGGCCTATGAATCTTACTATGTGTTTATATAAGTCCTGGCACAATGTGTTCTTGAGCTCAGCTGTGACTTTGTGGTATAATAATTGTTAATAACAGAAATACACTGCAATAAATTTGGAGAGTGAAAGTTTGTCTCCATACATCAGAATGCAGAAAAATTTTTTCACGTTAGTTGTAGGTGTGAATTCAAAGCGAGGTAGGTAGCCTGCTTTAAACCATTGGTGAGCAATCTATTTCAGAAAGAAAAAGCACTTTAATTCAATTCAGCTTAAGTTTGGAAGTGAAAGAAGAAGAATCTATTTGAGGTCACCAATTCAGAACCAGTCTATTCTCACAAGGATTTAACACAGTTTAATAAACCCCTTCTTATGTTCAACTTATACTTCAAATTAATTTCCTCAGGTTGTCCCCTTGTAGACAAGTCTGTGGTCATGATACTCCTGCTTGTGCCTTTCGCCTTTCAGACTCTCCCCACTGAAGCTAATGTTTCCTCATGTCTTTTTGGTGATGATAGCTCTGTTCTTTATCTCTTAGATGGCTATTACGTTAAATGTAGAATACATTAAATTGGCTGCCTCTCAGTTTGGGTGAAATTTATTACTTCAGGGCTTAACATTTCATCTTGGCTTATGATTAGGAGGATGAATGCTGATAGAATGTTGTCTTCATTCTCCAGGAATGCTGAAGAGGTAAATACAGTGTCTTACTGAGGATGGTTTAGACCACAGGAGTTGTTGGTCTTACTATGTATATGTATATTTTTTAGAGAAAGAAATACAGTACTAGAAGCATGCTTGTTAAATAAGGGCCAGAAGCATGGCAAAGGGGCACTGGCATGGGGTTGTTAAAAAGTCTAATCAGGTATGGCACTGTATGGTCTACGCCCTTTGAATCTAATGCAGATGTCGGCTCCAGCATGGTATTAGTGTATGCAGGCATAGGTTTAACAATTTAAGGTTTTTCTGCTGGTGTTTTAAGTTCAAATATTCTTTCTGTCCTAAACTTCCCATGTGACATGAGAGATGTTAATCCTGGTCAAATCCTTTTAAAATTCAGGAGAAATTGCCTGGCACACCTGTAAATATTGTAGGCTGTTTTGGACAGAATAGATGATCTCTAGCAGTGTGTCTGTGCAAAACATAACAGAATGAGGGTATAAAGAGAGGGACTCTGAGGTTATGTGTACACCTCTTACAGCTCTCAATACTCACGACTGCCATTGTCTCAGGAGAGTATCTGGCTGAAAATCCATGAGAATAAATGCATTGTGTCAGGAAAGGAGAGGGTTTTTGTTTTCCTTTTTATTCAGCTGAGCCAAACTCCATAGTGGCTTCAGAGTACTCATGTTGGGACAGAACTGTTCCAGTGAATGCAAATGGCTGATACTGGTGAGCTGTGATACCTATGAAGTTCCAAGTGCTTTCTAAAGGGATTAAGTGTGTTCAGCTTTCACAAACGGATTCTTTTACTTGTGTTTCATGCAAAGATGTTGAAACATCACCTTGAATACTTGATGATCAGAAAATATCTGTTGTTCTGGCCTATGGTTTGTACTGCATTACATTACCTCACTAGATTATATTTCAGTACTTTCTTTAGAAGAAGGCATGTTAACTTGCCTCAAGAGACTGGAAAGTTCAAGAATAAAAGTCCACCAAGGCTGTTTAATGTGAATACACCATCTGTGGCTCAGGAAATTCACAAATCACAAACCCACAGATGCTGGGAGAATATTTTTGATAAATACTGCATATGTACCCTGGCTATTTTATTGTTCTCTAGGTACCTGCTAGTGGTCAGAGACAGAATCAGGGGTTAGATGGACATTTGCTGGGACTTGTTACGCTATTCTGATGCTGAAATCTGCTTCAACCTCTACATTGACTTTGAGTGGACACTGATGGTACACCATTTTCCCATAAATGCTTGTATATAGATGGTGACGATAGTGTTATGGTCATTATTCTTACTTTTATGATCTGCCCCTGCAGTCCCCTCTGAGGTCCGTACCAGGTGCTGTACAAGTCTCTGCAACAACAGGCTTTGAGCCAAAGGGTGGGGTTTTCATCTTCATTTGGAGATTTGAGAGAAGTGCTTGCTCCTCTAAATCCCTAAGACACTCATAAATCTCTCTTTCCCAATAGACAAGGCAGATGTACAGTGGGAAAGGAAAACAAATGAAAACAAGAGTGAAGGGATTTACCCACTGTCACAAGGCAGTTCTTGGTGCAGCCAAGCATGGGATTCAGTTTATTTTAACCTTAGCATGCTGTTCTGTGCAGTGGGCAATTTCTCTGCTCCCCCACCATCCTTTCATGCAAATGCTGTTGTAAAACAAAAACATTTAAACACTTTGATTCAAATACTTCCTCTCTCCAAGCACCAGGTGATGAATCAGAACAGTAAGCTGTCATTTCCATCTCTAAATCCTGCATGTTCTGGCAGTTCCAATATGAAAGACAATAGCTTAGGACAAGTAGTTGCAGTGATTTCCTTACTTGACCACTTTTCATCACTTTGGTGATCAGAGATGCTCTCTCTAACCCTGGCTCAGCCTCTGAATATTCCCTGCTCTTTATAATAGCGTTTGTTGCCTGCTGAAGCTGCTTTGAAGGCATGACTGAGTTAAATCACCTATAAATCCTACTTGACACAATATCTGTTTCAAGGTAGTGAAATATACACTTAACAAAATCATTCTCAATCATTAGCTGGTGCTGGGAGAGAGGAAGTATTTCAATCAAAGCTTACAAGCATTTTGTCTTACATTAGCTTTTTGACAAGACCCCAAGGGGCCAACTTTTGTCTTGTTAGTGTCAGATACATCACACAGTACTCAGAAGTCAGGATGAAAAATTCACTTGTAAGATTTATCAGAAATCATAGATGCAATGGAGTAGATGGAATTGGAGACATTTAGTACAGGTGAGTAGTGTCCAGATGTATAGCTCCAGGGGGAGGAAGATCTTAGTCCGTATACACTGACCATATATAGCAGAAGTAGGCAGACTGGAGTTTTATCAGTAATTTGCAAGAGTTACCAGCTCTCAGTCATTGTGTTCTGATAGAAAGTGTATTTATTGGAAGCATGTTACATGTATTTTTACTATTACTTTATAAGTAGTTTAAGTCTGATAGTCTGCTTTGACCTTCTAAATAGCAATAGGGAATAATTTTTTCCCAGGTGATTCTGCCAGGAAGACAGTAACTCCTCTTGAAAACTGAGCATATTTTGAAAAGAACTATAATTTGTAAAGATATTATCAGAGGGTTTTCCAAAAAAAACCAAACCACTGTTTCTCAGTGTAGGGTTTTTCAGGTCGGGACCTTTATTTTTGTGTATTGTACAGTGCTGAGCCCTCTGGTGGTGTTAGCAAACAAAAACCACAGTGCAGAGCCTTTGTAAGAGTCAGCCAAATTAATCTCTGGTGTAATGGCCTTGAGGCTATTCAGGATGCATCGGGAATGAGTTGTCCCTCTTAGAGGTGAAAAACTAGCCTTCTCTTGTGCCTGGAAGCACCTGGGTGCGCTACTTCTGTATAACTCAGACAATAGCTTGGGCATAGGAAAGCCATGGTAAGGGAAAGAAAACAGACCCATTGTTTCCCTTTTCCTAATAATGTTCCTTGTTCAGTATATATAAAAAAAACAAACCCAAAAATTTGAAGAGCTTTACAGTCGTCACACATCTGTCATATAGTTGATCTCATGTTGCTTCTTAGCCCTGACTATTCAATCTATTCTCATTGTTTCACTCTGTATTAGAGTGTGATCAAACAAAACAAATTAACTACCCTTCTTTTTGGTAAGATAAGTAATCCTTATCTGGTCCTGTCTGGGGACAGTTTCCTACAACTATTCCTTTCTTATGGTGCATGACCAATTTAAGCATGACTATTACAGATCAGTATGTACAAGTATCAATATGTTAGCGTGCAATGAAGCCTGTGCATGCTGCTGCTCATAGGCTTGTTTGTGATGGAGATAACTGAAGGTTGAAAGCAGGGGAAACAATAGGCAGGGGAATGCTGATGACTGAGAGGAGATGATAAAAAATTACATTCATGTTTCTTGCATGTTGAGTTTGCAGATTTGGAAGTTTCAGTCCTCATCATGTTGCACATCTTTGTCAAAGGAGGGCAGAAGATTTATTGTAAAAGGCCTGCCTTGTGTAATCACCTTCAGGAAACTAGAGACACTAATCTATGCTACCTACGGTAGTACAGTACAACACAGTGGGGTCTGGTCCCTGAACGGATTCTGCAGTGCCTATAGTTTCTCCATTTATTTACTAACAACTGTCAGTAAAACCTTTCTCTTCTCAGTGTCACATTTTAATGTAGTTACTAAGAATTTGGATTATGTGCTGGGCAAGCTGTTGATGTAAGACACCTCTGTGCACCTGTCCACTTAGAAGGCTGATCTTATATCAGTCTTTACTTCAGGAAGTGGCTGTTACTAATAATTTATTGAGTGCTGACAGCTTGTTCTTCTCTGTCCAAAATACCTCCTCCCTACGAAGACTGCATACTGAGTAAAGCAGACAGTGCCCTATAAATCATGATCAAATACAGCCATGCTGTAGTGATTCAATATGTGATTCATTTAAGATTGGAGGGGAGGAGGAGAGATAGGAAAAGATGGGATAAAAGCACTTTCCTGAAGAATGCTAAGTGTAGATCACAGATTATTTTCAATTAGATTTGCTGGCGTGCAGCTTTTGCATGCAGGCAGGAACTGGTCGTCATGTGAACTGTCTGCTTTATTCACGGAAGCAATGCTTAGATGTCCTTCTCAGGAGCTACTTAAAAAGCAGTTCCGTTTACCTGTAAAGAAAAAAAATTATAGATGTAGCTCAGCTTTTCAGCCCTAAGGTTATGTCTATTTTCACCAAGTTCTTGCTAAGCATTTGTTCTTGAATCAAAAGATACTTTCAATTGATGAAAGCAATTAAACAATTTGAAGATGGTTGTCTGTGTTAGGTCTGTCTTTAAGGATTTTGGTGTCTCTCAGAAATTCTACACTGAAGGTTTCTGATGTGTGTCAAAGAACTCAATTTAAACTCAGATTCTGGGGCAGGGTGTGTGTGTATGTAATGACACAGGAAAGGAAGTCTGTCTTTCAGTTTTGCTGTCTGAAGAGGTGTTCAGAAGACTCCACAGCTTTTGTCAGACTTGCTTTCTTGTGTGAATGACTTAAAAGTTCAAAGAGACTGTTTACACAGACCTAGGTGTAGGAGGACTGGTCTCCCTCAGGGGTATCAACCATCAACCTTTGTTGATGATGACTGAGTTATTCTCCTGGGTAGTACAGAAGGAGTCAGTGGGACCACTGTGAAAGTAACTGCATAGCAGAGGAAATGCAAGGCTCACAGTTTGACCCCAAGTTGTGTCCTGGTAATATTTTAACCCCTAAGTGTCCAGTTCTGAACAGATGTGGAAACAAGGTACAACGTTATCAAAGTCAAGGGGCTGTTCTGCTGTGGCAAGCTGTTTTCCTAGACAGAATGGTGCAGATTCCTTTGCACACTGTACTGGCGTAGGGTCTGGAGGTAAAGTATTTTAAAAGCATCTGCATGATTTGGGAGTCTATAGGTTCTGACCAACATACGATAGTTGGTTAAAATTAGGCAGCTGAAGTTATTACTGCCCACAGGTGTCTGCCCTGCTCCTCTGATGGACATCGTTGCCCTGAGACAGTGATGTCTGACCTTCTTGGGAATCGCCACCATTTACAGCCAGGCACATTCAAGTTTACCTGCAGCCTGCTTTCTTGGCTTATTTTGATGTGCCAGCCTGACTGTTAACAGTTGTGCTATGTTTGCTGCTCTGCCAGCTTTTGTCTGAGCCCCACTCATCCCCTTGCTTGTCTGCGGGACATAGGTGATTGTCACATAAGCTATGTCTCCACTGCAGTTGCAGGCGTGCTGATCATGCAGATGGATGGGAAAGGAACGGCAGCCTGTGTAGCTCCCACCTCGGCCTGTGCACCCTCTTCCTTCTCTGCAGTCACCAGGGGGCGAAGGAGTGGATTGCTGCATCTCCAGGGGTATGGCCGAGATATGGCTCTAGACCCAGGATCTTAAGTCTAGAAACTCCCCTCTGCTTTTTGGCCATGCAGGTGCTGTGCAGGTGATCTGCTCAGCATGTCTGGCTGGACAAATGGAGCTTGTCCACAAGCTCTGCCAGGGACATTCTGTACAGGTGCCAAGAGGGAATCTGCAACTGTGCTTCAGTTTGGATCATGCGGAGCTTTTGAAGTGAATCTTTCTACTACCACACTTCAGTTAACATCACAGAGCTGTCCTGGACTGCTTTTGGATGGGGCTAAACCAGAACATATGCACATAACATACTCTAAATGGAGACAGGCATTCAGTTCATAGGTTAGGTTTAGGAGAAAGGTAGATCTCAATGCCGGTTTTTTGGGTTTTGTTTTGTTTGTTGTTGTTGTTTTTTTTTTTCCCCTAGATCCTCTTGCTCCACCATATCTGCTGATGTAAATGTAACCTTAGGCTAGTCTTAAGGATGGCTTTCCGGCTGCACTGTGTCTTAATGACTAGGGGTCTTTTTAAAATATAGTCTGCTTTCAGGTGTACTCCAAACCAACGTCAGCTGTCATAAACCGTGAGAAATCTTCACAAAATTAGAAAGCAAGAAGGAAAAAACCAAGAACTTCCAAATTCTGCTTGCTAAATCAGGATACAGACCTGAATGACTCATAAACACTGGATTCACCCCTCCCCTCTCTTGCACCACACATAGTATTTCACACCAGCACATACATGGTGGTTCTTACACTACCAAACCACAGTGGTAGCACCTGCCCCTGGGCTTGCAGTGATATAAACACGTATGTTCCTGCAGGGTAAGGTGAATCTCAGTTGGTATCAGGGAGATGGCCTGGGGAGATTTTTTCTCCGGGGAGACACAGGAGTCACTGTCTCACACAGGACGGCACATCAAACCCTTGCTTTGATCCCAGGTCTCTGCACCATTTTGGGCTGGTAGGTTCATCTCTCCCCAAAAGGGCAGCAAGACTTTAAGGAGGGCACCCACACTGTGAGCCTGCAAACCTTGCAGAGAGCTAGGGTAATTTAGCAAGTCTTTCACAAATAGGTGCATGTCCAGCTAATACTTCTCAGAGTCATCTCTGGAGTCTGGGTAGCTCAGGTTATTCTGTCTTTATATCAGGGATTTTATCAAACCTCAGTGCAGCAATATGGGGAGAATGTGCAAAACAAGCTGGCCTTCTGTATGACTGTGGGTGAACAGTAATCCCTAACACAAGATGTCCAAAGACTTTCAGCAAGGGAGAGGGCTCCTTTAAATTCAAGGCACCAAGAACAACTCTGAAACGGGTAGTTTTCATCCATGAGTCACTGGCACATGTCAGCTTGGGTTCCTCTCCCATTTCAAAAAACTTCCTGGTAATGAATTCTAGCAACCCGCCGTATATTGCAGCAAACCAGTGAAAGGTTAGGCACCTCTTGCATTGTTAACCTACACATGCAACATGTATCAGCATATCCCAAACTGTAAGTAGGAGTCTTGTGAATTCCCAGCACTCAATATACTTGTCAATACGCATTTATTTCACTAGGCTTAGAACTTATGATCTAATTAGGATTTATTAGAAGGTAAATGATCTTCTTAACAGAAAATACAGTTTAAACTGATGAGGGTTTTGTAAAAACACATGTGCACACACATGTTTGTATAAGATTCTCATTCAAGTTCTTGTCCTCATCTGTATAAGGCAATAATACTATCTTTTCTAGTGAATCAGAGAAAGGAAGGGATTATGTTTCTTTTTATTAATCAAAATACATTTTCAAACAAAATTATTTGAGCATTACTGGTTTTAAGCATCAAGATAATGGCTGTTAGAAAACCAGGCATTCTTCCTGCAGCCAACAGTCTCAAGATGTGCTTCATTGACCATTTCTTTGTCTTTTGAAGAACTGTCCAAGTAGCAAAGCTGATGGACCAGCCCCTCCGTAGCTCCAAGAGCATGAGCTAGGCTGTGTTTTGGAGTGCTCCTGATAGTAGTAGTACCTAAATGACCTAAAAAATCATGAAGTATCACTGGACAGCTTTGTGCAGTGAGGTCCTTGTGTGGACAAGAGGTGGAGTGAGTTTGGAAACATGCTGTGCTCTGCATAACCGTTCCTTACTCATAATGTGGGTATACCCTTCAGCACTCTTTGTGAACCAGAGAGCAGGCAAGCCACCAGCAATTCCAGTTGGACCATTCCCATTGCTTTAACCAGCCCTTCCTATGTATGTTTTGCATGTGGGGACAGGAGGATAGATGGTTTGGGATAGGAGAAGGGGCGGAGCAGTGAAAAAGGCTCCTAAAATGTGTTCTTCTCAAGAGGAATGCTTCACCTAGGCAAGGAGGGGGAAGGAGGGAGCTAGCTATATCTCTGATAATAAATTAAACAATGTGCAGGAATGTTCCTGGGCCGGGAGCGTGACTGCCCGCCCCGGTAAACTGTTAGAACAGTCCCTGGCAAGGTTTTGGCATGCGCCAACCAGTGCTGCCCCAGGTAGTTTTCGAGCATGGTTTGGCAGCAAGCATGTTCCTGGGACCGTCCTCAGTCGGCTGTTTGCATGCAGCCTCCCTGCTTTGAAGGTTAAGGGTGTTTACTGGCGGAGACTCAGGCTGTTCTGTGCCAGCTGGCCTCCATGCCCAGGAATGTTCCCAGGCACACTTAATTTACTTGTATAGATATAACCTAATGTTAACAGTTATCATCTGTCCCTGAATCTCACATCACTGGGTTAAACTAGTATGGTGCTGTTCATATGCAAGCTTCTTTCTGCAGTGTCTTCTGCTGCACGGGGCGTTAAGGCTGGTGTTATGTGCATTTGAAATCAGGTCAGGGTGTCTTCACTGAGAACCTTGACACCACCAGCAGCTTCGTCCCAGATATGTTCCTACTGTAAGGGCTCCAAGCAATGATGCTTTTGGAACTACAGCAATGAACCCCCCCTTTATGGTCGTCACAGTTCATCAGCAGTTTAGGTTGCTGTGCTGCATTTTCTCATTTATTTCTCATTAAGTTTACTTTGAAATTGTTGCTTTCTAAAGGAGGAATCCCAACCCAAATGAAACGAGTGGAAAATTCTCACTGATTCTATAGGGATAGGATTTTGCTGCAACTTCCTATATCCATCAGCTCTTTGTATTACTGGTTATTTTATTTTAGGTATGTTTCTTGTGTTCTTTCTAGTAATTTTCTTCCAATATCTCTCAGCCTTCTGAATCCTACTGTATAATTTCTTTTCCTTCTTTGCCGTTTACAGTTCTTTTCCTCTCTGCATCTCCAATGCATTTCATTATGTAAAAAGTCTTCAGTGTATTCATGATATACGTACTGAAACAGTATTTACAAAAGTTTAGGGCAGCACAGATCACAAAAAACAACAGGTCTAGTGGAAAAACATAAATTTAGCATGACTGTGTCTCCTTTTGGATTGACAGGAGTGAGACATGTCATGGTGCGTAGATGTCTATGATTTCTTCATTAATGATCTGGAGGAAAATAGAATATTAGTTAGAATTAAAACTAAAATTAGGATTGGCATATACTTTCTATTAAAAGACTAAAGAGATTAGTACATGTTTCAATGATACGACAACAAATTTATAGTAAGCTGTTAGTCATAGCTGCGATAGTCACCAGATTTGTGATGTGGGAGGGATGGTGATACTTTGCGTGTTCTTTGTTAGGTGTCCGCAGTTATGCTTTGCTGGTGACCTCTCTAAGCCAAGGCAAACCAGGCATTTTGGTTCGTTATAATTGTAGGATTTCATTGTTTATTGATGACACCTGCAGATAATATTGGGGTAGCCACTTTCTACAAATGTGGAGGGAGTGAGTTGGGCTGGGGAATGCTAAAGGTTATTAGCTTTATTCTTTAAGAATAAAATCCCCCCAACCTTTTATAGACCTCCATCTGAGATTAATCTAAAAGCTGAAGTAAGTGAACTATTCATATATTAAAAAATAAACAGATACATGACATGGTGGCAGCCCCCTTGGACACAGAGCTACCACCTTCTCCTCCTGTAGTCCAAACCTGTCAGAACAGGAATATCTATTTCCATATCCTCACTTCTAATTTATTTTGCATAGTTGGAAAATAATCACAAAGTCTTTTATTCACAGAAGAACTGCTCAGCATGATGCAGGTGACTAACATGCAAATAACAGATCTGGAGTGATTTTGCAGTAAATTAAGGAGCAAGTAGCCCTCCTGAGTCTTTAAGACTATTATTTATATTGATGAGAGGCTGTGGTTTTGAAGGTGAGGTTGCTTCCTGATTTCTCACTGGTAGCTGAACATCTGAAATGCTTACGGTATTAAAATCTCCGACTGCTCCATCTGAGTAAGCACAGTTTCACTTAGATCCAAAATGGCAGTAGTTCAGAACAGATGCATTACCCTTGCTTTAAATTCATATGTTATGTGTCCCACCATGACATATAGCCATATATATCCATTTTGATCCAGTCTTCTGATCTGATTTGGTGGATACAACTCCTGTGTGAAGACAGAAGCAGTTATAAAGCATGCTGCAATGCACATCTCCCATATCTTCTTAAGAGATGCATTTCATTCTCCTCTGGACCACCAGCTCCACAGCCAAATTAGCCACCTCTTTGAGAAGAAAAGGCCAATGGCCTGAAGGAAAGTTTTACAGTTTAATGAAACAGTAAGAAAACAAATACTAAGTTCTTAATGAAAGAAATGAAAATGAAAAGCACACAGTAGTCAGTACTTTATGATCCATGAATTCCTTTCTCTTGCCCTGCAGAAAGCACGTGTTCTGTGGTAGTTGGGCTGATCCTCTTGGCAAATCTTTTGTTCAATGTAATGGTGCAGGATCAGGGATTTGGGAAGGCAATTGGGAACAGAAATAGTAGATAAGACCTGCTAAGACATAAATCCACCCTTCTGCTATCATGGGCTCTGCACCAGAAAATCACTTCCATAAACTTTTCAAACCTCCGTCACTGATCGTCAGATTTCTTTGTCCTCACAGCTCCCCTTGGGATGCTTTTCTAGTGACCCACTTTCTTCTCATTTTTTCCCCAAATTAATTCATGGCTGTAGATGCCGCTTTGTTCTTGAGCCAAAGTTGTTCTTTAGCTTGCATTGATCTCCCTTTTTGCTGTGCATCCCTTTGATATACATGGCGACACCAGCTACACTCCCTCTGCCTTGCATTGTCAGCCATAACAGCCAGACTTTTCTGGTCGTCTGCCATGGGGTGGTGCTTCAACTGTTCTGGCAACTTTGCCCTGTCCCTGTCCCAGAATTTCTACTTAGTATGAAGAGGGGAAAACAACATAAGGTGACACCAATGTTAGTGTCACTTTGGAAACCACGCCCAACAAACTCTGGTGGTGACAGCAAGTGTGAAATGAACTATGATGTCTCACAAATACCAAACCAAGCCCATTGACTACATACTTCTTTAGATGAATTTTTGTGTTGGGCACTAAAATTTCTGGGGAAACCCTGCCGCACAGACATTGTGAAGTATGTTGCTGCTGCACGCGATGGTTTCTGTAACACAATGTGTGGCTCTCCCAGCTAGCAAGAAGGGCACGCCACTGACACAAGGCTCAGGATCTGATATGGGTGGAAACTGAGTGGATGGCTCATTTCTGTGCTTATTGGTTTCTGTCTTTCAGTGGGTTCAGTTTTTCATCACTAAGGTCACTGTTCTCAGTGTTTTCAAGATAATTATGGTTCCTTTACCTATCGAATTTGTAGTCTTCAAGGCAGAATCTGCCAGTTTCTGTGAGCAGATTCATCACTTAACACAACACGATCATGACAACCAAAGACATTTAGAGAGAAAGAACTGTAACGTGGGTAATTGTCATTACAGGAGCGCTTTCAAAATAGTAATTTTCAAATGATTTTATGGTTTTGCTACGTAAGTCACACAGTACTGAGGTAGGCTCAGCTCAAAGTATTTTGACCTCAGTACATTTGAGCTAAGCCTTTATTGATGGAAATTTTCATGGAACACATTTTCTCATGGAAATCTAATTTTCTACGTTTAAAGCTGTGTTTCTTGCAGATGAAGTGAGTGTGCTTGTTCATTGTGAAGATAACAATACAGCCAATGAATTGCATATGCCTGGGTAAACTCTAAACACACAAGCCTAACGTGGGATATAAATCTAAATGTCTTGCACATGCTATGCAAATTCAAGAGTCTTCAATAGGGCCCTGTTTCACCAAGGAGCTGATTCCAGAAAAGTTTGAAAAAACAGTGGAATAACTTTAACATTATTAACCCACATAAAGACTCCTGAATATAGTACAAAATCACTCATGTTGATATTGGCTTCCCCCCGGAAAGAAAAAGAGATCAAAGTTTTTTTTTCCCCTGAAAATATTAGTCTTGAGTTTGTTTTCAGATCTTTAATGTAAAATTGCATTTACTTTCTATGTTTTCAAGACTGAGGCATTATTGTTCTCCAGTTCAGTAGGCTTTTTATAATCAGTTTATGTATTCATATTTATTTAGCTCCTTCTTCTGAATGGCAAGGAGATGATTTTCCCTACAGAAATGGAGGGTCTTTCCAAAGATGGACATATCTTAAAGAATTGCACCTTTATGATTATTCATAGATTTGTTTATATGGTTAGAGCCCCATAAAGTATTCAGAAGCAATTTAATTGGTAGGCTAACACTGGCTTGAAATAAATTGCTGAATCCTGATGCTTTGTTCATTTTCTGTTCTAGCATATTGTATTTTTTAGTGAGTTGTAGTACTGGGTTACTCAAATAAGATGGGGATGCTCATTTCCACAAGAGCAGGATTAAAGCTGGGCTTTTTTTGAAGAATATTACATATTGTCTTTCAATTTAACACTTTGAAAATGGTGCCTGCATATTCCTGTCAAAACAGAATTATACTGCATCTTAATGGGATATATTTGTTTAATATCTGCAGACAAAAACATAAAGTAGCTTTCTGTAATACATCTTGATTTTCTGCTTTAGATCTTTGTTTAGCAGGGACCACACTGACTCTGGGATTTTGTACAGCCTTGAGAGATGTGTTGGGGCTGACTAATATTCTACCAGTCAGTGTACTGTTACACTCCCTAGACAGGCCCTTACATGAGGCAAAGTGATGTGAAAAAACCCTCTTCCGTTTCAATTTTTTTAGCTACACTTCCTACCTCCTCCACATACCAGGGGTGAGAATACCTTTATCATAAACTGCTGGTACTGCAAAGATGAGTAAATGCATTTGGAGCCACCCAGATCCTGGGTGACACCAGCAATTCTGTTTGCTCTCCTGAGAAGAAATGCTGTAAGTTATCCTGGTTCCCCAGAGTTTTGGGAGACAGCTGGAAAACCACTGGATGGTCCATATTTCACATGTCTTGAGCAGCTCTGTCCAACCTTCAGCTGGTTTTTCCTGCCTAGAAGGAACAAAATAGCTAACATGGAGGCGATGTGAGAGCCAGGATGGCTTCCTTCTTTACTTCAAAATTAAGACCCTCTCCTGCAGTCATGGCATTAGAGGAGAGGTCTTGCCTGAGTGAGGAATGTGGCACAAAATGAGTTCCTTACACCAGGATGTTAATTGCTGTTGAGAATATTTATGAATGGGCTTCTTTAATGAAGTGATTTGTTGGTCCTAAGTAACTGCTTTATCTCATCAAGTCCACAGCACAGGAAATCTAATGTGAAGGTTTGGTCCCAGCAAAGTATGCTTGGCTTGAAGAAAAGAATCACACTTTGGAAAAAAGGAATAATGGAATGTTAAATTAGTAATGGCTTTTGCAGCTTGTTTGGAGTTTGATCTTTCTGTGCTGTAAAAATTATTTCAGTATTTAATTTCTGGGGTTTAATTTGTGCCTTTGCTTGGATTATTTTTTAAAGAATTTCTTCTTCTTGGAAGATCTTGTTTCCTGCAACAGAAGAAAAATATTACAATAGATGGTTTGCATTTGGCTGCCAGAAGCCCCAGCTGCTGGTAGGAGGATATTCTGAGCAAGTGTGTAAATAATGTTAAGACTGACAGGCTCCCTTGAATCTCCATGAAAACATAGCTTACCTCTCCCAGGCCTCCAGTCCAGGAGAGCAATTATGTTTCTATTACCTTGACTTTTATAGGTCTGTTCACATATTCAGGAGACTGATAGATAGATAGATAGATAAATGCTCATTTGCTTGGCCGGATTGGAGTCACACAGTTATGTCTGTGCTGCTGTGGGCTGCAGCTCATGTAAATGTGCTCAGACTATCTTTACATGAAGTCTTTTGGGTATTGCTATTAATGCAGACGCAGGAACCTGGAGCTCAGCGTGTGGTACCAGGATCTGGCTAACCTGCACTGAGCCCTGTGCTGCATTAGCCACACATCTCAGCATCCAGCCAGCTAGGTAAGGATAGGTTGATAAAACCTATAGTCGTAGCTTCCAGGTGTGCTCAACGAGCTTGAAGTGAACAAGGATACTGGTTTGATGCTCACTTTTGTACCCTGTTGTGGGGGTAACAGACCTTACTGGGCCTGTAGAGGAAGAGTTACACCTGCTGAGATGGTGCTGTTAAGTGTCTCCATGCATTTGTCTCCTGTCTCAGATGTCTCTGAATTTCTCCACATGTGAGCTCATTAGGTTACATACCTAAACTTACGAAAAGGAAGCTGATGTGCGGAGAAATTAAATGATTTGCACAGGGTCAGGAATGGTAGAGCTGAAGACTGAATCCAAGTGTCTTGAAACCATGCCAGTGCCTCAACCACAAGGCCACCATTCCTTCGTAGCATATTTTCCTTTGACTCTAGCAGCTTTTGCAGCTGGCTGGCTTTGTAGAGCAGATCCAAAGCTCACTGAAGTCAGTGGGAGTCCACTTACCAATTTCCAGCAGGCTTTGGATCCATCCCATTAGGTGGATGGATTTTTTCCTATACACTAGAAAGAATAGTTCTGTCTTTTAATGCTCCCTTTACCTGTCCATGCTGTGTATTAGGAAAGCTATACAGTTTGAGATGAGGGTTGTTTGTTTTACTTTGTAAGGATCCCTGGCAGCTGTTGGGAAACACTGATAGAAACCAAGGTTATTGCTCCCATCTCCTCACTGGAAATTTCTGCTCCCTCAGAGCACAGCTACATAAACAGCTGATTTGGCATTTAGCAGAAGGGAAGGAACGGAAATGCCTGGCAGGGTGGTGGGAATGAGTTATTGGAGGTGGTGGGGGAAGGGCCAGAGCCTTGGAGCAGAGCTGCTGCCAGTGGAAGAAGCTGTGCTGGATGCTGAATCCACTGTTTGTGTGGCTGCAGCCTCTTTGAAGAGATGGGAACTGTCAGATGGGGTGGGAAGGAATCTCTTCAACTGCTAATAAAATGTTATAATTAGTGTGATCATTGATCACCCAGTTAGTATTTAACAGTTGTATGAGGAGATTTCCTTTAGCTCCCCAGGGTCAGTACTATCCACTTCCATCTCCCCAGACTGCAAAAATGATGGGTGGGAATTCACTGCTTTTTTTACATTCCCACGTGAGCTAATACCCATTTTTCTTAACAGACTTTTCTCCGCTCACAAATAATTCAATCCTGTTCTTTATGAAATCAATGGCTAAGTTACTAGTGGCTTTTGTGGCGTGGTTTCTTTAGCTTTTCTCTGTGAGGGAGGGAGAAGGCTGGGCAGAGCTGAAAACAGAGCTGATGTGCACCGAAACCTACCAAAACTTTAGTTGTATTTCTGTTGACTGTATTTGGCTTTCGATCTTACCCAAAGACCATTGAAAATGTCATTTAAATGAGTCACTTAAATACTGCAGTATAGTCATTATCTTTATTTAAAATTATATAAATGGGCTGGTCCTCCACTTGTTTGCTGATAGTGCTGAGGACCCCAGAGTCTGGATTCATCCCAGTTTGCATTGGATTCTTAGTTAATTGTTTAAGTTGGAGCCTCTGTGGGCCTGGGAGCTCCCTGTAATCAGTGAAGAAAAAACAGTTACTTGCAGAAAGGCATTCAGAAATTTAGATGGGATGCAAGTACCTATAGTCTTCACACTCCTGTAGTTGTTTCTACTGACTGTAGGGGGAGTTCAGTGTAGGTTAAACTCCTAATTTAAGAAGTTTAGTGAAGTGCCTGAAGTTAGGTGAGATGGATTTGTGGGCTGGTGACTAGTGATTTCTCGTGGACCTCACTAAACTTTCATGGAGCTGCTTAACTACAGATATGTTGTTTAATAAGGAAAAGAGAGACCTGTGGGAAAACAAAGAATATCAATAATCACACGTACTTACATCTGGCAATAAAGTTTTTGGAAAAAGTCAGTGCAGCAGCTTGTTGCCTTTGAAACTTAATGCTATTAAAATGTTCAACATGAAGTTTCTATTTTTAAAATAGCAGTTGAAAGAAATGCACAAGATTAATAAGAAGCTAAATTGAAACCATGTTGGTTCATAGGTAATACGGACAAACACTGTGTTAATGGGGAAGCATTCTTGGGGAGAGCTGTGCGTGCGCTCCAGTTTGGGCCACTGCTTGCTTGCTTTTTTTTTTTTTTCTTTCTTAGAAAGCAGAAGGGGGTAGAAATACCAGCCTGTTAAATCTTTTATTTCCTTTTTTAGACTGTTATTCAGTTGAGTTTATTAAGCTTTTTGAAATAGCAGCCTATGACAAGTTAAGACACCATCTACCACCCCAGTACATAGGGAGTCGCTAATATAAACCATTCCCCAGAGAAGTGGACAACGGGTCTGCCTGGGGAAAGCCTTAAAGACAAACAAGGAGATGTAAGAAGTGATGAAAAGGAGATTTCAGTAATGAGCTATTTACCTGGAAGGGAGAAGCCATCTGACACAGGTGTTCAAGAGAGGTGTAGATATCTGTCTCTGTTTGTTGCTGTTGGAGGAGATGCAGCTTAGCATAGACAACTCTCACCTAGCTAGAAAGCAAGAGAGCGGAATTGCGCCTCCAAGGAAGTGTTCACAAAAGCAGTCGCAGACAGAAATTTGGTCCAAGATGACTGCAGTCTCATGCTAATAACCCTAACTGTCAGCTTGGAGGACTGGATGGACTCTAATTCTTGATATTAGATGAAAAAAAAGGGAGTTTGAGCAGGGAGGTAGGGTGCTGGTAAGTTGGACCCTGGAGAAGAGCTTTGGTTTCATTGGCACTGTGACCATTTACACAACATCAAGATCTGGCCCACTGCCTGCAGTGGAGTTAGGATGCTCCATGCCAGCAGCAGAGCTGTTCCGTATGGCTTTTATTTTCTCCCAGATGATGGTTTTGGTTTTTTGTGTTTTTTTTTTTTTTTTTTAAAGTCTAAAGGCAACTGGCTGTGTGGTAATAATAGAAGAATGAGCACTGTAGGACCTTGTTAGCAGCCTGGAGGAGAATATGCAGATAGTTCAGTTATGAATTGTTAGCAGAAGCGTGAATGTTACCAGCAGGCATGGAGCTGCGTATGGAATAACCTGCCATGAATAAACTGCACAGAACATCTAATGTGTATTTACATAAGGGAGATATCTGTAAAATATTAAAGTAATAAATGTAATTACGTACACTTCTATGTGCATTATTACCTTACACTAATACTCAAATGTGGGCTCTGTATTTCATTATGAGTTTGAATCAAAATGTATCTTTACAGGGATGAACTAAATGTGGTATAAGGCCTGATCAACAGCATGCTGAAGATAGCAGGGTGCTTTCCATTAGATGTGGCTTATATTAGTGAAATGCCCAAGATACTGTGTTCAAAAAATCAGAGGCGGTTCCTGCCTTGCACTGTTGCCATTGATACCGTGGCGTTAGGAATGGGCAGGGAGGAGCAGACTTGTCCATGCAGTGTGAGTGACAGATGTGAGAAAAGAACTAAGAACTTGTTGGAACAGAAGGGTGCGATAAAGCCAGGGCAATTTTTGCTGCACCATAGACCGAGGTGCTCTCAGTCAACTGCAGGGATGGCCTCAGCCTCCTTCCATGCCAACATGACCTCTAGATGTGCTTCACAAGACCAGGTTTCTGCTTCTCTGAGGATGTTTGATTTTCAGGGGATATTGTGAGAAGTTTCACTTTGGAGGTGTCAAAACATTTTGATTCTGAAATTTGAAAAGATGACATTTGATAATACTGATTTTATATTATCATACAGTGTAGTGTATCAGTGTAATACTGAATAGGGTATAACAGTATGCACACGTGATATATATTAACATTTGTTTTCATCCAATATAGGCATAAATTGAAACAATGAAATACAGTGATAAGGTGAGAATAAAACGTATGAGTCAAGATTAACTCAGAAAGGTAAAACATGTAGCTGAAACTGAAACAATTTGGTTTCCAAAAGTGGTATTTATTATGTAAAACTACTACATCAAAATGCTCCTAGCTTTTGACCGAGTTTTGTTATTATAAGTGAAACCAGCAATGCCCAACAATTTCCATTGTGGCAGCCTCTAATGTTGTTAAACTTTTACCATACATGCTGAAATCCTACATGCTGAGGTCTGCTTGGGGCTGAATTTCTTTGGAAATGATCGGCAGAAATGCTTCAGCAGTTTCTGAGACCGAGCACAGGGAAGAATACATTATTTTGCTTACATTCAAATACGTTACAGCTGTTTCAGAGAAGAGCCTTAAAACTGACTGGAAATCAGGACACTGGGATGGACTTCCTGCGTTGGCCCTGGTTTGGCCAACCTGTGACCTTGTGTAGTTTTCTGTGTTAGAGCTCAGCAGCTGAGCTCTGTTGGCTCAAGGAGGGTTTGGTGGAACCAGGGACTCATATCGGGTTTTTTTTATCACTTTTACTGTTTAAATATGTAGGCAAGGTTTGAAAGGAAGAGTAGCTTCAGGTACCCTGTGATCTTGGTTTATCTCATTACTCAATTATTCCTTTTTACTAAGGAAAAACCAGCTGATCTGCAGAAAAGTGAGTTTGTTATGTGGGACATCTGCCATTCTTTCTGTTCTGTCTTCAATCTCAAGTCCAAGTTTTAATGCAGGCTCACAGGCTTGGTGAGACGATGCTCTCTGTATTGCCAAAGAGGAGCCAGCAGTGCCAGATATCTAATCAGGTGGTGACACAAAGGACTGGCAGAGATGTTTGTGAACATCGAAAGAGTAGTTCTCCTGGCTCTCCCAGCCGAATGGCTGGCCAGAAGTAAGGTTTCAATTATAAGCAGAGCTAAAGTATGTTTGCGTTAATGACAGATCCATCAGCTGAAGCGCAGATACTCTAATGAGAATATGTGTGAAGGGATTGTGTGCGTATTGCTCATTGACTTGACATAGCTGCTTACTTGAGTTTGGATAATTAAGGTGGATGATCAGTATTGGCTGAGAAGTGGCATCAATTTGAACCCAAATTCCTGCTAGCAGTTTAAGACTGCAGTGTTTCCTGGGCTGCTAGGTTTCGGGAGTATCTTCAGACAGGGGTCTGTATAGCAGAGGTGAGGGACGTGAAGCAGATTATCAGTGATAACACAGAACGGGGCAGCTTTCAGTCACCGCTGGGAGCCCTGGTTTCTCTGAAAATTGTCAGGACCGCTTTGTGGCTAATTTCTTATTATTTTTGAGTGGCAGTACTGCTGCTTCCTGTCTGGCTGTGGGTGCCCAGCATCGGCTGCGCTGTGAGGAAAGACGGGGGCTGCCCCTGCCTGGCACAGCTGGTTCTGGCTGGTTCCAGCCAGTTCTGGCAGCTCCACCTGAGGGCTCAGCTCTCTACAGTGTCTACGCAGAATTAAAAGAATTAATAACATTTGAAGTACTTTTAATTAATTCCTTCAATTTGGGGGAAATTTTTGAAATCTCCTGTTTCAGAAAGGTAATAATATTTTGTTGGTGTTATTTTTGTTCTTCATTTTCACCTTAATCGAACTAGTCTGTATCCATAGGAAAATACTTTATGTGAGTTCATTTTTCTGAAGCCAAATTTCTTCATACCAACCTACTTTGTGGGAATCCTGGTGCCATCCAAGCATGAACTCCTTTCTATAATTCTGCCTCCTGAAGGAAAAATGAGCTTATCTTTCTTTTATTTTTAGTCTGGTTCTGGGTTTGAACACATCAGGGCTAGCTTTCTCCTTTTGGCTCGTGTATTTTCCCCAGAGGGCCTGTCACTTCTGCACAGGCTCTACATGGGGAGTGGAATGTAACCTGGTTGTCCAGGGCAGGCTGCTAATTACAGCTTTAATTTTATTGTGTTTAGGAGGAGTCAGATATCCAACCTTTTCTTACTCGTAACTATGGATCTGAAGAAAGGCATGATAGCAGATAAGATGTGCCGACAGACAGGATGGCCCCGATGGCAAATTGCCCATCAGGTGAGTAAAACCTGCTATTGACGAGCTGTATGAAAGGATGACTTACTATAACGATGTATGTAGATAGATGTACCTGTGTATCTACATACACAAATACTCATTACACACACACATGTATGTATTTGTTTCTATGAGTTGTTAACAGAATTGGCTCCAAAAAGAGTTTATAAAAGAGGAGAAAAGGTGTGTTTTATATTATTCTTGTGTGTACACTTGCTTATGTAATCCATGCTTTGTTTCCTCTGGGGACTTTAAAGAAGTTACTAATGTATAAGTAGTGCAACTTAAAAGAAACCAACAGGAATCTAAATAGTTTCTTACAATGCCTACAGTTTTGCAAAAAGAAAAGAAAAATTGCACTTTGAGGCAACAGAAACGATCTATTATTTTACAATAAATAAGGTATTATTATATGGTATGAAAATAAAAGCAAGGGTCTGCTCTTAGCTGTAAATATTGCAAAAAATTATTTCAATTTTGAAAAAGGTAGGCTGTGGTTTTGTTAGCTGCAAATTGTTGCAGCTCCATGGCTTTCGAAGGGAGACAGCTGATTTATATCAGCTGAAGATCTTTGCATTGTTGATGTTTTATTCAGAGTTCTTGGATCACCGTACATTAGAAATCACTGCGGTAGATTTACCATAAATATTCAGGTCCTGTGGTGCATTATTCCTTGAGTAATCCGACTGATTTCAGAGGCTTAAAAGTACTCAAGAGGACGGATTCCCCTGGAAAGAGGAAAACCTGATCAGTTTTGAAATACGGTTGCTGGGAGTATTACCACAGCCTGTGCTCCAGTGTGGTTATGAACTTAATTGCTATAGCGTCAGCTCTGTTCCTTGTTCCATGCACTATTGTTTGCCAATCCTGTTGGGCCCAATACAGCACCTCTTGAAATTGATAGGAGCCTTTCCACTGACTTCATCAGGTATTGGGTGTTTAGGGATCTTGAACTAGATCAAATAGCAGCTATTAATGTAGCTTGGCCTTCTTCCAGATTTAGTTATTGCCTGTGGTGCTTATACAATCTGTTTGGTGTATAATTTTCCCTCATTTCATAAAAGAGAGAGAATGACTCAGAGCTATGCTATGCCACTTGGTATTTTTGGTTGTATATTGTCACTTACCTTTGTGTTCAAAGAAGATAAATCCAACAGACATCTAGTTACTGTCCCTTTCTATATGTACGTGTTGGTGTATACAAAGGCTGCTGTTATATTTGTATGATTGTATGACTGTGATGTTGAAATATATGAAAGGTTTGAAAATTATTATGAAAGTTCAAAGTCATGTTCATGCTCTCTTAAAGCACTCATTTTTCAAAATCGGGACAGATGTTTGGTGCTGTTGGAAGAAAAAACACAAAACTTGGGACAATGGAAAGGGCCATTTTTGGTGCTGAGAATGTTTCAGAAATGGAGCTGGTTGAAATATTTCCAATTTTAAGGTGCTGTAAGCCCTTTTTATTTGAATTTTGGACAACAGGAAACAATAATAAAGAAAATAACTGCAGAAAATATTTCAGTTAAGTAGTTTGCACATTCTCCACTCTGTTAAGCAGTGAAGAGCAAGGCCGTAGTCAATAATGAGTCTACCAGTGTCACAGGCACGTGAATTTGGTAATGTAGATGGTGCTTCTGTTTCCTGCACTACTGATTGAAGAAGGCTACCAAAGTTTGGTAGCTCTCATCACACTAGGAGTTTTCTCCCAGCTCCGTTTCCACCAGCAGTTTGTCTTGGTTTCTGCTTTTTTCCATGTGGTTATTTGAATTAAACAGGTGTTTCACAGAAAGATTGAGTCCTTACAGCTCTAATCTTTCTCTCTCACAAATGGATCTTTTGTACTGTCTGGTGGATTAATAGGGGGTTAGGTGCTTAAAAAAAATAGTGAGCACAAACAGTGGCAAGGAAGGGGGAAGGAGTAAAGCTGCATGTGGTTGATGAGTGGGATGATGTCATTTATTTTAGCAGAGGTGATACAGTAGTCAAGAGATGCTATGAGAGGAAGGGCTCCCATTAAGGAAATAGGGTAGTACACCACTGAGGGCTAGTATACTGCCAGGCGTGAAGCAAACCACTGCATATCTGTTAGTGGCCAATGAAAAAAGTTCATTGGTTTTGCAGCCATAGAGCTCAGGTGCTGTGAAGGAGAATAGGGGCTTGTTGTTAAGGCAAGGATCAGCACTCCCTTTTGTTCATTCCCCTGCCCCCCTCCTCCTTTGGCACTGCAATAATAATATCTTGTCACTCTTAAGACATGCTGGCATGGGTCACGTTCACTGACGGATGGTTAGTCAATGAATATACTCAAATGGTTTGTTTCTGTTGATGTATGTCTTTGTAGACTCCTCTAATGGGAATGTAAATAAATGAACTCTTCACCAGTGATTTCTTTCACTGTAGTCCAGTTTAACCCCTGGCAGGGAGGCACTCCAAACCTTTACTGTCTTGCATTACTACAGCTTTTGCCTTTTTCTAGAGTTTCATGTGTTCCATTTGCTGTCTGAGGGCACAGGCGACTTCTTATATGTGGAGGATGCAAGAAATTTGTTAAAATTGGTAATAAGTAAAACAAGGTTGAGAAATTAAGATGGGCAGTCAAGAAAGGTAAGGGCCTAATGTCCACTGAGAATGTTGAAAAGATTTCTTGTGATTTCCCTGGGAACTGTAAAGGTGATGACAGGCTCTTGAGATTCATTTTTTTTCAGCTGTGTGCAAGACCTGGTTGTATGGGGTTGTGAATCGTAGAACTGGAACATTTTTCTGTGGTTAGTTCTCACCAGTATGTAAATTCTACAGTGGTACTTGTCTTTAAGACACTGGAACTCAAAAACATCATCAGAAAATACCCAGAATAAATTTATTTACCTTTAATGATTAACCAAAAATTATTTTTACAGACAAGATAGGCCCTCATGTATTTATTCTGAGCAGATTTTTTCATCATAAGTGTACAGGAAGAAGAGTTTTGAAAGAAGATTAACAGTTTTCACAGTTCCCTTCTAGGCTTTGAAGTGCTTGTACTTGGACAGTTTACTTACACCCCTGGAAATGCCATCTTCCATAATTGTGCATTTAAAGAACCATTTAACAACCACTGCCAAACCCCATTTCTTCAACTCTCCACTTAAAGAGGCTTCTTTTCCAGAGAAATTCTACACCATCAGTAAAGAGCTTCTGGTACAGGCGGAAATGGAAGGTAATAGGCCTAATGCTGTCAGTGTGATTTCAATTGTCATTTGGAAAAATTGCAAAACTGTTTGCATTCTCCCCCCCCCCCCCCCCCCCCCCCCCCCCATTTCCATAATTAGACAAATCAGTCATGGAGCAGGATATGCTTGCACAGCAGAGATCGAGAATGGTGGAATATCACATGGCTACAGAAATGCTCACCAAGTGCAGAGTACTATCTGATATGATCCACGTAACCTTGTAAGAAATTCTTGTGTTGGGACAACACACTGTCATACCTGCAGCAAAGGCAATTAAAAACAGCCTTCGCCCTCTTCAGCCTCTTGTATGTAGGGGAAGCAGATGCCAGATTTTGCCAGGAGACCAACTATTGACAGAGATCATCCCTTCCTGAAATGCTTTTGCTAAATCTCATCTGTTCTGGAGTTTTTAATGCAAATGTACTCACTGAAGGAGAAAATCCTCTTTTTAAAATATGCTGTTTATTTTTAAGCCTGTGCGCTTTCTGACCCTGCTAATAAAGTGCTATTTAAAAGCTGTATGCTAGAATGGGGAACTTTGTCCCTCCACTCCCTTCTCCTATATATATATTGTAGTGGAAACATAGGAACTTTGAATGCTTGGCTGTGAGGACACTGGAACAGAGCATCCAGTATCTCCATATCATTCCTTCGTTATTTATGGTTGCAGCTTAGTAACATGCAGCACCAGATGCGAGTAAGAAGGAGGGGTGCAAAGAGAACTTCAAATGACAGTGATGAATAGTTGAAAGTTAACAGAGGGGCTTTTAAAACTCCTTTAAAGAAAGCCTAATGCTCTGCTTCCCTTAGCAGCGGGCTACCGATGATGGAAAAGTCACAGACATACCTGCAGAGATTTGGGAAGCTCTTGTTTCAGTGGGTCTTTATGGCAGCTAAAAAAAAAAAAATAATTCCTGTGCTCCTGCCAATTTGGTTAGTGTGTCCAGCTTGCTTTTCTTCTTTGTTTTTTTGCTCTGTAAGGACACCGTGTGATGTCCTTACAGTGCCTTACAGTGCTGACTTCCAAACTGTGTTTTTTCTTAGTTAGCTACCCCCACCAAGAGCAGGCCCCTCTTGTGTCTGGTACTTTACCATACAGTATCAGGGTGGGTATATTGTAAGTGATGTCATACAGAGGCAAGAATTTTGCTGGGAAAATAGGTATTTGTCATCAAGACTTGCTGCCAATGAGACTGAATCAAAATTTCATGTGGTCATAATCTTCCTGTTCAATGCACCATCAAGGTATGAAACATAGAGGACTCGAGCAGTGCTATCATGAGGACTGCTGTCTCCCGGCCACATTTGATTTCTGACAGTAGCATAAAATACCAGGCCCTGAAAGCACTGAATCTTCTTTGCCTTATTAAAACCAAATGGTGACATTTTATTTGACAGGAGCTACCCGTACTTCCCTTATGGCACCTTTGAAATCCAACATTAGTATAAATTACAAATGAAGCACATTCTATCTTCCTCCTGCGTCACCCTGTTTTATAACAAGCTTTCTAAAATATTCTAGATTCAGACTAAAAAAAGTTGTTTTTTCCAACCATTAGATTCCTTGAATCAATTTTTTTTTCTTTTTTTGGCAACAGCAAAAAAATTTTGACAGATGCAAAGGAATTTTTTAAGGAATTGTTTAAGCTTTAAGTGAGCCTGTTGTCTGAGTACAGCTAAAATTGTTTAAAGTGGAATCAAACAGTAGTCTCTGCATGCTCTGAGCTCTGCAGGAGTGTGCCTCTGAGAAGGATGCAAAGCTGCTGCTTCATGCTATCCCCATGGGTGTTTTCCCTCCTGCTACTTCCACTTCCCAACATGGCAGGTGTGTGCGCTTCAGGGACCGAGTAGATGCACTGTGGGTGGCTGAACCCTGGAAGTGAGGGTGAGCTTGTGTGGAAGCAGGGTCAGTGAGAGCCGGTAGGTATTACGGCACATGGGGAGCAGGCATGTAAAACATGCTGTGTATACCTGGCCTGAGCATCAGTGCTGTCTTAACTGATGATTTCCTTGGTTTACGCTGATTGCATGGATAGGAAATGCACTCGAAGAGCTTTGGCTCTTCAGTTAACAGTTTTTGTCTGGGTGAACTAATTAGCATAGCAGGCCACACCTCTTCACACAGACAGTTAGGAAATGGCAAAGCAAATAAGCCCAGTGCTGCCAAAATCAGAGCGATAGCTGATGAAGCCCTTATGGGGAGAACAGCCAAATAGCGTGAATGGAATGTCAGTAAGTACAGAAGTTAAAAATACACATCTCAAACCTTGAGGACACTCTGGGGACCAAGAAGCTATATTGATACTAGACTTCAAAAGATCCCAGTAAACAGCAGGATTTTCTCAATGCACAGAAGTACATACTTGTGATGTCAGAGAGATGTTATTTCTGCACTGCAAATCTCAAGGCAGATGTCTAAAAAAATAGTCCAGATAAGTTGCTTCGTATTTAATTTACATTTATGATTGCTTTTATTTTATTTTCATTTATCTTAGAAACTTAGTTTTAGATTCATACTGTGAATCCCAAATTTCCATATTTCTGGAGATAAGATTACTCTAACGCTTGTTTAGGGGAGAGTGTGTGGCTTGTGTGGTACTGGGCAGCATTTCAGAGCACTAGAGTTCAGCTTGTATCTATGCTGGATGACCTTGGACAAGTAAAGTAGGAATAATAAAATTTATTTGCTTTTTGACTTACTTGGAGATCCACAGATGAAAAATACCAGAGAAGAGAGAGGTTAGTCTAAAGCCAGACTTTTCCTGCATGCTTCTCATTCTAAGGATTAGGAAGACCAACATGTCCCTTCTCCCAGTGCAGTTCTCAAACCCTGGATAGACAGTGGCTTTGTCTCTTTATTGTAGACAAAAGATGACTGTAGATGGTATATACATACAGTGCCTGGATGGAAACTGCTGGAAGTAGCTATAATTTTGGTATCTCCATGTGTGTTACTTATCCTGGGCTCCTGTTACAGGGAGGAAGGAGGACTTTAGAGGATGATTCAAGTGGCCCATTTTAGATGCCTGCTTTAGGGCAAGATTAATTTTGTCTTGAAGTGCCTGTTATCTCCAGTGCTCACAAAGAGAGTTTACTGTGACTACCTGGATCTTGCCATGGAGTCTTAATAAAAGCTCCTAGTGTGTGTTTTATACTGCTGTTTCAGAAAACAGCTGCCCTGGCTGGCAGTATGCAGCTGCAGCGGACTTCCTACTGGTTAGATGTGGTGAAAAATTAGGAGTCGCTTTCGCAGCTGTACTTCAACTCACTTTGATTTGCCTAAAAGAAAATGGAAAGATAGCAGAGAAATAGGAGATGGAGGAATAGGAGAAAAGTTTTTATATTAGTGCCCTATTTAGTCTAATGGAGAAGCTCAAATAGAAGCAAAGGCATGACAAACAACAGGCTGCCCAGGGAGGTTGTGGAGTCTCCTTCACTGGAGACATTCAAAACCCACCTGGATGTGTTCCTGTGCCACCTGCTCTAGGTGTGCCTGCTCAAGCAGGGGAGTTGGACAAGCTGATCTCCAGAGGTCCCTTCCAACCCTTACCATTCTGTGATTCTGTGATTCTGTGAAATACAGACTATAAAAGAAAATAAAATGTACCAATTTTTTAATAGTAGAGAGAATCTGTGGAATAATTTTCTGTGATGTAAAATCTTTGAATCAGAGTTGTTGGCTGGATTAATTGATGACTGTACTCTATGTATAGATTAGATTGGTGAATTGGAACAGTACTCACAAGTATGAAAAACCAAGCGCTGCTCCAGAGGAAACTGAAGAGCTTGTTGTTCTAATGACAAAGTGTATTTATGATAAATGCCAACCTCCTAATGGGAGGCCGAATTATGTGCGTTTTTACAAGTTTCTAAGAGTGGCTGTGGGAAGAAGGACCTCACTCACAGCAGTACAATTTATGCATAGTTTCACATGAATTAAAATAGCAGCATCAGAATATTAGTCTTTGTGTAGAAGCTTGATTAACTCTGAGAACATGAAACTCCTATGTTTTACACAGGCTGTTTTGGCCACACTAGGTTTCTCAACAGAAATACAGACAACATAAGAAAAGATGTGAAAATAGAATAAGGTTTTAAGAAATTACATTAAAGCCATGTCTAGATTCACCAAAGAAAGTCAGGGACCACTGTGCATACTGCTGTGCAAATGTGTAGTGACAGACATCCCCTGCTGTGCAAAAATTTAAACACCACTTTGGGAGAAGCATTTTACTCTTGTGGATGTGTGGATGGCTCTGGCCATGGGAGCTGTTTCAGTGTGAAAGGGAACAGCCATGTCTAAGGGAGGGGAAGAGCACTTCTGTTCATTTAATCACTTTCTATTTTAGAGAACACTGTAGTCCTTAGAGCACAAAGAAAAATGCCTTCAATAACCTGGTTTGTATTTTAATGGATCTGAACTATTTGTATGAGAAGGAAGCTCAGACAGAAATATTGCTCAGCTTTTCCGCATGTGTCCCACCTTGCAAATTCTCTTAGTTAATCTTCTCAGCTCTGAGCTTCAGTAGCATATGAGGGCTCTGTAGTGCTCTGTAGCACGAAGCGAGCTTCAGCAGGGAGGCTGCTTTTAGAGCTGGATTTGAGCTCTATTATTGAGAACTCATCGGAGGGCAGTGCACTACAAAGTGGGACACTTGAAAGCTAGGTGCTGGGGAAAGGGAAAGTGCTGCATGAGCAAGAAGTGAGATTATAAATTAGAATTCAGCTCAGCACGTTCGGAGCCACATAAATAGATTAGGGGTTTGTAAAAGAACACCCTCAAGGATTCACAATTACAGCCAAAGAGGAGGGAAAACATAATGCTTTAGTACCCTGTGATTTATGCACCAAATAAGTTTGGATTAGTCACTACTGTGAAGTGGGTTTGGAAGGATTAATAACCCTTACCCAGCAATTATTGTATGATGATCAGCTATAAAACTTCTTTGAGTGAAACAGGAAGTAGGCAAGTCCTTTCTCTCTAGAGATGGGCAATTCTCATGCCATTTTTCAAGGGCAGCCCAAGCTGAATTCTGGTTTTTTGTCTCAGGGTCAAGCTACGGCTTGCTCATGGCAACTTGGCTGTTTCCAGTTTGCTCAGAAGGTACGTGCTGCCAGATGGGCCTGTCAGGGGATGGGACAACTGTGTGAAACCATGAACTCCCATTTGCCTGGCTTACACAATTAGCAGCATACAGTTCATTTCTTGGAATGGTCACATTTGCCCAGAGAGGGAATTTAAAAAGCATAAAAATGGTGTAGGTTGCAAACTCTCCATTGTTACTTTTCATCTTCTGACTATTTCATTCCTGAATGACTTTTAAGCTCACTTTTCCTACTTGTTGTGGTTGTTTGAAGTGGAAAACTTTCCATTAAGGACTAAAAATCCTGTTCTAGTTGATGCTTTGCCCATTTGTATTTGTGCCAAAAACAGTATGACTTTTGATTTCTTCTGAGCATTTGTCAGCTGGTGACCCACCACACCTTCTCTTGTGTGGCCTATATAAACTGACGCTGACTGAAGCTTCAAAGAGTGACTTTCCTCCCTGTAGGACTCTACCTCACACTTATTTCCAATAAACTGCCATCCTCTCAATTTTCCACAAGCAACAGTGTAATTGAGCGGTAACCTCAGTGCATGAAAATCTGTGTGGCAGATGAAAAAAACATCATTAGACTAGAGGCAGCTGGCGTGCAGTCATGAAGCATAAAGAGCTCAGCTCCCATAGAATCTCTTTTATGAAAATTCAGAATTTAAGAGAAAAAACTGCTCAGCTGTTTGATGGAGATGGAATTCTTATCAAACCAGGAAAGAGGGAGTGAGAGCTGTTTGACTAAACAAATTGTTGTTCATCCAAAGAGTAAGGAAGTGAAGAATCAGCCTTCCCTGTGAAGATGTCTGGCTTGATCAGTCAACTGTGAACCCCCTGGAGTATTTCCATCCAGTCAGATTTGTTTAGGCTGTTGAGGGAGAGGTACCGGAAGATGCACTGTCCAAAAGACACAGGGAGTCCCCTGGACGGCAGAACAGACTGCTGCTATGTTGTAAGGAGGTATCTTCTGTTTATTGCTGTCTTTATTATTCTAAATCAATGTTTAGCATCTTTTTGTTAAATTTGCCTGAACTTACCCAGCTGATATTTACAGCAGTTTGCTGCTGCAAACTGATTGCACACAACGTAGTTGAGCTGCATAAGGCATCCTGGTAGACTGAAGCACAAGACTGTGATGGACCTACAATCAGCACTTGCTCTAAAGTCCATCCTTAGAAATGTTCAAGGCTTCCCTTCACTGAGAGTGCACCAAGGAGGTTGTCATGGTTGCTGAGAAGCCGGGTATGGGGAGTAGAAATGACACCTGCTCTTTTCAGCTTAGCTGAACCATCCTAGAGAGCTAAAGTAGCTCTTAAGGCAACACTCATGTGTGCATCACCACTGTTGCTGTCCACAGAACCAGTTCCAGGTGGCTTTTCCCCTTTTCCAATGGGGAGGCATTGCCTGTGTGCTTCTAAGAGGACCTTGGGAGAAACTAGAATATCCACATGAAAATCAAGTGATAATTGCCTTGGTTTAGGCTTACATTTTCCAAGTCTATATGGAAGTACTTGAAAAGCTGCTCAGTAGATCTTTTCAAGATGAGGCTCCTAGCAGTACTTCTGTGAATAATGATGGTGAAAACAGAACCATAAAAGGCATTAAAATACTCTTCCTAAGTACACTTACCCCTGTGCACATCTATGGAATGTGATTTTGAAATGCCTCAAATTCACACTCACACAGAATCTGTCACCATTCCCTGTGACCTTGATCAGGAGCATTTCTTTTAATGCCTGTTATGCTTCCAGATAAGCAGACTACCACCCATTGACCCAGGCAGGTCATTATTCTCTTCCTCTTTATCAGGAATCCTTCAGCCAATTAATCACGCACCGCTCTTCAATCTGGAGGCTCAATTATGCCTGGACAAGTGTTGCTCAGCTGTTCCTCCTGCTACAGATGTGACATATCCTGAGATTAGCTCTGATTCACAGAAGGTCACTGATTCAGTATCAGGTGCTAAGAAAAGCTGGGCTGTCTGGGGGGGAAGTGACACCATCTTAGAAGCATTTTATCATGAAGTAAGTGTAGATGTCTAAAAAATCCTGCTTGCCACCACCACATCACAGCAAGTCCTTTTCACTCACTGTTGCCTCTCATCCTGAGAAAATTTACCAGTTTTTTTCTAGATGGAGATGTCAGCAGACTAATAAACTGTTTGTAGTGCACTGATGACAGACAGTAGCTAGTTGTCCTTTGGGATAGTAGATAGCTTAACTTTGAATCCCTGTGATAACCCTGTGTTTCTCCTATTTTGTGAGAACCTATTTTATGCACATCAAATAGTTTAAGGTTTTCTTTTAATTTTCCTATTGTCACTAGTTGCTCGGAATACTCCATCATGGACATGTGGCACATGTGAAATAGTTTGATGGTATTTTTGATTGTTCTAAAAACTCTGCCTTAGGGTTTTTTTGTTTTTTGTTTTTTGTTTCAGGGGCTGTGGCCTGACACACTTGCTTGTTTTTAGAGTGCCTGGGTCAGAGTACGTTTTGTGGCCCCCAGAAGTCCTATGGGGCACCCACTCAAGCTACGAGCAAGCTGTACCTAATCTTGGCAGTGTGATTCTGCATTTGTGAGGTTGTTCTTTGTAACCATTTTCTTTTCGGCTACACAGAAACACAAGCAAACATTTAGTAGAGATGCTTGCAATTCTATAAAATTATACTATCCTTTTAGAAAAAATGGCCTTCCAATTTCTATAAGCAGACCTTGTTAAAAAAATTCCTGAGTTTTGGATCTTTCAATATGGTTCTTACTGTTTTTGTTTTAAAATAACTTTTTTGAACAAGATAAGCAGATGCTGAATATGTAATTGTTTACTATAGAAAATTGTTTACTCTACAGAATAACTATTCTTTATCACTTTCAGACTTCAAACAAATTTTCTTAGAAATGCCTACAGAATGAAAGCAGTGTTTGCCTTGCAGCTGTGGATGGTGCCGCAGAGAGTCAGTGAGCAGATAGTATCAAGTTCTGCACCATACCCCTGGCTGGGAGCTCTTTACACACTGGTGTGAATACAGAGATATACAGTGAAGTTAAATAGGGTTTGGAGTTGTGGACGAACAACTTGATTTAACTAGGGCCGAAGCAGCTGTAAGCAGACAGCAGGGCGGTATGTTAGCTCACAGGGCTGAGCCTGCCAGTTTGAGAGCTGGGAAGTTTCTGTCTTAAAACACCCAGCTATTCTGCGCTTCATTTTCTGCAGACAGAGCTACTGCTATTACTTCTCACATTGGCAGGTAAATTTCCAGTCTTAACTAGAGCTGCTTGTGGGTTAGATATTGTACAGAAGCATATGCAAGATAGCCTTTTTAAATTTTTTTTTATTTTGTAACAAGTTATTGCTCACCAGACAAGGGAAAAATGAAATATGTTGTCCAAGTTTAACACAGCTAAGAAATAGCAGGAGAAAAACCCAGACTACGCTGCCTGCAATGACACCATTCAATGGGTATTGGTGAATACATGCGAACAGTTGCAATAGCATTTTGGCTAGCGTTCTCACATACAGACTAACATTTCTGTTCTACATTGTCTTTCACAGGTTTACGTAAAGTTTAGAAAAGATTAAAGTGGGCTCACTTTGATGGGCTTTGTTACTCAGATTCTCACATACAATTTCTTACTGACTGGTAGGTTCAGGTTGTGGATGAATGCCAACATGCTAAGACACTGAAAAATTGCTCTTGCTTTAGAGAGTGTATTACAATCTGAGTATGTGGCTACATGAGTCTGATTTCATATATTTGTTGCTGAAAAAGTGATATTTGCATCTTGTTATAAAACTGTATTTGCATTTTCAAGATATAGAAAAAAGACTGTGGAAAGATGTGAGTGCAGAAGGGGTATTTTACTTGAAACTTGTTACATTTTTTTTTTCTTAAAATTACTAGATAGTATTTGGGCTTGGCTGCTTGTTCAACAAATACTCCAGTTGTATTTATTTTTTAGGACACAGTTATTTGAATTGCAATACTTCTATTGTTTTGGTTGTCAGGAAGGTTGTTGGGAAGGAAGCCAAACTGAATTCTTTAAGAAAAGAAATAGTTGCCTAACTGAGACATTTTGTCTTAAAAGCCACCTTATTAAAAAGATGTTCAAGAGGGGAACTGGTCACAAATGTTGTAGCTGTTCTTCATGAAAATATTTTATGCTGTTTAGCAAAGGAAGAAAGCGCTACAGTCTGTGATGGTAATAAATACAGAGCTTCCTGATGGCATTGCCTGAAGGCCTGTGGCTGAAGGGTGGCACTGTGTGATGGACTAGAGTCAGAGGAACTGGACTGTGACTGCGACTTCCAGGTATCCCCTGTTGTGTTGTGCTGCATGCACTTGCCTTGTGCCATGGACTTTCAGTGCAGGATGTGTTTCCCAGCAAAGACTGCAAGTGGTGTCTGATGCTGTGTTTTACTGCTTAGTCCGTGAGCTAGATGTCACCTTCTGCCATCCATGCCTTCTCAACACAACAGCCATGCTTAGTGACTTGCTCGCCTTGTAGTGTGTTTAGCGTTAAAGCCTCACACGGAGAGGAGAATATAGACTGCTTTTGTTTCTGCAGCTCATTGCTCTCCAACCTTCCTCTCAGCCTTTTAAAAATAATTAAATGGGAACCTTAAACACATCTCCAAAAAACCAAATAGAGTTGGTCTCATCCTAAAGATGAAAAACAGGATTAGAACTTGGGGGAACTGAAGTTATTTTGGTGTTTTATAAATAATCTTCCAATTTCCTATCACTTGCCACTTCAGCTCTTGTGGGCTTAGTGCTGGACTCTGCTACTCTTCCTGCCAGACTTTCTGCTTTCTGTGCTGATCAGCCACAGGAGTGGAAAAGAAGCTGGAAGGATGAAAGGAGCTATAGACTCATAAAAACAGGCATAGGAATTTGCTAGGGATGCAGGTAGGAGTGGCCTGTGCAATTCAGTTGAGGGCAGCTGATTTGCTATGTAGTCACAATAGGAACCAGGCAGAGCAAAGAATAGAGCAAATAGGACAGCTGGCTTCTTGGTATGAAGGTGAAGGACGTGAAGTTTTTCTATCAAATCAAATATTTTTGTTCTTGCTGCTGTCCACTGACAGTTAGCTATTAGATCATTTGGTAAAGATGAGAGAGACTGGCTGAGGACTTAATGAGCAGTGTGTGTTTGTTACAGTGAGTGTCTAGTACAGCAGGAGTTAGCGGATATTGATGCAAGAGCTCTCTTCTTGGCTTCTTCACAGAAAGGACACCTATCCATAAGCAGCAGAAATTCTTAGAAACCTGCAATAATAAAAAGTTAAGCCAAGCTTTTACTGCTCTTCATTTTTCTACTAGGGTATTCAAATTATTTGAAAGGGACCTCTGCTATCACTGAAAAGCACAAGAAATTGTGCTTTTGAGGTTGTAGTGAGGTGGGTGTTGGTCTCTCCTCCCAGGTCACTAGCGATAGAACAAGAGGAAATGGCTTCAAGCTGCATCAGGCAGGTTAGGATTGGATATTAGGAAAAATTTCTTTACAGAAGGAGTGGTCAGGCTTTGGAACAGGCTGCCCAGAGAGGTGGGGGAGTCCCCATCCCTAGAGGTATTTAAAAGATGTGTAGACGTGGCACTTCAGAGATTGGTTTAGGAGACATGGTAGTGTTGGGTTGATGGTTGGACTTGATGATCCTAGAGATCTTTTCCAACCTTAATGATTCTATGATTTTATTCTATGATTCAAATTTTCATACGTGTAGTCTGATCTGGATTGAAATTTGCCACATTCCTTCCAACATTGAGCTATTGATAAAATCAAAAAGCTCTTTCTCAGCTTTGGCCCCAAACCCTTCAACCTCTTTGGCTAGGAATTAAAATATTTGGCATATAATCTGAAAGGGATTATGTAGTGCTGTTTCTCCAGTGTTGGACCTCCAGTGCTGTATCTCAGCTGCTCTGATGGGGTCTTGGCAAAATGAAGAAACACTGAATGAAATGTATTTCCTCTATGGCCAGATTGTATCAGCTCTGTCTAAAAGCATGTCCTTTTATTTTTATTGTATTACCATGTGTTCTAAAAAGATCACTTCCTGCTTGGAAAAAGTTAAACCTTTTTCTTTTTTTCAACTTATTTCACTAGTTTTAAAATACAACTTTACTCAGTTTTGAGCACTGTGGTTCATCACTAAAACTACATACTAAAACAACACCAGCCACCTTTTACAGGTAGGGATATGGAGGCACAGAAGTAACAAGTAGTCCAGGATCACCCTGGAGTTCAGCAGTAGACTCAGAATTAAAACCCATGTTTCTCTGCTTAGTCCAAGAAGCATCATTTTTTTGGGGGACACTTAAAATTCAGTTGAATTATAAGATATATTGTTAGTGATTGTGTGGATAAGCAGATTATTAATTTTGGTATTGGCCAGGCCAAATATTTGTGTTCAGACTCTCATTGTCTAACAGGTGTGATCCAATGTGATTTAGCATAGGGACTTTACTAAGCTAGGAATAGAAAGACAAACATTGGGTTATCTGGAAGTAAGCATAAACTGCACTAAGGTGAAAATATTTCAGCCAAACATAAAAACAAAACTGAGAGCCTGACCTTATAGTGAGTTATGGTGGTAAAACACTACTGTGAGGTGAGATAGGACCCTACACAGGAAGTGCTATGGCCAGTTATTGACTACAAATGTGTCTGTCAGTTTAAGGAGTATTGAATCCTGAAAGTGGTCCTGTAAATATCTATACTGCCTTCTTCCATGAAATCTCATTCCTAGGTCCTGCTTTTCTTTCCTTTTTTCCCCCCTAAGAAATATGGACTGTGGTGGTGGTGACTGATTGTACTTTACCTTTCTCAGTTTCCTTGGTCCCGGATGGATGTGGTCAAGATTTCACGAGATTTTAGATTAAGGTCCTGTGAGCAAATGCCAGCATGCATGTAAGACTGCTGTATGCTTTTCTTCTTCTCTAATTTATTACCTTGCAGCACCTGAATACAGAGGAAATTAGAGATTCAGATTTGTACTTCTCAAAGAAAAAAAAGAGAGAAAGAAAAAAGAAGAAAGGGGGAAGGATCCCACCAAAATTGCTTTGTGATTCACTGTGGGGTCGTGACCCTATCCTGCTGAGACTGCTGTTCCAAAGTAGTAACTCGGTAGCTAGAGTTTTTTAAAGTGGTTGTTGATTGGCTTAGCTGTAAGAAAAATCACATTTCCCTGAAACTCTTAGGGATACTTTAAATGGGTGGATTATCCAGCTGCCTGATTAGAAGTTTGGGTTATGTAAACACTGAGTGTTTAGATTTAGGCTTTTCAGTTGAAGTCCAGGCAGCTGTTAGCACTTAACTCCATCAAGAAGCCCAGTTAATCAAAGAGCAGGAAGGATTTTTTACCTCCTTAAACCTGTGTCATTATTTCTGCTGTCCAGACTCTTTGGAGTTAGGCCTGTTGCAATGTACAACAAGGTATGTTGGATGTTCTGCTGAGGAAACAGGAAAAAAATGGATGGGGTTTTGGTTAGCGAGATATTGTGACTTCTGGATTTTTCCCCCTTCACTGTGATGTAATCGTTTCTCCGGTCAAAACTGCATCAAGCCTCTAATTGCAACCAGTTCATGCCTGTAAAGCTGTGGATCATAGCAGTGATCTGTATTGTTATCCAGTCTTGTTTAACAGCTTCTCTGCATATTTGTGTATTTGAGGGATCAGCTTGCTGTCATAACTTCAGTGGATTAACATTCTCTCAAATTAAGTCCTTCTCTGTTGGGCAGACCTCTGGCAGAGATATACCAAGGACCAGGGGCGTGAGGCATCTTTCCATGCTTAGATCTTTATGTTCATGTTCTGTAGTTGACGTAGGAGAAAAAATGAGACGACTTTTTATGGCCTTGGTCTTGGCACTTTTACACTGCAAGGATCCTACACCCTGCTCCTTCTTGTGGTGTTTTTTGGTGGGTGGTTGTTGTTGTTGTTTTAACATCTCCAATGAGTCCCGTTGGGGCACTAATATGCCCTGAGTTGTTTGTATGTTGTGACATATGGTATATACTACTTTTGCTCATGGTGTCCTCAGATGCATGGTCAGGGAGAGAAACATTGATAGAGGAGAAGTTGGGAGAAGGAGAGGATACTCTGGGGAGCAGGGAGCTGTCAGTCAGGCCCTGAGGGAGCAGAGGGCACTGTGGAGAGTCCCTAGAGTCTGTGGGGCACAATTTGCTGCAGCTCAGAAGGCTGTTGAAGCCAAGGAAGAAGAGACAGAGATGGGAACTTACAGTTATAATTCTTGTATCACAGGTTTTATGTCCTTTCCTGTCATCTTCTACTTGCCTTGAGTTTTCACTATGAAAATATTTAGTTGCTGCTGAAGTCAAACTTGACTTTCTGAGTCTTACTGGGGGAGCTTCTTAGAAGGTTGAGGTAGATCTACCTCAAAGCTCTGGCTCGCTCATGTCGCTTTCCTACAGATGTCCAACCATCAGGACCTATGGACCCTGTTTACACCAGATTTATTTTAGGGAATTCTTGACAGGGTGAATAGATAGCACAGCAGAGTATCTAGCTTAACACTTCAGGATCCAAGCAAATGAAAGAGTCTTTGTGTAGCAAAGCAACAGAGTCTTTCTTCTCCAGAAAAAATAAAAAAGGAAAGAAAGACTTATAAAAAATTGGTTTTATTTTTGTGTTCTATTTTAACGCCTACCAATTTGGAAATTTGAGAAGAAGAAAAAGACCAGAACCAAAACAAATTTGTGAAACAGCTTCTATTAGTGGTTGTCTCTTTACATTCCACTTCTGGTTTTTGTAATTATAATTTTGCTTTTTGATTACAAGTCACCAGTATTAATTGTTGATTTCTATTTCTGACATTTTTCTTTGTTTTCTAAATCTAGAGATATCCAGGGGCAAACATGAGCACTTTAATGTGCATCTCTGAGAGCATGCGTACTTGTGATTAGCTAAAAATAACTTATGCTTACTTGATATCAGTATGATATGGTTCCTTGTATGTGTGTTTACAACTGTACTGTGTGCTACCTAAACAATATATAGTACAGTACAAATTTGTAAAGTAAACAAAGTTTAGCTTTGACAAGCAAAATGTGTTAAAATATTTTTTTAAAATAATCTCCAAATCTTTGAAACTGCCAGCATCACCAGTGAACTCTCATGATGCTGTTGACACACAAGTGGTACTACTTGTGTCGAGCTGTCCTGAAGCCATCAAGGGCCCAGCTGTGATCTTTTATGGCCAGAGAGAAAACACCCAGAGAACTGTGGTTTAATAGGGTAGACATTTCCCTATCAGTTTACTAGATAATAAATCCAAGACCCATAATTCCAGCCTGAATTACTAATCAGCATCATACTATAATTACAGAAAATATTTTCGAGAATGCTGCTGCTAAATATTGATTTGGTTTTAATCTATAAAACAAACCTTAAGTTATATTTTATAATGTACATGGCTTTCCCTGTAATTAGATCTAATACTTATGATGTTGTTAACTAAGAAAATGTGTGTCAAATTATCTTGAGGAAACCCTAATTGACATGGGGATCATTCTGTCTTGTGCATTGTATGGCACCTGGAGACAAATCTATTCCTTCAAGAATTAGAATAAAACCCACACAAATAATAAGCATCTGGAGATACAATAGTCAGCAAAGGGCTCTGATGAAAAATAGGCATGTCTCTGCTGCCATTTAATAATGCCATCTAATACTGAGATATTGATTGATATTTGCAGACAGTTTAAACTGATCAGATGGTCCTGACAGGAAGGTCAGACAGTTGAATGATTCTTTTATGTCTTCCTTCCTTTTGTTCCCATTGCTCTGAAGATACACTCTACATGTGCCAATCCCTAAGGTGGTGGTTGGCTGTCAGGTTGTGGGCGTATGGACTGAAATGATACTGAGTTTTTCTTATTATTGTTCATATTGTTTGTTTTCAGAGAACCTGACATCTGGGTGGAGAACAATATTGTTGCAACCTTTCATATTTTCACATGTATTTATACCTGTGCTTTTCTACTTGCCTCTCTTGTTCTGCCAGCCTTGCCTATGAAAAGGAGCAGGCAGTGTCTGAGATAACACCTCCCAGGCAATCCTATGCTATTTACCATTACCAATGAGGAGGGCTCTGGTATCCTTTCTGTAAGGAATAAGATAATACTTGGGGCTTGTTTTTCTTTACAGCATGCCACACTAGAATAACATTATAAGGTACTGCCTGGTCTCCTGGGAAGTGCTTCCACCTCCTACCGGTGACTAACCCGCCAGGCCACTTTATGTCACTATTGCTCCATGTTCAAATGTGGCTGAAGCAACATTTATTGAGCAGCAGGGCAGGATGCACTTCACAGTTTGTTATAGCCTTCAGAAATTCAACCTTCCAGAAATGGGATCTCAGAACTGGCCTTGGATGGCTGCTTTTGGTGGGAATGTCCCTGTCAGTTGTGCACCAGCCAGGTGACTCTGGTTTCCAAATGCAGGAGATGCCTGGTCACTTAGGTTCCCTGGGTAATTATTTCCTTTTAGATTGTGCTCCTTTGTGACTTCAGCTGGAAGTAGATGGGCTGAGGCATGGTCTCATCAACATTTTCTCTTTTCCCTCCAACTTTTGGGACAGCTGGCTTAGCAGCCACCCATTTGGGAATGGTAGCAAGCCAGTCCTCCCTCTCTGCAGGAAGGCTGTGGCCAATAAGTAAATGTCATGCTTGCCAAGATAAGGGTAATAAAATCTCATGCTTGAGGGCATAAGGCGATTATTGCAGAAGTCAAGCTGGAATTCCTCCCCAAACATGCTACAGCATTACACAGTTACCTCAGCCAACAGTTCTCATGAGTTTTCCAGAGTGTAGCTTCTCTTTACAAGGAAGGTCCCCTCAGACAGTCTCTTCCCCGCTTCTGAATGCTGAGTCTTCCTTGTAGCTGTTCCTGTGCTTACTTGTGCAAAAAAGTAAAGTTGGAAAAGTTGGTGGGATAGGTGGAACCTCACCTTGGTGCCAGTTGTGCTGTTGCTGCTTGCTGGTATCTATTTACCATTGACGTACGTGCTGGGTTTTTTTACCTTCCCTTTGGAGACATGTCTGCATTGAAGTAGTTTCTGTAAATCTCCTACTGTTGTGATACAGCTGCAAGGGTGGAAGTGTGAGTTTAAACCAGCTATGGGTGTCTTCACTTCCATATGTTCTAGACTCTGCTTTATATCCAGGCTCGGAGGAAAAGACATGTGTGCCAGAGAGAAAGTCTAGAGGTTTAAATCATCAGCTGATACAAATAGGCATTATTCCGTTGACTGCAGTGGAATGACACTGGCCTCTGCCAGCTCAGGAGCCTCCATGGTGGGGAGGGAAACCGGAGAAAAGCAACTGTGAGCGTATTAATTCATTTGATTTAGCTTGTGAAGTAATGGGAAAATTTTCATGAGTAGCTGGAGTCCAGAAGTGGACTCGAGTGTCCACAGCCTCAGGTTAGGAGTGTGGGCTCCCTGTGCGTGGCCCAGCATGCAGTGCGCTTTGAGCTGGGCAGTAGGAAGTGCGTAAGCCTGGCCCTCTGTAAAATGTCCCCCTCCATGGGAATTCAGAGGCAGGAGCCTTCCCCTGGAAATAGACATTTTAGGGGCCTTTTGATAACAATATTGGATGTGAGACGGTGCTTCCTTTTTAGATGGTGCGTTAGTGGTTGGTACTCACTATTTTGCTAGTCCTGTGGTATCAGGGCAGTATCTTCTCATTCACACAGTGTATGTGGGAACCAGTATATGAGAGATTTCTGCAGACACGGCAGGTGTCTGTGATGTGAAGACACACCTGATGCAGCCTTGTCCCCAGAGGTGGACCTTGCAGGCAATTTTGTCTCAGACCTGTGCCCTGGTTACTGCATACTGCATGCTGGCATGTGCCCCAGGCTGGCCCTATTAAGACACAAGAGACTCTGAGGTCTGGTGAATGCTGTGTTTGCACAGTGAATCAGATTCAGCACATCATTACCTAGCAGCGACAGTAAAAGAGAATCTATAATTATGATTCAGTGGGAAAATATACAGTGGTCAATAACCCACATAACTCTTACTTCTCTTTATGTGGTGTAGCAACGTAGGATCAGTATCCTGAGCTCTAATATGAAATATCTACATATATTGGATTTTCCCAGGACTCTTTGTTTAATAATCTTAAGAGCACAGCTAATGTGAACTTTGGATTCTCCCCTTCTGAAGGGAAAGGTGCTGCCATGCCCCATCGACATGAGAGATTGGAGTGGGAATGGCAATTGCTAAAGTCAAGTGGAGCTTCTCAACCCAGAAAAGTTGATCCTTCACTCTTAAATTTTATTGTATTTTAGTAGCTGATTCACCTGTTACATCCATTGGCCTTGCTCAGTTTTTGGAATAAGTGCCTGTGTCAATGGTAAAAATGGTTAGAATAATTAGGATTATACAAAGATATTGCTTTCCCTCTGAATACTTTGGATGTCTTCTAGCTGAACGAGAATCTCCTGCTGTGTTATGCCCTTGGAGAGAGGGTGGGGAGAGCTATGAGCACCAGGGAGAGCCTGACCCAGGGAGGAGAGCGGGGACACAAAGCAACTAAAGCAGAACTTCTCTTCAGCCTATGTTTTCAATAAGAAAGAGTTGAGATTTTGGCCAGAATAGTCCCATCAAAACTGAAAGCCAGTTCAACAGCCAACTGTTTTTTTCAAAGCTCTTCCTGCAAAAAATTAGTTGTGTCATCTTTGCATCTGAGTGATGTTTAGAGATAGCTGGAAAGATTACTTTCAAGTGTGATTTTTGCTTCTTTTACATTATAAATGTTTAATCCTTATATCCTCTGGCTTTGAAACATAGGCAGGGGTCATGCTTTTTATATATATATATTTATAAATATATATTTACACATATATGTCAGGAGCTTTTGATACAGTAATCGAAAGGAAAAAAAAACCTTGAATCTTTGACGGACTTCCTGTATCAGAAATGCTAACCATCCATGTCAATGAAAGTAAACCAAACCCAAAAGATTTTAAGTTAACTTTTCCTCTTAGTTACATTATCTGCATTTCAATACTTCTACGGTCACTAGAGCTAACTTTTATGTTGGGGAAAAAAATCACACAAAATCTAAAAACAACTCAAAGCAAATTTGGAACAAGTAAGAGCATTCTTACCATAATTTGCAGATAATCTCTCAGATTTTAAACAAAATAAAAGCTAATGAATCCAGTTCTTCCTAATCTGCAGCCAAAAAAGTTTGCCAACTTTTTTTCCCCCCATTTACAGTGTTTTTTTGTTCCCTGTGATGTTAAATCTTACTGGTAGGTCACATCCCAGCCTTGTTTCAAATTGAGAGTTTTTACCTCTTGGATGACATAAGGCACAACTTCCAGTGCCTGTGAATCTGGAAAGAGTTTAGAGTGACCAAAATTGTGTATACCTACATGACGTTTTGCCTTCACAAACTGTTAAAGCACAAAAGGCAGTGAGAGACAGTGACCCAGTGTAGAAAGTTTTATTTGCCATTCAGAGTGTCCATCATTGCAGAAAATACACTCATTTCCTGGTTACTTTATTAAGGGTTAGTAAAGTAACCTCTGGTTTTTTGTTTGTTCTTTTTGTTTGTTTGTTTGTTCTTTTTTGTTTGTTTGTTTGCTGTGTTGCTGAGTCCATCTCTAACTATTCCAAAATCAAACTCCACCAACAGAGCAGACTAGGAAACCTTCAGAGGAGCTGCAGAGTGCCTGGTACTCCCGCTTATAAATAGCAGCATCTGTGCAGTGTTAACTAGGAGCTGTAATGGAAGGGACCACATTGTGAAAGTAGTTTTTCCAGACTAGTGTGGCCCTGCATTTTCTTACAGGCATTATGTGTTTCAGTTAAATAGCATTTTTCTTATATTTCAAACCTAAAAATAAAGAAGGATGGAGGTACTACAAGATACAGAATTCCTGAAGGCCCTCAGACTAAGGTGACCAGATATTTTCATTATCCAGTTGATCAACCTGCCTAGTCCTTCCAGTCCATTCTCTTTAGCTGTAGAAAAAAGAAACATAGCTCTTTTTTTAGAAGTTATTTTTCAGTAAATTCACCAACACCAATAAAACCAAGGAAGCTGGTTCTTTGAGTCACTGATTCAGTGTTAAGCGTCCATCCCATTTTGCCAAGGTATACAGTGCCATATATTTACCCTAGGGGAACCTACTAATAGTAAATAATTCCATACCATCATTTTTCCCATGGCAAAACTAAGGAGATAACCAGCTGTTAACAGAGGAGCTGTGTAGAGGGAAGTAGCCCAAGCTGCTCAGAATATAAAGATATGTGGGTTAGTATGGGGGAAATAGTCAGCTCTTTGCACTGCTTGCTACCTTGCATTTTCAGCGCCAGAGCCTGGCCCTAACTGCTTCCAATTCTGGCAGCCAATTTCTGACCTTTCACTCTCTATAATCACAGTTCGTTTTTGCAAGAAACTTGGTCTCCTTTCTTGTCCAAAAAATTTAAGCAAATACTGTTGTTATTATGATTACCTCTGCAGTATTGGCTTCTAGGAACCAAGAAAAGTCTCACATCACCACTGTGTACAATTACATCATCTCAACATCACCACTGCCAACTCTTACAATTTGCTGGAGAGTCATTATTTTTGCTTAAAGAGACAGAGTGACCTCACGATCTTCTAAAGAAACCCGACAGCTGACTGCTTGCCATACTGACATAATAAAATGGGTCATATGAGACTTTGGTTGATTAATACTTCAACACAGAAGCACCTGTGCTCATTGCAAGAGATTAGGTCCTCTCCACTAGGCCAGATCCTAAACCTGAGCTCCTCTTTTGTGTCCTATTAAAAGTGGTAGGCTGAGAATGGGAAAGAGTAGCTGTTGTTCACAGCTAATCTGGAATGTGTTGGGATTTAAGAAAAAAAAAATCTGGTATCAGTTCAAGCCTCATTTTAAAGCCGAAACAAATCTAAGTGTAACTGAAAACACAAGCGTGCACAGAAATTATGAACTGGATTCTTATTTACCCTGCACACCCTTTGCACCTCTCCAGCAATGTGAAAGGTCTTGGAGCATGGCTCAGTTATTTTTATACTCCAGTGAAGGGCCTGTTTATTGAGTTGGTGCTTAGAAATATTTATATGAGTGCAGAATTTGCCTTTTAGAGCAGTCAGAAGTCAGCACTGTGACTCTTGGGCACTGTGCTTTAACTTATTTGGGGTATCCAGTTGGACAGTTGAGGGGAAAAATAGGGGCTGGACAGTGGGTGGGTCAGAGGTTCAATAATGAAATGTGAAGTACCTCATCTGTAGGTCATTTGCGTGAATCAAGTAGACTTTCGTTATTGGTTGGAAGTGATGTGGCCTTTGAAGTCTAGGTGAAAGCAAATGGTCTCTGGGCTGTCTCATTGGCCAGATGATCTCATCCCTACTGGCAGCATTTGACAGACCCACCCTTGCTTGAGACTGTAGCTCTCACTGAGCAACCTAATGATGCTTCAAGATAATGAAGTATCCTCGTGTCCTTATGGGAGAAGACCTGCAGGTCAAGGTTCTTGGCATCCTGGGTGGGACAGTGCATGGAAAAGCTTCCATTGCTGCTGCCTTTTCTGTGCCCATTCCAAGGACAAGCAGACACGATCAGGCTCCTCAGTGACTGAATGCTGCCTATTGAAAGCTCTAAATTGGCTTAACCTTTACTAAAGGAATGGTAGAAAATGGAGAGGCAAAATGAGAAAGTGAAGGAGTCATCTGGCAGAAACATAGTCATCATGAAGCTAGCAGGAAAATAAGGGCTTGATTATGTAGCTCCAAGAGGGCCCTGCCAAATTGCAGTGCAACGGGAAGAACCTGAGCTGGTGGCAGTCATTTCTGAGGTTGTTGACATCCTGTATAAGGGAGGTGCTTTTGCGCTGTGCTAAGCACGGTGAGTTTTTTCTTCTGGCAGTGCCAGTCTTGCTCTGCAACTGGGGACTGTGATTCTGCCGTGTTGTAGGTTCCCTCAGTCAGCTGCCTCCAACTGACTAGGGCCCAAGCAATTCTTCAGTGTGCAGATTATAATAGAAGAACACAGGGATGTATCTGCCATACATTTCTTATTTCATGTTTTACCAGTTGTCATGGTCTTTCTTAGCACATGAACTCCAGGAGTTAGAGGAGAGTTTAACTTTCCAATTTTAAATGATTGTAGAGGAAACCTGGAAAACACGAGACTTTTTAAAGCTCACTCAGAAGGACATAAAAAGACACAGAGTCAACACCTTAAGAAGTCCTGAGTGCTATTTGAGGATCATGGAAGAGCAAAAAAGACGGAGATGTTCAGATTATTGCCAACACAGAGAACTCAACACTGTTATGCACCACACAACACAGCAGAGCCTTGTTCAAGTGTATTTTCAGGGAGCTTCTGCTGCACCAATATTTGAGTCCATGCTGTACAGAGGAGGTCAAATGAAAGAACAAGTTCAGCCTTCTGGAAAAGCCAAGAATGTTTCCAATTTCTCCCCCTCCCCAAAAAAGCCAAACCACTAGGAAATCACAGCTTAAAAAATGTTTGACTAAAGCAACATTTTTATGAATCAACATTAACAATAAACCTCAAGAATTGGACCTAAAAATTACTTATGTCCTTAAATTACTTATGAACAATGAGCTCTTTCAAGAAAAATAACTGCTACTTGCTTATCACAAGAATTAATGCTATGGTTTTTGTAAGTGAGTTTCCGTAGCTTATCAAATCCTTTCATTCCTCTTAGTTGGAAAGGAACTGAAAAATGTCAATCAGTTAATTCTCTTCAATTTCATGATTTTAAATCAGGTGATATTCCACATTTTACCTTGCTAGAAGTGGCTAAAGGCCACTATTCATTTTTGTTCTCCCTTGTAATATCTTTAGCCCAAAGAAACTCACTCTCTTTTTTCACTCACTTTACCGCTGCTTTACCTAAGGAACCATATTAACACCGATATAAGTACACATGTTCATTTGCAAATAATTTTGCTCTGCAAGATCCCAGCATGGCTATGGCATGATTGTGTTTGCCACTGAAGTACTGCCACCTGTGGGTGGATCCGAGTTGTGATTTTTAATGGCAGAGTAGGGGGAAAGGGAAGAGTTTCTATTGCTGGTTTGATTCTTAGTGATACAAATGTCTGTCTTGTACCGTTTCAAAGCTCTTTCATGCTTGTTTAGGAATGTCACATTAGTTATATGCATGATGGTGGCATTCTAACCCTTTGACCTTCAGGTTGATGTTACATTAGTGTTAATAAGCTTAGATCAAGCTATAGGTAATAAAAAAGTAGTATGGCAGACAATACAGGTGAAAGTTGCAACGAGTATCCTTGACTTCTGGCATGCCTTGAAGGGCAGAGCTTGAGGACCTTTTCATATTGAAATAGTTTGTTACAGGTCTTCTCAGTAGTGTCTTGCAGAGGACAGAGCTTGAATCTGGGAACTTGTAGCAAGAGTGCTAGCTAATTTCTGCAACTGTGGCAACATAAGAAGATATGTGGCTCCTGAAGACTTAATCCAAACCCAGTGGCAATCAACAGGACTTTTAATCTTTCCTTCAGTGAGCTTTGGAAGTCCTCCAAAGCACTGATTCCCAAAGAACACTAAATTTCATAAGTTAAAACCAGCCACAGAGCTTAATCAATTACATAAACCATTTGATCCCACAAGAAATCTGGGAGTGCAGTGCAGGACACAGATGTGCCCTGCTTGGCACTCATGGAACTGAGGACATATCCCAGTGCATGGTCCATGTTCTCTGCTGAATGAAATGTGCTTGGATTTCAAAGGCTCTTCCTGTCAGGATTCAGTGAGGAGGATGAGCAAGGGATGAGTATGAAATGGGCAGACCTTTGATAGATGGGTGACATCAGTGGTTATAACTCGAGGAACCACAGTAGTCATGCTGAGTCTTGCTTTTTAAGGTATGTAGGTTTATTTGTGCAGTCACAGTTTCTTGGTGACTGGTGCAATGGTTGATTGGAGGAATATGAAAATCTGGTACAACATTGCCCATCAAGTGATGATGAATCACGTAATTTGGAAGGCTGGCTGTCTTTAAAACCCGTCAGATCCTTGCAAGTGTCAATAATTTAAAAAAACATCACATTGTGAAGATTAGGTGAGCTGCACAACTTGCAGTTCAGATAATCATTTAAGCACAATTTTATTGGTTTCATGAACTGCAAGCATATACCCAAGTCAGGTTTTTTCCAGAAAGGTAGTTGTTCCTTGTACTGGGGCTAACAGCTGTAACTCATAGCAACTGCATCCTATATTGTTCATTATTGTTTATTATTTCTGGGACCCTGAGAAAAACAGGGATGTAATCAGAGTTAATATGTATAGTTCCAAACAATAATTTGTTCTTTGTGCTTCCATTCATGCGAAAAAATCTTATTTTCCCTTAATACTGTTGAAGTATGTGGCTAATACAATGTCATTTGTAAAGCTGAAAGCAGATATCTACAACAAGTATTTAAAAAGAAAAATTGGACTTCCTAATTTGTAGAAAAGGGAAACCCATTAAAAGGGTACAGAGGATAATGCTCAGATTATTTTTTCAAACAATAGACAACTTGCATAATCCATTATGAACAGTATACATTTCACAGTCCATCTGGCAGACAATAAACATTTTGACTCTATTGAGCTTGAAATGCTGGGTGTTGTACTGCCAAAAAGAAAAGCTCTGCGCATATGGCACTGGGTGAAAAAGCAGTCATGGCACGTCTCTCTCAAAAATATCCATTATGTTTGTTAGTGTTATGCTTTCTACAAAATAACACATGCTTAGTATCTACTGAGCAGACCTACGTGAGTACTCGGCATCAAGTGCCTGCCTCTGAAGTGGCATGGATCTTGTCATGTTGAACTGCCACAAAGGCTGCATTTGGTGTGTGCAGGCAGGCACTTTATATGGCTGCGCATCACCTTAATGAATTTGCTCTTGCTGGAGTTGTGTGAGCTCTCCTAAAGAGATTTTACTTGGAAGAGCCAGTCAGTCTGGGTAAATGCAGAAGCTGGAGTGCCAGCAGTAACATCAACTTGACCTTGGATCAAGGTGGTTTGAATTTGCGTTTCTGTGGTGAAGAAGGAAATTCAGAAGATGACTCCTTAAGTTGTGGAAAGTTTTAGTGTCCTTAAAAACACATGTGTAGCATTGCTACCAGATTTCAGTTTAACCACTGGAAGTCTTGGATATCAAATTACCAAACACTGCTATCTTCCAAAGCACTAGGAGTCCTAGTCCAAGTAAGTAAAAGCCTTTCGTCCTGTTGTCTTTATCACTGGTCACTTGATTTTTTGGCCAAACTTCTCATTAGTCTTCACTGTTACCCTGTGTATGCTTACATGCATTAAACTTTTTTTTTCTTTGCAAGAGAAAAGATTAGTCTTTGCTCTTTGACATGGTACCGTGTAATCTCCCAGGAAGTCAGTGGAAAAAAGCCTTGGATACGTGTCTGTGAGTGTCCTTCCAGATCGCACTTAAATGAAAGGTCTTTGCAGATTTATTATCCTTCATCAGGTTGCCATCACCAAAGAGAAATCCCCTGCCACAAGGCAACTGGGAATAACGCCTGGTCAGCAAGATCAATACTAGCCTTGGCTTGAACTGCCTGTGACAACTCCATGCCCACCTTTTCCTGCATGGGAATGCCTCCTGGGTGCTCCATAGCTAAGGGCTGTAACCTCCTGGAAGTTCAGCACTAGTTCATATCAATTGAGGATGTGACATAAGGTAAGTAACTGTCCACACCTCCAGCTGGCTTTCCAGAACACCTGTGTCATGTTAGAGGCAGGCTTTGCTGCTAATTTCAATGCTAGAAATGGAAGGTGTGACCCTTTTCAGGGTCTGTGACAGGATGGGGTGTGCCATGTAGTCCATACGGATACATTTGAGTATCAAGCTACATTTCAGATATTTCTGGCCTCCTATTACTTATGCCATCAGGTGTCAGGTTCCAGCTCTAGTGTGAGAAAAGAGGAGGTATCTGCAAACATGTTATGTCCACATGTTGAAGAGTTAGAAAACCTGTGGCTTAGCTAAAGAGTTCATGAAAGTAGCAGGCAAACTGAATGTTGTCATGTTGATGGGATTTTTTTCCATGTCTTGACTCATTCAACTCCTGTAGGTGTGTGACAACCAACAGAACAGACAGTGCCAAAAAGAAACACATTTCTACATGCAGCTGCCTTTATGTTATGATTAGCATTGCCTTTTGTGGTATCATTGCAGTAAGATCAGATTACTTGGTTTTACCAATTCCATACTTGTACTCATAGTGAAAAAAGTAAATTTGAAGTGGACTAAAACCCCCTGTTCTTTCCTCCCTCCTGATTTTATTCTCTTTAAATATTTATGAGCGCTGCAGCCGCACAGTAGCTAAGCTTTCATGATTTCAGCGCTGTAGGATTCCTCTGAGGCAAAGAATTACCACTCCGTTTTGTAGCTGGAGGACTAAGGCAGAGCAAAGTTGTCCGTGACCTGATCAGTATTACACAGGTACCCTGAGACAGAATCAAAACCCACCTTTGCATCCTCTGAGTTGTGTTTAACTCATTGACTCAGACCTCCTGAGTTGCCCTTCCTTTTCTGGGCAGCACTAGAAGGGCTTCCTGTAGCAAAGAAAAAGCTAATGAATCTAGGTAACTAACTAATGAATCTCAGTAAACGTATGGGGGTATGTATTTGCTTGAGGTGAGAGAAGAGTTTTCCAAGAGGCTGAAACTGGCATGCTGATGAAAACAAGCAGAGATTATTTTATAACTAGGAAACTATTTAAATCTTCGCTTTAGTGGAGGAGTTTCAAAGGATTTTTGTGAAAGAGTAGGAAGCATGATTTCCTGCTTCTGTAATTTTATTCTTTATAGTTGATTAGAAGTTGAAGAGAGATCTGAGAAGGTTGTTGGAGCTTCCTTTTTGTGGAGATCCACAGCTGATTGCTTGTAGAATATCCATTTCCAGCTGCTTTCTCAGTAATGTTTCTGTTGGAAAGCTGATATGCTTTCGTCAGATTTAACTTTCTAAAAAAATCAAGTGTCACTTTGCAAGCTCTGAAATGTTCAAACTCTCCTTTATCATGGCATCTTTGATCTACAGCCTGTACCTTCACTGCACAGTCAGGTTGGGCTTTTATTAGGTTGTTGTACTTTATCCTCTCTCTGTCCCATGCAAAACCCTGCAGTGAGCTTAGCACTTCTATCAACAGGGACAGACCTTACTGAGAACGAGAGTTAGAATTTGGGCTTTGGTTTTATTTGGAGTAGTCACACTTAAGGTGGAAGGTGAGTCATTCCAGCCTACCTTATCCTTCAGTGCCATTTTACAGCTCACAACCTGCATCTAAAAGGGGAGACCAGTTCCCTTTGACTCCCTGGGTGAGAGCTACGCGGTGCTGTAGAGAGCCAGGGGATGCGCTCCCTGAAGGCTTGGCAGCTGTTGGGGTATGTAAGATCATTAGGGTACACTTGCTTTGTAGTGTGGCTGCTCACACCTAAGCTTAACTCAGGTCGTGCTCACCAGAGGTAGTGATGATATGTTCTAAGCTACCATCCTCACCAGAAGCTTAAGCATGTGCTCCTGGAAATATGGAGCTATCTCATACTTGAGAATTAAATCTATCTCATTTCAACAGGTCAATAGGTGGGAAAAACCTTCTATAGGTATTTAAATGAAAAATCGAGGAATTTTTACAGTTCAAGACTGGCAGGTAGATGATGTCTTTGACTGCAAGCATGCACGTTAAAAGCCATAAGCAGCTACCAGAGTCCCATATTAAACACAGAGCAGCTGACAGTGTCCCTCAGATGCCATTGTATCCAAAGGACATTAGTTCTGCCTCTAGACCGTGAAAAACCGCTTCCCTTTTCCTCAGGATTTGTTTTGTACAAATATACGCAAAATGCTATTTTCTCTAGTTTGTGGATAAATCCATTTCTCTTCATGTCAAGAGACAGAAATTGAGAATGGCAAATACTGCCTCCCAGGAAGGACCTCATAGGCAAATGTCTTCCCATTTCATTTAGAGTGAGGTTCACATACTGAAAAGCAGCTGAGTGCACAGCTCCTGTTAACTCAGAAAAGGTAGCAGACTTTAAAGCAGAATTAGGGGAAGTGGCATTAAAAGACACATCATGTAGTCTTGTCACTGGAGAAAAACAAATGGTCTTTCTAAATCGTTCTTCTAATTCAAATCCACTAAAGGAATGGTGTAGCTCTATCTGACATATTTCTTTGAATCTAGTCCACATGAATGAGGGCAGCTTTATTGTTCAAGAGTGTCCTGGCTTGGCAAATCACATATGCAAAAGCAGTCCTTCTGCTTTGCATCTTCTAAAGGGCTGTAACATCAGGTTGTCTAGTCCCAACTAGAAAGGGGAGTCCTACAGGAGCTGCTGTCCTTGCTCTGCCAGTAGCAACTAATCTTACTTTGGGTTTTCTCCTGCAATCTTCTCCAAGTGCCATCATGGTTTGCAATGATTTCCACAAAAGGAGAAATCCTAGCATCTAGAGTGTTGGCTTTCGACCTGCCACCCACATATCCTGGGGAAGAGGCTATTTGAAGCTGACAAAGCTTACAAAACTCCCTCGCGAGAAAACCTTCATTCTCAGCTTGCTACTGCCAGATGTTTCATGAGTCACTGTGTCTTGCTGCATCTGCCATTCTTTGTGCATGTAGACTGTAAGCTCTTCAGGGCAGGGACTGTCTTTCGCTGCATGCTTGTACAGTGCTCTGGTCTTGCCTGGTACCCCTAGGGCCTACCACAGTATAGATCAGTTTAGCTGTAACTGATGGGAATGATTCTTGATGAGGATGCACAAACAGCTAGAAGAATCCAGCTGGCTCCTTTATATACATGTGTGTTCTCCAGTGCTAACAGCAGTAGAAATTAAGCAATTGAAACTGCAGATGCTTATAAAGACTTTGATTACCCACAGGAAGCACATCTTTTGAATAAATCAGTGTGGTAATTTCTTTTCAGACTAAAAGGGATATTGAAGTCAGGAACAAACTTGCAGTTGTTGGGAATATTCTGTGAATGGGTAAGTGGTGTTGTTTTTGGCAGTAGTTAATTATAGACATCTTAGGATGGTGGCTGCAGGATCACTGATAATACTCAGGCAGCATTCCTGCTTATTACTAGCAGGGATTTGGATTGCTGCTTTCTTCTCAGAAGGTGATTATTCTAAACAACAGAAGATTTTGTAATATGTCACTCCAGCATGCTTGTTTTTGTAACATCTTAGGAATTAGTATGTTTGATTGTTCTACTTGAAATGGTAGCAAGTTGTTCCACAACATGTGGTTTAAAGGTTGAGTGTGGTGTAAGTGCTACCTTTTTTAAAGAAAGTCTTTGAGATTTAGCTCTGGCTGGGAGAAAAATGGGAAAGTACTAAGGCAGCAGATAACTTAAAATGGCCATAGACTTTAGTTGGAAATAGTGCAGTTGGCAGGTACATGTTGTACCTTACAGATGTTTTCAGCCCTGCCTGAGTTTGCCTGGCATTAGTTTCAAACTCCAACCATATCATTATGGTGGGGGATCTGATATACAAAAACAGCTTTTAAAAAAGCACCTTACTTCTGTTTTCTAGAGTGTGACTTAGAGATGCACGTGTTTCAGTCACATTGGCAAGACGTAGAGTCCCATGCAAAGTAGATCAGACATTTTTTTGAGAGATGTTTTTCGAAAAGAATGAGACATTTACTTGAATTGAAAATCTTTTGCAGTAATCCATCAGTTTTGATGTATTGTTTTGTGTAATCTTTTATATTTTTTTAAAGAAAACTCAGTTAAGTCATCTATAAACATCACAATTGATTTGGCAAGGACTGGAGAGGAGATGGGAGAGCATTTATGTCTTATTTTTCATTTGGTTTTGGGACTGGCTTAAGGGTTGAGTGTACTGAAGTGTGTTGCTTGAAGTATATCAAGAAAATTTATGTAGGGCAGAGGGAGCTATTTTTCATCTAGTTCTTCTGGTCAGGCACTTTTCAAAAGTCCTTACTCACCTGGTAGAGTGAGGATTGAACTCAGATTGCGGCCCTAGTTGCATACTGAAGATGCAATCCCCTTATGGATGATTACAACACACGACTGAAATCATGAGTCACCTCTGTGCCATTCCTGCTTGTAATGCAGGATGGTACATACACCTTTCTATTTTTGTTTCTGGTTTTGTTTTGGAGAGAGGAATCTGTCCAAATGGAGAGGTTTGTGTCTGCAGAACAGTGCTGATAACTTGGTACCCAGAATAACTTGATGACCTTTTGCTTCCCTTTTGGCGTGTGTGCACTTGCAGAAAATTTAGTTTGAAATAAAATGCATCTCACTGCTAAATATTTGAGTTATTTAGTAAACATTTTTCCACAGGTGCCTAAAGGCAAGCCTGAACAGTACAGTACAAAACAGTGCTTTCTTTGTTTCTTATTAAAACATATTAAGTCTAGCTCTATTCTGGACTTAACCACCTTTCTGTTTTACTTGATTCAGAAACTCTTCAGAAGGAAACATGCCATATTATGCAATGTTCTGGCTCTCTGCTTGGAGTGGCTGTACAGGTAGTGTTCCTCATTTGGAGGGATCAGGAACTGCAAGGATGTTTCATGCTATAGCCGCATGGCATGTCAGAGGAGAGCAGGCATCTTATTTCATGGGTCAGCAAGGGAATCTGGACAAGCCTGTGCTTTGCTATCGACTTTACTGGTGCCTGGAGTTCAGAATCCCTCTGTGTGTCCCCCAAAAATGAGACATGCAAATTTACTGGTCCAGCCTGATAATTAATCTTGTGGAGCTTTCCCAGCTCAATCATTAAAGTGTTTTTTCTGCTCAAAAAACAACTTTTTCCATTGTCATGCCTGGGAACTAAAATTTGTAAGTGATCAATGTGAAAGGTTTTAAGATACACTTGAATTTCCTACCCCACCTATAGCACCTCCATATTCCACTGGCTATAATTTATTTCTTCTCCCCAATCCTGCAGAGGTTATCACCTTGCCATGTTAATTTTATGCTGCTAACATCCCCCACATATACCACTTACTGTTTCTTAAATAGATGGTCTGACTGGTACATGTTAAATTAAACTCCAGCCAGTTTTTTTAAAATTTGCATTTAGTTTTGAATTCTGCTGCTTATGTTCTTGATCTGGAAGAAAGGCCCATGAACTGTCCTGAAAGCTTGTCTGCTTCTTCAGATAATGCTAGTTGGTCTAATAGGGTAAATTCCTTCAACCTACAAACTGCATCTTGCTGGCTTGGATGAGAGACAAGCTAGTAGACTTTTTAGTGGTTGTACATGCAGAACATAGATGTCCTGAATCTCGGTTTAGTGTGATTCTTCTTGCATAATACCTGTGGCTTTGTGAAGGAGGAAGGTGTGGGAGGAATGGCCACAAAAGTGAAAAAACTTGATCTTTTAGGAGAAGTAAGAAAGCAGTTGTCTAGCTGGAGATTTTTATTTGTGGACATATGGATATGTGCTGGAAATTTCACCTACTCTTAGCTCTTATTTGAATTGTGCAGGGATAAGAGGATTATGCCACGGAGATGGACCTGGGTCCAAGTGCTGCTGGCCAAATGTGTACCTATTATAGTGGACTTTTATCAAATTTCTGCTTATCACATGACTGTTACTGACTTATGTATAGCATAAATGTTGAGTAAAGCAAATAATTGTAACTACCGTGAAGAAAAAAAGAAAAGGATGAATAAGAAGAAATGTAAGGTGAAAGACCAGAATATTTCTGTTTGGAAAAGCTGCCACAGTACCTGGCTTTAAACTTTGTTCTTTATGCTTCTTTAAACCTGGCTTCTATTTGGACTGATCCTCTGCGGTCTCCTCCCTTAAAGATGATAGATATATGACATTTGAAATGTAATTTGTTTAAGGAGTTTGGCTTAGATGAACATCATAGAACAAAATCCAGCTCCCATGGAACATTGCAAAGGCATGCAGAAATGGCTTTGTGCATGGTTGGAATACTTTAATATTTTGAACAATCAGTTTCTTCAGGGGAAGAAAGGATCCTTTTCATACAGAATGGGCACTTTTCAGAAGAATTGTGTTACGAAAAAAACCCATTCTCCATCAAAACATCTGTGATTCATTTCCAGACCACTATTCATAATGATAGCTAATTTGATTCATATTTTCCTCTTTCTCTCTTCACAAGTGTATGTGAAAAGATGGTGATTTTCACATACGGCTTTACATTTCAGTCATGCTTGTTGAACAGTCTTTGCTTATAGATCATTTACTGCCAGTTTGTTGAAAAGATTCAAGATCCAAAATTCAGCTGGTGTTACGCTCCTGTGACATGGTATAGAGAGTGGGATTTTCAAAAATAACTAGTTGATCTACCTTTACTGCTACTGAAGACAGAATATCTGGGAATGAAGATGAGGCTACCTTGGAGACAGAGGTACATTTTCTGCCAGCAAATATTAAAAGACTGAAGCTGTTCAAGGAGAAGTAGCAAATAGCAGGGCCTGGTTTTCAAAAGAACTCAACACCAAGGTCACTTCTGAAAAGCAGTGATGAATTCTGCACTTCCCAAAGAGAATACAGAGTGATGAAGAATGGTTGGGTGTGCTTGGCATACTTGAAAATCTGGGCATTTCATTGGTGTTTCAGCCAGGGAACTGAGTGAGAATGTATCCTTGAGTGTGGATGGTGAGTTGTTTCAAAATCAGTCTTTTGGTGCTTTTTGCTAACCATACTTGCAAGACTAGGATTTTCAAAAAGCATCTCTGGGACTCAGAGGCACAAATTCAATTGAAAATTGATAGGCTGTGTTCCTAATTCACTGAGGAATATTTTATGTAAATGCAGTTTGGAGATGTAAGTACCTGTAAACATCTGGCCCTAAGATACCTCTGAAATTTGTTCCCTAAATGACTTTGGAGATAGCAAGTGCCACTGACTTTCGGTGAGGGAGATGTAGACACTTATAGAACAGTATAGAGCTGCTAGAGTTCTTAGGTTATCTTGGGCATGCCCAGACCAACATATACATGGTGAGAGGGGAGGACAGGACTTTCCTATTTACAGAATCACAGAATCATAGGGGTTATAAGGGGCCTCTGGAGATCATCTTGTCCAACCTATTGCCAAAGCGAAGTAGGTGTCTACCTCTGGATTTGACTCTTCCCTCACCTTGCCATTAATCCTCTCTTAGAGTTAAGTCTTAAGTCCTATCTCATATAAAAAACAAACAAACAAACCACAAGAAAACCAGAAGAGATCTGATGCATTTTCCTCTCCCAAAGCATTCTTTAAATCTTAAGGCTGGCCTCTGAAAACCAGCTTCCCATCTCTGGGGAAACATTGATCTCTAGGCTATGGAATCATTCTGGGTTTCTCTCGGCCTCACTGAATCTTTCAGTATTTTACACAGATCAGAGGATCTTCAGCAGGAGGGGCATGGCAAGACCCTTCAGTATGCCTTGCAGCCAGGGAAGACGCTCTTTCCTAAAGCCCACGTTTAAATCTTGCTCAAGGTTTGGCTGATGATGGAGTTTGGTTGTGGTGTTCAAGCGACAGCTAACCGGTATCAGTAAGCCCCATCATGTGGGGTAACACTAAGCACAGGATATGATGAGGCTTATGTGTGTTCATTGTGTTACAACCAGATCCAGTGGGTGATTTCTGATTCAGCCTGGGATTTAGGCAGGAGAGGGGCATTGAGCTGTTTGCTGCTGCCAAGACACAGCCTGTGCCTACCTACAGAGAGAGATCTTGGGGACTTTCCCGATGAAAATGAGGTGGTGGCAAAGTCAGGATCTGGGAATGCCAGTCTGACTGGTAGAATTAGGACTGGCTTCAGAAGGGAGTTTTTGCTCTTAACTTCCTCTTGAAAATGGCACTTTGACTCCTAAGTCAGTAAAGAGCTTTTAAAAACATGAGCTTTAGCCCTTTTGAAAATCCCAGCCTTGATCCCTACCACCAGTAATTTGCGTGGGTATGATGTGAATGAAATTAGCCCAGTATGTTTTCTGGCATTACTTGCTTGTAGACCTTGCTGTGTCTGAGTTCTTTTTTTCTGGTCTCCAAACCATCTGGGGCAAATAGGGTTTAATCCTATGAGACCTTTGGAGTTGGATATTTTTCTTTTTTTTTCTTTCTCTCTTTTTTTTTTTTTTTGCTATCAGACCTGAGGCATTTGGCTTACAGCCCAGGGTGAAGAAAGGGAAATAAGGAGGAGGAAAAGTCTGACTGAAGTGGGAAAACCAGAGAGAGTGATGAGCACAGAGAGGGAAAGGACAGAAAGTTGGCTGCGGTGGAGGTGGAGGAGTAGTGGCAGTGTACGGACAGAGGATGTGATGACACAGACTGAATGTCATATTCCATCCTGCGACTTGGTGGTGGAGAAGGGAAAGCCAGAGTGCAGCCAGCCACAGGATCTGGTGAGGTCTGACATATCACTGCAAAGAAATAATTGGAAATGCGCTACCATCTCTACGTGCATTGCTGTAAGGATGAGCAGGGCCAACTAAAAGGAGGTAAAAATTAATAAGGGAAACACAGGAAGAAAAGGCTAATGTAGAAAAAAGTGAAAGGATATGCTGCCAGGCCGAACAAGGAAAGAGATAAAATAACAGAGAGAGGAAAGAGTCACAGCAGCAGAAAGTTCAAGTGGAATATGATTTCCTTAATTCTCCAACCTCTCTGATATAGAGGAAAAAAACCCAGCATTTGCAGACAGAACTGATGAAATCACTGATTGTGTGGCTGAGCCCTTTCATTGCAAAGGGATTTGAGATATCCATTTTTTTAACTTAGAATTTGGTCTTTTGTTAGGGGAAGAGGTAGGCTTTCAGGGCCGATTGTGGTCTAGAAAGGGAATAGATTGTGGCGTAATTAGGGATGAGAAGAAGAGGTAAAGGCTTTCCTATAGCCTGTATGACCTGAATGTTGTGGGGTTAGGGTTGACGGATATTTCCATAGCAAAAAATGCAGGTGTGTTCTTAATTTGGATTTGCTTACCTGAGCTAGATAATTCTGATTAAATCAGATAAACCAAAGCAATTTGAGAGCCCTCACTGTTATTTTAACCTGAATTGACCAGCCCCAGTTAAAAGTGCATATTTGTAGACTCGCCCTGTGCTAGGCAGCCATACCTAGCTTGAGGAAGCATCTCTGTACAGTCACCATTGGAGGGTTAGGCTTTGGCTGTGCTGCAAGCCCTGAGCTCTCGTGCATAGCTGTGCTGACCCAGGAGCAGACTGAGCTGGAGAGATTGCTCATGTTGCCCAGGATCAGACAGGGAGTCTGGCAGAGGCAGGGACTGAGCATGGAGGCCTCTTGAACTGCAGGCCAGTGCATGGGATTGGATAAGCAGAACACTTAATATTCGGTTTCTGTTGAGAATACGCACAACTGTGGACACTAAATTTCTTTCCCAGGAGCATTCACCATTACTGATTTAAAATGTACTGTTTCCACAAATATTCTTGCCAGAAAACTAACTTGTTAAAATATTTGTTGAAAGCAAATATGGAAAGGGGGTTGGCACACAGCTGAAGTAAATTTATGTTAAAGATTCAAATGAATATTAAATCTCTTTTGCAATAGTACGTTCCTGTCTCTAATTATGACTCTGGTTGAGTAGATGACTCTAGAGTCACTCCTGGAAAGTGTACATACAGCAATCAGTGTGATAACAGCCTTGCAGACCGAAGTGGGTGGATGACTTGAGCAGTATGGTAATGACATATGGAGCCTTCCCTATCTTGGAGGCACATTCCTATCTAGCTCGGATCAATAGTGGGGTGAGCGTTATTGCTTGTGGAGAAGTTCTGTAACACAGACATCCGGAGGCTGTGGTATGTCAGGAGGTGCTGGCCGCAGCCCTGCCAGGTCCAGGAGCAGGCTAAGGTGGGAAGCCAGGTCTGAGCAATTAGGTTCTGTGGGCAACAACCTCCTGTTGAGATACTGGCATGGATGGGAACTGGGGCGAGAAGGAGGTGACCACCCATTCAAACAAACTCTAGGTTTCTCTTGGTGGCTTTCATTTAAGGCTAGGTACTCTTTTCACTACCTGAAGCAACACAAAATTTTGGACTAAAATAAAGAAAGATTTTGAGATGTGATACACAGGACATCAGCCTCCATAATCTAAGGGTCTGTAGGCTGTGGAGAAGCCGGACTGGTACGGGCTGGCCTGCCTGCACCTATTGCAGTAGAGCTGTGTTGGGTCCCAGTAGCCGGGCTCTGGGTGCTGTGTCCACAGGCTTCTGCCCACCCTCATAGCCAGCTGCATGGTGCATGTGGCAATTTGTCAGGAAAACAGCTCCCACCATCTTTCTTTGTTTTTTTTTCTTTCCTTTTTTTACCCCCCTTGCCTCTTGCTTCTTTGATACTCCTATAAATGGCCTTTTATTTAATGATAGGTGGCTTTAGTTTTATCTTCCTCGTGCTATTCATTTTTCTTCAGCCATTTCCACTTTACCCTCCTTGCTTCCCTGCTGTCCCCATCCTTTCCTTTCCTTCCTCCACATTTTATGCCAGTAGATGGTGGTATTCAGCAAGTTCTTTGAGTGCCAATGTAGCTCCCTTTGTAACTAGCTGGCAGTCCAGCTCAGCAGTACAAAGAGCTGTTAATATGTGTGGGTGTTTGTCTGTGGCTGGGTGACTGTCACAGTGGTCATCTGCATGAACGAGCACAAGTCCTGCTAAGTTACTCTTTATTTTCCATCTTGTTCAGCCTGTGAAAGAGCTGTCAGATTGACAAGGAGTTGTAAACATCACCAGGAGAATCAATTATTTGTTGTGATGTATGGGATTTGGGAGAAATTCACATACACATTTCTGTGGGGTTACTCAACAAGCTGGCAGAGGTTGATGTTGGTTTTGCAGCCTGCTGTCTGACAAAAAATAAGGGCTGGAAATGAGGGAACGTATTTCTGAACATGATTGTCACTAGTGAAGTAGTAGGTCTCGGGTCTGGATGCTCAATGCAGGATAATTGGATTATAAAAACTCAGATCCCTTTAAACTATCTTGTGTCAGGCACCAAAGAATTGAAATTCATGGTACTTCAGCAAGGGAATCCTTGGTGAGCCTCACTCCTGCTTAAGGGCAGGATTTGCAGCAAGAGGTTGGCTGTGGGTTTTCCTTTTATCATGGATAGAATAACGGGACTACACATGCTTTGCACCATGTGTGATGTGATCAGTGAAGAGCCTTAATCCAATATGACAGCATGGCTGCTCTGTAGGTAAAGGTGTGGAAAGTGTTCTCTTCCACACCTTCATTTTGTGTGCTTTATTAGTTCATGTGATGTCCGTATTCCTCTTTGGAAATTATTTTTATACCAGGACCCTGGTGCTTATTTGAGTCAAGGGGGAGGCTGTATAGAAGTTACAGAAATTGGATAGAAATTACATTAAGGATTAAAGCAAAGATCTTCAAATTTGGTGGTGGGAGTGTGCAGAATTCCTTCTGAAAGAGGATGGGCAGCAGTACAAGCAGCTCACGTACTTTCTAGGTGCTGTCAGTTCTTGTTCTGTTCTGTGACACTTCCTGGCCAGCACTGGCCAAAGTTTTTTGTAAAAAAGAAATGCCTTGAGTGTGAAACTCTTCTTGCCTTGCTTTTAACATCTTCCTGTAGTTCTTGCATGTTCTGCCTGTGGCTTGGCAGCTCTTTCCATCCCAAGCCCCTTTTGGGCATACTTGAGTAGGAATAGCATTTATTCCTTCTCTGAGTTGGAATTTGTACTCCCTTTCTATGAAGAGCTCGACTCCAGCAGCAGATCTGAAATAAATTTGCTTTTTAATATTGAGATTATAATTAGTCAGTTAAGAGTGGCCAAAAAATAAGAACTAAAATGTTGAGGTGTGATGCTTTGATAAGCTTCTGGCTGGAAAGTTACTGATTCAACTGCATGAAAAAACATGGAGAAATTTAAAGTGGTGTGCTATTTTGGGTGTCTATTTTAAGAGATTTTGCAGGTCTTTGATATTCAAGAGTTGCTCAGTACTTTCTTTCTCTAACAAGTTGTTTTAAACATTTTTACCTGAGAAAGAAATACTTTGATTATCTGAAGTAAGAGTCACTTGACCTTAGAAGCCTTAAACATAACGCTTAGAAAGACCTTGTGTCTTGCTGCAAGAATTGCTGTGTTTTCAATGCCCAAACCTGTAATTGAAAATATGCTTATCTCTTTTTAGTAATGTACTTCAGCAAGGTATCTTGTCCCAGGAAGTGTCTGTCTCTCTTTTTCAGTTGCAGCACACTATTGTTTCTTGTTCTAGCAAGGAGTGTTTCATAGCCAATGTGTCTCCTTCCCATTCTTTCTTCCCTTTGTCATTCCCTGGGGGTTTACCAGCCCAGTTGATAAACATTCATCAGCATACTGTAGATTACCTCATCCTAAGATAAGAACTCAATACACAATTACAATTCTATTTCTAAATAACAGTGGGCCAGGATGCAATGCCTTTACTCTTCCTAAATAGCACCCACAGTTCACTAGTGGAGTGGCTTTAAATCAAAATGCCTTTCTGGGCCGGTAAGAACATTTGAACTGAGCTGCAGAATCAAGTCCAATGGATTTTAATTCAGTATTACTTTTTCAGTACTTCCCTTCTTTAATTTTCATATAGTTTTCATGGATTTATTCCAAGGATTGCTGTCCCACATCTGAAGTTCTTTGAATATCTGTAAAAAGCATGTTCTCCAAGATCTCAAGATGAATGGTATCTGTGTCTCCTAAGTGTTAGCAATGTTACTAGTGCTGCTTTGTCTCCACATGTATTAGCAATGGGACTGCTTTAGAGATGTCTTTTCTGTGCGGAAAACAATTCAAAAACCCCTTCCTACGCCGTCTTTCATGTATGTTTTACCCAAATTTTTTTGTGAGAGGCTTGCAACAATAAACAAAAGCAAGAACCAACATAAAGAGGAATTTCAACAACTGAAACAATGTTTTGTTTTTTTTTGTCAAAAATAACTTTGTGATCCACAAGCAAAGTGTTTACTTTCGGATTTTCACTGAAGTTGAGTTTTCAATGAAAACTCCAAAATTTTGTCAGCAGTGTTGAATTGTGTTAGTTGAAGAAGCCAACATCCTTCAACAGAAAAATCTTGCCCAGTTCTAATCAGCAATGCTGGAAAAACTATTGGATCCTGCAGAAGTCCCCTTCAATCAATGAAAAGACAATCAGCTCTGGACTTGCTTCTGTTTATGTAACTGTGGCCAACGTTGCTCCTGCTCTATCAGATGATCCTGCTGAGAACAAACCTTCCTCAATGTGGGATCGAAATTGCCAGTGGTGCATTATAGCACTGATGGAGCAGACCCAGTGTTTGTAAATAGTAATGTCTACTGACATGAGGTTAATTTCCAGAAAAACATCTCAGGACGACTGAGAAACATTTCACAAATCCTGCATCTAGTTCTCCTTTGGAGGAGAGAGCTGTAGCATGAGTAGGACCCATTTCTAACCTATCTGCCCACTGAAACGCTGCTCTCCACCCTACTGCAAGCAGCACACCCCATTGTGGAAGCATGTGTGCTGCATACTGGTCCTCTCCCTTGTTCCCTGCACTGGGTTCTGAGGGATTGCTTCTTAGCAAGGACTTGTCCATGTGAATAATATGTCACAGACAGGTTTCTAATGAGCTGTTAATTTTAGGATTCCTGGCCAATTGCCAGGTAGACAGATGATTGACTTTATAGTAAGTACAGCTCACTTCAGCCTCTAGAACAGTCAACTAGCATTGCTAACCCAAAGCATTAATAAGCCATAAGTCAAGCCTCTCAAATCATACCACTGGTTAAAAATTACGAGATTTTGTAAATAATGCCTTCTGGGGTTTTATTTGACTGGTGATTATTCGGGTTCATGTTTCTGTGTTTCATTTTCTGCAGCTGTGGGAATTAGACTTTTACTATTTGTTTTTCCTAATAGCAGCTCTGATCATCACCCCCTAGATTGTCATACCCATGTCTGCATTCATAGGGTCTTCATAAAGATTTTAAAAGTAACATTGGCAGAGAGGTTTCTGCCTTCTGGCCTCTCAAGTTTTACTCACAAATTTGAGCATAACTTGCCCTGGAAACTTTGAAGACAAGCATCTGGGGTAATTTGGAAGATACTTGGTTTAGACATTTCCAGGTTATGGGGCTGGCAATTCCTTCTCATTTTAACTTGGTTCTCATGGCATGAGATAGAGATTACAATCTAGGAAATCGTATAATCTTGCGAAGATTATATGGTCCAGTGTGAGTATCATCCATCTTAAGTATGCCAATGAAGCCTGCCATGCTTTCTTAAAATGCGTGTCAGATACCGGCACATCATGCTTCTAGTGAAGGCAGTGATGAGAACATGAATCCCCATGGGGCACATCCAGCATCTTTGTTAGATAATTTGCTGCATATCTACAAATACATACTCTAGTTGAGCAACTCTGGGCAACCTGTTAAGAAAATATTGGTTGTTTTACAATATTCTCAGAGCCTATTTCTGTAAAACTTTTACATCATTTCTTAGACCAAATTCGACAGAAATTTTGCCTGAGTAAGGAATGTGGAAGGGATCTCTTGAGAGGCTTGGAAGTTTTCTTGTGGGTGAGCCCATCTGTGTGTGAGTGCACCCTGCAGTGAATACTTTATGAATCATGCACATCTTTCAGTTCAAGGGGATGACCATTTCCAAAATGATGTCTGAGTAGGCCTGCTCTTGTGTAATATTCCAAGCTCATTGAATTTGGGTTTTGGTGAGCACTGGGTGAGGAATAGCAAGTGGTGACACCTGTAGGAGAACATTCTGTGATATAACAAGCACTACAATGTCCCTTCTAAAAGGGATTCTTTGCTTTCCTCACAGGTCTTCTCTTTTCCCAGCTTTTATCCACCTTAATATTCAGGAAGGTGTTCTGCCTGGAAGGCAGTCTTTATAGTAGGGAGGTACTAATGCAGGGCAGAATGGAAGGCCACGTTGTTATTTTCTCTTTTTGTTGCTGACTGTTTAAATAAAAGGGATTTCCTTTTCAGAAAGTATCATTATTTGATAGTTGTGAGAAGCTGAATGGTGTTGGGATGAGGCTCCTCTTCAGTCCTTGCTCTCCCCATTGTGCACCTCTGCACAAGATGAGGAGGCTACATAAACGAAATGAAGCTCCAAGCTCTCTTTCCAGTTTGAAGAAGGCAAGGGAGAAAGTACTTAATTCCTGCTGCCTGTGACTTATTGGTAAAATGCCAGTTTTTGAAGAGTCTCAGACTTGCTCTGGGAACCTCTCTGGTAACCAAAGATGTGCAGGTGGTTTCTCTTGTATTCCAGGACTCTCCGGGTGTGTGCAAAGTATGAAACAGGCACTGATGCTGAAGAGATATTCATGCCAGCTCCTGTCCTTTCATCTGAAGTTGGTAAGGAACCTCCTTTGAAAAAATTTTTTTTTACTAGAAGAAAGTCTCTCTCAAGGATCAGTGCCACCACAGGGAAAGGAAATGGCTTGTAACACAATCTCCATCTCTTTCATCCCCTACCAGAAGCTCTACTGTACTTTAGCACCTGAAGTATCCTCGAATGCAGCGTGTACTATCTTGTATTAGGTTTCCCTAGATACTGTAACATGCAAGAGGAGCTTCAAGGCTTTTAGACTGAAGTCAAGATGATGGTTAGGTGGTGGATTTCATACCCTAAACCCACAGCACTTGTGTGTAGAAGTCTCTGTTTTGCTAGGAGGACTGGGAACAGCAGCAGATGGACTTTGTATGGTCAAAGCTTTCTATAGGGAAATAAAGTAGGAATGCTTTTTCTCAAGACAACCTTCTGTGAAAACACTGAAATTCACTCGAAGACCATTGCTTTTCTGAAGACAAAATATCAGACTGTTTCCTCAGTCTTTCTTATTTAGGTTTTCTTTTTTTCCTTTTGTCAAAAAAAAAAAAATCAGCAGGACATTACTGCATTTAAGACCACAGGAAATGCCTTTGTTTCTTTAAACCTTTTGGTAGAAAATATTTCTCACTTTCCTTCTAGTTGTGATCAGAATCTCATCTGCACTTCTCAGGTGTTAATCTATATCTAATCTGAACACAAGGAGATACTTGAAGCTGTCATGTTGGCAGATGTATTTGAAAAGCATTCCCTGGAACAAACGCAGTGCAAGTCAGTGTTGGGGGAAGGGAGAGTAAAACTTAATTTTAAGTTGTTTGGGAGAAGCACTGTCATTATATTCTGTATGCATTAAATGCAAACACAGAACAGGTTCAGGTCTGTGGCTGGTGCTCTTAGGTGTGACAGCAGTACAAATGAAAAAATAATATCAAGTAATCTCAGTTGGTCATTAAGCCTGCAGTAAATGCCTGTTTCATTTGCCAGGTAGGAGTACTCAGGGACCTCAGCTAAAATTGGCACCTTATTGTGCTAAGCACACACAGACACCTAATTAAAGACAGTCCCTTTCAATGAAGTGTTTTTTGGTATAGATGGGCAGGAAGATAAAGGATGGGAGTAAGAAAACATAATTATCCCCATTTCACAGATGGGGAGCTGAGAAACTCTGGTCACACAGGGATGCTCCTGTGGGTTTTCTGTGCTATCCTGGAGATGTACTGTGGGTTAGCAGGGTCTTAGACCTGTGCTTCAGCCACAAGACCATTCTTCCTCTGCAGAAGGATGCATCAAGTTTCTTGTTGCTTAAATAGAAACCTCAATTTACATTTTCCTTGTTCCTCTTTTAAAAAAAGCTCCCTGACCATTTTGGTTTCTCTCATCCTCTCAGACTGTTAGTCATCATTTAAAATACGCACAATGATTAAAATGAGTCTGATCATGTTCAAGAACAATATTTCAGGGAGGCTACTTGGTATGACTTGCATGAAGACATGAAATGCCAGAAGGACCAGTGCAATCAACAGCAAACGTCTGTGCCAAAAAGAGTGGGTGGGGTCATGTGCCGTATACAAGGGATTCATAAATGTTTACTATAATTTGCTCCCTGGTTATATTTGACCTCTGTGGGTTGGCACATGGACTGATTTATTGCATCCATGCTATCTTAATTACTAAGGACACAGCTGAGAGCTTTTTTAAATTAAAAGTGGCTTATTTTCCTCAATTACTTAACTGCAGAGGCTCAAGCACATAGGCAGTTGTATTTTTCTATCAAGAGAATATATGATTCATAAAGCCAGTTACACTTGTTTGTGGTTCTCCCAGATGCTGGACTTTCGGGTATGTGCAGATGCAGGCACTCGACACTGGCTCATACGGATATGTTTACCAAGACTTTGCAAACTTTTCTTTCCCCCACTGCTGGTTCTGCTTACAAAACTTTGCTCTTCCGGGTCTCAGCTGGAACTGGAAGGCAAAATGAGGAAAGTCTCTGAAAGGTTACTCCGGGTGTTTTTCTAGCCCAGCTGGATGCAGGTATTATTGGAGACCTCATGAGAAGGATTATTCCAACAAAATTTTCACCTTGGCTTCATGGACTAAGGGACACAAACAAGTTTTAAATAAGTATCCAACCTTACGCTTGCTTAGCCAAACTCAGACACTGAAGCTTTTGATACAGCCCTGCTAACGCGTACATTGTTGGACAATTTTGAATGTGCGACACCAAGCAGTTATGTGGCAGGTCAGCAGGAATTCACAAGTGCTTGGACTTAATTTTTTCATAGTTCTCATTTTGAAAATGTGTCTGAATAATCAGGTCCAGACATTAGGGAAGCTGGTGTTCTGTCAGCTGTAGCCCTGTCTTGACTTTTGCAAATTCAGGCAAAGATCATGAGAAGCAGTTTGCAATTTGAAGTTCTCTGTCTGGGACTTGAGACTTCCTCAAAGGGTCTAGCTTTCAGAGACCCTTTCAGTGTAGCCCCTAAAAACTGAAGAGTCCAAGTTGCTCTTACCATTTTCTTACTTGTTATTGCACTTCTGTGTACCGGTAAGGTGCATAACTATATCTATGGATCTGAATTTGCGGATGCTCTAGCTGTGCTACAGCATAGTTGCAGACTTAGGTACTTACAGGCTTTATTCGTATTTGACATTAGTTATGCTCACACATAACTCAGCTGCAGCTGGTGGCACTTTTCTTCACATCAGATAGCAGTGCAATGATTTTCAGCATCTGGTTCCAGGGCCCCAAGCATCCTCCGCAGGACCTGGGACAAGTAAAACGCTCAATAAAGCAAACCTGTCAGAAGACATAAAGTCACTCTAAAGATGTTCACATCTCTTCTGTAAGTGGAAAGAAGTCGCAAAATCTGAACTAGTATAAGAAAGGCAGTAATTAAATTTCTGTATATCTCCATGATAGCTCATCTCATGCTCATTCCAGGATTTAAAATCCATAATGCAAATAGAAACTTCATAGAAAAGTGTGTTTCTCTCCCATTAACAGATCACTTGTTGAGAAAGCAGCTAAAATAAATTCAAGCTATCCCAGTCCTAAGTCTGTCTTCTCTTCCAGAGCGTGGGGAGGAAAGGGGGAGACTGAGATATCACAGTGTTTGTGAGCTGCTAACAAAACTACGGCTGCCCTGGAACGAAACAGGCAGGCTGCAGGCAGGGAGGACCATGTTAGTACAGCCTTCCAGCACCCTTGCTTCTCACACAGTTGGTGCATACTTCTGACAATACAGCATAGAGAGAGGAACCCTGGTCACCCACTGTGCACCTACGTTGCAACTGGGAGGTGTCATTGCAGTGCAGATAATCAAATAACAACTAGCTTTAATCTTCACAGGGTTTAGGGCAGGCTGGACAAGCCTGCCCAGGATGTGGCATGCATATCCGAGAGCTGGTGCCTGAACACTGTGTCTCCACTGCTTAAGGTATCCAAGGAGCTAGACTGAAGCCAGTCAATGTGTGGCTGTCATGTCTTTGACTGCAATGTGGTCAAAGTCACAGCTGCAAATTGAGGTGTTGGGAGTTAACTTGAGCAATAGGTATTCACCATCCAGAATTACTATGAAGATGCTTCCAGTTCTGTACAAACCTCAGGTCACATTTCTCCCAGTGCTGCACAGACAGGCAGCAAAACCCACACTAGTTCCTGAGGGACTTGCAGTCCGAATGCACAGGACATCTCTGTACAGGCAGAGGTGGGTCTGGCAGTGGAATGGATTTTTAATGGGCATGCCAGAAGGCCAAAATGATCTGGAAACTTAGACCAAATTGCCAATCCAGACCCATAAGAATAACAACAAATCATTTTCCCTAGATCATTTGCTGATACCTAGGATCTGTTTATAGACCTATGTTACAAAAGGGTATTAAATACAGAAGACCTGATCATGGAGAAGAAAAAAAGCAGAGGAAGGGAAAAAAAATTTGAAACTTGGGACAACAAAGGAAATAAAACTGAAGTGATAAGATGTAAATATGGATGATGGGTACACAGATATGCCTGGAATAGGGAACTGTGTCTGTAATTGTACAGTAGCAAAGGAAAAAGAGAAGCATAAGGAACATGAAGCTTTCAAACAGGCCCCTGTAACAAGTCAGAACTAACCCTTGGAGTGAGATTGGAGGGAAATCAGCATTGTAGAAACCTAGAGAGCCAGTTAGTAAAGTTGTGTAATTAAACCTCGAGTCTAATGGCAGCAGAGTCCTGCATGAAATAATGGATCTACTGAAATCAGTGGCAAAAATCCCGGTGATGTCAGTGGAGCAGCTCCTGGCATTTACCCACAGCAGTCTCTACTGGTTTTGCTCATGAGCTGTGGGGACTGTATGTGCTACTGTAGCCTGCATGAAAAGCAAATAGGTAAATTCATGTGTGCACTGAAAGCATGTTTTTTTCAGAAACATGACATTTTGATTAGGTGTGTTTCATTTGAAAAGTGCTTCCTTTCTTTGGGAAGCGCCACTGTCGCATCAAAAAATGAAACTGGTGAAAAGCAGTAGGTTTCCAGCTGAAGTAAATGATCATCCTGGAAAATGTCATTTGTTTCAAAAACCTGACCTGTAGAGACAAAGGGGAGCACAATTTCTTTTTTGATGGGGCACCAAAGACACAATCTCAGATCACAATATTAAGGGATTTGCTGGAATGCTTCAGTGAAGTTTTACCTCCATGTCAAATTTTTCAGCACAAAACCACGTTCTGTTTTGTGAGCAATGCAGAAGCCGAACTTGGAGGCCTGCTTGGACAAAACCCTGTTTGTCCAGCTGCTGCACAGGAAAAATCAGCTTCTACCCAGTATAAGCCAGCATCTTGCTGCCTCTCAGAAGGTGTATTGTCACCTTTCCAAGGGTAACAGCACCTTAGGCTGAGTCCCTGGATGCGGGAATTGAACCCGGGACCGACTGTTGTAGTCAGTAGAGGGGGACAGAGAGCCACACTAGGAGACAAGCCCGTGCTGGGCTTTACGGCTTTGTTAGCAGATGTGTAAGAAATGGCATTTTGTTCTGTGTTTTTCCAGTGACTGATGCACGGGAGTGTTGGTCTGTGAGCAGAGACCCTGTATGTTCTGGTAGTACAGATGGAGAATATTAGTTCAACAAAGGAGCGTTTTTAGATGAATCTAAGTTAAAATAAAGGCTAGTTTTGCAACGCAAATTCAAAGCCACGACAGGCAAGACTTTTCATTTTATCTGCTGCTAAATGTAAGATGCTTAGGGCCTATCTCTGAAGGGAAAATATGTGCTCGTTTAATTGCATCTTTTCTGGCAAAGGGAGAGTGCATTATTATTATTTATTATTATTGTTAGACGTATTAGAAGGAGCTATATGCCATAATATCATTCATTGCAACCACATTGATTAGCGCTAACTGAGAATGTAGTACAATATTAACATGAGGCACATGGGACTCGTTTGGCCTGTCCTGTTTGTTACTTAATTACGCATGTATAAAGTACGAGGCACAGCACCTGTAGAGATTCCCAGCACCTCCTGTTAAGCTGAGGCAGGAGCTGCAGTGTATGAGAGCAGTAACCAAATCCTGCAAGCATGTTTACGTTTTGAACTTACCAAATCTTCCCAAGTGGAATGCAGGGTCCGGTTTCAGCCAAGGAACTGTTAGCAGTGAGTGAGAGTTAATGGATCAATCTGCTGTCTCTTGTCAGTGCTTTTACTGTTGACTTCTGGAATGTGTTTGATGAAAAGAAAGCAACTTCTTGAGACAGAAGATACAGATGTAGCATGTTAAGGTTGGGACCTACATGAACAATAAAGCAATGTTATCAGTGTTTTGCTTCCCCAGTGCTGCTTGCCAAAACTGGCAACAGAACAGCAGCAAAGCATTTCTTTTTTTAACTACCATAACTGCGCATTAACCATTTGCTCTGATTCTTTTTGGAGATGCAGTCAGATGTTGTACTGGTGTTATAAGTGAAAGATGCCAGATATTTAAATGGGAGAATGTTGCACAGTCCCCTGCTGCCTTTCTGTGGCCAGGGGAAGCTGCTTTCTGAAGAGCTGAATTAAAATGGAATTTGCAGGATTGTTCAGCTGAACCAAGCCTTTTGGCTCCCTGTGCTTTATGTGCTGCCCACCAGCAGAACGCCCAGGCATTATCCGGATCCTATGGGATGCACTCATTCTCCCCGCAACCTGACAAGGCAGGCTGTTACCCAAATTGCAGTGTAATTTTGAGGCATGTGGGTTGTACCCACCCAGCAGAATGCAGCGCTGTGTGGAGATACCCAGGCTAGCTCTGAGCATGCTGTAGCTGGGAATGCTGTGGTGAGAGCTATCCACAATCAGATTATATTCCACTCTTGGCTGAATGGTAGACCAATACCAGAATATTTCTCTTCTACTGAAGCTAGGTTAAGAGTTTGCTCTGATGTACCCACTCGGTACTATGAATACCCTTGTGCTGTGTAGACATAACCACAGAAGCTAAAACCCAGATCCATCGAGGTATTTAGGCTTTTAACTCTCACTGAAATGAACAGGAGTTAAAAGCCTAAATACCTTTGGGGATTTGGGCCTAAGTGGCTTACAGAAAGCCTGTGGCACAGCAGAGACTCAGATATTTTGACTCGGAGGCTAGTGCCTCCGATATGAAATCATTCTTCCTCTCTACATCTGGTAGCAGTTTGCATTCACATTTCCCAGCTCAGGCCATCAAAAATATGCCCATGCTTAGGACAGGAGGTGAAGAATAATTTAGGTAATTGAAACTACAGCAGGAATGTGGTTCTGTCAGAGGGCTGTTGCTGACCTGGAATTTAACCAGACAAGTAGGGCTTGGGGAAACTGTGTGCCAGCTCTCGCCTTTCAGGTGCACTGAAGGCAGTTAGTTTCTCTGGTAGAAGGGGGGATAAATAGCTCAGCTTATGTGTCTGTTGAAAAGGAAGCCATATTGCTGAGAATGAAAGCAGGAGACTTGCCAAACACTTGCCTTGTTATCCACATGACTGTTTATCAGTTATAACTAGAGCTGAGCCAATAATTCTTAATGGGTAATTCATATGATGAATATCTCCCCCTTACACTATGTTTGAATGGTGTATGAACCAGCCATTACTTTAAAATATTTATTTACTAGTCACAATTATTTGTTTAATACTGTGAATAATTCATGGTTTATGGAATGTTTTCAGGCAGCTCTCTGAAAGTAGCCAATACCCAGGCTATTTTCATTGGGCAGAGAAGTAAATGTTGCCTTTTTCTGATTACACCAGTGTTAACTGAGGATAACTTGAAGTCAAAAGGCTGGATCCTTCACTGATGTAATTTGGCATAGCTCCATTTTTTTCAATTGATTTCAAATGACCGGTCTTAATTCACACCAACTTACTAGATGGTCATGAAAAGAAGAATTGTGTGGAGGAAGAATGACTTCCACACCATATTGTCCCAGGACTGGCTAAATGTACTGCATTTTACAGTCACATCTTTTCATTAAAATTGTCATATGTATAAATTCAAAATTTACCTTTAAAAATATAATTTAAAAATATAAAAAAATAAAAAAATAAAAATATTAATATCTCAGTTGCTTATTCCAAGTTCAGTTTTTATTTGCAGGGCAGGGGGGAAATTGTTTTGAGGACAAATCTGTGGCTTGTGTTGAGGTTAACCTGAAAAACTTCCTTGTTCAGTGTGCAGGAGTTTTCAGTTCCAGTATTACTTTTACCATTACAAAATCTTCCCTTATATAAGTCTCACTGACGTCAGTGGAGCTTTGCCACTTGTATTTGCCTTATCAGATTTCCAATCCTTAAAGCTATTTTAGAAGACATTTTTAACTACGTTCTCTGCAGTACCCAGCTAACAATGGGAAAAGTAGAGCAGGGGATTGTGTTGGATTGTGTCTCTGTGATTCTTGCACCAGTTGTCCATGGTCTCAAAGTGTTGTACGTCAGAAAGAATTTGCTGGAATACCTCAAGCTTTGTCCGTATCCTGTATCCATCCCTCTCTGTCCCAGTTCCCTTCATTACAATAGAAAATTATATGTAGTGATACCACCAAGAGAACCAAGGAGTGGTTAAAGTCTTGGTCCCCAAAAGCAGATTTCTAGGTCATTTCCATTTCCAGAGCAACACGTCAGGCTCGCACTCAACATTGCTGCAAATTTCCCAGCTGAATCTCTACATATCTGTGTTCCTCTCTAATATTTCTTGTCTAGCAGTACAGCAAAACTTCAAATGCTGCCACTCAGATGGTCACCATAATGGGGCTGTGGTCTTGGCCACAGGATCCTGTGTTCATTGCAAAATGCTTGTTAAGAGCACTTCACAGGGAGAAGTCTCCTGCTTTTCTTTCTTCATTCTTGCTTTTTGGTGCTTCTGCTCCACTGACGATAAGGCTCCTAGAAATACAAAAGCATAAAGAAAAAAAAATCACCTTTCAGAGAAAGCTGTTGCTTTTTTTGCCTAAGTAGCACAACCAATTCGAATGTTAATGAATCTACTCAGACTCAATGTCCAGGTGCATGTCATTGCTCACTACATGTAATTTACTAATGAGTGGAGCCATACAAACAAACTGAGGAACCAGCATGCCCTCTGGCTGCCTATAAAAATGAGGAAAGATGATGAAGTGGTATGAATCAGGGCCTTTCTGTAGCAGCAAAGCATGAAAAAACTGGAACATGACAGCTTTTGCTGTTAGGTACCAAATACTATCTCAACAGTTCTGTAACCAACCATGGGAGTGAATCAGTTTCAGAAACCTTACTAGATTAGCCCAGTTGGCTGATTAATATTTTTCATGTCTCAGGTTTCATGTTTTTGAATGTCAATGAAAGTTTCTGTTGTGAAATTTGTATATGTTTGGTTTTAGACTGTGCAAAGGTAAGCATGATTCTCAGAAAGGCACAGCTACTGACCTTTCTTTAATTACAAGCAAATGCAGGGGGTTGATGGATATTGCCATACTGTTGGTCTCTTCTGTTGAGTGAACATTACTGAATGGCCTTCTGAAAAACAGTGGTGTCTTTGTACTGCAGGCTACAGTTCACTAGGAACATACCTGATTACACCAAGCTCTTTTTAAGCAGAGCCCCGCACAATGTCAAGGAAAATGTTTTATAGTAAGTGTAGGGAAGAGCAGATGCGTAGAAGAAAGGTCAAAGAAGAAGAGAATCAAGTGACCTGCTAAAACAGAGCATCTTTGGGGATTTTTAGCAGAAAACATCTTTGTCTTCCAAGCACTGTGATGGTGCAACCTTCAATCAGAAAGAACTGCTGTGACCTGAAAGATACGATACCTTTTTGTATAAAGTCCTTCCAGCCAGTTCAAAGGCAGTAGTTCTTCTTCATCCATGTACTGTCATTACAACTGTTTCCTGGACTGTGATTCAGGGCTCAGTCCTGCAAACACTTGGTTTCCCATTTATATTTGTATTTGTATGACTCTCACTTCCTGAAGCACAGTCCTCAGAGACGAAGGCTTGTAAAATTGTCCCTATTGACAGAGGGAGTGACAGAGATGAACAGCACACACACACCGCACAGGGGAGCTGGTTACCCATGTGTTGGTACAGCCACACAGTGCAGTGCTGTCTGGGGACACTTGTGTCCATCCTGTGCAGACCTACATTAGGGTCATGTTACGCTAGGCTATTTCAACACGACAAAATAGCCTGGGCTTAGCGTCACGCTGACTTGGTTATACTGCTGCGGCTTTCGCTCTGTAGCTATCTCAGAAGATGTTTGCTCACATGTTTCAAAAGCACTGGGTGGTCAGCAGCGCATGTGTATCCCTGGACACTTGTCCATGACCAGCACAGAAATGCCTCTAAGGGGAAAACTTGCATTAGCATTTTATTTGAGATCAACAGTGTGCTTCTGAAATGAGTCTCCCGGTGATCCCCACATAACTGCACATTTCTGTCACAGAGCAGTTGTGGAGGACATGAACTGGATTCCTCTGGGATGGCACTAAGTGGTGGATATGCTTCAGGACTGCACTTGGCATGGGACAGCTCATGCTTGTTGCTACTGCCATTAGACTGCAGCTAGTCTGAATTAAAGCATGTACAGTGTGAAAATGCAGCATGTGGATGACAGGTCCTTGGCACCAATTGTTTCTCTCCATGGACCCATTCCTCTTGTTCTGTGCTACTTGCTATTGTAGATGTGGTCTGAGATGCCGCGAGTGCCATCTCAGTACATTGACCCTTCTTCCTGCTGCTCCGGGCTGTGCCATTCAGGCCATTTTCAACATGTATGTAAGACTTTGGGAGATCAGGTTTACTTCAATAAGACTCTCCGTATGTGTACAGTGATGTCTGTATGTAAATACCTTGCTAAATAGGGACTGGTGGGTCAGATCAGGCATCACAAAAACTAGACCTCTTGTACAGTTGCAAAGCTATGAGGTGTTTAGGGGGCAAAGGGTGAATTTCTGTCTTTCTCCCCTTGTTGAATGGTATCTGATCACATCTCATATAGTCCCCCTCCCCTTACTTGCACTCATGTAATTACCAAACATTGCTCTTTCATGCTGCCTCTGGAGACTGACACTGTTGAAGCATGTAGTTTAACTCTCCTATTGACCCTCTGGGGGAAAGATAGGAAGAAACACTGAAATTAAATGTAGGTGGGGTAGCAATGATAATTATGTTGGATCATAACTTCCACTGATCTAATTAATGCCACCTAAGTTGTGGCTTGTGCAACCACCTTGATTTATTGGCTATATCCACTGTTTGCAGAATGACGTTTTTGCAGAAGGCCCGTGGCTCTGATACATGGAGCGATAGAAGTTGTATTTCATGAAAATCCTGCGGTATAGTTACAGTACGTGTAACAGTTTGAAAGGTGCCTCTTCTGTGGTGCCCTTTAGAGGCACTGTAAATTGATCATCCAGATAGGATTAATGATGTAGGATGTATGGCCCAATTAGTTTGTTTCCAGCCCAAATCCCTTCATGCTGCTCTTAAAATTACGTTTTCCTATTGAATCTAGTATAACAAGTTCTAGGTATTCCCAGCATTAAGTGACAGTAAAAGATGACTCTCACCTAAGTTCCAGTTTATGTATTTGTTTTATTACTCAGGATATGCCTGGATTTTACAGCTGAGTATGTTAGGAATTTAGTTACAAGTTGAGACCGCTTTATAACGCGTGGCTATAAAGATCAAAGGTTGCAAAACCAACACTGGAGAGCCAGGTCCTGCTCTTCCAAGGCTCATCAATCATGACTTAGTTCTGGCCCATCTCACGTAATTTTCCACCATGTGCTGTCATTTGGACAAATGTTTACCCATAGGAGTAGACCAGAGACTCCCTCAACTCTTACGCTAAGTATTGCCATCGGTTCCTGACAGCACTTCTCTTTTTCTGTTTATCTGATATCTCTTTTTCCTCCTCAGTCTTTTTCTTTATCTCACAGTTGATAATTTGAGGTATGTGGCTTCTAGTGCACACTGGGAGTTCTCCTTTCTTCCAGGTGGACAAAAATCAAGATCAATATAAGATCAAGATAAAGATCTTCCTTGGTTCCCCCTAGGTATCTGCTGAAGACGTTACATTTGTACTTGCTTAGGTTCTGCAACCCTCTGCCAGCCCGTGAAGCAGAAATAAGACTGGAGAAACCAAAATAAAGGCTTTATCCAGCGAGTCTGACCATACGCTCCTATCAGATAGGTCACTGAAGGAAGAGTAGAGGTGAACCAGACTCTTTTTGCACCACTGCTACGATTGTGCTCTATGGCACTGGGCAAGTCTCTTTAGTTTCGGTTTCCCGTCTCTGTTTCTCTATTAATTGTGAGCCCCTCAAGTAAGGGGCAGTCTTTTGCATAATGGGGCACCCACGAGCCACAGTCTTAGGAGGCTTCTTGATGCCACTGTAGTAGAAAAAATTAGCTTTGTGCAAGTCATCGTCCTAACTTTGCCTGGGAAAACTGGAACGCCTATTATGAGTTTTCTTATGAAAGATTCTTTGGTGGGAGATACAAGAACAACTGTTAGGCACTGGGATCACTGGTGGTTCTGGTTTTTTAGGTCTTCCTAAATGAATTTTCCCCTAAGATATTCTGTCAAAAACGAAAACAAAAAAATAATTTTAAAAAATCAATTTTGTCTCAAATAACATGTATTGTGCAATATGAAATGAAATATGACATTTATTTGTTTTTGAAACTTTTAAATCTATTTATTTCAAAAAATAAAGTGAATTTAAAAGTAAAGCAACCTTTTGAAACTTTTAAATTAAGACTTTTCTCCAGCAATATCTAAATTAAATATTTAAATAAAACTGAGTGTCTGTACATTAGATTTAGCATCAAAATGTAACAGCTGTTAACTTTAGGTTTTAGTTTTGCCTACTTTGGTGACAGAGTTTGAGAAAGTCAGCAGCGTAAAATGTGTTTTAGTATTTTTGAGACCTGAAACTTTTCCCTACTTCTGTTCCTGAATGAACTTCTTATGGAACTCCAAGGAGTAGATTGAGTTTATAGTCGGTTGTCATTTAAGTTACAGGGTTAGAAATGAGAATTAATCTGAACAGCTGTTCAAATATCTCATTTGTTTCCTTTCTGAAATGTCTGGTTTTGTAGATCCAGCTTTGGTTTTCTCACTCCATGCTGCCCATTGCTTGTAAGGATTGCTAGGAAGAATAATGATTCATGTAATTTGCTTGTTATTGTGTCTGTCACTGTCATGGTTGGAGGGTTAGATGTATATTTGACAATGAAAATCCAGATTTTTGGAAATGATTGGTAAGTCTAGGTACTTTGTCTTTTCACTCTCTTGTTTTTGGATATGTGAAAGAAACTCAAAGCATTGAGCCTTAATTTTTTAAGGTGCCTGAGAAAAGAGTTGCAGGCACAACTGTTTCCTGTTCTACTTTGTGCCTTTGAGGGTGCAAGAAAGTTACATCAAAAGGGAAAACAGCAAAAAATGAAACAGGGAAGCATGGTTGCATTATCACTCTGAAGAAGCATTTTTATGCAAATGCATGTAACAGTTAAAATAAAGCTCATGTTATGTTGCCTTTGACTTTTGTAACTGTTGGGGTGTGACAGGATTTAAACTTTTCATGGCATGCCAAAAATATTTCTTAACATAAAGTTACTTTGACTAGCTAATGTAATTATGTCCATTACTCACAGGGATTCCACTTAGTCCTGTACTTTGTCTTATTAATGTATTTATTGCTAGCGGGAGCTGGGGCCAGTGTTGATACCAACATTCAGATGTTTCTTTCTGCTGCTGTTCACCCCTGAAGAGTCTGCTGGAGGTTTCGTGGAGGAGGAGGCGTAGGCATCTGGCTCGCTTGAGGGCTGGGAATGACAGGAGCTCCCAGGGTGGGGTAGAGCTGGATGTAGAGGTAGGGTTTGAGCTGGTGGCTGCTGCAGAGCTGAGGCAGAGGTTGGGCGAGTGGTGCTGGGTGAAACCCCTACGGACCTATGAGCTGTGTCCCCAGCTGGAAGCAGCCCTGTGGATAAACTGGATTGACACTGGCTGGGGCTGCTGGGCTGGCTTGAGTGGGGACCAGGTTTGTGCTGGTCCCCAGGCATAAGGTTATGGTGGAGTCTGGAATTGGTTCTGGGATAAGCTTATGTTTGGCAGCAGTGGGCTCCTCTGCCTGGATTTCCACTGCAGGATGGCTGGGATTTGGGTTAGAATTTGGCTGTTTGGCTGATTTCATTGAGGATTAGGTTGTATAGCATTGGGTGGGATTTTTAAAGACAGCTAAACATCCTTTAACTTGCAAGACGGCAAAGTTATTTCTCCCCATTGGTCCCCATAACTTCTGAGGGAGCTATTTTCTGTCCTCTCAAGGCAGAGCCCAGATGTCCAAGATACACATCCCCTGTGAGCACAGGACCATGTGGGTGCACCTCTACCTGCCCTCCTGGGCAGGGGTATGGGCAGAAGTGGAGACCTAGAGCCTCAAGTTGATTTAATCTGTACCTGCCTCTGTAACTATGCCTGGCTTCCTCTGACCCAAATTACCTAACTCAGCTGGTATTTCCTTCCTCATATTCCTTCCCTTACATCTACGCATCTCACCTGCTATAGTTTAACTGGCTGCAGTGGGGGAGTTGGGGAAACTGTGTGCTAACACTGCGCCCACCTCTGCCCTTCTCCCCGCCTGGCTTAGAGAGACACTGTGTAAATGGAATTTTTAACATCAAAAGTTTCAATTACAGCAGGAAATGTCAGGCCTACAGAGTGCGACTGTTCCAGGTTTCCCATAAGGAATACTCCCACCCTTGCTATTTACCCATATGGAAAAAACAACCTCTGATGGTATTTTTTTAAGTTCTCAGGTAAACGGAGCTGAATGGTATCATCACATACACGGCAGGCTTTCTACAGGAGATGAAAAAGTGTAAATCATAGCACAGGGTCCAGAGCCTTTACAGTGCCTTTTTCATGAAAGAAAATCCTGGGATACAGGCTAAGTGGGACGGGGGCTGTTTGAGAGGCAGCTTGACATCTAGCAAGTTAGCAGTGTTGGGGAGAGAGGAACAGGATGGAAATGTTGATCTCAGAGGAGGTGATCATTTGGAAAGCAGCATATAGAGAGGCACGTGTGCATAATGGTGGAGAAGGTAGGTTACAGGAGAGCCTTACTGGGCTGCTTTCTAGGAGATGTGAATTATCAGTAGTGACCAGCAGAGCTGTGCACTTTCAGGAAGAGCCTCGCTCTGTCTTCTTGATACTGTCTCTGAGGTAGCTGAGACAGGAATAAGGTCTCCCCTTCATCTTCTCTTCCAGAGGCTGGAAGAATCTAATTCTTTCAGCGTCATCTTGGTCATCATGAGCTCCAGCTCCTGATCATCTTGGTTGTTCTCTTCATGATTCATCCAGCAGACGTATCCCCCACGTGTCTTGCAGATCACTAGGCAGTATCAAGCTCAGCTTGTATTGGAAGACTTTTACCATGGCCTCAGAGATCTCCAGTGGTCTTGGGTTGTGCTTCATAGTACAGAGCCACTGCTGAGATGGATGATACAGCCACTTAATTCACTACCACTCCTGCAGGGACTCCAGCACTTGCCTCAGGCAGGAACAGGTTATGCTTTTAATGACAATGTTCAACCTGTGGGATTGTCTTGGACATACTGGTTCCTGAAATCGCAACTGGGGCTTCCAAAAAAGCCTGGAGAACCTCAGTGGTCAAATTAAATCAGTAAATGTGGTAAGGAATTTGGCACTTAAGTCACCTGGCTCTTCAGGATAATTCAGTGTATCCCAAAATCAGGCTCAGTCAGCATATCGTCCAGCAGAAGAGTTGTTGCTGTTGAGTTTTCAGAAGCATTTAAGCTCTCCAACCTGCTCAGCAAACTGCTTCCTAATGGGAAGCGTCTGTCTCCATGTGTGCTGTGTGTATAGATGGGCACTTATTTATGGGAGGGAAGTTTTGCATTAGGTCAGTTGGTAATGTCATGTGAAACCTCATTGTGTTTCTCTGCGGAACGGCACAAGATCATAGCACAATACGTTTTGTGGATGTGGTGGTATAGTGCTTCTGGTTAGGGCAAGTGGGAAAACAAGAATTTAATTTAATAGAAAACGGTAAGGTTTCAAAATGTGTTTTTATTCCATAGGAAGATGAAAGCAAGGCCTCTTGAAATGTTTCGTGAAATGAAAATGAAAGGGAAGGAGAACTTTTTAAAAATAGCTAGTAGCTTGCTGGGTAAGGAACTCATGTGGGCAGAGGGAGCTGTGCATTGAACTTGCTGCCCTCTATCAAACAGAGCAGGAATTTTTACCTACATCCCATGTGTGGGCCTGGGTGGTAGTGAAGAGAGCTCTGTCCTCAGCAGAACTCAGGGACCTTTGGGATGGGTTGTATTCACAGTGTTACTTGGGGAGATGTAAAGGGAACAGAGCTATGTGTCAGCAAGCAGATCCAGCTGTGGGTTCATCCATGGGCACCACCCTCAGCAGCTCAGCTCAGCTCTGGCTCATATGGCACTGGGAGGACCCTCTAATGAACAGAGGAGTGGGCTGAAGGACATGAGATAGGGTGGGAGAAGGCATCCTCTGAAATCTTAATCACCAAATACAAGTTTAATAGGTGTCAATCAAGCATCTATTTTTTCTTTTTTTTTATTTACAAGCTTACTATCTATAGAAAAAAAAAAAAGTGGCACTATTCCCCATGATGTAAATCTGTACAGATTTAAGTTGATGGGAGAAATTTGCAACTTGTGTAAACAGGCATAGCTCTATGAAGTCAGTGGAGTCACGCTGAATTATATCAGCTAAGAATATAACCCATAACTTTTAGTGGTATCATTCTTCCATATAGGAAAAGGCAAGGAAATGGGGGTATGTGAGGGAGAAAATGAAGAAAAAAAACCACAGCGCAGGATTTACAGAATCTTGTCCATCACTTTTCTCAGCCTCTGCATGGAAAACATCTGCATGTTACACAACGCTTTGATGTCTACCATACAAAATCTGGGCTCTCCTATCCGTTGAATGGTATATTCACAGGGCATTGCTTCTCTGATGTCAGCTGCTCTCGCTGGGAACAGGCAAGCCGAATATTGCTCTGAGCAGCTGAACATACACCACCTGCTGATTCCAGTGAATTCAGTCTGCTTGTCTGCAAATATAAAATATTGAAAGGGGTCACAATTATTGTTCCTTTGGAGATATTAAAGTTTAGAAGCTGCCTCTAATGACTGATGTATATAGTTGTAGAGTGTGATCTTTCCATGAAAAGTTGATGGCTACTACAAGATAAATCTTGTGTGGGTAAAATAAATAACATCTTTCTCTTAGGAGCTAATGCATGATGTTTAGTTAACCAGTGGTGCCAAGTCCAATGGGAATATACCTGTAATTATACCAGGCAACCATATAGTTTTCTAAAGTTCAGAAATCTGCTGGGTGAAACACTGACCAGTAATGCAGGAGAACAGCAGAGATGTTTGCAAAGGTCCCTGTTGGGGCTTTATGTCTACATGTAAGAACTTGGCTAACCAGTTCTGCTTCAAGCCTTTGTGCTAGAGCAGCACCGTCTGTACACATGTGGCGGTCTTTGTGTTCTTGTTGCTTCTTGGAAGTGTAGTAACAGCAGCGGGTTCCCTCTTCCTGGGTCAGTCATAAAAGGCAGCTTAGGACAGGGCAAATAGGTGAACAAGGAGCAAAGGATGCACACAAGGCCAATTGTGTGTGTAAAAAAATTGTGCTTTTAATTTGTTGTAGCAGCTCAGCATCTGACCATTCACCTGGGATGAGATTCTTCTGGCTGTATGTGGACATGTACAGCTGATCTAGAGCTAAATGGTCTTTGCAGCTGTCAGGGAGCGATACTGATCTCATCTTAAGGGAGGCATCTGCTGTAGGCAAGGTGATTTACTCCCCAGAAAGTGCCTGCTCACTCCATTAACTCTGGTGGATGTGGCTGCGCAGATGTAGATACCAACATTGTTGGGAGTTGGGTGAGAAAAAAACCCATCCTTTGCTACAAGGCAAGTGGTAATGAGGCTGGCTCCTAGGGAAAAACAGCAGGTCAATGAGTGAAGGGTCAGTCAGACAAATCTGCCTGAAGCCCTGCTGACTCCTCTCCAGCCTAGCCCAGTAAGTAACAGAATTGTGCATTTGGAGAACTGAAGTACTCGGTTACCTTTCTCCAACTGCCAAGCTAGTGCTGGGTGTCACATTGTTTCTAGGCTGTTTGGAGACAGGTGGGTTGGAAAAGGCAAAGATAGCCGCTTGGTATGGCTGAAAGTGGTCAGCAGTTGACAATTTGTGAAAAAACCTTGTTTGCTGATCCCTTGCCAAACCCCATGTCTCCAGTGGAGTCAAATTTAGCAATGACATCAGTGGTGATGTACATTAAGTGTCATTAAAGCAACAGAGCTAGCGCTATGGATGGACTTGTCCCAGAGGGAAAATGTTCCCTTTTGATCTGCTCTGCAGATCCTTTGCCCTCGATGTGTGGATCTGTACACTTCGCTTCTTCCACACACTGACATCAGTGGAAACTCCACGTTTAGACAGATGTAAAATATGTGGTACTTAGATGCATCGCAGTGATAAGGGCTCTGAACTGCTAATCGTGGAGGAAAATTCCCTGTCCTGCTCCTACCCCACTGTTTAATTTTGTGTTACCTAGCAGGAGAGGATGATTCTATGCTGTATCCTCTTCTGAGATCACTGAGTTTTTTGTATGGTGAGACTCGGCATACCAATATGAGTCATTTAAAGGGTTCAATTAGTAATTTATGAAACTAATTAGCAAGATATTAAAGGCCTAGTTCAATGACGTGCTTCTGAAGTGATCTGATTAAGGACTTGTAATGCAAACTATTGTATCAGATAGGCTAATAATAAAGCAAACTGGTTCATTCAAAGGAAAATAGTCGTTCTGAGGTTACCATCCTCTGCCATGAACACGGCGCTGTAGCAAGGCTAGCACTGTTCGATGTCAGTGAGCAAAGGCAAAGGGTTTTTAGGGGAATGGCAATAGCTTGTAGGTTGCAATTAGGGATGTATGAGGCCGGGTCACTGTTTTTATGTAACTGAAATTCTACAGAACTCTTAAGGCTGCAGCTGGACAGCACTTGGGTCAGGGGATCCCAGCACAAGTTGCTGTGGCTGGGCTAGCTTTAAATTCCAGATTTTGGGTGCCAGCAGCACTTATATCATCAGACAAATGAATGCCCATATTGTCCATCAGATGAGCCCACTGCTCTTTGCAAACCCTCCAGCTCACACTGAGAGCCCCCCTCAGCCTGAGTTTGGAGAGGCGGAAGGGAGATACAGGAGGGGAGGAGAGGAAAGAAGCGCAGTTGAGGCCCCAGTACATTTGGCCAAAGCTTTCCTTCCTCCAGGTTGCCTGACTTAGACATGGGTGCAGTCTAGTGTGCACGTCAGCCCAAGACAGTCCTCCAAAAATGTCCTGAACTCAGCTCTTCCTCGGTGCAATATTGAGACTTTGAGCCCAAGCAGCAGCTGGGCTAGCAGCCAGAAATGTGGACAGAAAGCAGGTAAGTCACAGGGCTGGGCACACTTGAACTGTTCTGAATCCCACTCATTACACAGTGATGTAGAAATAGCCTTGGATTATATTTTAAAACTGTTTAGTCCTGACCCACATCCCAGTGAAGTCAATGAGATGTTTGCCAGTGACTGTAATGGGCTCTGGAACAGGACTGCAATGTTACTAGTGCCTTCAAATACTTCCTTCACCTGTAGGATGAAAGTCCTTCTCCTGAGTCAATGGGCCTCCTTACTCCTTCCTCCCCTCTCAGTTTCCATGGGCCCCTAGCATGGGAAACTCAGCCTTATTCATCTTTGTATTTCCATGTCTCTGAATCAGGCAGGTTCTGGGTATGTTCCACATAGGAGCCTGTTATCTTTTCAAATGGCAAAAGAGAGGGGATTTTTCCATAGTCACATAGTTTTTCCACAGAAATGTATTCATGAGAGTTAAACTTGCCCAAACTATGTTAATGTATGTGGTTGGCTTCTGTGCCAATTTTCATTGTGAATAAGACGCAAAATAAAAGGGCTCTTGTGTCTCCCTTTCCTCCTCCCTGAATCCCTCCAATAATTTTTGAGTTCATAAGCCCATTTTGTATGCGAATCAGATCAGGAGAGGAAAGGCAGGGGGATTATTTTTTCTTTTAAACTGTGCCTTTGCTTTAAACTACTGATGGAGACATGAAAGTTATGACTGAACCAAGAAGAGGTTAATACAGTGGGGCTGAATCTTACAGTTGGTGTAAACTGGGATAACTCCATTTGTCCTGAGTGAACTTTGCTGATTTACACCAAAGGAGGTGTAATGAGCCATAGCTCATTAGGGACTTTGTTCATTGCTGTGTTGTTATTCTAAGGCATTTTCATCTGACAAGAGAAACACTGTCTCTTTTTAATGCACATGGTAGGACTTCAGCTTGACAGTCTCCTTCCAGAGCATGGTAATCCATGGTGCACACAAAATATCATGAGTTTAGGCAGCTCTGTTAGCCAGGTGGCTATGAAACATTCATAATACAAGCTGTAGCTATTATGAGCCATTTCTCTTTGGTGCATGTCCTGACAAGCTGCTGTTATTAAGTTTCAGTGTATTTCTGTTAATGTTACCTACCTATTTTCATTCCTGTATGCTGTCACACAGAGCTGGTTGGCGTGGTCTTGGGAACTGGGCTTCAAGGCTCCTCCCTGTGAAAGTTGCCAGCTCATTTATTTGTTTCTTTCCAGTGGTTCAAGCTGGTGCGTTATTCAGAAACTTCTGAAAGAGTGGGGTTGGGTAAACCTCTGATTCAGTTTGTTTAAAAGCAGCCTTGAAGTCCTCCTCCACATCTTGCCCTTCTGTGGCTCTGAAATTGGCTTGACGAGGCTAATTTGGAGCCCGTTTCTGAGAAATCATCAGTGCTTCTGTTGGAAATGTCCCTTAACTTGCAGGTCCCTCTCCTTTCTTACAGAATGGTCATACTTCTAGTTTGGGCCCTGACTCTGCTTGGTCTTTGTTTCTCAGTCTTAGAGGGCACAAGTGCAGGAGGAGAGAGGGGCAAACACAATGTGAGTTGTGAGGTATGAAGGTCAGGTGGCAAGATGATCACTTGTATTTTATCCTTATCCCAGTGTTACCCTGCAGGGTCAGTGGTCACCAGTCCAAATTATGTTCTCCCGATGGCTGCTCAGTTTTGCAAAGCCTGTTAGCTTTGCAAATGGTGGCAAGGACTTGGGAGTCTCAAGGGAGCTCCAAGTACTTGCTGCTTTTCATCCTGCTAGTGTCGTCTCCATGTTTAGCCACAGAGAGCTGTGGTGCAGGAGCCACTCTAGGCTGTTGGCTGATGGTATAATCCTTCTGGGATGGACTGCATTAGATGAGGTGGTTGGACTGACAGCTGTAAGCTCTCCTCAGCCCACCTTTGCCATGAGAAAAGCTGCCGATGCTGCTGCAGCTACACAGGAGTGTGCACACAGCCAACAGCAGACTGTGAGCTGTTGTCTCTACGGATGGAGCACACTTCTACATGCCTGGGCTGAAAGGGCAGTGACAGCAATGTGCTGAGTGGTTACATGCAACTGGAAATACTTGGTATCTAAGTGTCATTCCTGACAAGACATTTAGTTTTTGGAGGTAATGTATATTATGTAAGATTAACAGATGGACTAAGGAAGCTCTTTGTAGAACATGCTTTCAGCAAACCAGTTCAGTTGGTTTGTCTGTTTACAGCACTTCTCATATGAGCCGCCTGCATACTGAGAGCTGTTTCTTTTTTATATGACAGTAGTCATGTCAGCATCCAAAAAAGTGTAATCTTGAGATTGGCTTTAGAAATCCTGAGATTTTAGTACGTAGCGCTGGGCAAAAGTTGCATTCTGGTTTTTTCGTCAGAGGCGCTCAGGTCCTTGCATTCATAGAGGATAAAAACTGACTTTAAATCAGAGATGAGGTTCTTAGGTATGAAAATTATTTTAGTGGAAAGTCACTATATGTAGTACTACTCACTATAAAATTGTACGAGTTGGCCATCCTGGAGAAATCGGGCGACACCTGAAATTGTTCACAATACAAGGACAGCCTCTTGTTCATGCTCAGCTGAATATGTAGCAGGCACACCTAAATTACACTTTGCAAATGATTTGTTACAGTGGTGGGTACAAGACCCTTATGGGATGGATGCCACAAAAATAAGAGGGCACCCACAAGCTCTTTGGCTGGAGTAGCCTCCTGCAGTGTCCCCAGAATCGCTGTGACTTGACCACGTGAGCCAAGGTGCAGTCCCCGAAGGGCAAGATCTCCTCCTGACAGATCTTGGTGGCTCTTATTTCAGCTGCTATGTTTTAGAGAGGAAGAGAAAGGAGTAAATGTAAGGTAGTTGTTTTTTAATAGATAGCCTGAGATATTTCCATCACAGTTGCAATCTGCTTAGGTGGGCCCATGTTCTCCTTCCCAGCCTGTGAAGAGAAACAAAATGTCTGGCAGGCAACAACTAGGTTACTTCAGAAACTCCCTGCTGCCCTTCCAAGGAAGTGCTTTTTCCCACAATATGAGACTACCCAGTCCTGCAGACTTTTTTCCCTTGGCTTTGGCTCTAATCTCCAGTGTTCCCATCCTTTCCTGGGAGTGGACCTTCTTTCACATCTCGGATGTTTATATGGAGGTCAGCTGGGTATTCGTCCAAAGGAACCAGTGCCTTGGGCTCCAATGCAGACCCTGAGCTGCACCCAGGAGAATGGCCTGGGAACCTGCTCACCCACCCACCTTCGGGTATTCAGGAACAGTGGCAAGTCTTTGGGTAGTACGTTTGCAGTACATTTTCCAGCTGCAAAGGGAGAGGGGTTTTCTTTGCAGTTGTATGTAAATTGTTGTGGAAATGGAGAGTAATAACGTTCTTGTTTCAAGAATTGTCACGAATGCTTGGTTTTGAGGCCAACCATTCAGCTCTTGTTATCTCTAGGAATCAAGATGTTTATCTGTCTAAATGATTGCAGTGTGTCTCAGGTATTTGAAGGTGGTTCTTCCTTTTTGTGGGAGAAAGAAAAAAAAAAAGAATCGATCTTTGTTTCCCAAACTATCAAAAGCTTACTAGCCTCAGGCAGATCTTTTTATCTGCAAGCAATAAAGCAGATATGCCCAGATCCTAAGCCACTATAAATCAGTTTAGTGCTCTTGGCCCATTATTTTTTCTCATGCACTTTCTGTTGAGTGGGATTTAGGCTATGTTTAAGCATCTCCTTGTCTTCATATGCCCAGTTTGAAACTTAGCAGAACAACCATTAGCCCTGGCTCTTGGAGAGCTTGTACCAGATGCCACCCTGGTCTCCAGCACCTACAGAGTCAATGGAGTGAGGTTGTGAGCCTTTTGTCAAGTGGTCAAGTGAGACAAATGCTTTGAAGGGTCAGTAGAGACATGTGAGCTCAAAAGGTGAAGGAGAGGATGGTGAAGCTGAGTTCAGGTGGCCCTGGCTATAAGCAGCACACATATGTGTGCCTCTCAGTTCATTGCAAGGCTGATGCAGTCGTATCTGATGTTTAGGCAGAACTTCACCCAAGGCAGTGGGTGCCCTGTGGGGCTGCTGAAGGTTTAGGCTTCCCAGCTGCCCGCTTCCTGGCTGAATTGACTGGTGCTCTGGCAAAGTGGAGTACGTCTCCAGAAAATGTGGTTGGCACATGAAATCGGCAATGTTTTCCCCCCAAAAGAAATCCTACAACTTCCACTTGCGGTTGGTTAAATTGACTAAGGGACACAGAGTGAAAATTATAAGTCTTAGAGACACCTTTGCCAAGATTCACATCAAGAAGAGGATAAAAGCAGTAAAGAAGGCTGGCTCCCACTGTTTTGGTGTTAGTGGCAGAGCAGGGCCCTCTTCCCCTCCTGAGGGGACAGCTATGCTAGCTAGGAGCAGTGGTGGCACCAGGTGAAGAGGTGAGGATGGGGGCCTGAGGGCCGTGGGTGCTGCGGGTGCTGGCAGCCCTGCCTTAACTCCCCGGTGCCCAGGAGGAAGCCTGCCTGAGTCAATCCAAATCCCTCTGGCAGCTTCCAGCCCCATGGAGTCCCCCTGTGTCTCCCCCAAGCAGGACCCTGCCTTAAAGCCAAGGCAAACCCTCATGTATCCACAGGTGATTCCTTTGGGAATGGGGGTGTCAAATCAAAGCAGGTTGGCCCTTCTGGCCAAGAAGGTCAGGTTAGTGCAGTTCTCCCCCCCCCCCCTTTCCTTTTTTATTTTCAGGGCGTGGTATATTTTGTAAGTTTTATGTTTATCAAGAAGTTGATTGTGTAAATAAAATTGTGGCCTTGTGTGCCAAATAGCTGGGTTATGATTTCCTGGAGGAAAGCCAAGGCGGTGTGTGGGAGCATGCCAGTGTTAATATGTTCACTTTGCTAAGAAATACGGCATGTGTGAAGCAGCGAGGGAGGATGCTCTTTGAGCAGTGGCGCTGCGCTGGTTAACCCTTCCCTGGCACCATCGTCTCCATGCCTCTGCTGGGCTTCCCCCAGCAGTAGTTCACAAACAATATATGCATTCACTGGCAGAAGGGGATGAGGCTCTCATAGGCTTATCTGGAGCTTGGCCAAATCAACACAGGACTTCACAAGGCTCAGGATCCCACCCCGACTCCCCTACTGTGGCGGCAGCCCACTATTTTCTTCATTGAAGGCTGGGTTGCACAAACCTCAAAGGGGCCTCCAAGAAAGGCCAGGTCAGGCACGTGCCTGGGGATGCCAGGGCAGGGGAAAGGGCCTTGGGCTAAATGAGAATAAACTCCCCGACTGTAATGACTTTATTCCCTATTTACTACTAAGTGCTATCCAAAGTTTACTCTGTTTCTATCCTGCAGAGGCAGCCACTGTTTTTCTCCAGTGGCTGATCGAATAGCAGCTGAATTGCTGAATAGTTTGAGAGTATTTTCTGCATGGGATGGTGCTGCAGAGGGGAAGCCTCACGTCACTGAAAGCAACAGGAGGATTACTACTGGGCTTTGACAGCGCCAGAATTATGCTCTGGTTGCTTGTTTTGTTACTTTTTCCCTACAAATCATGCAGTCCCTGTCTGAGAGCAGCTCATCTCTCCTTCCACTCATCCATAGGTCATTACGTTCTGGAAGTATTTAAAACAAATGAATGCAGAAAATGTTACCTCTCGTTTTCCACCAAAAACAAAATGAGTCGGCTACTTCTGCAGACAAATCAAAAGTCTTGAGGATGCATGAAAGGACTTCATTTTGCCAAACAGCAGGGAGTAGAGTTAGCTGTGTTACAGTGGGGAGGGGGTGGGGAGCCTCTGTGTGCAGGGAATTCTTGCAACTCAGACAAAAATAGTGACTTCCATTATTTACCTACCTAAGCCAGAAACCTGCTTGCATTTCAGGCATTTATTGTAATTCCTCACATAGCTGGGGATGATAAGCCCTGCTAACTAGTCATTGCATGCTAACTGAAAATGATAGTTAATGTACACTGTCTACCCAAACAAGTTTCTTCTTTTACCCTTTCAAACTTGCCCCCAAAAAACTTGGGTTTTTTTCAGATAATATTGCTGCCGATCAGCCTCACCTCAACCCTCCGTCTTCATAAAATTCAGTTTAGTGGAACTCTTTGATCGCAGTCTAATCTATATGGGAGACTTCTCAGAGCAGTTCACACGTCTAAGATACAATGACAGTTATGGCTCAAATTTCAAAGGAATCAAAGGGAGCCATTTGGCCGACTTCCACTAAATGTCACTGAAATTTGGATGCATAACTCCTATGTGTTCCTTGAGTAGGCTGGAGACTGTGGTTTGAGCCTATTAATGATCCTCAGCCATAGCCCGTTGCAGTCAGTGGAATTCTTTTCTTTGTACGCTATTTGGTATTCTCTGGGCCCAAATACCGAGGGGGCAAAAGGGGCTCTCAGGGGAGCACATGGGAGAGGAATTGTCCACCTAAGGGTTAGAGTTTAGGCAAGGGGATCTTACCTTTTCTGTCCATGCTCGTGCATGTGTTCATGTCTTCCTGCAGCCATCCCATCTCACCGCAGCCCTCAAGGCTTTGCTGTGTGCAGGAGTGTGCTTGACTGTCCCAGGCGCCCCGTCCCATGCGGGCTGTCCTCTCGGCAGCACGTAGCATGTGTTGCCTGGGCTGGTGTGCCTGTGGGCTTTGTATGGCACACCGAGCTCTAGACCTGAGGTCACCGCTGAAAAGCCTGATGGAAACATTTACTAATCTCAATTTGTAGGGGAAGAGAGAAAAAGAGTTTGCAGTTGGGCTCCTGCCCAAAGCTGTTTGCACCGGGATGGTGCATCACGTGTCTCCCAGCAGACTATTGTTATGGGGATTTGGCAACCCAAAGGTACAAGGTACATATTGATGTTTGGTACCAACATTATATAAACGCTACTTGCGCAAGCCTAGCAGCTGATTTTACAAGACGTGGGGAAAGACACATATTTTTCCAAGGGCAGAATTTATCCCTAACTGCAATATCTTCCCAGCCATGATACAATAACAATACTTAGCAGGCATGTAGTTCTTACCATCATCAAAGTAATGTACCAGCAGCAACTAATTAATCCTCACAACACCCCTGTGAGGCAAGTATTACTATCCCCCTTTCACAGATGGGGATGATGTGACTTCTGAAGGTCAAGTGACTTGTCCAGAGCTAAATAGTCTGCAATGGAGCTCATTAGTTCCTGGCTCACAGCCACTGCTCAATGTACTTGCCCAGCCTATCACTGTATTTTATTATGCAAATCCCCATTGAAATTAGAAGCCCAAAGCAACCCACAGATCTAAACATGGTGCCTTAGATCTAAATGCTGGATCCATTTTGTTTGAAATTGGTTCTGGAGGCCTTCCAGTAATTTCACTGGATTTTGGATGGTGGTGGAAAAAAACAGAGTGACTGTCATGCCTGGTAGTATCCAAGAAAAATGGAGGTTGTGAGGATGTGTGTTGGTGGCTGTCCAGCTTTACCATTATTTGCACAGGCTCTTCTGAGGCCACCAAATAGTGCCAAGCTAGACAGGATGTCGCTGAGATAGGTAAAATGACAAAGAAAAGTTCAGCCTCAATTCCCTGCAGGTGTATTGCAAGCAGTGAATGGACATTGGTCTGCCTAGTCCCTGGAATACTCTTTGGCCACAAGGTTAAAGCTGGCTGAAGAGGCAACCCAGGAAAGGTAGCTAGCTGCAGTGAACTGGGGTCTAATTCAGGCATAAATTTTTTTTCAGTATTGGCAAGCTTTGCTCAAAAGCTGATGTTGTCCATGCAAACTGGCACTATTTTGATGATTCAGAAAATAAGCCAAGCCCTGTTTGGCTTGCACAACTGTAGTTCTTCTGGAAGCCACCAGGGATTTTGCATGTGCAAGGAAAGGAAAAGATATATTCACCATGTAACACTGGATCAGGACTGGTTCTTGGCTCCATGTTTCCTGGACTGACAAGTGCACTGCTAGATTTCATGAGCGTGTCATCATGCCACTGAAAATTATTTACCCTAAGTCACCCTCCATGAACTGGGTCACAACTTTTTCTTTCATGAGGCTTGGCAGCCATCTCAAGTTTTACTAGAAGCTGAAGAGAGGATGCCTATGTGCAACGCCAAAACCAACTTAGATGCAAGGGGAACTGGGCCCTGTGCCACTGATCAGTGCCTGGCATGTTGGGCTCTGAAGGCGATGGGATGGGACTTCACTGGTTTGCAGCTCCAGCGGTTGCTGCTGGTTGCCTTTTGCACTCTGAACAGGTGTAAATGACTACCCAGAGGCAAAGCACAGCAGAATCAGGGCCAGATCTTCAGCTAGTGTCAATCAGTGCCTCGGCTTCAATGGGACTACATGAATTTGCCTTAGGAAAGGGTGTAATGTGGGAAACAGAGATAAGGGAACTCATGTTCTAGCACCCTATATCCTATATAATTGCTTAAATGAGAACACAGCCCAAAACGGGTTTGCCAGATGCTGTGGTGATGCAGAATCAATCCTGTGTTTTAGGAGTGGGTTTATACACCCAAACGGAGGAAGCCTATGGCTAGGAAGGGCTCACCTCCTGCTTCCTTCAGCAGCACAGCTTGGATACCAGCTGTCGGGAAGGATGTGGTTGTATAGACCTCAGCACACAGCCCATATAGGGGGCCTTACATTCTGGTGGCTGGGCTGTGCTCAGGCCATGCCTCCATATCTCCTCTGTTCCTATGACCCACAGTAGGTGGAGTGAAGCCAGCACAGGTCTGTGAGCTGGAGCAACAATCATACCTTTGTTTTGCTGGGTAGATGAATACACAGATAACAGCAATGTAATGGATGACAGCCCCTTCCCCCCACAAACATCAGTCCTATCACTCACCTCCTCCCCCAGCAAAATGAGGCCTGGGGGACAGAGAAAGAGCGCAAAGACTAAAACTAACCCATTGCTTTGGAACTCCTCAGCGAAAGGGGCTGATAAGAGAAGGCTGAGATCAGGAATCAGATTTCAGGGGTAACAAATGAATAACCAGAAAACGGAAGGATGCCGAAAGGGTTATCAGAAGAGAGTGAGATGGTGAGCACGTCCCAACAGCTTCTCTTTTGAAAAAAAAAAAAAAAAATTTTAAAAAAAAGGGAAAGGTGTTTCTCTTGTGGCAGCTACAGACACAAAGAGCTGTTCAGACTGCTTTGCACCCACCAATACCGAGGAAAGATGAAAGAGTGTCCCAGAGCTCTGGTAGAGGTTTGCAAGCTGTTAGTCAAGTACTGTTTCCAGGCTGGCAGATTCCCGGGAGCTGTAAGCCCCACTGTTTCATGCTCTTGCTGAGAAGTGATCAGCACTGGAAAGACTTGGGGAGTAGACAGGGCTCATGCAGCAAGCTCTGGCTCAGGCTGGGCAATGTGGTTTCAATTTAGGAGCTCTCCTTTCAAAAGCCTCCGTAAAAGCAGCCTGAATATAAAAGCCCATGTTCTTACAGTGCAGAAGCATTGAGAAGAGTGTCCCTGCCTCTAGAGAGGAGTAAAGTTCAGCACCAGAGGCTTCACAAAAGCACTGCAAAGGTAAAGTTCACACCTCTGCAGATCTCACAAAAAAGCTGTTGGAGTCACTGTGTGATCAAAATAGTTTATTTCATTTCCCCTGCTGAGACATGGGCCTGTGATGTATTCTTTGCACAGGACAGGTTATCAAGAGCCAGTAGTACAGTGGGAGAGAAGCATCAGGGAGCTTTTCCTCCTTTGGGGATAGTGAGGAAGGGGGAACCCACTTGCTACCTTTCATCCTAGTAGAGATTGCAGGGGGTTGTTTAACTTGGATGAGGAAGGCAGGCAGCTATGGTAAGGTTGCAAGGTTACTCCAGCAAGTGCACAGTTAGCAGCTTTCTGTCCGTTATCTGGGTAATCTGGATGAATCTGAAAGAGGCTAAAAACAGGCAAGAAGGATCCTGGGGCCTTGTCCCTCCCACCTGGTATGGGGTGACCTGGGCTGGTTTTGATTCTGTCTTTAAAAATAAAGGTAAGCCTGAGGAAAGGGAGGAGGAGAGATCTGCCTTTGAGAATTTGTTTTCCCATTCCCAGTGGGTGAGCCTGTCTACTTACTCACTTGGGCACGTAGTCGTTAATACAATTTTCGTGGTAATAATAGTTTGGGGGCTCTGAAAAGCCATCAGGTGGGAGCCAGATAAACCAGTTGTGAAGGTAAACATTGACAACTCCTTGGAAGGCCCCAGCCATCTCCAGCGGCGGCCTCGGCGGTGGGGCTGGAGACCCATCTCTGTCTGACCTTGTCAGGGCCAGAGATCTCCCTTGAGGCAGCACCAGAGCAACGTTGTCATCATCAACCACAACATGTGTCCTTTAGCCACCCACCTGAGTGGTGAATAGGCTATGATTACAGTGTTTCCCTTCTTTTAAGTTTCTGGATTTGGAGTCTGCATCAGTTCCCTGGTTTTGCACCTTTAGCATTGCTGGTTTTGAGCATCTCTGGGCAGACCCCATGGCTAGCTGGTGCCATTGCAAGGACAGGATGGTTTTAAAAGCTGTACTGGGTACCATGGGGCTTGGGGAAGAGTTGGAATATTAGGCAATTTTCCTGGCAGCTACTCTAAGAACTGTTTTTAGTCTCGCTAACATGAAAAATTGCCTTGATACAATTTTTTTTGTTAGGATATAATTCTGTATTAATTTTTTTTACCACTGATTATAGTGGGACAAGACCTCATGTGAATGCGGTTATTTTGGTGTCAAAGTGACTTATACCATATGACTTTTCTTTACGGTGAGAACTATAGTGCTTTCTCTATTCTAATATACTCAGAGATGCACTACCTTTGTATATAGATTAGATGTTAATGGCACAGACTTCATTGCAGCATGATGAAGGTGAGCAGGAAGGTAATTATAGTCTTGCTTTTATTGTTCTTATATAATGCTACTGCGGATATTTTCCACCCCAGCTGTGGCTCCCAGCGTACCCAGTCTTACCTTCCATTGCAGTGTGTATTTTGGATCCCACAGATTCAGGAATATATGGCAAGATATAACAGCATGGCTCATTTTTTCCTGTGCTGTGACTATGGAGGTGCAGAGACAGACCTGTGCTTGCGGATTTTGTCTGTGCATGAAGCCAGGGATATTGTCCAGTTTTCTTTTCATAGTCAGTTTTCTAGAACCAAAGAAGGGCCTGACTCCAAAAGCTAGATTCTTAAAACATAGATATACAACATAAAACAAGACATACAGCTTTTCTTAGGCTATGCGTTATTCCTCCCCAGTAGTTCTTGACAGGTTCTACAGAATGACTTCATAAAACCTTTCCCTGAGGTGAGAGTATTCTTGCAACCAGGAGAAGCAGAAATCTCTAAAAGAGCTCGGTAGGTCCTACAAGGCATTTCACACCTTGTCGGGTACTAACAGAAACATTTAAGGGATATGAAAAAAGCCTATTCTTTAGGGTTTCATCCCATGTCCAGCAAAGATACCATCAGGGGTCTTACACCTGAACAATCCTTGTGATTGCACATGTAGAACTTCTGTGATTCGTCAGGGAGATAACAAGAGATAGTACCACACATACCATGAAGTAACTTGTAGGGCTATCAAACTTCTCGTCTCACCACCTCTGTGGTGCTGGGTCACAAATTCTTTTGTTAATGTGCATGTAGAAGAACTAGCATGTTGAAACCTGTTAGCACTACAATAGCATTACTATTAGTATTACTCCTATTAACACCGCTACTGCTACTAATATGTTAATGAATCATATCATTAATAGATTAAGAATTAATTATGTATTGTGGTAATGTATGTTACACACTGATTTCAAGTGAAGGTCATTTGCAAATGTCGTGCACGGCTTACTGCAGGGATGTGTTTCCCAGCTTAGGAACTCCAGTGCTAGAGAAACATTTGGCATTGCTCCTGTTTTCCTAGAAGTTTTCCACAGAATTGCAGTTTGTTTAATGGCACTACTTATTTTGCTCTTGTTTTCGTTAATGAAATAAGAAAGGACCTAATTCTGTATTTTTTGAGGCCTGAAATTTCCCATTAGTTTTGAAAGGAACAAGGAAGAAAAGAAAAAATACAGGTCAGTCCTCAGATGTGCTCTTTGAGGTAGTAGGTAAGAGACAATGAAGCACGTGCCTCTTCCTGACTCCTGAAATTTCAGAGAAAATTCCCAGAGAAGCTCCTTTAGCACAGTAATATCCATAGTCTACCTACTGTGGCCTGGACAAAGCTTCAGCAGCATGCATTGCACAGAGTAATATTCCTCAGTGTTAACAGAAAGATATTTGATTTATATTTGCGGGTTTGAAATTTGATGCTGTGATTTAATTTTTGGAGGAACTGTGTTCCCTTCCAGGGGAAATTCTTGTTTAAGAAAGAAAGAAAGAAAGAAAGGAGGGGGGTAGGGGAAGAAAAAAAGAAAAAACCGAGAATGATAGAGGTTACGATAGTATTACGTTACCGATTGGGTAAACTGACAAAACAGCCTACTGTGACTCGGAGACTTTAATTTTGTACATTTTGGCAACTTCTTAAAGCAGAAAATGAGAACGGTACTGTCAACAGGGCTTTTGATATTTCTCCGTGTTTATACTAGAGATGAAAGTGCATTCTGAATTAGGGTGGAAGGCAGCAGGCCAGATTCTGACTTTGGCGACAAGAGGTGATAAACGCTGCAGATCTACCCCCCTGTAACAGTGGGTAGGAAATGGTTCTCCGGCTGCACAAGATGTGAGATTTCAAGTTTTTTCCATTCCCTTTGAAAGACACAGGTTCCATAAAGGGTTCGTTTTTTCCTTATTACCGCAATAAACCAAGATAGCCAAGCTGCTTGCTTGGCATATGGGAGACCCAGCGTCATATTCCTGCTCTTTCCGATTCAGTGTTCTGGCCTCTGGGCTGCAGAATTGGTAGCGCTGATACCAGCAAATATTTTATGACTTACATACAATATGAAATGACTCCTACAGGAAAGCAACATCCAAGAGAAAACTCTTGCCTGGGGGTTAAGATATTCCTCTTGGATTTAGAAGATCCAAGTTGAACTCCCTGATCTGTATCAGGTCTTCAAGTGTATGTCTTCTGTGTTTCAGCTGAAAGCAGAAACAATTGGCTGCTCTGGGCAGGTTTGTTTATGTGTGTTTTGACCAGAAGTTTTCTCCTGGACCAGAGAAACCTTTTCCCAGTGGAAGTTTTGCTGAAGCTGATATGTATAAACAACCAAAAAAATATGTTGTGAGGGGACACGACAAACTGTCAGAACCAATTCTGTGAACAAATATGGGTTAAGACATATGTTTGCTAGCAATTCAAATCAGTCTCTGTGTCATTGTGTCCTTTTGCTAAGATTTAATGGAAAGAGCTACAAATTGTGGTTAGGATTAGCCAGCAAGAAAGGTGCCTGTCAGGCAAGTTCTGCCACGCTTACTTACGTGCAGTATTTCATTTCACAGGTTATCTCGGCTATATTGCTGGACCATCCCTGTGTAAGGCCACTCTGCCCTGTTCCCCTCCACCTCCAGCGGTGCTATTAAGGGAAGGAGTGAGTTGTGAATTCCTGCAGTCTTTGGTAAGGTACAACTTCCTTCCTTGCTCAAGACTAATGAGAAATGCTTCACCTCTTCTCCAAACCTTCTTGCCTGTTTATTTATAGAGGCCAGTATCCAGACAGTATGGGTAATGCTTGAAACCAGACTTGGACCTGGGATGTAGGCTGGTCCAGCTCAGCTGCACAGTAGGGTTTTTGTTGGGTGGAGGCATCTTAGTGTCCTGCTTGGGATATAATATCTTGCCTCTAAATAAATGGTCTGCCCTGCAGGGTAAGGTGATTCTCAACATGAGTGAGGCTGGTGGAACTGGACTTATAAAAATATCTGAGCAGTGGAAGAAAATAACTGCTGTTTTCCAAGAAGATGCATTTTTCTATTTTAACTTTTTAAGGCTGTGATAAAATAAATGTTGCCTATGATGTAAAGCTGAAGGGTTGACCAGAACTTCCTTTGTGGTCAAGCTCTTTTTTTATTGATTAAGTCCTCTAAATTTGTCAGGCTCACAAGTGCAGCGGTAACTTAAGTTATAAAAGAATGTTTGTGTCTTTAAGGAAAAATACAGCAACCCCTCCTCCCCTGTGCCCTTCTCAACCTTGCAAGGGAACCTACTCTTGGCCAGTGGAAAATGTTGATTAAATATTCAGAAAAAATAGTGATTAAAACCCCCAGACTCCTAAATCCGAAGAGTCTTTAATGGGAAACTGCTGGATATGGAATAGTTGCATAATATTGGATGAAAATGCACATTGGCATTTTTTTGGTAGAAGCTCAAACACTTTAAGAGATATGTCTTGAAAAAAAATAACTTTTCTGTTGATAAAAAGATACATTTTTTCAAGCATTTCTGTGCAAGCTGTTCTGCCATTGAGTTGGTTGAGCAAAGCCATAGCCACATGGCTGTGCTGCTGAAAGGCACGAGTGAATTCCCATACTAATATTTTTCTTCCTGAGCCAGAAATCGTTTCAGTTCTGCATTGTGGTCATTCTTCACACCAGGAGAGACATCAGGGTTTGGGCTGGGATGATCTGAGTGGTTAAGTCCAGTCTTGTCACACCATACTGCAGCTGCTGCTTTCAGCCCCTCAGGGTCTGGCATCAAGCTCTCTCTGCACTTTCGAGGCACATCTTTGATTAGCTGGTTTTACTGGGGCAAAATTCCTCCTCTTATTACTCCCCACTGGCCCACACTGCTTCGCTGCTGACTCATGTTTGTTCTGCAAACAATGTGCAAGTGTTGTGTGTGGAGGTACAAAATACAAAATGACCAGGTGAGATGACCAGGTTATGGTAAGTCAGTGACCCGGAATAGCAAAGCTCAGCTGAATTCTGTGTAGTGAGGTCACAAAGTGCTCAGTCTTCAAATAATACAAAATTACTCATCTTCCTTCAAAATCCGTGCTTACTTATGGAGCTAGCTTTTGAATGTAGAAATACATGGCATCTATGGAGTAAATTCCAGGAGAGAGAAAAACAAGCAATGTGGACATGGAATAGCTTTGCAAATCCATGTGAACCCTGCACTGTTTCTCTTACTCCCTGGGCATGTTGACTGCTTCTCTAGTGCATTCAGTACTCGGTGGTTCTCAGGGTTTTCTGTGTTACGGGTCCGATCCCTCTCCCATCTGACTGGGTCTTGCTTCTGGCTGAAGATTTAGAGAAGAGCTGGGTATTGGCAATCTGCAACACTGGAAAGAGAAAAGGTGAAGCCGTGTTTTGATATCAGTTGAGTTTATTTACACCTACTAGGACGTGGACTTCTCTGATTTGTTTTCCCTCAAGGAAAAGAGATACAGAGAAGTTAAAGGAGTTCCAGTGTATGATTGCACAGTCAGTCAGCAGCAGAATCAGCCACGTAGGTTGCCTGTGGGGGTATTTCTTCATCTTGGCTCAGTTTAGCTGTTGTTCAGGTCGGTTTTTCCAGTGATCTCTATTATGGGAGCTGAGGTTGGCCATTCCTCATCCACATCCCAGTTGGCAAGGGGCCCTCATGATGGCCAGGAGGACAGCTCTGGAGTAAACCAGATGCACACAAGCTAGTTTTCGGTGGCACTAGGGTAGGCAGTTAACAGAAGGGGAAAAGATTTCTTTCCACAGACCTTTGTTTAAAGGGTATTTTGGGGTGCAAATTAACATCTCCTTGGGTCTATTGCTAGCAGGTGGGAACCTTTTTAAATTGTCCTTTTTCTGAGAAGGGCTGAATCGTCCACCCTAAAGCATCCCTTAATGCAATTGAAACCAGCAGTACTGCTTCTCCGACACTGGGGCCTCCGATACTGGGAGGGGAAGCGGTGGCTCTTCTTTGAAGTCCCACCTACGTGAACATCAGTGGCAGGACTTCAAAGGGAAGCTGCTGTTTCCTGTTGGAGCTCAGCCGTGGTGCTCAGCACTACTAACAAAGCAGTTGGACTGGTTGTAAAGGCACTGATCCAGCAGAGAACTTAAGCACATGCTTAAGTCCCTCAGGACTTAACCGCATGGTCTGCTGGGTTGGGACTCAGCCTGTCTGGGGACTGGGCTGACAGTCAGGGTTACATCTGCCAGGTCAAATTTTCAAGGGGAAGAGCCAGGTTAAAAAGCCTTTCACAAATGGCTTGATGGGTTCACCTTTCATAACCCAATGACTTGGGGCACCTTTGCAGCAGCAGGAGGTGGAAATACCACAGGCAATACTACTGAATTTAGCAAACAACCTGGAGACAGACAACAGGCTGCAGTAACTATCAGCAAATGCACATAAATCATGAATTCAGAGCTAGCCTAAATCAGCATTGTTGAGTTCACCTCAGAGGAGCTGGCCAGGTGAGGATCTGGCCCAATAAATAGAATTGTGAAGATGGGAGGCTATTTGCAAACAGGTGAGAAATGCTAAAGGCACAATCACTCAGCCCCACCTTTTGCTGAGTAATATTTTATTTTAGTGTTAGTTCCTCTGCTGTCTGTGGAGCTACTTGCAGACTAACGGATGACAGAATGGGGATGTAATCTTCTAGCAAGCATTATTCAGGTAATTCATATAGTTTGCACCAGCTTGTTCTCACAGTTTTTGTCCTCAGGCTACAGAGAGACCTTGTGGTCGTGATCTGCAGCTGATGCACAGGTACCACACTGCTAGCCCTGTCCTCAGCATCACATTGTCCCCTCTTCGGTAGCAGTGCAGCATGAGAGCTTCTTCCTTATCACAACCTACATGAAGCCCCATGGTTGCCTCATGTGTAGCAATTAAAAGATGTCTGGGAGATGTCCCATGCTGGCAGCATGGGTGTTTGCAGTTGGAAAGGCTGCTCTTCTTTGTGGAACAGATGTATTGGATTGAGCGTGGTACATTTGTAGGCTGTGGGAATAATCGGGTCACGGAGCCTGAGAAACCCCAGTAGCTTCCAAGTCCTGCTCACTGAGGTCCTCCTGTACTAGGGGTAGTGCAGCCTGCCAAACCTGGTAGCAGACTGCAGTTTTCCTCCCCCATCCCAAGAAAGAGAACGGAGAACAGTGTATTCCCCAGAGTTTGTCATCTAAGACAAACCACAGACATCTTCATTTGGATTATGGAAATACATATGAAATTGTTATGACACTGGTTTCAGCTGTCACCAGCAGATATCTGCCCAGCCATTTAGGTTTCCAGAAGAAAATTCTGACATATCTTCATTGTGCGGATGAGCACTGCATAGTTAGTGCTGACCAAAGCAGTAAGACTTACGCAATTCTGTGCTGACCTGCTTTGTTACATGCCTACAGCCCTGTGGCACTGCCCAAAGGAACTAAGGCCCCCACACCTCCACTTCTTGTTTCAGGTGTAGGATGCTAGTACAGTACTACTGTTACTGTTAGCGCTACATGATATGTCCTTGGCATACTCTTTGTGGGCTCTGGTTGGTGTCTCCACTCTGATTTTGTGTGAAGGTCTCATTTGGAAGTACCCACACACAAAGAATAGACGTGCTTCTCTTTGGATGGGTAGGTTGCATGGGGCAGTCATTGACAAACAGCAGCATGACTCATTGCTCACACCTGAATGCTCTGCAAGGGGTTTTTGTTCCAGAAATTGAGTGTGGTCACTCCACCTGAGAGTGAAGGTGGTCATCTCAGAGACTTGAAAAAGTTCAAACTCAACTTTTCTGTACCTTGAAAATTCACAAGAAGCAGCTGATGCGATTCCTTGGGAAGAAAGCCTTGTGTTGTGACTGAGGCATGGGACCAGTGTGCAAGAAAACTGTTCAGTTCTTGGTGCTGACACAGGTGTCTCAGGTGGCCTTGAGCCGTTTATTCAGTCTCTTTTTTTCTTTGGTCTCCCACCTGTAAATTAGGATAATAACTACTTACCCATCTGGCTATTAGCCAGCAAGTTCTTCAGGTAAGGAGTATATCTCATTGTGTAATGTATACATACTAGGTTTGCTCTTGAGAAGGATTCTTCTGTAAAATGAAGAAATAATATTAATAACCAATTGAGACAGGATGCATCTGGGGGAGGATTTCTTCCAAAGGCTGTCTGGATTCAAAGAAGGTGCATTTTGTTAATCATCTTCATTTGTGTGGTTTCTACCCATGGGTTAGTACTGAAAGGTTTTTATCTGATTCAGGGTGTACATGCAAATATTTCTATTTGAATAATACTGGAGAATAAATTTAGAAATGTTTAAAGAGGGTATGAATACCTCAATCTGCTAGGTGGAAAAATTACTACTTCTTGTGGGTAACCCAACCTGTTTAAGTTGCTAAAAACATACCTGACTTAAAAAAAAGAGAAGAAGGAATAGCTGAAAAGAGAGCTTTTTGAAAAAGCAACTCTCTTCAGATTTCTAGTTTAATATTTCAGTATGCAACAGTATTTTCATAACTGCAGCTTTTTTGGGAAGAGGTGGGGAAATTAGAATATATTAAAGAATTCTGGAAACCACTTTCTATTTGTAAAACATGTTGTGTGTGTATCATAACACCTACAGTACTTGTAGCTCTGCCAGATTGTGCAATGACTGCCAGAATTTTTCTCGCTAAATGACATTATACTACTTTGTGGGTATTGAAAACAAATATTTTGAGGGGAGGGAGCATTCTCATCCACAAAACGTTCATCGTGCTTGCAATATTCAGTCATAGAGTTTTATTTGAAGGCTGCTGCATTTTTCAGCTGCTTACCATAAGTCCAAGGGGAGGTTTGGTGAATATTGGTGTGCTCTCCAGCTGTTCATTGGTATGTATTTTTTGTGATAAAGCAGCCCCTGGGGGCTCAAAAGGAGATGAGGTCCTTGGGATTCTGGGCACTGTACAAACATGTAGTAGAGGACAGCAGTGGAAATTGAAAAATATGGTGATTATCCTCAGAAGTGCAACCCCAGAGTAGTTTTTCTTGCACAAGGTGGTGTTGGGAGGGATGTGAGATTGCGCAGCTGGGTGGATGGGGCAAGGTAGACAGCGCTAGCGTGAAGTATGGTTGAGTGAAGCCATGGGGCACTGCAGTGAGGACTGCTGGTATAGTGTTTGGTGTCTGGTGCTGGAAATGAAGGAGATAGGAGAGTTGCATTCCTTGCTGGGCAGCCACCATTGCTGCTGAATAGGTTATGCAAAGGCTACAGCTTTGTTATGAGATGCAGATACACTGCAGATATCGCTAACCAGCTGAGGTTACCAATTAACCCAGGGTCTCCCACATGCTTGTGGGTTTTGAGGGTGACACAGAGGCATTCCCTTGCCAGTGTGAGATGAGCCATGACAGGTCCCACTGTATAAAAGCCTCCAGAAGGGGAGCGAGGAAGGAGAAAACAGAATTAGAGGCTGCTGAGGTCTCCTTGGTTCAGCCACTGGAACAGCCTCCACTGGGATTTTGCTGCTGCTTATGAAGTAAAGCTGCCTATAGACTTACACCCAGGGTTATGTCCCAGCCGCAGCCTGGCGCAGAGCTCTTCCTGTGCCAAAGCTAGAGAGGAGCACGGAGCATTGCTCAGAGCCCCCCAGTGCCCTAATGTCATCAGCACATTGCGAACTGCATTTGTCAAGCACAGAAGTGGAGGCATTTGCTCACATTTTATATTATGTTTCAGTGGCACTCCTGGTTTTGTTTGAAAAAGCCACATTTCAAATATAAGGTAATTAGTAGTTAGTTATTAATATCTACTTGCTTTTTAATCATAATAGACAGTTGTGATCAGTTTTTATGGATATAAAGAACTAGTGTCCTCCTAAAAACTGTAATGTGCTTTAATCCACAGCTGAGCAGTTTTCTGTGACTGGAGAGACCTGCTGGTTTTTAGAATTTGTTATTAGAGATGGGTGATTGAAATAGGAAATGGAAAGATGTTGTGGAGCCAGTTAGGAAAAAATCTTCAGGAATGGACTTCTCTGGGCTTTTTACTGTCCTCCTAGAAATGACATTATCGGGGATGGATTGGGTCACTCCAGAGGCTTCAGGGCACATTAAAGGGTAATAAGAAGGGCATGGGGTGAGAAAAAGGTTCCTGCTGGGTTAAAGAGAGACACATGATAGCTCATCTGGGAGCAGAGAGTCAGGTTTAATAATGTCCTTGCTAAACGCAGTTAATAATTGAGGTCAGGGCCCTGGGTGAGGGTAATAAGGGGATAGTCTCCCATGTGTGGAGTGATGGGGTAAGGACAAGCTGTTCAGAGTACACAAGTGATGCTGATAGCAGGTGCACGGCAGAGCTGGGCCGGGTCATTTGGGACCACGATGGCAGCAGGTAGTTCACAAAGCACTGCTCTTTGTGTGTGTGTGTGTTTGGTTTTCTTTTTCTTTTAGAATGCTTGATAATTGCATCACTTGCAGAATGGGGGGGCAGCAAAGAAGCAAGTGTGCTGGCTTAGCACAGTCAAAATGCTAACGGATCAGGTAGTAGAGATCTGGTTAAGACAACAGGCTTATCTTGCTCCATCTTGCTGACGTGGTAATGTATAGCTGGAATTAGGAACTAAAGGGCTATAAATGTTTCCATCTGAAGGATTGGTTTTAGGTATCTGGAGGTCATTATGCATGCTGTACATCAGAGTCCCTCCCAAAACCCAGTGCAGTCATCCTCAGAGCTCTCTGCTGAAGGCAGGATTACCTTTTCTGTGTTGTACAGATGAGAAATCTGTACAACATTCAAATACCCGAGAGACATGGCTAATGTTGTACAGGGAATCTCTGTCAAAACAGAGTTAGGTTTTCACTCTAAGCACTGGTGCTGGCCAGTTCCTGTATGGCACTTGTGGTCACCTGATCTGCATTGCCACTGACACTGGCATATTCTCACAAAAATGCTGGAGGAAGAGTTCATACCTACTGCAAGAGAGAAAATATATGATGATCATGTTCAAGACACCATTTTTGGAGTTACAAATGAAACTGAACTGTTTTGAGTAGAATAAATGTTACTTTCTCATTACATCTAGTTGTCATCAGTCTAACATCCAAACCACCTCTGTATCAAGGAGATGGTGAAGAATAGACTTTATCTGAAAAACACAAACTTATTTAATGTGTTGCTCACTTTGCACGGCCTGTACTTCATGGCCCTAATCCTGCCACAAGGTGCGGGTGGAAGAAAGGCCACTGGTTTGGTGGGGTCATGGGCTGTGTGCTGCAAGTCTGGTGCCTTCTCTGCAACAGGATTTGAGCTACAACTTTCTGGGATGAGGCACGCGTCATTCCAGGCACAGCAGGGGAAAGTGAGTGCAACCCATCACAGTTTCTTCAACCTCATGGCAAAGTTGGAGGGAGGGTGGGAAAAAAAAAGGCTCTCTGATTACAACTCACGTATGTGCTTTGGCAGAAAGAACACAGTGGAACTGTGGGCCAGAATTTTGCCATTAAGTGGTAAATCCTTGAAAACTGTAATTCTGCAGACTTTAGGCAAGGGAAAAGCGTGTTTCTCAGGTTTGTAGTGAGAGCTGGGAGGAATGGGAACATGTTGTTGGGGCAGGGAAGAGACGCATCATGGTGTTGTGTAGATCTGGGGTCAGCTCCAGAAACTTGCATGGTTTCTGTTGCAGTATGCCCCCCCCGTGCCCTTGATCAGCCAGCACCTTTATTGCCCTTCCCATTACACAGGCAGGGGGAAAATACCTCTGCCTAGTTAAAAGGTTTGGGAAAAGGACGCCCTCTTCCTAGTCAATACATTGCCTAGCACAGCATCAATACGTTGCCTAGCACAGGCAGGGTCCTGTGACCTGCAGGGACTTCTGTGCCAGCAATTAATAATAAATCACAAATATCATACAAGTTCTCTGACAGACCCTTCCTTCCTTCCACAGGCTTGTACTCAAGGTATGGGGTAAGAAAAACAAAACCGGAAAGAAACAGCTTACTAAACAGCCAGATTGCATTAGTTTGGCAGTCTTTGCTTGAAAAAGGTCTGGTAGCACATGAAAAATTAATCAGTGTGTGAAGGACTGGAACGTTAGCACAAGATCTAGTAGACTGATGAAGGGCTGAAAATACTGCATGAATAAGTCATTCATAGGTTATCATCCCAGTAATCATTTCCTCAGTGATAACCACTTTTTAGAAAGCATTAAACTGAATATGGCATGGACTTAAAATTTAAGATAAATCCGTGTCACATTTTGGCTCTCTGTGAGGTTGAGTGGCAGAGGGGGGATGGCAGGAAATGATCCATTTCTGTGAGCTCTTTGTGCAGGGATGTGTGCTGGGCAAGTCCCCAGGGTCAGCAGTGCCCAAAGGGGCATCTTTTAAGGGATGCAGCTATATACAATCCCTCTCACATCTAAATGCTGCAGTTGTCTTATGTCAGTAAAATACTTGACATAGCTTGTGGCTAGCTGGACCTTCCATGTCCCTGCTCCCAAGCATGGGTCCCATTGCAAAAAATAGTATGTGGTCTGCAGAAAAATATTATACTGTGAGGCATCAGTTAATCTTAATTGCTGTGTTTCCTCACTTTTTAGGCTTGGCTTTGTCGCCACTGTAATGTTCTTTTAATGTTGTTATTGTTTCTTACATACATTCAGTGTTTTACAAATGATGGATGGCCAGGTCTCTCTGATGTTGGGTTGCAACAGCTCAGTTACGTGTACTGCTAAAATCTTAGCTGAAGGAGATGACGTCTCTGTACACCTGAGATGGATTTGGGGCTTTTGATCCTCTGGCTGAGTGTTGTCTGTCCTCACAGGTATTACCAGCCCAGATTATGCTGTTGTACCCCTGCTACAGCTTCTCTGCATTACTCCACTGTTCCCCGAGGAGAATTCAGCCCTGCTAGTGGTGGCGGGTGCTCCCAAAATCACAGAGTCCCAATTGTCCTCCCTGTGTGATTAATTTGCCACATGTTTAAAAATGAATGTAGCTATGTGAAGAAGAGGAAAAGTTCAGGCAGAGGAATAATTTATAATTCCCAATAATATTGCTTCTAGCTACTGCTCTATAGTGCCAGTTCCTGCCCAATGTGGTTTAAGCCGCTAACAGCTATAAAAGTTTGTTGACCTGAGAGGCTTAGTATCAACCATAGGTACAGTCAAAGTCAATATGGAGGGTGAAAATCCACTGCTAATAGAAAAATAGAAGTCAATATTTAGGATGTGAGTCAGGAACTTAAAATAGGAAAGTGAAACAGATGAAGGCTGTAGCTGCAAGGGTGCTGGAGGTGAAATGTTTAGATCCAAGGACCACTGCTGATTACTATCTTCCCCTCTAACAAGGTTGCTCATTCTGCTTCAGAAATTCATTTCCAGTGACCAGGCCACCTCCCTGACCTATATTCCTCAGACTGCCATTACGTCAGAGCCTGCCTATTTGGGGTTATAAGTGAAATCCTGTGTCTTCTAGGTGAAATCCAGAGGTAATTATATGTGGGGCAAATATGGGCTGGGGCACAGAGAGGCCAGGAGAAGAGTTTGGCTTAGCTCTGTTTATACTGGAAAATCCCCTTTCTAAGGCTGTACTGTTAAGTCTTGGAGTAGAGGGTAGGGGGCACAGGGGAACTCCCCCCGTACAAGGCAGTAGCTGCTGGGAACAGGGATTTCACAGTGTGGCTTTTCCAGCTAAGCATCAGGTGGAAAAGTAACTAGCCGTAAGTGGGGGTTTTCGTACTGAAGAGGGGCATGAGGAACTGAGAGCTCTTACCCACAAATGAAAATTATGTGGCCTTCTTTACACGGTGAGGGATGGGGAGCAATGCCCAAGCACGCTGCTGTTGAATTTATGTGCCCTTCAGTGAGGTGGTATTTTAATTTATACATCCTTTCCTCAGTTTGGCTGCAGCGGACCAGATCTCTACCAGATACGAATCTGTCCAGCTACATTAAAGTCAGTAAAGCCTCTTTCCTCCAGCTAAGGACTGCATCCGCATCTTCTGGCATTTAAAGAAATTGCCATCTGCCAGGTTCTTCCATTGCATTCTCTTTCCATTGAGAGACGTGGTAGCTAAGAAGGTTTCTCAGGAGTCATACTGACATTATCATATCCTCCTCCGACATGTGATGACATTCCTTTGTTTTGGCTTTGATGTCATAACATTGTTTTCACAGACTTGCCCTGATCTTGTTGTGACAAGGTCAAGTCCCAACTTCAATTCAATTCAAGAGGAAAGCATTAATACCAGGGTGAAAACCCCTGGTATTAATTAAGCTCTGAGCAGCAACTTCAGGCATATGCTGCTGTCTTTATTTCTTGCATGTAAAGTGCTTCAGCCAACACAATTGGTTCATGGTGTAATTCTAGCTTTGATTTTAAAAAAGAATGTATAAATGATTGCTGGACAGGAAGGAATCAGAGTCAGAATCTGAACTGTGATCAAAAGTAACACCAGAAGTATCAGGGAGATAAGTCTGACAAACTGGGTTGCACTACAGCACAGTTGACTGAGAAAATCTGTTGTGGAAACTATATTTTTGTGAAAAGTAAGGTTTGGTTCAGCTGAACTACGTAAGGTCTCTATACAGATTTGAGCTTTTTGTTTTTTGATTCCAAATGCCCCAAACCTCAAATATTTAAGCTGAAACGGTTTGATTGTAATATGGTTCCCATTTCATGCTACCCCATCTGACTATTGTGAACCGCAGCAGGTTTTAATTTAATGTAATGGCAGACGTTTATTATTTGCTAGTGCTGTTGTAATATCAATAGTGTTTGTTATATTTTCTGACCAAGTGCTCAGGCAATATGGCATGTCAGTACATCCTAAAATACATACATTGGGTTATGCAATGCCTGCTAGCTGTTTGACGTAGTATTTCAGGTGTAGAAACCGAGGCACATTGCGAGGAATGATTTGCCCATGATCCTAAATGCAACCTGTTGTAGACTCAGTATGTAACTGGATCTAAGTCTGATGGGATGTTTCCCTGAATTAGAAGTGCAGTCATCTCACGCTCCCCTATGCTGAAGCCTCACTTTTGCTAAGGAAGAAATAAAGTGATCTCTGTCTCACCTTGGGGACTGATGTTAAAATGGATATGGCACCCTTCAGCCAAGCTTTTTCAGCTGGAGAGTTCTCAGAGATAAGGTATCCGTAGAGATATATTATCTATACATAACAGTATACATAGAGGGTTCTCTTAAGGTCTGGCAGAAATACAGGGTTTCTTATTCCAAGAAACCAAAATAAACTACATTTTCTTTTATTTTTTTAACTTCAGGTAAAGCAGCAGCTCTTGGATCTGGCAGCTGCTCAGTGTCCATTCTGTAGCAATTCTGCTGAGGCTGTACTTGGATGCCTTGACGGTCTTGACAGTGGTTGTACTTTGAGCAACTTGACAGCCTTTTGCCATGTTGCTGCTGGTATTTGAGTGGCTGTGCTATGGACTGGGTGATGGGAACTCACTGCTGATCCCAGCGCACCATGGAGCTGCAAGGAGCTTCTGCTATTTCCCTGCACAAGGCAGAGGATGCCCATTTCAGGGTCACACTGTCTGCTGCTTACAGGTATGCCAACAATATAGGCAGGGCTCTTTCTAAATCCTTGCTTTGCAGTTGGTAGGGCAAAAGTGAATCAAATGCAGGATATTTCAAATGAAACTTTTTGAGGTTCCTTCAGACACCATCGTGTCTCATGTAAGTTTGTTTCCATAGAGAGCTTTTCAGCTGGGGCAGTTTTCTTCATCATACCTTTGGGGTAGTCCTGTGATTTCAGAATAGCCAAGCCATGAGTCAGTTATAAACAAAACTGCAAACAAGGGTTTGTTTGCAGACCATTGTATAAAGCTTTGGGTATGTGTCAAAGGCTTTGAAGATTTTGTTTTAAATATAGTTGGGTATTGTAAAATGTTCTTGTTACAACATACAGATTTCCTATCATCTAGACACAAATTCATCAGTACAGATTTTAGAGGGACAGAATGTCCTAAACTGGCCTAAAATTGTTTTACTCTGCATAAACATGTCATGATTTTTAAAGAACTTAGGCTCTTTCATGGACAGAAACTTGGAACTTCTCCCCTCAGACAGTACAAAGCTTTCCATTGTGAGGTCTTATGCATCAGGAAATATTGGATCTTAAACTTATCAATCTAGCAAGACTGAATATTGCATATTCTGTTGCTCAGAAGATTGTAGTTTTGTGGAGGTGCTACCTATTGAGGAACAAAGCTTGAATCACTGTCATCTGGGCTTATGTCTAAAGATGTCTCCAAGGAGGTCCCAGAGAGGAATACTGACATGTATTTTTTTACTTTGTTTGCCAAAAAGAGGATGAAGAATACATTGGCAAGTGGGCATGAAGAACTTTGCAAGACTGGTCTAAAAATGAGTTGCAAGACAAAAGAGCAACTCCTTTATTGAACCCATGACAGCTTGGAGTAGAAGAAGACAACATTCTTCCCCACTGTTCCAATACAAAGAAACATGCCTGGATGAGCTAAAATACCAGCTATGTTTCCCAGATCTTCCTACAAAACTGATCCTGAAAAAGGGAAGAGAAAAAGTTAGAAAGTGAAATAAAACATCTCTTCCTAGGAGGCTATTTGACATACATGAAAATAATTTAAGTGAGAGGAAAAGAGCCCTCATGCCATTGCATGTCCCTGGGTAAGGCTGGAAAAGACAAATCACAGGCTCCTGGGCTATCCTGCTGCAGGTGCATTTGACCCTTTTGCCCAAGCTGTATTTCATTAGTATATCTCAAGTAGGATGGGCTGCCAAATGATTCAAGCTGGATAAGATTTGCTGCAATGGAAAACTTGTATGCCTCTATGCCTCTCTAGTTGAAAAACCATTTGCAAAACTAGATTAGCAAATCATTTAGGTAACAAATAGGAGGAACTGGAGCTCCATGCCCACTCAGAAGGGTACGACACCATAGGAGTAACTGAAACATGGTGGGACACCTCAAATGACTGGGGCATCGCAATGGATGGTTACAAGCTCTTTCGTAAAGACAGGCAAGGTAGAAGAGGTGGAGGAGTTGCACTCTACATCAAGGAACACCTTGAATGTATTGAAGTCAACTATGGTGATTGCGACTGCTCTATCAAATGCCTCTGGGTTAAAGTCAAAGGGGTCATATCCAAGCAGGACCTCACAATGGGCATCTGCTATTGACCTCCTAACCATGGTGACAAAGCTGACGGAGCGATATTTGGGGCACTAAAGCAAGCTTCTGGCCAACAGAACCTGGTCCTGATGGGTGACTTCAGCTACCCAGACATCTCCTGGAAGAACAATACATCAGCTTGCATGTCATCTACCAAGTTCCTGGAATGTATAGAGGACTGTTTCCTGATACAAATGATAGAAGTGCCAACCAGGAAGGAGGCGCTGCTCGACTTGCTATTCACAAACTGAGAAAGCCTGCTTTGTAATATCTCCGTTAGTGATAGCCTTGGCTGCAGTGACCACAATATTGTGGTCATATTGAGGTCAGGATCCTGCTGAGTGTGCTGAAGGTCACCTCTAAGACAAGGGTTCTGGATTTTAGAAGAAGAAACTTCAGTGCACTCAGGGCTCAATTGGGAGGGATTCGATGGGAGGGTTCCATGGAATACAAAGGAGCTAGTGAGAGCTGGGAATTCTTCAAGAACTCTCTATTGGAAGCACAAAGCCAATTTATCCCCTACAAAGGAAAAGGAAATAAGCGGAGCAAGAGGCCCCCATGGCTCAACCATGACCTCCTGGGTCTACTCAAATCCAAAAGGGAAGCACACCGGAAATGGAGAAGTGGAGGATTATCCACCAAGAACTACAAGGTCATAGCCAGAGAGTGCAGAGACGCAGTCAGAAAAGCAGAAGCCCAATTTGAATTGAAACTGGCGGTAGACATAAAAAATAACAAGAAAGGGTTCTTCAGACATGTCAACCACAAGCAGAAGAAGAAGGAAAACATAGGCTCATTGTTAAACAGAAAAGGAGAATCAATCACCAATGATGCAGAAAAGGCAGAGGTCCTCAACACCTTCTTCACCTCTGTCTTTACCAGCACTGTAGGGTCCCAGGCTTTGGGAACAAAATTGCCAATTGAACCAAACACCAACCCCCCATCGGTGAAGGAAGAGTTAGTATATGAACTACTACAGGAGCTTGACCCCCACAAATCAATGGGCCCTGATGCCATCCATCTGAGGGTGTTGAGAGATCTTGCTGACATCATAGCAAGGCCGTTCTCCATAATCTTTGAGAAGTCATGGAGAATGGGAGATGTCCCAGAGGACTGGAGGAAGGCAAATGTTACCCCTATCTACAAGAAGGGCTCGAGGGAGGATCCAGGTAACTATAGGCCCATCGGCCTTACTTCAATCCCTGGAAAAGTTATGGAATGAATCCTCCTGGGGGCCATCACAAGTCAATCGAAGCACGTAATTGGGAAAAGCCAACATGGCTTCACTAAAGGCAGATCGTGCTTGACAAACCTGGTGGCCTTCTATGACAAAGTGACTTGCCTGGTTGACATGGGGCGGGCGGTGGACATTGTTTACCTGGACTTCTCCAAGGCCTTTGATACGGTCCCCCATAGTCTCCTCCTGGAGAAATTGATGTGTTATGGCCTAGACAAGTGGTCTGTGCAGTGGGTGGGGAACTGGCTGACAGGCTGCACCCAAAGGGCGGTGGTAAATAGCTCTTTCTCAAACCGGCAACCTGTCACTAGTGGAGTCCCCCAGGGATCGATATTGGGCCCAATGTTATTCAACATCTTCATAAGTGATCTGGATAACGGCATCAAGTGTAGCCTGATGAAGTTTGCTGATGACACCAAGTTGAGTGGGGAAGTAGACACTCCAGAAGGGAGAGCTGCTCTGCAGGGAGATTTGGATAGGCTGGAGGAGTGGGCCAGCAAGAACCTTATGAAGTTCAACAAGGAAAAGTGTAAGATCACGCCCCTGGGAAAACATAGTCCGGGAGTGCAGCACAGGCTGGGATCCACCTGGCTGGAGAGCATCTCTGTGGAAAGGGACCTGGGGGTCCCGGTGGACGTAAAGCTCAACATGAGCGAACAGTGTGCTGCTGCGGCCAAGAAGGCCAACAGGATGCTGGGTTGCATCAAAAAGGGCATTGCCAGCAGAGAGAAAGAAGTCATTATTCCGCTCTACTCGGCGCTTGTCAGGCCACACCTGGAGTACTGCGTACAGTTCTGGTCCCCGCTGTACAAAAAGGATGTGGACAGGCTGCAAGGGGTCCGGAGGAGGGCCACCAAGATGATCAGAGGACTGGGAAGCTGCCATATGAGGATAGGCTGAGAGAACTAGGTTTGTTCAGCCTTGAGAGAAGGAGGCTCAGAGGGGATCTCATCACCGTGTACCAGTACTTAAGGGGTAGTTACAAACAAGATGGAGACTCCCTTTTTACACAGAGTCACATGGAGAGGCCAAGGGGGAATGGACATAAGTTGCTCTTGGGGAGATTCCGATTGGATATCAGAGGGAAATTTTTCACAGTGAGGACAGTCAACCATTGGAATAATCTCCCCAGGGAAGTGGTTGACTCGGCCACGTTGGACACCTTCAAGAGTCGTCTGGACAGGGTGCTGGGCCATCTTGTTTAGACTCTGCTCTTCCTAGAAAGGTTGGACTAGATGATCCCTGAGGTCCCTTCTAACCTGTGAATCTGTGATTCTGTGATCATTGTTGCAAACTGGACTGTTACCTAAGAGCAGAAAATGCAAGGGGATTTGAAACTGCATTTTCATTTGTCACGCTTCTAAATAATTTATTGTACATCTCGCAATATATTGAAATTAAAACCTGAAGTATGACATAGAGTAAATAATTCAGAATGGCCCTTTCATCAGGTGTGAGCCAGGTTATTGATACTTCATTTGAGTTAGATAGACATCAATGTTAGCTCCTGCAGGGGATCTCTCAGTTGACTAATTTTGCTTGTGTTGGTACCAGTGAAATCCTCCTTTAGGCAGTCTGCAAACTCCTTACGCTTAGTACTCATTCAGTTCTCCTAATAAAATGACTGTAAGAAAGGCTTTCTGAAGCCTGAGAAGCAAGGGCAAATGACCTCATGTAAGGATGTAGCCTTGCATATACTTTAGAAGCAGCCATGCTACCTTAAGGGTAAGGCTGCAGGAATTGATCAAAACCTGATCATCTCCACTGCATATTGAAGACGCCCGAGAACCATGTGTACAGTACACAGCAGCAGCATAAACCAGTGCAGGAGTGTTATGTTATTTGCAGATTGATGGCACGTGCTTTCACATTGGCAAAATACAGGCATTACTGCAAAACTGTTTTTGTTATTTGAGATTGAAATCTTAACAACCAATTAGTATCTCATTAGGGTTCTATTTACATAGCTAATGAAGATAATTTATGAGGAAATAAAATATTTGAGACTACCCAGCAGTCAATTGACTTCAATGTTGGTGAAGCAGACAACCAACTGCATTTAGAGCTTCCTTTTTACAGGGATAATAGGGAGAACAAAAGGACATTAACCCACAAACAGAAAACAGCCTTCCTGGACCATGGTGGGAAGGGGTGACTTAAACCTCTCTGTGCCTCAGTTCCTGCTAACCAGGGGTAATGAGCTTTTCATTCCCCACACACTCTCTACATAGGGTACTGACAACTTCTGAGCAGAAAATGTGTGTAGTTTTCTTTTTATTTTTTTTCTTTTTTAATCTCTAAGAAAAGAAGGGGGGAGGTCATCAGACCTGTTTGAAATTTGTGGGTCGGTCTGGTTCAGCCCATCTCAGAGGAGGTTTATATGTTATTTTAGGTAATCCAGAGTTTACTGCAGGACAGGGTGAATTTGGCACTCCCATGTTTTGGGAAAGACTCACTGAACAAAGTTATTAGTTTCTGTAGTGAAAGATGGTATTTAGAGAGTGGGCCAGCACACCAGACCCCTTGGTGCTGCCCGTAGGCTTAGAATTACAGGGTTTACGAATGCCTGGAGGGCACTAGCTAGGTCCTTGGGAGCTGGGAAGAGGTCAATTATTTTGAATTTCGAGGGGTTTTAGCAGCTGTGGTCTTGTGGGACTGCAGCTCATGTTTGCAAGTAGCAGAACAGCAAGGGAATGGAGCCCCAGTCTCCCATGGCAGAGAAGAATCTAACAACAGCAGCTGTGAACTGTTGTTTTTGGTTTCCAGTGCCAGATCAGGAATTAATCTGGTAGGGACCTAAGCCTTGCAGCTAGTTCTGTGTGTGTTCACCAGAAGGCTCTACAGAACAAGCCATGACCCAGACTAGACTGATGTCTAGCACTGTGTTTCTGGCAGAGGAGAGAAACTTGTGTGACGCCGCACCCAAGTTCATTCTCACAGCCTCAGGAAGCAACTTTCTGAGGAAGACAGGGCTGTAGTTGGAGGTGTCCAGAGCAGTGCTTTGGGTGGCTGTGCTCACCTGTCTTGGCACTCAGGTGTTCACCTACTTTCTTGGGAGAACTGCTTTGAGGGGAAGGAAAATCTTTTAAAAGCAAGAGAAAGGAGGCACTTGTTTCTCATCAAAACCAAATATTGACATTTCCTGCCTGTTAAAACTTTTGTTCTTGAACCATTGTTAAGGAAAAATATTTACAAGCTTAGAACAAAATCTGGATTCAGAGCACCTGTGGGAATCATGGGAGACTGTCTTTAAGGAAAAGATACTGGGGTTTTGTCATGTTTTATCAGGGACTAGTCCCAGAAATGCCAAGATATTGTAGCAACTGTTTTTAGGATTGCCTAGGTCTTCAGCTGCTTTGCGTCAGTACAGTTTCAGCTGAGCTATACAAGTTCACTAGACTTAGACTTCATATTCCTCTCCAAGACTTGAGACAGGAACACTAAAAAGTTGCAAACCAAAGTTGAGCTAAAGCAAAAACTGTCCTCTCTTATATTGACACACATTCAGACCCAAAAGAAGCTATATGAAGCTATATAAAAATGTGAATCTGTATTTATGAATTGATTGTAATTATTAGCAAATTGCACTCTAGAGATTAAACCACTTGTAGAGGCAGTAGAGAACTTTCGTAGACCTTTGGGTGGACACAGGAAATTGAGTATCTAAGGATGACATGTGGACAATAAAAAGAGGAAATAAATGTATTAAAATCAGAAACAATCCATCTTCTTTCCCTCACTAATAACAACTCCTTGATCACTCATGGTCTTCCTGGGAAACACCTTGCTGAAGGTAAACATTTGTAGTGAGAGACAGATAATATAGTGGGTGATGACACCACACTTTATGAATGCCTCTGTGAGGAATATGTATGTGGCTGATGCTCACGGAGTGTGGAAATATTATCTTATCCCATCCTTTTCTTTTTGCATCCATACGTCCATGGGTGGAAGATGTTCTTCACAGCATGGAAGGTGGGTTCTCCGCCCCCACCATCACTGGTTAAAAAATAGTTTCAAGCTACGCTTCAACACACAGCACAGCGTGAAAAGTGTGTGTAGGCCTGGGATTTAACTGTGAGTTGGGATCCTAAATCTCAGTGTTAAGGGGCACCTGAGTGCTTTCTGCTCTGAATTGGGTCTCCATGGCTCCAAGGAAGCGCCTTTGTCAGAATATGAAACATTTTTCTCTCTGGTTGACTAATTCAGCTGCTGTAGGGATCCAGCTGGTGCTGTGCTGAAATTGTTTTCATTTACTATACGCTGCAACTTCTCCTTGGAAAGCTGCTGCTGCAGGAGAAGACACTTTCCCCTCATCTGCAGGAGGGTTTCAGTGAGATTATTAAACTTGTGCTTTGCTGGCTTTTCCCCCCTTTGCACTTACTTTAATGATGCTGCAGAAGCTCTTCATTCTCGTGCTGTTGCTGATCCAGTTGGTGCAGATAACATGGGCAGCATTCCCAGGGAGACTGGGTCACCCAGGAAGAGAAATCAGCATGGGAACATCACTCCTCTTTTTTCATACATCCATGTTCCTCCTCCCCCTGTCCTCTTATGTGCGTGTATGTGTCTCTCTCTCACACTAAAAAAAAAAAAGGGGGGGTGGAAGGCAACAAAGCTTTGAAGGCTTAAATCTCAGATGTGAGCTTACTTGAGCTTTTATTGCCCTTTTTTTTTAATCCAGAAAAGCTTATGTTCATTCAAAACGGTAATTACTTAAATCTAATTGGAACCATTTTATGTAGCTCCAGACTTATTGCTTGATCTCGATAATAAATGAACTTACAAAATATTTTTGTTAGTAAAGGAATTGTAGTTGGGCAGGCCAGATCATCAATCATGATTTCCTTCTGTAGGTCTAACATGAACCTCATTTGATTTTGAACAAAACAACGTGAACTGAAAAATTAGCTACTGTACCTTCAGCTATGGCAGGGAAGGGAATGTGGCTCCTACACATTTTTAAATCCTGGTTTACAAGTTAAAGATTTTCACTGAGATTTAATTATTAAATTAATTTACATCTCATTTAAATATAAAGGGGAGGAATGATTTGTAATGTAGAAGTTCCAACCAAGATCAGGACCCCACTAAGTGCGAAGTGCTGTGTAAGAGAGGGATTACTTTTCAGACAAACCAGCTCTTTGAACCTGTTTACTGCAGGAGCACTAGGTTTGGCATAAGAGATGGAGCAGGGCTAGGTGGCTAGGGCTGGGAAGGAGGTATCTGAAGGGAGGGATGGTGGCAGCCTGTGCTTTGATGAGCTGAGTTGTTTGGGACTGTGTTCTTGGCAGCCGGGCTTACTTCAGAAAGTTTTTGTGCTGAATAGAGGGCAGATGGAGAGAGGAGGGAAGGGTCCTTCATCTCCAGGATAGATCAGCCACTGGAAATGCAAGCCTCAAACCCAAACAAGGTGTTATCGAGCTGCAGCATATATGGGAGAAGTGGCTTTGCCTTGGTTGCACAGAAGCCCTGGGCACAGGTAGTGCTTAAGTGGAGATCACTGGTATCTTTTGCCCAGTTTATGGCTTGATAGTGAAGGAATAAAACTTGAATGAGGTTTGCCTGAATAATTGTCTGTAGTGGACAGATGATTGCTTTTGGGGAGGGATTTGGGGCAATGTGTTTGTCTTGTGAACTGGATAAAAACATATGTACTCCCATCACTGAGCTGTTTAAAAAAAAAAAACCCTGAGATAAAACCCTGCCTGAAGAGGTTGTGGTCACACATCCTCATCTGGCACCAGTGCTTTCTGCCAAGCCAGCTTCTCACCCCTTCTCCTCTTCCCCCTCCCCGGAGGTGCCTCTCCCCTTTTACCTGCCAGCAGAACAGCACATACAATTGCTCCCTAACCTGGTGTTAGCTTAAATGCATGGAGAAGTTTTATCCTAACTTGGAGTATATGGGGAGACCTGAATTAGGGAGTGGTTGTGCATGTGGAGGAGGCGCTAACTCTCAGCAAGGATGTAGGAAGAAAAGTCAATCCCTTTCCCTGCTCCCTGCAACCAGAACAGGGTTTATGGCTGTAGTATGACACCCTAATAAAGAGGATGAGAGTCACAAGTTGGGTGCCAGTTTGGACCACCTTGTGGTCCAAATGCAATGCAAAACTCCATTGGGGTGTGTGCCACTGCAGAGCTCCACAGATCCTGGCAAGCCTGTGCACAGTTTGCAGCAAGGATCCTTTGGCCCCTCTGTGGGAATGGCTGAGCACAGGGCTTGGCCCTGCAGGCGTCCTTGGGAGTCCTCTTGCCTCACCCTGGGATCCCACCCTGTTTCAGTCTGGGCCTGCCCCAGAGCTGCTCTCTGGATCATTGCAACTCTGCTTTCAAGTGGTTTCCCCTCTAGGGTGCTTTAAACGCTCTCTTATCAACAACTTCTATATAGATAAAAGGTGCGTTCAACAAGTGTATGAAATCACCGTCAGCTGACTGAAGTGATGACAGTGTTAATCTAGGTCCTGCATCCTCCTCGTGGTACCTGGGCAGGCAGAGGTAGGCATGGCCTTCGGCTACACCTGCACTGGTAAATAACGCAGTGCCTGGGAACATTTTGGGCCCAGTTAAAAGCCAGTGACTGGTTGCACTGTCAGGATACCTCTGGTATGCTTTTGGGCCAGGCCAAGAAGCTCTCTCCCAAATGGTTTCCAGGCGTAGTTTTTTCTAGCATTCCTGGGGCCATCCCCAAGCAGCACTTTGTGTTCAGCCACCCTGGTGTGGAAGCTAGCAGTGAAGCAGGCTTTTCCGTGCCAGCTCTGTGCCCAGGAATGTTCTCAGGTGCACTTAATTTACTAGTAGAGATGTCGCCTTAGAGGAAGAGATATAAACAGGGTTGTGGGTCTAGCTTGCTCCCATGGAATTTTGCCCTGGGCTTTGGAAGAAGAGAATTTTGCTTCTCTGGAAATGCAGTGGGCCCAGGAGGAACATGGAGTGATGTGCTGTGGGAAGGAAAGGTGGGAAGGGAAGAGGAGGGAGTGGGGAATATGATCCATTTTTCATCTTTGAGCTTGGGCAGTGATACGGCAGGTTGCTGTGGTATTGTTGGACCTGGTTTTCTCGTTAATGCCCTAAGGTGGGTGTAAATGGCTCTTTCAACACAGATGAAGGAACACTTGCAGTTTTGATAAACTGGGGAGAAACTAGGGACACTCTGCCCCCTGAACTCCAGTTTCTGGCCTGAAAGCCTTGCCTTGTGTTGGCTTTGCAAGCCCAGCATGGTGTCTGAAGCCTTCCAAGCTGCAGGTGCCAACTTCCAAATGCCCATGCTATGCGCCACTGGCCTAGTAAGGGTGAGATAGAGATTCACTTCCCCACAGTTAACTTAGGGTTTCATTTTCCTCCTTAAGACAGGATCCAACGCTGAGGTTTCTTCTGCTTTTAGGTTGTGAAATATTACAGTAAGAGAAAAGCTCTAAAGCCCCCTCATTTGGGTGGGTTATTTAGCCTTTCCTGGTTTTATTACATTGGTTATATCGAAGTAGTGGTATTACAAACCCTTTTGTCAGTAGCAGGGCTAATGAAGGGATTGCCAGGAGCAGTTATACCCCTCTTGAGGGACACTGAAAAATACTATTTCTCTGAACGCAATGGGGATATTCCTTCTGCTGAGCTGCTGCTCTGCTTAAAAGTGTTTAATTTAAATGATCACCATGTGGCAGTTCAGAAGCTGCCTTTCCACATGGGGTTTTGGGAAAGCCATAGAGCAGATCAAAAGCCAAAGAAATGGACTTCAGACCCTAAAGCTAACTGCTGCAATGTTGAGCTGATATCCAATATGTTGGGACTGACAATGCACCAGAATATCGGCAGCATCTGTTTGAGTTACTTAGGTAGCTTGTATACATTCTTTGCCTGCAGAATGGATAAACTGGGCAGCTTAGTGCACCAGGGCAACTTCCCCTGAGCTGTAAGGCTAAACACGTCAATGAAGACCTCAGTTCCTGCCTTTTGCTATTGCTTTGGAATTCGTAGCAAAAGCAACCAGTTCTTGTTAGATATAGACACACATATAGCTCGTTGCAGCAATACAGCTGAGATGTGCAGTCATTAGAATTCACATGCACAGTGGGCCAGTACAGGGCCCATGTGCTACTTTGCCCAGATTTAGTGGCCTAACTTACGTGATACATGGGAGCTACCCTAGCTCTTCTATACAGCGGGGTTTTTCAATCTGACAACCTACAAGGCTTGTTACAGGAGAAATTTTTCAAATAGAAGCTGCCATCATGATCTGGTGTAGAGGAATTTTGTACTTCTAATGGAATTAGAATTCATTATTTCTAATGAAATTAGAATTCATTATTTCGAATGAAAGCAAACATGTAAAGTATGTCTACAGCTGCCTGAACACACATGGTAATGTGGTGCAAATGGCATTCAGTCAGGCTTAGCTGTGAAATCACTTTGGCTTAAGAGAAGTAAACCTTTATTTTATTGTATGTATATGTTTTCATTTGGAGAGTGTGTAGAAATGCTTTTTTACAGTTTTGGCCCTGGTAAATTCAGCTTGTTTTATCAGAATGTGTCCAATATTATGAATGAATGGAAGGAAAGAAGGAAAAAATAATATTTACATATTATTACAGTGGTGTATTTTTTCAATTTATCAAAATTCCTTAATATTAATGTCTGACACTTTAGAAGTTGCTTAGGGAAAAAATAGATACAAAACAGTCTACTTTTTATTAAATTTATTTTGTAAGGAAACTATTTTCCCACCAGCTGCAGAAATGAATGTCACAATTGATTGTGCAACTTGGAATTTCAGTTTTCCACTGGTATGGAGAGCATGGCCCTGATTTTTCAAGGGTTTACTCATAGACTTAATTTTTAGGTCCTCAGGGTTCTTCCTACACTGTGTGAGCATCTGAACGAGGACTTACAGAATCTGTTCAGCCTGTTTAAAATTATCTGAGGTAGCAATTTTGGGCTTGCGGTGATCTTGATTCCCTGATTCATGCGCTGGCTGCCTTTTCTGGCAAACAAAGAGGGGCAGGAGAAATTTTGGGGCAGTTCCTTTTTCTTTTTCAAAAGGCAGTGGCTGTCAGGGCTGTATGCAGAGGCTTGGGATGTGCACAGGGGAGCAGAGAGCAAGTGAGAAGGTCAAAGGTGCAAAATAAATGGAGTTTATTCTGTGGTTCCCAGCTTGTTTGTTTGTTTAGTATTTTGATTTATTTGAAAGGAGTTTATTCCATGGCTGATTAAAGGAATGTATTCAATGTTTAGTATACTCACGTTAAGTGGATGTGAATGTTTACTGAGTCTATACACATGAATACTGTATAGAAAACAGAAAACATAAGAAAGAGCAAACCTCCTACACTAATACAATGCCAAGGCTGCATAAGTCCAGTTAGAGGATGCAGAATTGATGGGAATAATGGAATTAATCATTGGGCAATGCTGCACATCATGAATGTTTTATGGTACTGCTTTTTCAGCCTGACCCTGAACTGGCTGAAGGACATACTTAGTTTTACAAGCACGTAAACTAAGGGTAGATAGATAGGTCATTGCAAATTTCAGAAAAAAAGTAGGAAGGTAGTTAAAAGGTATGAAGGAATGCAAAGGTTGGCCCTGGCTTCCCCAAAGTGCTAAGCAGATTGGCTGTTCAGCACCCATCCTGCAGTGGGGCCTGAAGAAGAGAAAAGGGGAAGAGGTGATGGCACAGCAGGTGAGGTAATTCACTGTGTGCCTCTGCTAAGGTGACTGATCCAGCTCAGGAACAAATCTATGTTGATACCCTCACCAGTATCTTTATTGTCCTGACTGAGGTTGTAAAAAACCCTCTCTCTTCTGTGCAGTTTGACTTTTACAAGATCAGAGATTTTTCTGTAGTTGAATGAGATTATTATATTCCTGCTAGGATTTATGGGTTGCAGTAAGAACTGTGGACAAGGCACTGCAGGAATTCATCAGGAAGCTATTGGGTAATAGATCTGGTATTGGGCTTTTCAAAAATGTTTACATGAGCTAAGTACTTAACATCTTACTGAAGTTTTGGGATTTTAACCCCAAAACTGTATCTAACCTGATTCTGTGTCATTGAAAATCTTCGTGTGACTTATGTAGATCTTTGGGCCCCTGTATACCTCAGTAGAAGAACAGCTGTTCACCACGGCTCTCTGCCCCCTTTCCACTTCTGTAAAATGGAGGTAGCAGTTCTTCCTCCTCTTGGAGAGGAAGGGGAAGGCTGAATACAGGAAGAGCACTATGACTTTGGGGCTACAGATGTTCCGGGGATAAATGATACCTTGAAGCAGTTCAGCATGTGCCGCTAATAATTAGTTTTTGAAACTTCGAGCGTGCTCTCTGGAACACTCCAGAGGGAGCGCTGCAGTGCTGGAGCAGGCAAGAGCCAGGAGCAGGCGAGACCCCTCCCAGTCAGTAAATTTTGTAGCAGACAAGCAACAAGCTACCATGGAAAAGTTACAGGGTGGTGGTTGAACAGAGACCTGTGCCCATCAGAGATTCTCTGGAAACTGGGCAGATCTGGGAACAAGGGATGTAATTGAAAGCAACTTGGAAATAGCTTTACTTCCACTATGAAGCAGGTGCAGCAGCTGATCACTTGTGCTGAGCACATGCCATGGAGCAGGCACAAAGCTTTACTATTACTTTCTGTAGTTCTGTCTAGTTTTAAGAGGATATTTAAAAATTGGAATGATAATGACCTGAGAAAACATGACTTTACACCAGAAAATAAAATTGCAAGCATTCATTATCAAAGGCGTACTGGCAAAGAAGTGTTAGAGAACAAGAATGCCTGGTGATGCAATATTTTTCATCCTGCAACTGAGCACAGAAAACCTTTTCATATGCCCTAAATCTGCAGCTACAATAAAGCCTTCATACAGACAATCTGCTTAAACAGAACGCCACGCTTGCCTTTAATTGCAAAACATTATCCCATTTCACTGCTGAAATATGCACTTCTTAAGGCAATATGCGTAACTTTATATTATCCTCCATTTTACTTGACGTCAATATCTCTGCAGTGATGAAATTATAAGCTCCTGAAGTGGACCATCTATGACGCAGCCATTTCTCTTTTATGTGGGGGAACACCCTCACCTCATTGTCTTCCTAACAAGACTTATATAATTAAAAAATCCCTCTTTGCTCCAAATCTTCTGACCGGAATAGTCGGCATCCCTGCCTCTTCATCACTTAAACATGTGAGCCTGTACCACAGAAACCAGTATGAATTTTGCCACTGTCTTTAAGGCAAGACTGAGCCCTGGGATTCCAGATATTTGAGATTACTATTGGCATTAACCTAGTATTTAGCCTGAAACAACAGCAGTGCCTAACTCTTAGTGCTTTTACTTGAAGGTCTTGCAGGGACTTACAAGTGGGGGTCAGCACGATCATCCCCATTTCCAAGGTGGGAAAACTGGAGCACAAAGGGAAGAAAAACAACACTTCTAGTGCTGGGAAGAGAATTGAGTCTCCTGAATCTTAGTTCACTGCCTCTTGCACCTCCCTAGCCTGACAGTCTGTGACTGTTCATACTGCATGTAATGAAATGTACGTAAATGGTGGTGGCACCTGGGAATCTGTTCAGTGATGGCCCAGTTGTTCTCCAGGCTCTACAGAAGCATTATGGCATTTTTTTACCTCTTAAAGATAAAAGCCACAGGTCAAATACTGGATTTTGAAATTTGGAAGTTTGTAGCATCAAGGGGGAAACAATAAAAAAAAGCTATCATGTTAGCCTCCCTCTTTCCTCTTTTCCCAGCAGTTGTGTTACACATTGTAGGACTTTGTCTTAAAATGTAAAAGTTGCACAGCCAGGTGAACTGATTATTTGCAGAGGTAACATTGTGATAAGCAACTGTGACCATTCACTAGCAATGGTGACATACTGGAAATATAGAAAATACTGGGTCTGCATTGTATTTCCTGATAAATTCCGATTTCCCTGCCACTATGACAGAAGGAAAGCTGAGATTTGATGAATGAAATTGAGACTCACTGTGAAACAGAGGAAGAGCTTTGAAGAGCTGCCAGATTTCAGCAAAGGTGAATAAGAAAGAAATAGACATTTCTGAATAAACTGCCTTTCCCCTCTTCAGAAACAAATCACCGTCTTGTAAATTATCTTCTCAGGTGAGAATCCATCCTTCATGGAACAGGAGACAGGCTGCGCAGCAGAGACAATAGATGTTAGAAGACAAACCACCAAAAGACAAATAAGTCTTCAGAAACAGTATTAAGTAATATTTTAAAGAATGGCCACACATCATGTTCACACAGATGTCAACAGGAAGCACAGTTCAGGAACAGAAAAGCTTTCAGATAATCTCCACCTGCTATGAAGCCAAAACCTCAACATCACTAACACATCTTAACTCATTTTCGTAAGTTGCCCCTCCAGCATTTGATGCTGTACGATGTATATGTTTCATACTTTAGCACAGATTTTTGTCAAGAGGGTTATTCACTAAAATGCGCAACATCTATAAAAAACTCACTACTCAATATTTAATGTATCTCATACCTGTCTTATCCAGGGGACAGTAGTCTATAGTGGGAATTTTCAAAAATGCTCAGCATTGGTCTAACTGGTCTGCTGAAATGAGTAGTGAAACTGTTTACTATTGACATGCATAGAGCGATGAGAGTGTTTCTGCAGACCTGCCTCTCTAACTGGACCAGAAATTAGGTCATTTTGTTACAGATTACAAGTTACAGTCAGAGACCCTGGTGAGCATTCCTCATCTAGGTCTTCCAGCTGAAGTCTTCTGCCCCTAGCCATCAACAACAATAGCTGCAATTTAACCAGGTTGGAAAAAAAGACGCTATGTGGTGGCAGTATATAAATGTGATTTGGTGTAGTATTTGTAAGAAGAAAATGCTGGGGGGAAAAAAGACTTTCTTCTTTCCCCCTGTAGCCTTTGAAAAGGACTCTCACTGAGTTGTAAAACCACTCCTTTTTTTGATACTTTTCTATAATTTTCTTAAGAAAACCTAACAATACCTGAAGTTGATATCTATCAGCTGTGTTTGGGTCCTGGAAAGAAACACCTGGATCTGAAACCTTAGCAGCAGGTGCCACTAGTTGACTATTTTCTGGCTCAACACCTCTCAAAAAACCCCTACTAAACAAAAAAAAAACCCTCACAAAACAACAAAACCAAAAAAAAACCCAAGGAAAAAAAAAAGTGCACATGGGAAAGAAGAAAGAAATTAATCAGTCAACTCTACAAAGTTCAGGAGCAGGGAAATAAAGTTTCACAATGGAGATGAACAAATATGCACAGTCAGGTTTCCTAAAACCCTACGTCTGTAGCAGATCATTTCAGCGTAAATGGCGGTTTCTGTCTCTGGCAGGGGTTTAGCTGAAGAGCAGGCTTGATCTGAAAAGTAACTCTGTAAAATGAAGTGACATTGTGGGAGCCCACCACAATGGGGCTAGATCTTTAGCTGATGTACCACTCAACTCCTCAATTGCACGGAGCTTATGGGGAATTGCAGCACCAGGAACTGTGGCCACTTGGGCTGCAGTTTCTTTATCTCAGGTGCACTGCTGCATCTGAAGGGTGGGAAGGGGACAAGGGCGTTATACCTGCTGCAAAGGCTCATTTGGGGAGCTGGAAGTCTGGGTGGGCATGTCCAGGTGTGTTTGGGCTCCGCAGACCAAGTGCTGTATTCATTATAACTAAATACACCTGTCTCTAATGCTCTCCATCATGATAAAGATGCTCCTCAGCTTGTGACCTCAGGTGCATTGATGCTACAGATGCAGTGGGAGCAGGCCTGAACACAGTATGCAAAGGCAGTGGGCTCTGCAGAGGGGTGTTTAGTTGATTGTTGTGCTGATGAGGCACAACCCATAAACAGACCTTCATGGATGATGCTTTGAGGGCCTATTTTCCCATATTCACCAGGGCACTGGCTGAAAGGGAGCTAGACCCACCTTGGTGAGAAATCTCTGCGAGGGGCAGGCAGCATGGGGAAGGTGCTGGGGCATGGCTGAGGTTCTGGCGTGGGTGCCAGTGCATTCAGGGAACATGTTCTAAGTGCTTCAGTGTTGTCTTTTGGGACCTCATGGAAAGAAGACAGGAAGGCAGAGTCACTGCCTCAGCAGCTCCTGTTCTAAACAGATTGAGAAATCACAAACTAGAAGGGGAAATGTGTTTTATGGCCACGAGAATGGAAGACTGTGAAAGCCTATTTATATTTAAAAATCAGAGAGGGGACAAACCTACAAGACCCTCTTGGTATCAGGTCAGAGTATATGTGGGCCTTCAGAACAAGGCCATGAAGATGTTTCTCCCTTGAAAGGCTCATCATCCTAATACAGAAAGCTCCTAGAGATAACATGGAGCTGGGCATAGAGTACAGCCTATGCTCCAGGCACAGTGAATAAGTGTTGAGGCAAGAAATGACTTTTTCCTGGCATGACCCACTACAGATTGAACTGGAATGGCAATTAGAAGTTGAAGTGCTCATTTAATGTCAGTGATGTGTAAACTACGTTGCCATTGTTATTTTAGTGCTGATTTACATAATTGGCATACCCTGAAGTCACACTGCACACACTTGCAGTTCATGCTAAAGACTTGCAGGAAGTAATAAAATTAAACATTATCTGTGCTGGAATGCAAGGGAAAAGTAACTAAACTTTTGCAGGATTTCACCTTGCTCTGTGCCACCTCTCCCTCCAGATGCGTGGCAGTGAGTGAAAAATCAGGTTAACAAGTGTTGGGAGCTGTTGGTATGAAGGAGCCTTACCAGCTCTTTAATTACACTGGTGTAGTTCTAAAGTGGTTTGTTACACTGGTATGTAACTCCCTGTGTGAGCAGTGACAATTTGCCAGTATAGCTGAAGTTGCTCTAATGTGATAGGAAAACCAAGAGAAGAAGGTCCACCGGAGAAATCCTTCCGGTGCAAATGTGCTGAATCCCTGCCTCAAATCGGCGGTTTTCCTACGTTGAAAAGCCCTAAGATGGAGGGAAAAGGCCGCTCCCAAAGGAGGAGCTGGTAATGGAGCTGTCTCAGTTGTTATTGCTTTAAATCCTCCTCCGCAGTAATTCAAGGTGTCAAAGGCTGTCTGTGTCTTTTGCAAATGAAGCCCCCGAGAGGTATTTGGAAGAGGAGGTGCAGCACAGGGCGCTCACCCTGCCAGGAAGTAGCCTGGGCTAGCACCGGGACCCCTGCTAATGATGGTGTGCCAATGCCTTCGGCTTTGATGAGGACCCTAAATTGCTAGGTATCACATACCTATGCAGGAAGGGCCAGGCCCTACCGCAGAGCCCAAGCAGGCAAACAAGAGATGGGGCAAAGGATGCATCCCTACCCACGAATTCCTAAATTCTATGGGGACCAAGAGATTTGCTGATATCAGCAAAGAGAGTGAGGGATGTAGGGAGGATTGGGAGCCCATTCCTACTGAGCACAGCCCTGCCTCCTTCACCCCATCCTCCTCTGGGCCCGTGGGCAATGCTGGGCACGTGGTGGGCAGTCGAGGCTGCAAACCCAGGGGTTGCCGGCATGGTCATGGCTGGGCGCCCACCCCACAGGCCCCGGTCTTGGTCCCGCAGGGAGCGCCACTCGGCCCCGGGGCAGGTGCCGGGAGGAGGCGAGGGACCTGGAGGACTGGACGAAGGTGGTTTGCGATGGGGTTGCCGTTTCGGGGCCGGAGATCCGCCGCATTTCCACCACTGGAGGGCAGCCACATCTTCAAAAAATAATTAAGAAAAAAAAAAAAAAAATCAACAAACGCAAATCCAAACCCTCTGCCGGCCGTGCGAAGTCCGGGGACTGAGCCCGCAGTCGGATGAACCGCAGCAGCCCTCCGGGAGGAAATTCCTCCCGAGACTGGACGCTTGGCTTTCGGGAAGGAGAGTGAGGAAACCCTCCGGGTTTCTAGCCCCACGCCCGGGACGCGGGATGCCCCGGCGGCAGCGGGCTCCCGCGCGTTGCTGCTGGTGGGGGTAGAAAGATAAAGAAGTATATATATTTTTTTTATTTTTTTAAAAAAACCCGCCTTTAAAGCGCCGGGATTCTCCCGATACCTTACGTGACCTTCACACCTTACCGCCCCGGTGGCAGTCCCGGCAGTCCGGGGCACGGCGCTAATCCGATTTGCGGCGGCGGAGCCCGGGAGCGATCGGGGGCCGCACAATGGATCATTGTTCGGCCTGGCCCCGCGTTCCGACACGGGCGACTGTGCCCGATCCGGCGGCGGGGCACGGTCGCCCGTGTCGGAACGCGGGGCCGGGCCGGCGGGCGCTTCCCCGCACCGGCTGCCGCGGCTTAACGGGCCGGGCCGCCGTCCCTCCATCCCGGCGCGGCGGCACCGCGACCCGGGCGGGCGGGCGGGCGAAGGAGGGAGGGAAGGAGGGAGGGAAGGACCGAAGGAGGGAGGCGGCGTCTCCTTTAAAAGCCGTGCGGGGCCGCAGCCCGCTCCCACAGGGCGGCTGTGATTGGCGCGGGCCAGCGAGCCTCCGGGGTCGTGACATCGCCGAGCAACAAAAAGACCCGGCGGCGGCGGCGACCGGTCACCCCCGGCCATGGTGCGGTGCGGTGCGGGAGGCGGGCAGGCCGGTGGGGCGCCCGGCGCAGTCCCCTAGCGCTGCCGGTCCCCCAGCGCGGCCGCTCCACGCGGGCCGGCAGCAAGCTACTCCCCACCCTTTTTCTGGGATTTTTTTTTTGGTGTTTTTTCCCCTCCTCCCTCCTTTCTTCTTTCTTTTTAAGGGAGCGGAGAAAAAAAGTCAAGCTTCATCTTAATGTTGCTGCGGGAGTCTCAGTAAATGTCCATCTGTCTGGTACGGGTGATGCAAAGGACATTTTTAAAAGGAGCCTTTTAACTCCATAGACACATAGGGACCCATTCACGGGCAGGCACACGCACACACACGCGAGGAGGAGGAGGAAGAAGAAGCAACAACTTTTCGATCGCTGCTTTTAAAAGGGAGAAGCCCTTCCCTGGCCGGGACTTGCCTTCTCCTCCAGCTGCTAAAAGTATGTTTCTGAGGCGGACTGTACTTCAGGGAACTTCTATTTTCTGCTCGGCAGCTGTAGAGGAGCAGCAGCGAAGTTTGGAGTAACACCAAGTGATGCGGGAAAAACACCCCGAGAGCAGAAAACCCTCCTGCAGACACAACCCCTGCTGCTGCACACAGGTATAACTCCGGCGGTCGCAGATCCGCTGAAAGCCTTCCCCGCAGGATGACTCCGTGGGCCACGGCGGAGGTGCTAGCGCTCTGGAAGAGAGCGGGGGGACGGGACGCTAATCATAACAATTATAATAATAATAATCCAGCGCAGAGTTTCACGGGGAGAAGAATATCCTGTGGGTTTGGCTAAGGACGTAGCAGGATTTGTACTTTCCTCCTGCCCCTTCTTGTACTCCGCCGAGGGAAAATAGCTTCTCTCCCTTGGGGGAAGCGGCCGAGCCCCGGCGCGGGGGAAGCGGAGCCCGCCCCGAGCCCCAGCTGGGCTCGGCTCAGCTGGGCTTGGCTCGGCTTAGCGCAGCATGCAGGGCGGGCGTGGGGGGTGGAAGAAGCACGGGGGTCGGGACAGGGTGGGACGGTAGCTTTGCACGTCGGCTGGGCAGCCGCCCCTTCCCTCCCCGGGCAGTTGTCCCCGCCGAGCAGTCCCGGTCGCGGTCCCGACAGGAGGCCCGGGGCGGGCGCACACCTGCGCCCCGGCGAGGGCAGCGGCCCGGTCCCGGCGGTGTCCCCACCGCCCTGACAACGGCCGCCCCCTTCTCCCCTTCACCTCCCCGCTCCTTTGTTGCGGATCCCCCCGCCCCGTCCCGTCCCGCCTCGCTCCCTTTGATCTCCTGCCACGGGGATTTTCCTGCCTCGCTCCGCCGCCCGCCGAGCACCTGAAGCGGCCCGACGGGGGCCCCGCAGGGGGCTTCTCCGCGCCCGCCCCGCCGGCCACGGCCTGCGCTTCGCCTCGCTCCGCCGCGGGGGCCAGGCCGGGCTCCGGGGTGGGACCCACCTGCGGGCCGTCCCCGTGTATGTCGTCGTGTCCCCTGTCCCGTCCCCCCCCCGCTCCCCCGGCGCGGTGTCCCCGCTGACTGCCTCCCATCGCCTCCTCCTCCTCCGCGCAGGTTGATCATGGTTGCCGCCACCCGCTCCCTCCTGGCGCTGCTGCTCTGCCAGGTGCTGCTGGGCGGCGCGGCCGGCCTCATGCCGGAGGTGGGACGGCGGCGCTTCAGCGAGCCGGGCCGCGCCGCCCCGGCCGCGCAGCGCCCCGAGGACCTCCTCAGCGAGTTCGAGCTGCGCCTGCTCCACATGTTTGGGCTGAAGCGGCGTCCCAGCCCCAGCAAGGACGTCGTCATCCCTCCCTACATGCTGGACCTCTACCGCCTGCACGCTGGCCAGCAGCTGGGGCAGCCGCAGGCCCTCGGCTACCCTCTGGAGCGGGCCGCCAGCCGCGCCAACACCGTCCGCAGCTTCCACCACGAAGGTAGGGGAGGGGGCCGGGGGTGGGTGGGGGGCCGGGAACGGGCTCCGTGCACGGCGGCCCCGCGGAGGGGAAAGGGGAGGGCCGGAGGAGGAGCGTCGGGGCGGATTCCTCCCCGGGAGCGCCTGGGCTCGGCAGCCGGTACCGCGGGGTTCGTTCAATTCAACGGGGCGGCGGTGTGCTTGCTTCCAGCCCGCTGTGCTTCCAGCGCTCCGGCTGCAGGCTCAGGCTTTCTGCTCCGGCGCGCTTGCTCTGCCAACCTCTCTTTGCCCCCTCCCCTCTCCCTGCGACGGGAGGCTCCTGTTTTATTTACTTTTTTTTTTTTTTCCCGCTAAACCAGAGCGGACCCGCATTAAGCGTTCCCACAGATAAGTTTTCTTCTGCGAGGCTAAAGAGCAGGGAAGTGACCATAATGTACGGCTGAGCCAGGGCCGCTGCAGAGGTTTCTAATCCTTATCTAATCCCCGTGAGAGATCGATGAAACGATCAAATCGTGGGCTCTCCCCACCGTCAAGGAGCAGTTTAGCCTGGACCCACACTACGCCTTCTCAGCCGTCAGCGCCTAGGCTGGTAAAAGCCCTGCGGCCGGGTTTCAGCTCTCACCTGCAGGTAACCCAGCCAAATGCAGAGCGGGGTGCGCAGTAGCCCCTCCACCCCTCCTCTCCTGTGGCCCACCGAGGCAGTGGACCCTCTGGGACAGGCCCTTGCTGAGCAACTGGGTGCATTTCCCAGCTTACAGAGCTGAAACAGTCACTGCGGAGTTAGCTATGGCACGGGTAGGCCCACGGAGACAGTGGCACTCATATCGCTCGCGTGCTCTTTGGGAAACGTTTCCCTGAGTTGTAATCGTTCCTGACTGCTAGTCTCTGGTGCTGGTGTGCAGTGGCCTCACTGTAAAAGTAATGAAAATGCAGTTTATCCATGCTTTTAATGTGAAAATGTGTTGATGAAAGAATTCATTAGTATTTAATGTTTTGGATGGGTAAAGGAGGTGACCTCGGAGAAAGGGAGGTGCCATTTAGTGGAAAGCCTTATCGTGAGACAGGAGATGAATGATGAAATGTAACCTCTCATCGACTGTATTTCCCCGTGTGGAAAGCAAACACCTAGCAGTGAGTGGGGAAAAGCCAGTGCATGGGTCATTCACGTTACACTGACGCATGGTAGGCAAGGACCTGAGCAAAAGAGGAGCTGAAGGGGCAAAGTTTATAATTTTTAGACAAATGTAAAAATCTGCAGTATCGGGTAGTCACACTGTTACAGCAAAGACTGTTTATGACATAAAAGCTCTTCTCTAATTTTCACAAAGTTTAGAAGAAAATCTGTGTGTCTGTTTTTTTTTTTTTTTTTCCCTGAGTTCTCACCCTGTGGTAGTGGCTTCATGAAAGCAGAAGTTTCTCTTGTGCCCACTCAAACATCTGCATATTTACAAATATTGGCCTGGTCCTGAAATACCCTGAAGCTGAGCCTGACCTTATGCAAAATGTTGTATGGGAATCAATAGGGAATCATTACATGACTAAGAACTGCTAACAGCAGTTATGGCTTCCCCTCAGAAACTGAATGTTTCTCCAGGATGCTTAGTACAAAAGTTTAAAACCCATGATTTAAGAGAGATTTGTTTTGGCAAATAGTTTTAAATTCGTTGATGTCTGTAGCAATGATGTACTACTTAGCAACCCTAGATAAATTTTACTCCCTCTGAAGCTCCATTCAATTATTTGTTGACTGAAAGGTAAGAATGACATGAGCTTTATTTAGTGACTTTTAAAATTTTGTTTTTGTGCTTGTGTCATTTTGAAAACCTGTTGTTCAGAAATTACTTTGTTTCATTATTCCTTTACCATCCACCCCTTTTTAGCGGTTGAACCTTCCTGCCATTCTTTATGGCCCTTTTGGTTAAATATTAGGCATGCTTTGTAAAGTGCCCTTACAGATGTTGAGTTTACCATCCTTAATTAAGATATGAAATCTGTACGTTAAGATTTAAGTCACCTAAATTGTGGAGTGACATTTTTCAGAATGGAGTTCAAGGGACTGTTGTTAGAGCCATATTCTTGAAAAAAGCAGAAATGCAATCGTTACCCTAAGTCCTCAATCAGTTTTAATGATGCTCATCAGACCCATCAGACCCCTGCTAACTATAGTGTTGAGTTTTCTTGCTAATGTCCTGGAATTCCAAAATAATTCTGCGTGTTTCTTGCCGCTTATTATAACCACCTGGAATGCAAAGGGGCAGCAGTATTCAATCAAAATGCATAACAATAAATGAAGCATTCTTCACTTCGTGCTATACATGCTTGCATAAAGAAACAGCAAGATGAGGGAGATGGTATTTTCTGCCTGAAAGTCTTTCAGACCTTTTATGTCACGTGTGTTAACTGTCATTTGAAAGTTGCCAGCAGCAGACTATCTGAGGAGTTTGGTTGCTTGTCTCAGTTGCTGATTTCTTTCTTTCTTTCTTTCTTTCTTTCTTTCTTTCTTTTTTTATTTTCCCTGTTTAATCAAAATAGAAGTTTTGGAAGAACTGCCAGAAACAAGTGGGAAAACAGCACGGCGTTTCTTCTTTAATTTAACTTCCATTCCTAATGAGGAGTCTATCACCTCAGCTGAACTCCAGATTTTTCGGAAACAGGTGCACGGAGGTTTTGAGAACAGCAGCAGCTACCATCACCGTATTAATATTTATGAAATTATAAAGCCAGCCACATCCACCTCTAAGGACCCTGTCACAAGACTTTTGGACACCAGGTTGGTGCATCATAATGCAAGTAAATGGGAAAGTTTTGATGTAACACCAGCTGTTTTGAGGTGGATTGCACATGGACAACCTAATCATGGGTTTGTGGTAGAGGTGGTTCACTTGGACAAAGAGAACAGTGCCTCCAAGAGGCATGTTAGGATTAGCAGGTCTTTACATCAGGATGAAGATAGCTGGTCTCAGCTCAGGCCATTATTAGTAACGTTTGGGCATGATGGCAAGGGACACCCGCTTCATAAAAGAGAAAAGCGTCAAGCGAAACACAAACAGCGTAAACGCCACAAATACAGTTGCAAAAGGCATCCGTTATATGTGGACTTCAATGATGTGGGGTGGAATGACTGGATTGTTGCCCCACCGGGGTATAGTGCCTTTTACTGCCATGGGGAATGTCCTTTTCCACTGGCAGATCATCTAAACTCAACAAACCATGCCATTGTTCAGACTTTGGTCAATTCAGTGAATTCCAAAATCCCCAAGGCTTGCTGTGTGCCGACAGAACTGAGTGCTATTTCCATGCTCTACCTTGATGAGAATGAAAAAGTTGTATTAAAGAACTATCAAGATATGGTTGTGGAGGGTTGTGGGTGCCGCTAACACAGCAAATATATAAGACAAATAGGAAAAAAAAAAAGAAAAAAAAAAAAAGAAAAGCTGACACTTTAATATTTCCCAATGAAGACTTTATTTATGTAATGAAATGGAAAGAAAAAAAAACACAACTATTTTGAAAATATATTTATGTCTACGAAAAAGTTGGGAAAACAAATATTTTAATCAGAGAAGTATTCCTTTAAAGATTTTAAATGTATTTTAGTTGTACATTTTATATGGGTTTAACCCCAGCACATGAAGTATAATGGTCAGATTCTTATTTTGTATTTATTTACTATTATAACCACTTTTTAGAAGAATAGCTAATTTGTATTTATATGTAATCAAAAAGAAAAAAATATAGGGTTTGTACATAATTTTCCAAAATTGTAGCTGTTTCAATTGTGTGTATTTAAGTTGAAAAGAATACATGGAAGGTTACTATGGCAAAGTGCATAGCACATTTGCTTTCTGCTGTGCTACTGTTAAGGTCACAAGTTCAAGTCCAGAAAAAAGTGGATAATCCACTCTGCTGACTTTCAAGATTATTATATTGTACAATTCTCAGGAATGCTGCAGGGTGGGCTGTCCAATCCATGAGAACTGGCATCCTCTTTAGGTGGAACATTTGGATAAGAACCAGACATTGCTGATCTAGTATAAATACTGCTATTCCCAACTAATTTGCAGTGTGAATATAAGAAGGGCCAATAGAGATCCTGCGGGAGGTGGGGGTGGGGGAAGACTGAATCCTTTCTAGACCTACAGAAAACTGAATGTTTGATGTTTCCTTTAAAAGTCCTTCCTTTAAAAGTCCTGGCCAAATATAAAATAATAAAAACTAAAATGTCATCCTTTTTTTTTTTTTTGTGGTTATGTATGCTAAAGAGGAATAATTATCTTATTTGTACCGGCCCTTGTCTTTAACAGTTTGAGAAGTATTGCATGCTTCCTCACCTCAGATGAGAGCTCACTTCTGTGGGGAGTTATAGTGAAATTAATCTTCAATTTTTGCCCTACATACAGCAAGCTGTTGTCATATGCAGGATCCTATCTAACCTCAGCTGATGGCTTTGTGGTTTTGCAGATTAGCTTGTCTTCCTTTCCAGGGTTTTATGTTTGAAAGCTCCCCCCCCACCCTTAAATGTTTATTTCAGATAACAAATCACAGAGCTCTCGTATTTCTTTCTGAAAAGTCCAGTCTGTAAGAAAAAATGGTTCACTTGCGCAGTCATCGCTAGGGTAACTTGTGCTTACATCTCCTTACTTTTAAAATCCTTTGTGTAAGGTTGCATTTGGCAAATGTAGCATTAAAGCTAATACTTAGTTGTGCCTGTTGTGCGTTAAAAGACTGGTATGGCAGCCAGGTTATTAGCTGTACATGTGGGACGAGCATGCAAAGGCTGGGTTGCTTGTTGTGTGAAATTTGTGCTCAAATAGTAGAGCAGGGAAGTAGCTTAAGTTGGCTTCTTGGTGATCGCCTGCAGCCGGGAATAGAATGAAATTGTGTTAGACTGCTAGTGGTAAGTTCCTGCCTATTTCAGGAGCTCTCCAGTGTCTTTAGTGGATATATAATGGCTCTGCGCTGATACCTCCAGACATGTCAGAACCCCCTCACACTCCGTGGTAGATCCATTTCTGGATTTGGTAAGCTGAGGCAGCACTTCTAAAGCTGTGTGTAGAATTGGCCCATTAGAGACCTCTCTAAGTCAACCCTGGGAATCTCTGATTTGGGCCTCCTGTTAGCCTAACTTGTTATTAACACAAAGTTCCCCTCTCTCAGAGCCCTCCCCAAACTCCTCTTCTTTTTTTTTTTTTTTTTTTTTTTTTTTTAACCAGAATCGTTAGGGTTACAGCGAAGGTACTTAATGGGTTTGTTGATCAGAAAGGCTGACTTGATGATGTCTCATAGGTCATCTTATAGAACAGTTCTCTACTGTTAATCATCACAAAAAAGCAATGGGTACAGGGGTTAGGAGAGAAAAAACTAATTTCCTGTTGGCTGCTTCAGTTTTTCTCTTGTGAGCTTAAAAATATTGTAGGCTGGGTGTAAGTTTCTGTGGCGAGATTAAAAACTTATGGATTTCTTTGTACCAGAAGTATTTTTAATAGCTAGTAGAGAGCAGTCCACCGTTCTGCAGTTTGGTTCTGCTTATCTTTGAGAGGTAGCTGATGTTATTGGTCATGCTGATACTACATAGTATCCTAGGAGTTCACTGGGTGGTTTGCTTTTTCAAAAGACCAGGGCTGTTTCATTGGCTAATGTTTTTAGCGAGGAGCACTATACGTGCAGAAGTTTAGTTTGCCTTTTGCTTGTTGCCATCTTTAATGGTGATAAGTGAGTTTATGGCTTTGGGGAAGGTTGTCAGTTGCAGGATATGCCACAGCGAAGGTTCTTCAAGAGTTCATTGGTTGTTTGCGATGCATGGTAGTGCTAGTTCAAGTACGCTAGTGCTGCTGTGATTTATAACCTGAGCTTGCAAAAGCTGGACGTAAAGTGCTGAAAAATTGAAGATTGCACCATTTATGTGAGCAGGAAAGGTATGATCCCAAACCTGCTGAAATCAGTAAAGACCCCATGGCACTTCTAACCAGATCCTAAACTCCAGTGTTGCAAGGCTTAAGTTTCACAGCTCCTAGTCCTTCACATGTAACTGCAGAATTGGTTTTTCTAATGTATCTTCAAATCCTTAACCTCTCTCTCTTTAGACTGGAGATGTGAGAGTGCCGCACTGAATAGTTTGTTTAGGATTAAAAAAAATAAACACACCAGACTTTAATACATGAGTAGGAGAAAAGTCTCCTAGAGATCAGTTAGGTTCCTGAACTCTGCTAAATAGGGTTGATGATCAGACAGTCCTTCTAAAAGATTTGGGCTTTCTGACATCATCTAAGTCTGATAATGACCGCTAAATAATTCTAAATACTAAAGATATGCTGTTACCACAGTAGTCCGGTACTTATTTTAGTTCTTTAGTTCTTCTTAATGTTATAGTGGTCTACAAGAAGAAATGTGGCTTTTTTTTTTTTCCCTCTTAAGAGGAGAAAAAGCAGAAGATCTGGAAGGCAAAACTGCCTGTGGTACCCTATAGCCTGTTTCCCCTAAACATATTGCTTCTAGGCACTTTTATAATCTATAAAGGCAGAGATTGTGATAGATAATGTCACCCTTTGTGCATTTCAGATAAGCATCTCTCTAAACACAAATGTGATCAGCATCTCTCCTTGTCCTTTTGAGACTCAGTAACAGCTTTGTCGAGTGGCTTGATAATTTTTGCGCAAAATTCAGTTGGACTTCTGTGGTCAACAACATGTAAAAATGACGTGGGAAGATCTTCAGTTGAGGTAAGCTCTCCCGAGAGCATTGGCCATTTTCACTGAGCAGGATCTGCTCCGCTGTGTTCACCTGGGCTCATCATGATCAGGCACTGAGGCCTTTCCTGCTCATATGATAATGGGGTTTGGATGTCCACAGACTATCACCTGCTTTCCCCCGTGCTAGGCAGTCAGAGGTCTTACTTGTGCAATCAGTACTGATGAGGCTTGGAGAGAAACATGATTTATTGTACTCTCAGCTTTGAAGAAGGAGCTCATCTGGACTGCATTTGTATTAGACCCACTTTGCTACACTATTGGAAGAGGGTAATTATTGAACTATTTTATTGTACAGCTCTTTCTAAATTGTTGATTTTTGGGGGGTTTTTATGGATTTCAGGAGGCAGCTAATTGCCATATGGCAGCTTGATGTTAATGTTTTATGAAGATCAGGGTAACAAAAGTTTATGAAAAGCTTTTGTATAGTAACTGCAGAGTTTCAAGAACTGTTTTATACTTCCTGACAGTGCAGGTCTGGCTTAATGGTTTGTTTTTATTGCTTAAGAGTGTAAACCTTTCTTTAGCCGATGTGTGGAAATTATATCCTCATCCCGCATTACGCATTTCTCATTGCTCATTACTCATTCCCTGCTTTCATTTCTGCCATCTGTAATCAGAGCTTTACTGTTTCAACTGCATGCAAAATGCTCCTATCCTTTGCACAGTGAGATACTTTTCCTTAGCACTCTCCCACCCTTTAAAAAAAAAAGGGGGGGGGTAAAAAGGGGGAAAAAATGAGGAAAAGTCTACTCTGTCTATATTGTTTTTCTCTGTTTTGGGTGGAGTCTGTCTTAGATTCTGGTTGCTACATGGTTTCTGTAGTAACAAGCAGAGAAAAATCCAAGACTGAAAAGGCACTTTTAAAGGTGCCATATCTTGCCTGAAGTATTATTTATCTAATTATGGATATGGAATGTCTCTCTTCTCCTTTATATTAAGGCTACCCCTTTTGGTAGGGCAGACTGCTGCTATGAGAACTTGATTTGTTGTGTTCTTACAACACAAGAACATGAGAACCACGAATCGTGTTTCCAGTTGATTTAAGCTGCTCAAAATAATGATGAAAAGCCAAAGGCATTAAAATGTATTTTTAAGGACATTATAAATGGTTGTTACAGGCACAAACCACTTTGTTTTTTAATTACATAGGAAAGAAAAAAGAAGCCAGGTTCAGAAGGGCACTTGGATTTTACATATTATTGCTGTAAGGAAAGTGTTGGATAAAGCTGACAGTCTTTTATTTTGCTAGACTACTATGTACAAGGAGAAAATCCCAGCTCCTTCAGAATATATCCTTACTCTGCTGCACCCCAAACTTTTTGTTTATTTCTCCTAAGAGATTTTGCAGGTGCATGAGAAAGTAACCATTTGTGCGTCTCTGCTACATTTGTGCCTTGCTTGGGCATAAAAAGAATTCAAAAAGTTATTGTAAGATTACTTCTTTCCTGTCTCTCCAGTACTAATCCTTCATTACCTGTATTCCTGACAGCCTGTCTGCAACAAGCAGTAATGGTTTCCTAAGGTGGAGTTTCCTCTCTTTTTGGAATCTAGTCACCTGTCAGTGCCCTCCGGGATTTAGCAACCTTCCATCCACAAGCCTTGTGCAATGGTCACTTAGAAAAGCAGGTACACCGGTTTTGTCCTGGCTCTGTGTCCTTTAGAGAGGCAAATTTGTCCCTGCCTTCAGCAAGAATCTTAGTTTGGAAAGGGTCTGAAGGCTTGCACCTGATGTGTGCAGCAGGAGACACCTCATAACACCAGGGATGGTGTTTATAACTTGCCAGAAGTCTGAGGGCCAAAGCTTATTTGCATCTGTATTTACATAGTGCTGTGGAGGCACTCAGCTGTAATACGTGTCTGGGCTTGTGCTGCCCTCGATAGACGAACAGAGGCTGAGAGTTACAGAATCACAGAATGGCAGGGGTTGGAAGGGACTTCTGGAGATCTTCTTGTCCAAGCCCTCTGTTTGAGCAGGCACACCTAGAGCAGGGGGCACAGGAATGCGTCCAAGCGGGTTCTGAATGTCTCCAGTGAAGGAGACTCCACAGCGTCCCTGGGCAGCCTGTTCCACTGCTCTGTCACCCTCACAGGAAAGAAGTTTTTTCTCATGTTTAGCTGGAACTTCCTGTGTTTCAATTGGTGCCCATTGCCCCTTGTCCTGTCATTGGGCATTATTGAAAAGAGCCTAGTCCCACCATCCTGACACCCATCCTTTAGGTGTTTATAGGTATTTATGAAATCCCCCCTCAGTCTTCTCTGCTCCAGGCTAAACAAACCCAAGTCTCTCAGCCTTTCCTTATAAGGGAGATGCTCCAGTCCCCTGATCATCTTGGTAGCTCTCTGCTGGACTTGCTCGAGCAGTTCCCTGTCCTTAAACTGGGGGGCCCAAAACTGGGCACAGTACTCCAAATGTGATCTCACTAGGGCAGAATAGAGGGGGAGGATAACCTCTCTCAACCTGCTGGCCGCACTCTTTTTTTAATGAATCCCAGGATACTGCTTGACTTCTCCAGAGTTAGGAAACTTGCAGTGGGTTAGCTTGGTTCTCAGCTCATAAGGCAGGGTAGCGATGAGATGGATTTTTGCACTTCAGAGTTCATTCTTGTAGGGGCTTCTGCAAAATGTGCTTGGCTGCCCATAAAGAAATTAGACTGGAGCCACTGGCTTAGGTCTACAGTTGGGTGCATTGGCTTAACTCCAGGAAAGAAGCAGACCTGTGGCTTTTTAGTTTGAAAAAAGGCAGGGATTTCTGTGCAAAGAATTTGTAGGTGAGGGAAGTGGGGAAGGACCCTGCAGGCTTGTGAAGCTGAAAGTGTTAAAAGTTTCTAGAGCAACTTCAGGTAGAGAGATCAGAGCAGCTAATTGATAACATTCTGAAAGTTCAGGTTCCCACAACAGCTGGACTGTGGCAAATTTACTATTTAATGAGGCTGATAATCCCATTAGAGATTAAATTAAGAAGGTTTTTCTGGGAGATCACCAAGAAAATTATGAATATTGTACTTTAGCTTGGGTTGTAATGCCAAGGCAATGGACAGCTGACATGATGTACTTCTTGCACTGCAGGATACTGTTTCATTCAGTGTGCCTCATTAAAACAGAGCATTCAACTCCAGCGGTGTTTCACTACAAACAGAAGCAAATGTATCATTATTATTATTATTATTACTACTATTATTATTACTATCATCGTCATCATCCTGGAAACAACATGCAGATTAAAAGATGGAAGTATCAACCAGATCTGCAAATCAGCACAGCCCTACTGACTTCTTTCTCAGACGATCCAGTTCTTTTATTAAAGCAAAGCCTCAGAAGGCAGGGTGACCACGTATGAAAAATAATGTATTTAAGGTAACTATTGACATAACTCCAGTAGCTTGGAACTTGCACAAAGCCATTTTTATGGCATCCTGCACACCCTAGTGATGGGAAAGTGTTGTATGGAATAATGACTCTGTAACCACAGACTTCAAAAGTATAGAATGTCTGCAGCATGATGGAAATAGCTGTTTCCACATCAATAATATACACACAGGCATACTGAAGCTTAATTGCAAGGCCAGTGGTGATGAGAGGGGGGAGGGATATCTGACTATGGCTGCACCAAACACATGGGCTGAGCAGAGTGCCTCTGCTTCGCAGCCAGAAATAATGATTCATTTCGTTGTAATCTTGACTTTTGCATTTTTCTCATGACTTATTGATAACTTTGTATGGGACTTCATAGACCAAAGGAATTATTGACTCCTTAGGAATTAGGATGAGAGACAGGGTATGTCTTATTTCTTATAAACATCACTCTGGTTGTTGTTTTAAATTATTCTATTTTAAGGACAGTTCTAACATATTTTTATGCTTGCATTTTCTCTCTTCCTTTGAAAGAAAAAAATCTTTTACTTAAAAGCAGTCTCTTTATTTAAGGGCCCAGCTTTTTTGTCCATTTTCATGAAGAATCCTGATCTCCTAGTTGGCATCAGAATGTTAACGTGAAGGAAGTTTCAATGTTGCAAAGTGTTGCTGTTGAACCAGGTTGTAATGGACGTGGAGGCTGTCTTCCCAGCCCTTGTGGTTGTAAATACAAGGTGGGCCCAGTAGCTTTAAGTGAAAAGTAAGCAGTTACGTTCTGCAAAATACTATTTTAATCTAGGTGTTCAAGGCCTACATGACTGGAATGGCAAGTACATTGTCATTTTACTGCTTTCAGTGTACCGATCTTGCAGGGTTACTTTAAAGTTTCCCCTGCTGGAATGTCGTGGAGACATGGAGCCTGAGATTCTTAAAAAGCAAATTTCCTCACAGTCTCTGGGGGAAGCCTCAGAATGCCACCTCGAGACTCAAAGATCAGAAGGAAATGGAATTGAAGTTCCCCTTTTCTTAATCAGTGGTATTTTTAAAGGCCATCAACATTTTTGGTTTCTTAGGATTAGCAGTAACCCATGTTCTAGATGATGTTATCTAGATGAGGGGAGGATCAAAGACTAATTGATTCATATTTCCTGGTATGGTGATTTTTAAAAATTTTTTTTAGTTTTTATTTTTTTTTAGAAATAGTTAATTGTAACTACTTCTTGACACGTTGGGCAAAGAAGTCTCCCATGTTTGCAGATGAAAAGATTTTTGTCTTTGAAAATATAACGCAAATGTACCCTAGAGGGCAGAGTCATTTAGAGAGAGATCCTGCACACCTGCTAACTTACTGATTCATGCCCACTGCAGAGTTTCTTGGTGAGAAGGACCAAGCCCTGGGAAAATGGTGTTGGGAGTGTGGATGGAGCCTTCTGGTTTTTGTCAGCAGCAAAAGTTGAGAAAGTAAGTGGCCTGTGACCCTGTTGTGTGCAGGTTCTGACACAAAAAAAACCAACAACAAACAAAAAAAACCACCCCAACCAAACAAAAACCATTTAAAAAAAAATCAGTAGCTTGTGAACAACTCATATAACCCAGCAGGACATTCTGTCGCTGGTAGCTATTGCAGCTCCTACCTGCTGGAGGGTCTTAGCCTTTTTTTGAGGGTTAGATTTAATTTTCAAATAGAAGCAGGTTAACTTATGTTTCATATTAAAGAACTTAAACCAGGTGCTGCCCTTTCTAAGAGCCTTCTTGAGACCTAAGCCATGAAGTAGGTTACTGCCAACTTTTCCATCTAACTGGTGAGGAAAATTTGTTGTTAGGCCTTTCTCTGTGAGCCTGAGCATCTGGGAAGGTCTTTCCAGCTCCTCTTGTATGCGAGTACTTCCTTCAGGGCTTCAGGCTCCATTCCTCTCTTCTTTGTGCTATTAATCTGAGGTGGGGAAAAAAAAGGGTCAAATACCGGGACACTTTGAAGAGTGTGCCTTTACCAAGCTTTGGTTTTTCTCTCTTCCTGGAACTGTCATTACATGATCCTGGTTTTCTGAGCCAATCGTTAGCCCAAGGCCAAATCCTTAACCTTGGGCTAGATAACAAAAGCACAGCTGAGGTGATCTTGACTCCTTTAAAAAGGCGGTCTACTCTTTGATGCACTCAGAATGAGACGCATAATTCATTTTAGTCCCAAAGGTTGTTCTTAGCATGGGAAATTAGCAACCTTCGCGATAAAAAGTGAGCATGTTAAGTGTGTGTGAGCGCGTGTTTTATGTTGATCTCTGTCTTCCATTGCATTCCATGTTCTGGAGGGCATTGGTGTGTCTAGGGAGAACCTGAGCCTGAATCCTACCTGGGAAGTTTTACTTTATGTGACTGCATTGGTTCATACCAAGGCCTGAAGACTTTGTGCTGCTGACGATAGGGATCAGAATTTGGAAAGCCCAGCTTTCTGACTTGCAGCTCTAAATGAGAGGAGTGTGTAATTGGAGTGTATGCTCAGGAGAAATTAAGCTGAGATCAGGTTTATTAATGGATATCAACACCGTCTTGTTAAGTACAGCCCTCTTCTATGCAAAGTCCACAGAGGCATGAGAAAGGCCAATGAGTGTCATACAGTGCTGATGTCTGACAGTGCCATATGCAGAAGCTCTTCTGGCTCTGTGGTGTGGAGGCCTCTCCTACACGTCCTTTCTGAGCTTTTTCTGTGGGAGAGGACTCTTCCACCATATGCTCTGTTGCTGAAGTCTCAGTGCTACTCTGAATGACCTTGAGGGTTTTTTTTGTACTGTAGTCTAGCAAGCCTGATGGCAAGAAACATAGCATCACTGGTGGCTGTCATGTCAAGTGGGCTTAGTCACAAAAGGTAGCGGAATTCACAGCTAAGCTGATAGCAACGAGACGGGCTTTGGTGACTAAACCTCTTAAAAGGAAATGCTGCTAGTCGAATACTGCATCAGAAAAAAGGGGCAATGTAGCAGCAGGGCCACCAGACTAAGGATAGTAGAGACAGGAAGCTTTATTCTGCCATGGAGCTGGATACACCATTGGAAAAGTCTCTCGCTGTCATTGTGTGCTAATTCTCAAATAGCTCTTCCCTGCCTCATAAATGTTTTTAATTATAAGTACCTTAGAGAATTTGGAGATGCCCAAATGCACTGCTGTTTATCCTGTAGCGTAGAGATAGCTACATTATATGGCATAATAACAGATTTCGTCCATTGGTAACCAGTTTGCATGTGGACCAGGTCTGGCCAGTATTAAATTGGAAAGCAAAGATGGCTGTGTGATTAAGGTGCTGGAGTGGGATGCTAGAAATCTGGGTTCAAGTTGTGGGTCAGCCATAAACTCCCTGTGTGACCTTGAGCAATATAATTATTCTGAGACTTCAAAGGTATCTAAACAATTTGGACACCCATTTTCCAGCCATTTTAATTAACTGGGATGCTTTGAAATGCTCAGCTTTAATCTCTCTGTGCCTAGGATTCTCATTTGTAAAATCAGGATAATAATATTTCCTTGCGCATGAAGAGGATGTGTGCATTAATGATTGGGAAGTGTGCAGCTACTCAAAATGCAGCAGATATGGAGCTTGCAAGGAGTTTAGGGAGTGGGGAGTATGCTAAGTTTTGCAGGCGTGGGGCTCAAATACATATATGGGTGCTGCGTGCAGGACAAACTTAGCCTATTTCAGTGAGATTTGTTTACATGTGGGCATAAACTGGGGGATAGTTACTTACCATGATATATTGCTGTCATATTGGTTCATGGGAGATAAATACCACTGGGAGTAAACTGCGACCAAAATATTTACTGAGAGGAACAGCTCATTTATTCAATATTTCATTTAGCTCCATAACAACATCTTGCTGTTTCTCTAGTGTCTTGCCATTCTTTAATAGTGAATATTAAACTTTTATGAGAGAAAATGACTAGTTATTAACATTTCCATTTCTGTAGCTTTACTTCATAACAAGCCATACTCTCCCTTTAACATCACCTATGGTTATGTCCCTTTGCCCGGTGTTACATGATTGTGTAATGAAAAGCCTGTAATGCACACAGGCAGAGGGAAGGGTTAAAAGAGCCGAGGGAGTCTTTAATTCCTTCATTTTCTGACTTTTGTGGGTTTAATACACAATCTTAACATTCCATTAGTAAGTGATTGCTTTTTTTTTTTTCTTTTTAACTTAAGAGATTAAAGGTTCCTTCAGATTTTACATTTTTTCACTACTCTCTTTAGTCATGTCAGTTTTGTCTGCTGGGCAGGCAGGAAATGAAAAGCTATCCTCAGTAACCGTTGATGCTACTTCCAGAGCCGAATGATGGATGTCTAGGAGATGCCTGTCCGTATGGGGCTGCTTTTCCCAAAAGAATGTCAATCAGAGTAGAGAGTGGCCTTGGAGTAGTGCTTTGCAAGTTGCATGCTGTATAGTGTTATATACTGCCAGAACATCTGATCCTGCTTGTAACAACAGTTATTGATATATCAGTGGTAAATATATGTTGAAATGAGGTTTCACTATTTAGATATGAAAGAAAGAGAAGGCGACTGCTGCTTTAAACAGCTTCCACTGAATGCATTGCGTCTGTGACTTCAGTATGGATCAAATCAGAGTCCTTTTCATTGCTCCGTGCACTGGCTTATTATAATGACTGCTTTGTAGAGAAGAAAATATGACACACTCACTTCTTGTTACAATTAGTAGCATTATGCTAGGGTGGCAATGGAGTAACTTGTTATCTATCATAAGGAAGTCTCAAATCTGGCTGTCAGGATATGCTTTTCTCCTGAAATGTACTTTTCAAAGCAACCGTGAACCAAGTGCTGCTTTAATGTGCTGACATATATGCTTCCAGGATAGGTGACCAAATACTTCTCAGTTGTATTCTACAATCTGTATTATGAACATCCTGAATATTGAAGGGCAAATTTTCCCTCAAATCTTCAGTGGAAGAAGATAGTGAAAACTCTGGTTGTAGTTTTCACTGAAAACCAGCGATTAGTGTTATAAAATGGATTTGGGGAAGTAGCTGTTATTACCCAAGATCTTCCTATTACTTTGATTTAGTTTTTTCTGAAAGAGCAGGTAAGAAATGCTGACAAATTATTGCTTCATACTGTGTACAAGCAAATATCATACTATTTTATGATTAGGCTAAGTAAACATTTTTTCAGGTAGTTTCACCTTGGAGAAGGTGGTCATTTGTCTGTTTGGTAAATGCATGGTTTAAAAATAAAAGCAAACAAAACAGGAAAGAATCATGTCTAGATACCAAAAGTTAAAATGACCTTGTATAAAGAAAATGGGCTTGGGTTTCTCAGGAGAAAATAATGCATTGAATTAACTGAAAAAGATAAAGCTAAGAACAAAATATGTTAATGGATTTTTTGTTTGTTTTTTACCAGTGACCCAATTCTGCAAAAACTTATGTTCTTATTAGCTATTTTGTATTCTAGGCCCATGAAAAACTTTTGGGCAAAACTTAATTACTATATTGTTACAAACTCTGATGCCTGCCCAACTTTATCCAAGTTCATGAACCTTTTGAACAGCAGTCCCCCTCATGCCCCTGGGGTTTTGGAGAGGGATTTATGGTTTCATGTACAAAACAGTGTGAAACTTGGCACTTTCACATGGCCTGAACCCTGATGACTCCAGGAGCACTAAGCAAAATGAGATCCTATGAGCTCAACCAGCTCGGAGGCAAAGTAAAGGTTTATTGAAACTTGCATTAACTTGAACTAAATTCCATTTAAAAAAAATCTGTCCCATCATTGCCTTATCATTAACATGGGGGAATCCATCCTGCATGGCTGTTGTGAAGATAAATTCAGTAAAATGTATGAGGTGCTCAAATAAGAATGGTGGCAGGGGTAGTGTCGGTGGGGTTAAGGACTTCTGATATGTAGGAAGGAGGTCGATGATCAGGAGATATGAATGTATTAATTGTCAGTGTATGGACAGGAGAAGTTCCTCTGAGTTCCTACTTGCCGAAGAGCCAGGGCAGGCCAGTCATTAGGTCTGTTTGACAGGGTAAATGATTCACAGTCAAATCAGGCACTCATTTACATCACCAGGCTTTTTCAGAGCCTGTGCAAACTACAAGCTGTAGTTCATACTGAAGGCCAGGTTTGCCTTTTGCTTACTCTGCTTTCAGTGGGGTTGAAGGATTATGAGTGGGAATTTGACTGAAGGTCTAAAAAACTAATTGCCTCCTGATTTATAAACCAGCAAAGGTGCTACATGCAGCCAGTATCCATTAGAAAGAGAGTGTCAGGTTCCTAATGTTATTCAGTTGCAGTTCTGCAGATCCTGTCTTTTTTTAATAAGAATGGAAGTCCCTGGCAGTCACTGGAATTGACTGGTGCTGGGGATTGGGCCCACAAGGTACAGAAATATTTCTTCCTTTACTCATTTCCTGGCCTTGCCCTCTGGACTGTCTGGCTTTGGAGCTTTCGTCATTCAGGTAGGTCATGTTATGCCTCTTCTTACCAGGTCCTGAAACGAGCCAGCGTTGCTCACTTGCAGGCCCAAATTGGCTGTAAGTGAATACTTCAGGCGTTAATTTTGTTGTAAAGAGTTGCATTGCCTCTGCTTCTACATTGTGTAAAATACTCCAGGGATCCTCCACAAGTGACGCCACAGCTGGTTTTGTCAAAATGGACCCCTTTGAAAGTGGCTTGTAATTGTTGTATTTACATGGTATGGATTCCAACTGTGATCCTACAGTGTACCTGCGATGATAGTACCTCGGCTTATAAAGTCACAATAGGAATATTCTTCTGTTAACATGTGCAAAAGTCTGGTTGTCAAGAAGTGGGTTCACTTTTCTGACACTAGGTTAAACCCTTTTAGGAGAACCATAACCCTCCCCACATCTACTGGAAGGGCAGTGTGATGGAGTATAAGCAATTCAGGACAATTACGGAGTGCGTGAGGGACAACGTTTTGATGCTGGTGCTGGATGAGCTGAGTGATGGAAGTGCTGTGCTGGACCTGCTGCTTACAAATAAGAAAACTGTTTTGGAGTGACTTGGCTGCAGTATCATGAGATGGTTGTTTAAGAACCTGAGGGAAGTGGGAAAGGCAAATAATAATCACTCAAAACTTCAAGCATGTGGACTTCAGCTTGTTCAATGAACTGGTAGGCAGAATATCCTGGGAGTCTGCCCTGGAGGGCAGAGAGACCCATGAAAGTTGCTTGATCTTCAAGGACAGCCTCCTCAAAGCACAAGAACAGTCCATCCTGATGTTCAGGATGCTGAGCAGGTATAGCAGGAGGCCAGCTTGGCTGAACAGGGAACTGATTTCAAATGCAAAAAGAAAGATTATGGAGATGGAAGCAGGGACAAGCAACCAAAGAGGAATAAAAAAATGTTGCCTGGGCATGTAGGAACAGAGTTAGCGAAGTCAAAGCTCAGCTAGTATTGGAACTGATGAGGTTTGTGGAGTATAAGCAGATCATTTCTATGTGTATGTCAGCAACACAAGGGAGACCAAGGAAGATGTGAGCCTTCTGCTGCATGTGGCAGGGGATGTAAAGGCTTAGGAAAAGGCTGAAGTATTCAATGTCTTGTCTTGGTCTTTATTGGTGAGATCTGCTTTCAGGCCTCTATGCATAGTGGCAGAGTCTAAGGGAAGAGGTGGTACCTGAATTAATTAAAGATCACGTAGGTAAATGTGGCACATACAAGCCCATGGGGCTGGACAGGATGCATCAGAGAGTGCTGAGGGACTGATACTGTTTAATGTTTTCATCGGCAACCTGATCAAAGAGTCAGAGTGCAGGTGACATCAAGCCAGGGGAAGTGGTTGGTATGCTGGAGAGCAAGTCTGCTGGCCAAAGGAACCATCTGAGAGATGAGCCGGAAGAATGGGCCAACAGAAATCTCCTGAAGTTCAACAGAGATGGATGCAAGGTTGTGCTCCTGGGACAGAAACGCCTCATGCCCAGCTATGGGCAGCATCTCTGTACCCGGGGAGCTGTCAGACCTGTACCTGACAGACAGACACCACATCCAACATATGTCAGTGACGTGAATCCTGCAGGAATGAAAGCCAGCTGTGTGCTGGGCCACCTGGAGGGGACTGACCATTCCCCTCTACTTGCACTTCTTAGGATGACACTGGAGTACTGTGCTTGGTTTGGGACTCTTTGGTAGAAATGCTGACAAACTGGAGACACCTGAGAGCAGCTGTGGTGGTTAGGTGGCTAGACTGTGTGACACATGAGGAGAGGTGGGGAACCTTAATTTATTTAGCGAGGGGGAATATGATTCCATGCTTCCATGACCCCAAGGGAGACTATAGAGCAGATGAAGCCAGATTCTTCTCAGTGGTGTGGAGTGGAAGGACAGGAGGCAGCTGCCACAGATTATATCAAGGGGAAATCTGACTGAATATAACGAAACAATTCTTCACAGCAATAGTGGTTTAGCACTTGAGCCCTGAGAAGTTGTAAGATTTCCTGTTTTGGAGATTTCCTGAACTTGACTAGTTAAGGCCCTGAGCAACCTGATCTAGCCTAAAGTTGGACCCCCTCTATATGAGCTTGGAGGTTGGATGAGATGACCTCCAGAGGCCCCTTCCAACCTCAATATTTCTGATTTTGTGACATAGAGAAAAAACATTGAGCAAGAGCAATAGATGGAACATCAAAGTAGTGAGTTCTTGTTTCTCTGCGTACCATGTTATTTCTAGTTTGTGCTCCATTTAACAAGCAGAGAAAAAGGTAAAGCATGCTGCTTCCCCTCACCCCCCCACCCCCCACCCCCAAATCATCAAAGATTTGTAGGCAGGAGGTCTGCTGCAGTATGCAGATTAGGACATCATATTTGTTGAAACATTGTATCCAATATCAATGAACTAAGATAAGAAACAACTGATCATTTATTTCTGACAGGCATGTTTTTTCTCATAAATATCAGTTTTGAATGAATCCTAACAGTAGGTTTAAAAAGATCTTCATGTAGACAAGAGACTATGATGCTAGCTTTGATATGAACTTTTATAACAAAAATTATTCAGTACCGGATAGTAAATTATTTCAGTAGAAAAATTTACTTTGAAGTATTTTGTATGTTTTCTCACAAAAATCATTGCAGCATGGATGAGAAGATGATATAAGGACATCTTTGTCCAATTAGAATAAAAAATTAAAAAAGACAGCAAACTATTTGCAGCCACTGACACCTGTTAAAATCCAAGCCCATGCTAGAGTACCAAGCTTCTGCTGAAGTATGTACGGAGTGTATTTTTATGTTTTAAGTATGACTTCCCATCCTGGTATTTGCAGGTGCATTGTACTAAAGTGAACACAATCATTTTGTTAATTGCAGTTCAAGCTCATTAGGGAACTATAAAGGCAGAAGAATGAATGTAACCGTGCATTAAATGGTAAATGATTTTGGGGTGGGAAGCAGTCAGGTGTGTTGCCCTAGGCTATGATTTTCCCCAAATTAACATACATAGCAAAGAAACAAAGAATGAGGCGGGTGGGAAGAAAGAAAGGCCACAGGTCACCAAAGCAAACCTCCCAAACTTCAGTGACATTGAAGGGAAATGTTAGTTGCTGAAATGTTGAGAATCTAGCTGGTACTGGCTCACACCAGGCAGTTTTTGTATTGGTTTTGGTTCATTCAGACCAGATATAGTGAAGTCCAAACCAACTCAGCGTTGCTCATGTAGTTAGCGTGTAACTGAGCAGAGTTTTGGAAGGTTTCTCTGCAGCCTGCAAGACCTCTCAGGTGCACAACGTTAATGACTTTTATTACAAAAATGGTCTTCAGGTGGTGTATGCTTGAGCAAATAGCCAAACATTTCCCCTCAGGGTTTTGATGGAAGACTTGTAAACTTGAAAATGTGTTATCACAAAGGTTGGTTGCTTCCATCTCCCTACCAGACTCTCAAGCCAGCAGGGATCCATGGGTTTCCAGATGGTTGTACAAGCATATTTTGCTGCCTCAGAATAATATTAGTCCAGTGAAATGAAAACCTTGGCCAAGACTTCAGATCTGAGTAGCAATACGGAGTGTCTCAATGTTTGGATGTCTAGATGGACATGGCTCAAAGTGTAATTTTTTCTGATTGCCATGATCTGGATCTCCTAGAAAATCAGGCTCCTTTATGTTGCCTCTTGTTTTCCATTTTATCTTTGCTTGAAGTGGAAATACTTGTTTTGATAAAGGAGGAAGGTGCTAGGAGAACTCAATGGAGAACTGAATGAAAATTTTCCCCTGGAATTTTTTCAACTGATACTGTATTTTATGTAGAACTCCGTGGTTTTTCTTTTCTGTTTGTCAGTTCCTGTCCGTTTCCTGAAAACACTTCCATGTGCTGCTGCTCTAGTGAATTGTTTAACCAGTCACCAAAGTTAAAAGTTTCATGAATTTCAGAATATGTCTTTAATATCTTAGTAGCAATGGAGGTGCAAATGACCTGAGGTTTTTAAAGCTTTTGGAAATATAGCTGGTTTCTGACTAGTCCTAAAAAAATTCCTTTGATAGAAAAGAGAGAGATGAATACTATTATTTATCAATGTTTATATATGGTGAAACTATATACTCCCCTTAGCCATTGTTAATTATATTTGGTTCAACTTCTTTGACCTGTAGTTGTATCCCAAAGAGAAAATAGACACCTGTGGACAGTGTTCTCTCAGAGCTTAAACATAACTATGAAAAGCAATTAGTCTGAATTAACAGAGGTGTGTATATTAGTCATGAATTCTATAATTATTCAGGAAAATAATAGCACTTTTGTGGGACTCTCAAGCCCCCAAAGTGTATATAATAGGAAGATTAATATTTTTCCTCCTCTCTTGCATGTCTGGTGGTGCGTAGGATCAGGGAAGAGCTTCTGGGATGGACATGGTTGAATCTTTTCCAGCAAATCCTCTGTTCTTTGAAGTATCAGCTTTGGCAGCTGCTGCCAACTTTACTGTCCAACATGAGACCAGTAAAACCAGATTTTGCTGGTAGGCCCAGTCTCCAAGATGGCTTCCTTCTGTAGAACCAAATATGGGCAGCTAATTTGCTTTTGGGTGTACATTGTATTTAACAAGATGGGTATTTGTTCCTCACAACTTAAACACAAAGGTGTGTACTCTTGTCTACTGTGTCTATTCCGAATTAATCCACTTGCAGTTTATTTTAGCACATTTTGTTATTTGTCTATTACATATAGTAGGTCTGCAACGAATATGTGCAGCTTTGTATGTCTAAAATGAAAGTTGTCCGCTTGAGGTAGACAGGTGATGAGCTGTTCAGCCATAGCCAGGTGAAGGAACAGGAAGAAGAAAAACCTCTTGCCTGACAGCTGATCAAAAGTATTAATACTGAAAAACCAAAACAAACACACACCCACCGCCAGACTGGTATAAAAGTCATCTTTATTGATGGCACGTGGGCAAATATATTGGAAAAAAATACTTTTAAAAATATTATAGGAAGGAATTTCAGCCTTTGTGGGGTTTGCTGTTCTTATGATGGGTGGATATGAAATATAAAACTTCCCAGAAGTTTGCTGTAAATGAGGACAAACCCATCTCTTCACTTAACAACGTAGAAATTTCAGTGGCAGTGCTGCTGTGTGTGTGTGTTTATGCACGTATGCGTGTATGGCATGTGGTTGATGTGGGGCTGGCACCACTAGATTTTTGGAAAAAGGAAAAAAGTTTTGCTTGCCTTGAAACAGTAAGATATCTGCCAATTTGAGCAGCTCTAGCACCACTGTGCTGTTGAGATTTGGCAGGAGAGTGACTTTCACTTCGTTTTCCTGCCAAACTTGGCCACTTAATGAACATTTCAAACCTCTCAGCTTACACGTGCTCGGCCGATGTTTGAGGGAAAAATCCCATCCTTGCAGAGCCGGCTTGGGCTTCTCCCTGCTGTGCAGGGGCTGCTCTCCCACAGCCCCCACCTATGCTAGGTCTGTCCCTTGGGGAGGTGGGGGGGGGCACGGGCAGGAGAGGAATTGCTCTGTAATCACAGCTGTATTTTCAGGATGGGAGTAATCTCAGGAAAGCCTGCATGTCTGGTTGAGTATCTCCCTCTGTACTCATGGGAGGGGGCGTAGATATTTGCAAAGAACTCCTCTGTCCCCTTGATGCATAGATACATATGGAATAGAGCAGAAAAGAGAGCAGGAGACTTCTGTATTTTGGGGAGGTGGTAGAAAAGTTTGTGTTCAGCATATTTCCTTCCAGAAACTTGAAATGGAGCTGGTGATTCCTGCATTTTGCCCTTCTCAGCAAGTGTCCGCAAAGTCCCCAGACAAACAAAGCATGTGCTCAGCTCCCTGTCTGCACAGCAGAAGGCAGTGTGCTCTCCTTCACGCAGGTACTTTGTTAGCTTTAACTACTGGAGGTCTCTTCAGTAATTCCAAGGGTCCCAGCCTTGCTGGAATTTGCTTCCAGTTATGCAGTGGATTTTTGTAGCTTCATTTTGACACGCACACTCCCTGAAGTCAAGGACATCACACGTGTGTGTGCAAACTGTATTTAAAAATGCTTTAGATATACCAAAATTATCTTGCAACTTTAATTCTCTTTCCAGCCCTGCTCCCATCTTCTGTGTTATGATACAGTCTTTAATTAGACCACTACAATTACAGACCTGCTTGGGGAATGAATCAGGGTTGTGTGGTAAAAGACACCATTGTCCAAAGGTCTCTGCCCCATTTCTGGCAGGAGTGGAAAGATGAATGGTGAATGAGACGGAGGTTTGTGGAAAGAGGAAAAAATATTAAAGACTGTTAAGAGTACACTAGAGAATTAGCACTTTCAGTGCTTCTGCCAGAGTGATTCCAGGCAAGTTACTTAAACCAAACTCTTCATGGGTGGTCACTAATTAAGTGTTCCTCATATTCTGGGTATCTGACTTGAGACCAGGGATCTGACATGAAATCCTGAGCAGCCACAGTTGTAACAGAAGCTCAGGAGAGCTGCAGCATAGAAAATATCATCATAGAGCTCTGGAAAATGAAAAGCCATTGCCATGCCCAATTGCAGTGTCCCCACAGCCATGGATCCTTCAGCTCCTCTCTTCCTTCCTTGCTTCCCAGCCTGTGAAATTGGGGAAAGGTTGTCCCTTCACTTTGTTAGGAAACATCAAAGTTAAATTCAAGTTTGTGATGTGCCTAAGTAGTAACGACAAGAGTGCTGTAGCAAAAAAGATGAGGACATCGCTAATTCTGCCGCTGCAGCTGGGTTTGAGTCATGTGCAGCAAAGCAGGCCTGGGAGCATGCAGTGCGGACCAAGGCTCAAATTGATTGCTGAATTGCTTTGCAGGGTCAGACCAGCCCCTTCCTCACCCTGCTCGAGGCTGGGGCAGTCACCCTGCGGTGAAAATAGGAGTGTGGTCATATCGCTACAGGATGTGTCATCATGCACATGCATGAGGGGAGGTAAAATTGCTCCATTTACTGTAATTCTGTCTTTTCCTCACTTTAGAGTACTCGGCTTTGCAAGAACATTAAGTTTTCTTTATCTGTTTTGTGATTAACAAACATCCCTATGCACCCCTCAGCAAAGGAATGCTTTCCTAATAGTCCTTTAAGGCAGAACGCGCTGCATTAGTGGCTTGTTATTAGGAAGAAAACTTGGAGGCACAAATGTTGATCTTTAACTGCACAGCAGTTTATGGCTGGATAAAAGGTTTCTGAAAATAGGTTTGATTTAAATAAAACAACTATCTCCACTTTAATTTTTCATGTGTGAACACTTCAGAGAGCGATTTTGTAAACTTCATTACGACGCATGCCATTGCGTGCCAAATTATAACTTTCAGGATCTTTGAAATTAGGCATCTGTTATCTCTTGCCTGGGGTTTACTTAAGGAAAACAAGAATTCAAAACATGAATGCGCACAATCTTTACAAAAATACTGATGTTTACAGTTTGACCTTTACTTTCTAGTGTTTACCTAAGAGCTAAGTATTTGGAATTATGCTTTGGCTTATAAATGTTTATCATCTAATAGGAATGATATCAGAGTTCTTACAAAAATAAGAGTTCCCTGGAATAATTTGACCAAAAAAAAAAGAACAACAGCGAGGGGAAGGGAGGGGGGGAAAAAAGGCTGAAAGAAAGGATTCGGACTTTCTGGCATTGCTATGGTTTTGATTGAGAACAGTCACCCCAGGGCAGGTGTCCCTGCCATGCCAGAAGCCTCTCCTTCATCGGGTGTCCTGGACTGCTCCTGTCCCCAGCTAAAACCCAGGGCCAACCCTCAAAGCTGGTAGCAGTATCCTAGCTGGGGAGAACATGGGGCAGGATGTGAAGTTTAGCTGAGGAGTGGCAAAGGTGGAAGCAGGTACAGCCTCAAGGAGATGCAGTGGTTGCAGCATGGGGATCTGTGCAGGAGATGGGTGCAAGGCATGAGGCACAGCCTGTGGAGGGGCAGAAGTAGCATGAGTGAAGGTGCAAGCTCATCCCGTATTATATGCCTTTTGAAAGTTGACACAATAGCAGAGGGACTCTCCTGCAGCAATATAGGAAAACCTACACTGTTACTTTTTGTTGCTCTGTTTTCCTGCAAAATTATGTAGAAGACTATGGGCTCCCTCTCCTCCTGAGATTGAAACAGGTGGAATTTCTGATCAATGTTTCTGAGGAGCTGAAAGAGGGACAGTGAGATGGTGGTATGTTGGGGGAATGGGAATGGGGCCAGATATGGTGTATGAAGGGCTGAAGACAGCTCTAATGTAGCTCTAAGCTTACACTTTGTCTCCCTTACCATACAGCATCCTGCTTTTCCAATTTCCTGAGCACATGAAGTTTCTATCATTCTTTGTAGGAGATACTGGGGTCTTCCCTTTTCTGTAAAAGTGGTGCTTTTCAAGATACCTTTTTCACACAGCTGCAGGAAGTCAGTAGGAATTCAGTTTAAGAAAGGTGGCTCAAAGTGCCATTACTGTGTTCTTTTTCTCTGCTGATATAAACATGCTGAGGTGGTGTTTGGATTCCTCTGCTGTTGGTGAGGACAACTTTGGGTCAGTCTTTGGCCGGTTTCTTTTATCAATTCTGTTTATTGATGGGCTTGTCGCTTGCCTGCCTGCTTGATTTCTTTCCCTTCTTATACTGTTTTTTTCACAGAAATTAAAAGCAAGCAATTCCACCCTCTCTCTCCCCAAGAGTGGCACCCAAGTATTTCCAGATACGATACAGCTACAAAGCTCAATGCGGTTGTTGGCTCTGTCAATAGCCTGGTGAATATGGACTTACTTCAAGCCACACCCATGATCTGGCATATTCCTGTTAAGAAACAGAAGTTTATAGGAACAGACTTTACTGCTGCTGCAGCATTTTTTATTACCCTAATGCACCATTAGTGTGCAACAGTGCCACCATGTAGAAGGAAGGCCTAAAGTCAATGCAAATGAGACCAGTTCTGGTTTCTGCTATCTTGGCCTCAGATTTTCATGTCCTCTGTAAGTGGGTGGGCTTTTGAAATGCTCTTGAAGCAGTTGTGGATCTTGGGGTGTCTAGCTTGGTGGGGTTTTTTGGTTTGGTTTGGGGGCTGGTTTTTTTTCCAGCTGCACGCATCAGGCCCTGTTGTTTTTTAACTTTAGTTTTGCTCCAGATGCAAACTCCGTGATCTTAATCAGCTGTTTTCCAATTAGCATGCTGTGGAGAGGAAGAGGATTGTATTTACAAAAGGTGGCTATTTTTCTTAAGTAGAGAGCAAAGTAAACCTTGGTTTACTTTGAGACCATCAGGTACAACTCAGCTCCTGAGGCTAAATATACCTGTGTTCTTCCTCCCCAGCTTTCCTGTGCCAGTGGATAGCATTTGGTGGGTCAGGACAGGGCTGGAAGTGATGAGATGAACACAAGGGTATTTCTTCTGCTGCATTGGCTTGCAAGGGCCCTTGAAATGTATAGTGTTTAAACCTCATTCTCTGCTGAATTTCTGAGTTTGGACAGCTTAGTTTTTGATGCTTCTGCACTGCAGCTTGTCATCAACAGTGCAAGCTGGAGGTAAAACACTACTGTTCTGACTGGATTTTTGTACTGGAGTTTTTTCACTGGCACATTTGGCTACAAAAGCTGCAAGTGAATGGCGAGTCATGCCCAGGCATGCCAAGGAGCTCCATTCAGGTGGTATCCCCATACTTAATCACTTTGTTCCAATCAGGGAGAAACATAGTTGAAACAAATGCCACTTCTGAGTGAGGAAGGTGGCTGAGCTGAGCTATGGAGAGCTCTGGATCAGTGGGAGCACCCGCAGTGGAAAGCACATGGATGTCAAACCAGTGAGATGTCAAGGGACAAAGAGCCATTGTGAGAACTGAGGTAAGAGGGGAGGCTTTGCCTGGCTCTTGCCCTTGATCTGAGGCTGGACATTTCTCGTGACCTACTCCATCCCTTCTTCCAGTTTCTCTGTGCGGTTTGATTTGCCCAGCTGGAGCAAATGGGAAGATGTCAGACTCCTACTTCCCTGAGATCATGGCCCTTGTCACTGCCCAGAGGAGCGGCATTGGCCACAGGACTGCTGATCCCATTGGCCTTGGAGGTCTCCACACACCCTTGGTGATGCCGGGGAAGCTCTCAATCACAGTCCCAGGGATGAACTTGACTAAGCAAATTTTGCTGCTGATGGGGTCACTGGGGATTTATTTAATGTAATTATTGTGAAGTTCCTGCAGGCCTGGCTGGGTGAGGAGTATATATGAATTTCCAAAACATTGGAGAGATCTTTGCATGCACTATTCCATTTTTTCGTACTAATTTATGGCAAGAAAACAAAATGTGAAGCAGATCAACAGGTTTTCTGCCAATGCTTCCAGCATTAGCTGTGATTCAGCCTTGAAGAGATGTTCAGAGATCCAATAAAACCTCTTCAGGATCTTGGTTTGAAAGGTGTGCAGGAACAGGGAGCGAGAGGTTCTTTACAATGTGATGCCTTCCCTTTCTCTTCAGGAACAGGGTTGATAAGTTCTGTTTCCTGCCTGCCTTTGAAGCTAGGTTTTTTTATGTATATTAAATAGTGCTCAGCCATATATTCTGACGTGGATGGGCTTGCAGGATGGATGGTAAGGAAGACAGGTCCACCTCTGTTCTGTCCCCCCTGCATAACCTTACACTACAGAGTAAGAGCAAAGTGCATATAAAATGCAACTTTTTGACCTCAGATGACATTTTTTTACCATTGTTCTCACAGCACATATGATAAACAGCCACTGTAATTCAGAGGAAAACATCTTAGAAATAGCATTTTAAGCAAGTCTTAATGTAATTCTTCCAACCTCTTTTGGGAAACTGAACTGTGTGTAGATGTAAAGTCAAACTATTTTTGACCCAATAGATATAGAATAGGTAGAAATGCAACCATAATTCCTTAGGTTACACATATGTCAGAGTTTATGATAGAGGCAAAGCTGCCCATAAACTTGTATAGAGTGGAGAGCAACAAAAAAATCTTCAGAGGTATCAAGTTAGATTCTAATCTCAGTTACAAGAGATGCAACTCCAGTGGTTTTGGTAAAGCTATTCCTAATGGATATGGGTCACTTAGGGCAGAATTAAACCCACCCAGTTTTACAAGTATTTAATCCCGGTTCATATGTAGTAATAGATGAAGGCAATGCCAGTTTGGTCCAAGTGCTTGAGGCAGCCTATGGACGTGCCAGCTGGAATCATCTGGCCACAGGAAAAGCAGAGATTCTCAGTTTTAAGACAGGCCTGCAGACTGTTAGACTGGACTCACGTGTTTATTCTAGGAATTATTTTCTCTAGCTTTTCTTTTCCCCTCAGTTTGGAGCAATTCCTCTCCCAGATTAGTGGCCAGAATATGGATTCAGGCTTTGCTAAGAGAAATGCTTGAGAGGATCTGTCTTGCTCTGTCCCTGGTCTTTTGGGGTATTTCAGCTATTTTTCCTCTGCTTTCAACATTGTGGTTTCTAAATGCCTCTCCTTTCCATGGCTACTGCAGACAAATTCCTTTTTCTCTCCTTTGAACTGTCTGACTAATAGACTGAGCAAAGTGAAAGTGAAGCCACTGTTAGACTACTAGTCTTTCAGTCAAAGTCACGTATCATCTGTTAGGAAAGCTGTCCAAGTCAAATGAGTATTTATGTGGAGTGGTTGAATTTAGTAGCTTAATGTCTGAATAGTAGCATTATTTTTTCCCATGCAAACATTCCAGTACTTCTTTCCAGCTTACCCACCTTTCCAAACAGGCCATTGTCCAGTGTTATCTCTGCAACTGCTGTCAGATAACACTGGACAATGTGCTAGTACGGTACAGACATTGGTTGGTTAATTATCAACTCCTCTATCAATATAGTTTTAACAAGGGAACTTGTCTTAATGGGATGACTCGTTAGGAAGTTAGCTTGTTTCCTCATTCTGCAAATGCTATTACTGGTTTTATGTTGATGACAGCGTGTTTTGGTCCAGATTTTGAGCTTAATGTACATCCACACTGACTTCACTGCAGTTCGCCTGTGCTTATAGGTGCCTGATGACCTGGATGGCAGCCTTTCACCATGCAGTAGTTAAAAAAGAAAACAAACAACCCACCCCCCAAAACACCCCCAAAATACACACACAAAAAAAAACCCCACACTCAAAAAAAAAAAAAAAAAAAAAAAAAGCTATTCCATTAAAACATTGGATTTATGTGCCATTGGAAGGTCCAATACAGAGCAAATATTTCCTTTTAAGTTTGTAAGCTGCCTGCTCAGAAAAGCAAATGTCTGAAGGGCAGAGTCTCCAAGATCAAGGCTGTGCAGCTAGCACCAAGCTGTATGATGAAGATACCAATGGCCAAACCACCAGTGACTGCAACAACACATGGTTTTTCTGGAACTTGTGTTTTCCGTGCTTTTGTCATACCTGCATTGTGTTGGCATCACTGTGCTGAAGGATGATTAGGCCTCTTAAAAGAGGGACCTGCATTTACTCTGAGGGAAGAGAGATTATTTTTCCAACACTGTTGCCTTTCCCAAACTTTCTTGCCTGAGGGGAATTGCGTTAGATTAGTGGGGCAAAATGAGAACTCCTGGGGTTGAAGGTTTGCTGGTGAACGAGCTCTCTTCTTCATGGCTGCATACACTTTTCTAGTATGTTACCTGTTTATCCAGATGAATGAGACTCCTTGAAGTAGCTCTAGGGCAAAGGAGGTTGCATTAGCTTTGAACTACTATAGCTTTCTCACCCTCAAACAATATAGTCCATCTCTTTTGAAGCTAGCAAGGGGTTTTAATAGCAAAATTAAAATCCAGAAGGAAATCCCAAACCCAGTGTTTTGGTAGTTCATTTCAGCAGCCATGATAGCCAATGTTCAGCCTGCCTGGTGAAAGAGAAGCCTGTGAAAATACCATTGGAGGCTGGGGGGATTTTAAAGGCTCCAGGTTTGTATGCAGCACTGACTGGAGACAGAAAGCAGCAATATATCAGGTCAGAACATGCCGTTATTTGCGGTGAGACTCCACAGTCCCGTTTCACTGGCACAACAATGAGTCTCCTGCCCTGTAAAGACGATCCTTGTGTTTTCTGTCATTCTGAGAGCTTTCCTTACATTTTGGCTGGAAGGCAACATATGTGGTACCTATTTCCATTTGCTGATAGGGGAAGAAGCTTCACTGAACACTCTATCTCAAAGCTTCTACTGAACAGTTTTCAAATGGAGCTCTATCCAACAGAATTATAAGCAATTTTAGTTGTCGCTGCTAACATGGACACAATCATATTTAAACCCAAGAGTTTGTTGTTAAGAGTTTTACCCTGCTGGTGCTGCGAGACTTTTTCTGAAGCAGATGCCTAATTCCAAGCAGAATTTACATTGCTTTGATAACCTGGCCCCTACATCCACCACACCCCTCTTTACATTTCCAGTTTGCTATTGAACTCCATAGTTTCATAACAGTAGTCTAAAAGCATGAACCTCATAACTCCACTTGCAGGTGAATGCCGCTCTCTTCGTTGTGCTGTACCGGGCACTGCCATGCTAGACCGTCTCCACGGTGTCACTGTCAGCAGACGGATGCTGTTTTACCTTGTGGAGAGACTGCACTATCAGTGTGTTTTCTGGTGCTGAGGATTAAAAAAGCTGCTTGCTCTGGGAGCAGATGGCCACCTCTCCACCCATCCTCTCAGGTATGGGGAGGCAGCCAAAAACTAGCTTAAAAGAGCAAAGCCTAACCTGTTCAAAGGAGAACAGAAAGGAACATTTTTCAAACAGCTTAATGAAGCACTTGTTAAGGACTGCCAGGGACAGATTTCCATTCTACACAGGATATTCATTAGAAAAGTAAACACCCTCCAGCACCATTTGTAGGAACAAAGCAGCTTGCATTTTATAACGAGGTGTTAATTTAATGAAGGAGGGGACTGGCAGAGATGCAGGAGGCAACTAACCAAATGACAGACACCTTTCCCTGGGAGGACAGGGCAGCTATGCTGTCCTGCTTTGCTATATGGTGGAGGAAGACGGGCACTGTGCACTGCACAGCAGGCAGGGATGGTCCTGGGCTGAGGAGCTGGGGGGATGTGGAGTATGTTGGCCAACATGCGATCATTGAACTGAGGCTCTCCAGAGCCAAGTGTCTCACCTGAAGAAGCAGGTTGCCTCAGGGCTGTGGTTTCAGGGTCACTTTTTGGGCACAAAGGTCTCTGGGATGTGTAGTTTCAATGCAGCTCATCTGTACAGCTTTGGGATTTGGGGATCTTACAGCTTCAACCTTCACTGACCCTGGGCAGCAATCCAAAAAGCCATGCAAGTGCGGGCTCCCCATGTTCCTGCTCTGTGTCCTGCTCCAGGGCCTAAAGTCCTGGGACTTTGAGTCTGCTGTCAAGGTCCCTGATGCTTATTGTGACCCCAGGGCAGGGTGAAGTAGCAGGTACTCAAGTTTCGGAAGAGGCAGCTATTTATTTATTTCACAAGGAAACAAATCATGTAGCATGGTTTCACATTTTTTCCCCTTAGAACGAAACAAAAAGTCCTGAGTAATTTCCTTTCTGTGGGAAATTATATTTCTGAAGCTAGTCCCCCCCACAAACACTCACGAAATGTCACAGCTTCTTGCAAAATAGAAGCGTGGCAGTTCAGCCATCTCCAGTCTGGTTAGGATGTCAATGGGTTTGTGACTTGCTGGCCAGAAAGAGCTAGTCCAAGGCTAAGGTACATTCACTGGTGGATCATCCCAAATTGATGCACAGCTCTGGGGTCACTCACAGGAAAGGGGGATGGAGAGTCCCAGCCTGCTTTTTTGGAGGGGTGCGAAACATCAGGAACATTTTGCTCTGCCACTGCTGGGGGACAAAGGTAATCTGTGTGCTCCCTAGATTAGCCAGATGTCACAGAGGAAGAGCTGGGAGGTGAGGGCGAGTTTTTCTGCATCTCCTGCCAGGACTTTAGCCTCAAGCCTATCCCTCATTTTCATACATGTGTGTTTCCCACCAGGAAATTTCTGCCAGAGCATTCAGCCTGCGCAGTTGCTCCCCATGGGGCCAGGGCCAAAGCTAACCTGCCCTCCCAGCTCCAGCAGAATGGGAGCGACTGAGGTGCTTGGCCGGGGAGGAGGTTTAGGAGTCAGAGGGAAAGCACATGACATGAGGCCAGGTCTTATTTAATGATGCTATCCTGTTTTTGATCAGATCATACAGTAGACTGGAAAGGAGAGCAAAAATAAGGCCACAGAAGAAATTCCGGCCATGAACCTATATAATCAGTCTGAATGTTGGCACAAATGAGGTCATTTCTCGTGTTTATATTTTTACATGTATTGTATGCTCCCCGTTTCTCCCCCTCGTGTCACTGTGATGTGAAGGGAATTTCCTGTGCATGCACGGTATTGTTGTCGCATAGCTTTTGTGAACACAAACCACTTCAAGTGGCAAGGAGAAATTATATGCTATTCTGGCAGTAAAAATACAAAGGAAAACTCCCACTCCCTCAAATCATTTTACTTCTGGTGGCTTGCTGAATATTTTATTAGAAGATTAGAAGGAGAAGAGGCTGCATTTAGCAGCTGCTGACAGGTTTCAGCACTCTCAGAATGCAGAGGTCAGCTCTTAAGCGCTGTAAATCAGCCAGACGTCACTGCAGCCTGGCCATGCTATGGCAGCTGAGGAGGAGGCTTGTGGAGGAGACCATTTGGAGCCCTCCTCTCCTAGTATATTGTAGATTATCTATCAGATCTACAAGCAAAAATCATATTGGAATGGTGAGTTTTTTCCTCACAGGCTCTTACCTTTAGGTGTATGCCACTCATGATAGTTGGACAAGTTGAAAATATGTGTCCCCTTTGGCTTCTGGTTCCCATGAAAATGAAATCTATGTATTTCTTTGGCTAGAGAATAAAAATTCTGGTTTGCACTGGGAGTGAAGGGTGATGGGGCACAAGGTCTGCAACCAGCATTCAGGTGCAGTCAGCCACAGGGTCCTTGTCAGTGGGCCAAATTAGGAGTGAGGCAAAATGGCTGCAATATTCTAGCAGAGTCCAATTAAAAGCAGATGTGCAAAGGAGAATTGCCCACTGCTCACCTCCTCAGTCTCAGCTGTGAAGCTGTTGCTTAAGGGCAGCAGAGCTTTCCTGCCGAGGGCAGGCCAATAAAGCCATCCTGGAGCTATGTCTCCCAAGCCTGAGGCCAAAGGGCATGCTGTGCTTTTAACACCAGAGCTGTGAAAATGTGCTGTTTAGGCTTGAGGAGAGTGAGCTATAACTGAGAGCAGCCCCAAGGCTGCTGCAATGGGCACATCTCCCCTCTCCCTCCATCCTCTGGCACCACATCCCCTTCCCCAGATGGTGTCAGTTTGGCAACACAGAGCTGGTGGCCAGGCTCCAGGCAGAAGCACAACTTTCCTTCCTATATGTACTGCCGATGTCCCACCTTAGCCTCTGAATTCAGGCAGGGCAGCTGTCACCAGTGATGTGACAGGCATGGGGACCGCACTGTGTTCCAGCAGCCAGACCTGAGAGCAAAACGGTGGTGCCCCAGACACTGTGATAATGTGCCTTTTCTAAAATTACGCTTGGAAGAGGCTTCAGAGTGAAAAAAAACCAACAACAGAGAAAGAAAAAAAAAAACCTGAACAAAAAGCCAACCCTCATGTAAACCCCAGGGCTGGAGGAATAAAAGCACCAGAAAACATTTATATTGGGCTCTCCTGATATCAACACAGATGAAATGGATCCCCATGCTTCCCTCCAAACCGCAGGCTCTAAAGTGGATTCCAAATCCCATCCCCGCTTTAATTTAAGGGCCTCCCAATTAGACCGTTGGATGCCTTTCAAAGCTTTGTATAAATTGGAGATTATGCATCTAGCAGCAGAGGCTTGTCTCCTTACTGGAGCAGCTACCAGCTGTAGCTTGCTGCCCAAGGAGCCCAGGCCTCTGGCAGGGAAATCTGGGGGCTGGACGCAGTGGCCCATGGAGGGCAGCTCCGGCCCCGCTGCCCTGGGGCTGGTGTCTGCTCCAGCCGTTCGGCATTAGAAAACCCTTGGAGCTGCCGGGGGGCTCAAAGTGGCAGGGCTATGGGAGTGAGCGATTTCTCCAGCACACTGACTGAAATGGAAAAATCTCAGGAGGGGAAAAAATAGTCCTTTCAAGTCGATTTGAAAAGTTTTTGCTGTTCTTCCTGTTTCTTCCTCCCCTGCACTGGCAATCAAAAAAATAACCCAAAAAACCTCATCACAGAACATGGCACAAATTCAATAGTTTTGGTCAAACTATTTTTCACAGTTAAAGATTTTTGTTGTTGTTGCCCAGACCAAGGATTCTCCTGTATTTTCCTAAGAAATAACACAATCCTAGGTGGTGGAAGCTTATTGTGGGAGAAGGAAGAACCAGAAGCTTTTCATTCCTGTGTGAACCTCAAGTGTTTTCTACCGTCCCTCTTGCACCCTTCCCTCCTGTCTGCCATTCCTCCAGGGTCTGCACCCACACCTCAGAGGCTAATGAGCCATTAGTGTTTTCTCCAGGACTGAGCTCTCCCATGTGTGAAGGCAGATGCAGGGAGATGTCCCAGTGGGATCTGGGGTAAGAGAGCTATGGGCACAGCCACCTCCCTGCAAGTACTGGAGCAGAGACCAATGAATGACTTATTTAACAAAGGGTCTTCAAGGATGGCTGGAAAATGCCATCTTAAAGTGGCTGGTGGTGTTGGGTAGCTGTTATGCTCTTATGTTTCTCCTGTTGCTCACCAGCTCCATCATCTCCCATCTGCCCTCCCTATGCATTACAGCTGCTGGACTGTCAGGTCCTGTCTCGATCTGCTTGGAGATAAAGAGCTTCCACTTGTAGTACTTTGGCTTTCCAAAGAAATGTACCAAATCAGGTGAAGATAGATAATTTTATTAAGCTTCATAGATGGAAATGCAATCATTGCCCTAATTTTAAATATTTGCAGCCAGGCTTCTGAGCCCAAACTCAGTCAGAGTGGACCAGCTCATTGTACTGGCATTAACTGGCTTCAGTGAGTGAATTAATTTAATAATTAATGATTAAGTGACCAAGTTTACCAAGGGGCTGGAAAGTCATTTTCTCAGGCATTTCTACATGAGTTTGGGTCTGGAATGCCCAAGGAGCTGGAGGGAATCTGCCCTGGGTGGCAGAATCCTCACTTTTTGGACCAGTTGATGGGTGCCAAACACAGGACTTGATTACAGCAAATTTTTCTTTTTTTTTTTTTTTTCCAGCTCTTTAAAGTAATTTTTTTTATGGTCAAATGCCCTCTTTGTCATAGTTCAAATTAGGACAGCCTTTTTTATTATTGGTGCAGGAGTGGAGCACTTACAGGATGGCTAATTTGCTGCTACAGCTAATGCCAACTGCGCCTTGAGTGAAGGATGGAAGACAAGACTAAGCTTTAAGTTCTTTTTTTCTTATGCACAGGAATATCCTATTTTTATCAGTCTTCCCTTGAAACATGAGAATTTTTCTTAAAAAAAAACAACAGGCAGGAAAAATTACCCATAAAACCCAAAGGATAAATCTGTGTCTCTTTTAATGTAAAAACCACGATGTCACCATTAAACTGTCAAATTATCCTCTGTTTAATTTCTATATAAATTTTAAAACTTTCTGCAGACAGCCAATAAACCTCAAGGTGATAGGACCTGTTTCTGCTTCCGTTGAAGTTGGTGGCAAACCTCCATTTATTTCGGTGGGTAGGATCAAACCCCCAGCACATAAATAATCAGGCACTGAAGGTGCTCTGTGATTCTTCCATCCATATCTTTCCCTTCCTCTTAGAAAACTACTGACGTTGGGCCAGACACTGATCTTATGCACAGGCTGGGAGCATTTTCCTTCCTCCCTTCCCTTTCCCTTCCCTTTCCCTTCCCTTTCCCTTCCCTTTCCCTTCCCCCCTCCCCCCCTTCCTTCCTCCCTTCCTCCCTTCCTCCCTTCCTCCCTTCCTCCCTTCCTCCCTTCCTCCCTTCCTCCCTCCCTTCCTCCCTTCCTCCCTTCCTTCCTCCCTTCCTCCCTTCCTCCCTTCCTCCCTCCCTTCCTCCCTTCCTCCCTTCCTTCCTCCCTTCCTCCCTTCCTTCCTCCCTTCCTTCCTCCCTCCCTTCCTCCCTTCCTTCCTCCCTTCCTTCCTTCCTTCCTCCCTTCCTTCCTTCCTTCCTCCCTTCCTTCCTCCCTTCCTTCCTCCCTTCCTTCCTTCCTTCCTTCCTTCCTTCCTTCCTTCCTTCCTTCCTTCCTTCCTTCCTTCCTTCCTTCCTTCCTTCCTTCCTTCCTTCCTTCCTTCCTTCCTTCCTTCCTTCCTTCCTTCCTTCCTTCCTTCCTTCCTTCCTCCCTTCCTTCCTTCCTCCCTTCCTTCCTTCCTCCCTTCCTTCCTTCCTTCCTCCCTTCCTTCCTTCCTTCCTTCCTCCCTTCCTTCCTTCCTTCCTCCCTTCCTTCCTTCCTCCCTCCCTTCCTCCCTTCCTTCCTCCCTTCCTCCCTTCCTTCCTCCCTTCCTCCCTTCCTTCCTTCCTTCCTTCCTTCCTTCCTTCCTTCCTTCCTTCCTTCCTTCCTTCCTCCCTTCCTCCCTTCCTTCCTCCCTTCCTCCCTTCCTTCCTTCCTTCCTTCCTTCCTTCCTTCCTTCCTTCCTTCCTTCCTTCCTTCCTTCCTTCCTTCCTTCCTTCCTTCCTTCCTTCCTTCCTCCCTTCCTCCCTTCCTCCCTTCCTTCCTTCCTCCCTCCCTTCCCTCCCTTCCCTTCCTCCTTTCTTTCTTTTATTTCCTTTCTTTCCTTGCCCCCACCCCCACCCCCATGTGGGTTTTGATCTCTCCCTTTGAAATGGAAGCAAATTCCCTGCAGGGTGCTCTGTGATCACTTGTTGGGTGTAGTTGCATGCTTTCACTTCTTGCTGTAGGTGAAATGGCTCATGTGCAATGATATTAACTCTCTGCTAGGCAGCCCGATGCAGCAGGAGCAGTACACTGCATTCCTTCTGTTTTCCCAGATTCTTAGCAGAATAGGCAGCTTCCCCCAACCCCATAAAACCTTGGTAAAGCACAAGTGTGTGCAGCGCTATGAGAATACAAGATCTATGAGAGGCAATGTTTTAGGGAGAGCCAGATCTTGGACAGGCCCATCTGTATAGTTAGCCTGGGTTAGTTGATCTAAATAAAAGATATTACCTCGTCCTGCAAATTTGTGCTCAATCTAATGGTTTGTTGTCAATTATGATTTACTTGCCATAGAAGAAAATGTCATTTCCCCTTGGTTTCACTGGAATGAAGCAGTTGGAGAGGGTAGTTGAAGAGAGAAATTACAGTGGTGGGGTAAGCATTGGGGAAAAAAAAATAACCAGACTGTTTTAACAGGGGAACTATGGTTAGGTCCAGCCCAGAGAAGTATGTAAGAATGTGCTTGTGATTTGCTTCCAACAAAATTTTTAAGCCTATACTTAACTATAAGCACGTGCTGAAATACTCATCTGGAGGTAAGCCCTGGCTGGCAAGACTGAAAGAAACAGAGATCACATAATCAACTTCCAAAGCAAGAGCCTAATCCTACACAGTCAGCTATTTTGGGGGAGTTTCCAGGAAGGCAAAGAGGTTGCAGGAGGTGGATCTGCATGTCTGATCTTACAAATTTCCTGGCAGGTGCAAAAGCGACTGCTCTGAACAATACTAGAGGTGTTTGCAGGATTGGCCTGAAGGCTTTGTCTGCAGCAGAAGATGAGGTTAACAGGCTATTTTAAACAAACAAATAGCCCCACCTCCCTCCAAAAAGTTCATGAAGATGGCCCCTGTGGTGGTAGTATGATTTTAAAAAGATTTAAGCAGGTTTGCATTGAAACTGTTCCTATACCTTTAGTAAAAAATTAGTCTTTGCTCCATTTTCTCAATCAGTTTTGCAAATTCATATCCCAAAGTCATATCTGTATTAGGGAGTCACTCTTGGCATCTCTTCTTACACCCCCATGGATTTTCATATTGTTTGAAATGAAATACCAAGTGACACTAAGCAATTCTTTAAATGATGTTTACTTATTTAGTGGGACTTTTAACTGGAAATTTTCCAAATAATTACGCTTATAGAATTTGTGTGTGTGTGCATGCATGTGTGTGTATGTGTGTGCAATGGGGTAAACCGTGCTTTTTACTTGTGAAAAAAAGCGTGTGCACACAGATGCACAAAATAATGGGGAAGAAAGGAAAAGGAAAAGCATTTGCTTATGGATATGAAATGCAATTCTGAAAACTAGTTTTATTTTAAGCCCTTGGCGAACGTTACAACATTAATTAATGTAAAGCCATTTCTTACCATCTGTGAAATACAGGACTGTGTTTATAGCAGAGAGACAAACAAACACAAAAGGAGAGAAAACAAGATTGGTGTGGGTCTGCTGCTGTGTACTGCTGAGGTGGCCAAGGTCTGCTTGGGGCCACAGATAGGTATTTAACAAGAAGGCTGGAAAAGGAGGCTTTGGGTACTCCACACTTTGTCAAAACTAGGTTTAAGGTCCTGTTTTCATTATGAAGGCTTTTGGCAAAGGCAGAGTTGATGAAGCCACTGGATTTCTTCTATCTAGTGGAGATGTGAGGGAGGTGATTGAAGTGTTTCCAGGTGTTTCTGGCTTCAGAGAAAACTCGGGAGAGTTTTCAGCTTGCTGGTGGTTTGTACACTAGACCCGGGGTTCGCCAGCACTTGCTGTCCTCCCAGGCTGCTTGGGCAGCACGTGAGTTTGTTCTGCAGCAGGCACAAACCCTGTCAGTGCTGATATAGCCTGACCCACCCCCAAAGACAGGTGGATCACTCTAACCACCCAAGGCTTTGCTGCCAAAGCGCGTGACAGCTCTAGGAATGACCTCTGCATTCAGTTTCAACCTCTGATTTAGCTATAATTGCATTGAAGAATAAGCCACTCATTTCTAATCCCCAGCAGTGTGTTTGTGAGCCAGGCTGTGTATGTCTCAATATTAAATAATAAGGTGGGATAACATGGGTGATCATCATATGGCATTAATATAGTTGTAAGGCACTGGGTACTAAGTGGGTCCTATGCAGTGTTTCAGCAAAGACCTCGCCTTTGGATTTTCATGGAGATGATGATCTACAGAAAAGGTAACATGCTTTAAACAATGGAAGTTATCTACAAGTATGTTCAGGAAGGCCTGGGGCTTTCAGATGCAAATACAGAAATATATTTAACATCTTGACTTCTATTCTTTTGTCATAATACAAAGTGGAGAGACAATGTTTAGTAAATGTTTACATCTTACAAAGGGGAGTTTTGCAAATTACATTGTAGCTCTTTGGGAGGAACCAGGAAAGACGGCAGGATGTTAACAACATAAAAAAGAATAGCAATAAAACCCACCCCTAATATTAATTGTCTAAGAGGAAATTCATATATCTCTCATCAGGACATTTCAGACTCTGCTTTGCATTGCTGGAAGCCTGAGAACACTAATCGTTTTTTGGCATGGAGAAGCAAGTTCTTGCATACTTGAAACATAACTCATTTACAGTAGTTTTGATGGATGCTTATAAGCAACATGGAGAACCTCCCAAGTCCCCTTGGCTTGCTGAGCATCAGAGCTAAGAGCAGGCCCAAGCTGCAGAGTTCAGATATAGATTTGGCTCGGCCCCTTGACGTGGGAACTAGAGAGGATTGTTCTGATTAAACACCTCCATTCATTTTTGGTCCTAAGGTTGGCTGTGTTATGCAATGAAAATCTATCAACAGGTTTCCTTGTGAATAGTGCACCTGAAAGGATTCTTGAAGAATCATTTGCACCAGCACCATGTCATGGAGCCATCAAAATAGCTCTTCAGCAAGGTGGCAACAGGTCACCCTTCCTGAGGATCTGAGCCCTGGGCATTGTGAAGGTTGATCTAGTGCTGGCAGGTTAAATGAAGACGGGTGCCTAAGCACTTCAGGGCAGTCTTGGGAGGGAGGTGTAGCCCAGAGAGCTGCAGCCTGGTCCTTTTCCTGACTGAAACAGCAGCTGAGAGCCGCCATGCGCTGGGGTCAGGTGCAGACTCAAAAACCAGGCAATGACATTGTGGAACATGGGTGACAGGGGAGAGCATGGGCTAACCTGTAAGAATTAGCCACCGAACTCTGTGTGTGTATTTGTGCATACGTGTGTGTATGGAGCAAGGTGGAACAACAGGTTTGTGGCTGCAGTGAAATCCTTCATCGCTGGCCAATGCCAGACATCATTTAAAAGCCTCAGTTGTTGATGTTATTTACTTAGACATGAGGCTTTGTCCCGTGTTTCAGTTTCTCCCACAGACTGCTATTCAAAGGTGAGTTTGAAGATGAAGATTAGCAACATGACACTAACTCTTGTGGACAGTCCTTTCTTCTCCCCAGACCCCATCCCATTTCTCCTGGTGCCCAGAGAACAAAACCCTGAGCAAAGTGATCTCCATGGGCAGTTTCTCTTACTGATGGAAGCTGTTACATTTCTGCTAAATGATTTTCATTTCATGCTGAGTAAAATCCTACAGATTTGCAATGAATTACCTTTTGGTTACATCATCTTGTTGGGAGGAAGAGGAATGGGGTTATGAACTGTGTGGCTGCCAAGGAGTCCTGCATGTAACTCATGGTGTGGCTATGTATACGGAGGATGCAAAGGTTTCTACAGGAAGACTGGAAATCCGCTTGTGGAGGTATAGAGGAGAGGATGCCAAATGCTTCAGAGGCAGATTTTTTCTTTCCCACAGGCTACCTAAGTGCCAGTGCACCGTCCTCCTTCCAGGTGAACCAGAGATGTGGTCTTCATTTTCCTCTGTAGTGTAGCTCTCATGCTGTTTTCATAGCGTACTTACTCCTGTTCTGCATGTACCACCCCTATGAAACCCTGCAGAAGCGTGTTCCAGTAGTTAGATAATACCTAAAATCTTTTGCCCCAGATTTTTTTCCCCCTGTCTCTCTTTCTATTCCTTCCTTTCCTTTTCCTCCCCTCCCTTTCCTTTCATCTGTCTTCCTCTGAGCACCTGTTCTCCCTCCCCATGCACGGCTGCCCGACTGTCATTCATTGTGCTGCACATCTCTCCTGGTGGCTGGCAGGAGAACTGCAGCAGTCTCTTCCTGCTCCACCCTTGCAGGAGGTTTTAGAGCCCTGCCAGGGAGCTGCAGACTTACTGCTTGCTGACTTGTAAGGGCAGGTGAAATGCTCTAAACTCCACCTAGTAGCAAGGAAGGTGGAGGACCTCCGTGGCTGAGAGGCTTTGCAGAAGACAGGTCTGGAGGGAAGGAAACCTTGGAGCAGTCAGGGCTGTGCAGGAGGCTTGGGCTGAAAGCTGTGGACACTGCCAGTGGGTTTTCCCGCTTGTTTAAAATGATTGGTGCTTTGGTACTTAAACAAATCAGACCAAATGGCTATAGTATTTAAAAAAAACAAGATAGGACCATACAAAGGTTGTCACCAGCCTTTGTCTCATTTTCATGTTCATTATGGTGTTAACCTTAGCAGAAATTTTCATCTCACGTCAGCCCAGGACAAAACCCAGATGCAGGCACAGAGCCTGGCTTCCACAGTCAGTCCTGTAATGCCAGCGAAAGATTGGGTCAGGGGAGAAATGCCTGTCTAGCAGCTGCTGCCCATGAAGCAGCACTGCAACTTTTTAGCGATACCAGGGTATCGGTGAGTTATGCTGGCCCTGTCAGCCCACGCGGTGTCCTTGTTACTTCTCAGCCTTAGGAGACAAGCTGCAGGGTTTACTAAAGGACCTCTTTTGCTAAGTGTGAAGGAACAGGAAAATGGCAAAACTAGCTGGGCAGTTTTCTGAGGTACTGATAACCGATCTCCACAAAGGCGTTTTCATATTCTGTTAAAGAAAGTGACTATCATTTCTCCTCCTCTGCACCCCTCACACCCCAGCTCTTTTTTCTTGCTGGCAAAAGAGTATAAAGTATTGAATAAAACCCAAAACCATAACAGAAGAGGAAAGAGTTGAAAACTTACCAGACTTACTTTATTCTCATTTGAATAACAGCAAAGGACTTTATTTTTACTGTTTGTTTGTTTGTTTCAAATGAGGTTGCAAAAAACTTCTCCTGGTATAAAGGATAGTAAAAAATGTAACTAATGATAGAAACAAAATAAAATTCTAATAATCCAAGGTGAATATTGGCTAAGATGCTCATAATCATATAAAAAAATTAATGAGATCCTCTAGGATCTTTCATGAACACAGCCGAGCTCAGAGAGCCTTTTGCAGCACAGCCAGAGCCTCCTGTAGCAATGCTATGCCCTTACAAACTGGGAATGACCTACAGAATCTTGCATCAAGTCACCAAAAATATTTTCTGACTTTTTTAGTCCAGGAGATTTTTTTTTTCTTCAAGGATCGTCCTCCCAGGTATTGGTCTTAGAGAGACTCGCTCACATCAGGCTATGATAATGTGGCAGCTGGGATAAGTAGTAGATAGAGGACACTTAGGACATCTGAATTCCAATGTGATTGGCACCAGGGATTTTGTTGGTTTTTTGGGTTTTTTTATTGCATCAGGACAAAATTTTAAAAATCTTCTAAATTGGCTTAAAGGCCTAAAGTAGCATTTTTAAAAGCAATTGAATATTTAGGCTTTGGCCTCCCTCTGATTTTCTGTGGGAGAATATCAAGTCAAATATTCAGAAGCATCACAGTTCTTTAGCCAAACTTCTTGTGGGCACTTGGTAGGTTTCCCTTCCCTGTTTCTAATTTGGTTTATACCCCAAAGCCAACTGGTTTTTGCTATTCATTCTGTGGGTGGGAAAGCTTGTGAGAAGGTATTAACAGCTATACATCCCAGTCAAGCGATTTTCTTCTCTGAACTTTCCTAGGTGCAAGGAGGAAATTCTTCTCCAAATCAACAACATGTTTTCAGGCTTTTGTTGTTGTTTTTTGTCAGGCAGATCTAAATCAGGAAACCTGAGTACCTGGAGAAGGTTCAAATGCAGACCGAGCTTCAGGTCTCAGCTTGGACTGAACATATATTAATAACAAATACAAATCTTTCATCAGTGCAGCTATCCGACATGTTATTAATACGTGAAATATTGTTTGTTACGTAGGGACTGGTGTTCTGGTTGCTCTGCTCAGTGGCACATGTACGGGATAAGTGATTCCTGCCAGTTTAGGGTAGCCTTCACCTCTCGTTTGTTCTCTGGTTCCCAGCTGAAGTTGCCAGCATGGATGCTGCAGTCACCAGCCTTGGTCATGTGTCTGTTTGTCAGGGGTAGGGTGCGGCCTCCGAACCCCTCCATTGTGGTGGCGGACATTGAGCATCAAATGAGACTTGCAGCTATTAGCAACAGATGCGTTAGCTGCAAAATGAGATAGTTATGGGCAAGCTGGAGGGTCGCTGGGGAAAAGTCTACGAACCATATGCTAGTGAGGGAGCCAAGGGCTCCTGACCTCCACCAAGTCATCCCACTTTCATGTCCATAATTACTGGCTGCTTATAGGCACTCACTGTGATCCCACCTCTTCCCACTTTACTCAAGAGGAAGAGCTACACTTCAAAGCGCTTCTCTCTCCTTCATTGCTGTTGACTTTGTTTTGGGAAAGGTTTATGCTTCTTCTTTAGCTATTAAAGAGGAGCTAGTGATCTGAGCTTGTCCCTGGTGAAAGCAGGGCTCTGACCCTCTGTTCATACTCCTTCACTCGCCAGCTCACCAAGAGTGACCAGTCACCTCCTAAGAAATGGGTATCTCCTTTCCAGAGACAAAGGACAGCTGAGCCTCCATCTGACCTTGGTGGGCAGGCTGACTGTCAAGAAGGGATGTAAAAAATATGAGGATAACCTCTTGGGGTGAAGAGGCATTGAGGAATCTTCTGTGTCAAGGCTTACCCAAGCTTGCTTTGCCTAAGCCGGCTTGTTTGCTGTCACCCTCTGAAGCCCCCAGTGATGATCACTGAGAGGTTAATGGGGTTGCCAAGGGTTTGGATCAGTGTAGTAATTCCTGTAGCAGTTCTCCAGTCTGGAGGAATGTGTGCTCCAAACACAACAGGGACCACATAAAATAGCTTGTTGTTTTTAATCAAATTGTATTTTGTGCTAATACCACAGTTTCATCCTTCAAGAAGAGATTGGTGACCAAAACTTTAACTACATTTCCAAATTAAATTTGTTAAAATGCTGCCTCCAACAGGTGGGCTGAGCCCATGGCCAATATTCAGTTTAAAGTTCAATTCAGTGATGATGGTTTATGGCTGATAATTAATTTAGCAAGCTACTGGTTAGGCTTTGATGCTAATCATTTTAAGTATCATAGGTTCTGATTCACAAGGCAGTAATCACAGGTCATTATTACTGACATTTTTAGGTTAAGTTAAAAATCAGCTTTTAGGCTTAGAGCAGCATGCTCTGAAATGGAACACCTGTGTGATGCCTTAACAGACAATTGAGGGAAATTAGCCCCCTTAATTAAATGAGCTACAACTGTGCATTGTTTGATGTGACGCTGACCAAAAAAATGGTATTTGCACCTTTAGACAGCAATTTTCTATAGCTGAAATGGGACACCAGTTGGAAAAAATGAGCCCAGGTTTTGCAAAACAGTAGTGACTTTCCTTTGAGATATTGTGGTCAGTGCCCCACACACTGCTCCAGGAATAAGTTGAATCAAAAGTGATTTTGTTGGCTGGACTCTTAAATGGGCTAAAACGGGATCGGCAGAGCTGCATCCATGTGCTGGCTTTGTGTTTTAGATAAACACACACACAAACCCAGTTTTCTGACACAGTTTCGATGACAGGAGACAGAAAGCAGATTTTTCACCTGTCTCCCAACTTCTGCAGGCAGGCTTCAGCCTGTGCCTCTGCCATGTTCAGCCGCACCACCGGTGTTCACAGAGGGATGAAGCAGTTTTAACTGGATTAGCTTTCACTGTTGAGAGAGCTACGATAGCTGTGACTGTTCCCTTCACCTGTGGTGCTCGGGGTCCTCCATCTCCTCTTCCAGCTCAGAGCAGGTTATGGCTGTGCTGGTCCCTCTCAAGCACTCCTGAGACCTTGAGACAGCACAGAAACGCACTTGTCAAGAGGCATTTCCCTCTGGCCTCATGTTACATGGGTGCTTTGCAGTCTGCAGTTCCTTTCCAGGTGCAATGAAAGGTATTAGTTTTAACAGACAGAGTTTTGAATAGGATGGTTATTTCCATAGAGACTATTCCACTTTCTTTAGCTTAGGTTATCTGAGGTATAGGAACAAGTACCTTGCTTAATTGGGAAGAGTCGGGTATTTGCATTTCAATGGGACCTTCTAGGTATAGAATCCAGTGAAAAGCATCTGCAGGCATGTTTGTGTGGGATTTTGATCCCTTTGCATCTCACAAAGAATTGACAGATATTTAATTCTAAGAGGGAAGGAAGTATGATAATTTATTCATCTCTAAATGTAAAGTTTCCTTACAAGGCAGTAGGGAAAGCTTAAATAATTTGCCCAACAGCATAGCCCGAAATAGGACAGAGATACCAACCTCTAATCCTTACCTGCGGCCATAAGATCATCTTTCTTCTCTTGATCATAATGAAAACGCAGAAGCTGCTTGCACTGTTGTGCAGGAAGGTGGGATGGGGCACTGCGCTGTGGGGACAGATTAGGATTATGAGGGGCAGCACCTGGCATGCAGGGGCCAGGGAAAAGCAAATGAAATGGTCACCAAACCTGTCCGCCTGCCACAGCCCAAAGGCAACGCGCTCTTCCCCGCCAACACCTGCACGCAGGGTGTTCAAAACAGAGAGCGGACTCTTGCTGGTGTGACAGGGCAGGAGTGTTCTGAGGCTCTTGCCTTTCAGACTGGGTTTTTTGGGTAGCCTGTGGTACCTTCTGGCAGGTCGCTCTTGAGACCTCTGGTAACGCAGGTGTGGAATGGTGAGGAACTGCCTCCAGCGTCTTCCCAGTATCAGGTCCACCCAGGAGCTGAACAGCCATGGTTTTCCTGGTTTTGTTCTTGGTGGGCTTGGAGGTCTTCCCTTCTGGTTTTTCAGATGCTCCAGAGCCTCCGGCCAGACAAAACAAGCCTGGTTCCTGCAGCACATGTTTTGGTACATGTCCATTTAAAGATATATCTATTTTTCTCTTCCACCTGTCCAAAATGGGGCTGGGATTGGCTTTCTTTTTTGAATGAGCCTTAAAAAAAAAAAAGAAAATGGAATCCCCCCCTTCTAAAAATTGTGTCCAGCTGAGGTTGTTTTGCCTCATCAATATGTACCTAAATTTACAAAACTAGTCTGGATTGTTCTGATAAATCTCTTGAAGACAACCAGGACAAAAAAGGGGACTATTCAACTGAAATCGTAACAAGGAAATATGCAAGAACACCTAGAATATGAAACACCAGAACTGCAAAACTGAGCTAAAGATTCAGTGTTTGGATTTTTGTGTCTGGAAATACCGGCAGATCCCAGTTTATTAAGTTCTGAAAAGAAAAATAATAAGTGGATCCAGGCTTTCAGTTGTAAGTCTCAGAGCACTTCACAAATGTGCTATGCATGCAATAATTCCCCCTCCCCCCCTTAAGAGAGAGAGATATGGGGAACTACGGCACTGAAAAGTGTGCCGGTATGACACAGCCACAAATGCATCTTTTTGAATCTCGCTCCATTGCTTTTGCTGCTGGGCTACACAGAAGTGATTAGTTGGTTGCCAGTGGTGTATCTGGGTATAAACAGAATTCACTCCATCACCTGGGAATTGTGGGTGGTGGGAAGTTCTGGCTGATGGGGCTGTGGATTAAGTGTGTCGATGCTGGAGGATAGGGTGTTCCTGTACAGAGAGAGCCCTCGACTTAGGAATTTGCTCCTCACAAAGGTATGCCAAAGCCCTGAGGCTTCCTGCATTTAGGGTGTGATGTAAGATACAGCTCTTTGTTGAGAGCTTTTCTCCTGACATCCTTGCAAGCCAGGCAGATGTGTGGATATCTTCTAGTAGTTACTCCTGGAAGGAAACATTATTGGATATCCTAAGGGGTAAACAATGCTCAGAGCTGAATTAAGAAGCTTTGTCTCTGTTTACCCTAGTTCTGTATGCGCCGCTCACTGTTTTATTAGCAGTGGCCAGTTTTCAGTGTTGACTCCCAGACCTGCAGTGGTGTCCTCTTTGAAATCCAGAAGAATGAGGAATTTGCCAAGACCTCAGGTTTCACTCCAGACCCAAAGCTCAGATCACAGTCAATGAAGGAGCTACCAAGGGGAGATGGGAATGGATAGCTTGGAAGTGAATGCAACAAGCAATGGGGCTGATGCTGGGCTCCATGCACAGCCCTACTCCAAAGGCCAACTCTTGGCCAGGAGGCATTGCCCCATCAGCACCTTGTAGCCAGGAGAGCTGGAAGCTGATCAAGCTGGTGGCCTCCCCTGACTACTGCAAGCAGCCATGACCTGCAAGGACAAGGTGAGCATACCCTGCATGGTCCTTGTGCTGCCACTCACCTTTGCAGGTGTCCATTGTTGTTGCTCTTCTCCTCCAAAAGCTCTGTAGGTTCTGTACAGGCATCTTCTGCTTTTGTAAGGTGTTAATCAAGCTTGGAGGTAACTGTTTCTTCTGTAGATTCTTTGGTAAGTGACAGAGCTCCTGGTTTGTGATGAGGGAGATACAAAAGCCGCTGGCTAATGTTGTGCATAACTTCATGTCTCCCTGTACTCTCTCCCTTGGCTTGTTTGCTTTGTTTAGTTTGCAGTGCAGGACAACTGCTTCTTATTAATCTGTGCGTTGCATTTTCCATCCTGCAATTTTCATCCAGGTTTGGGAGCTCTAGCGGCTGCTATTCTATACATAATAATAAGGATCTTCATGACTTTAGTCCTAGACTTTTTAAGCATCTTTCTTTCTCTTGTCTTTAGAGAATTTAATCACTCAAGATTAAATTTTACCTAGAAGGAGTTTGTTTATTGACAGGTTGTTTGGAGGGATAAAGTCTTTAGTCCAAGGTGAAATTGAGGGAGGAGAGGAAAAGAAGGGATAGAGAGACCTATACGCACAAGCAGATGGATGCCCCCTTTCTTATCCCTATATTTCTGTATATGAGTAGGCACCAGCCTGGTGTCTGACATGCCTGTTTATGTGGGAATTCAGGGTCCAAGCAATGACCCTGCTGACTGAGATCAGTGACTTGGCCTTGGGTATCCACCTCTCCCAGGCAAATGTCCTGTTTTGAGGGAAAAAGGGATCCTTGCTCTCTCCAAAATTCACAGGACACCTAATGTTCCATGCTCAGAAATCCTCCTAGCTGGAGTTCTTATTTTCTAGCTAATGCTATTTATATCAACATTTCCCCTCAGCTTTAACTGGGATAGGATCAAAGCTCTGGGAGCAGAGATCTGTCATTACACAGGCTATGAATTCTGTATTCCTACCTCAGATTTTGATTCAATTTGGGGCTTGTGTGGAATTCATCTAAAGCCAAGTGGTTTTGGATGTCAAAACCATAAAACAATTTTCCTGTTTCATGTGACGCGGGTGTATAATAATATATTTGGCCTTGCCTCTAGGTTACCTAACCATGGGCTGTGATTCACCTCAGAGGTTTAGCTGCCCTTTTACTGGACCTGTGCTCAGTTTCAGTTTTTGTAATGAATGCAAAGCCTATCCAATGTTTCAGTCTTTCAGGTTCCACCAAAAGCACTTCCAGTAGCTATGCTAGTTAATATTACAATCTATTTACTGCCAATACAACACTAATGATCTGTACTTCAAGGGCACCTTTGATGTGATGATCTCAAAGCAAATCAGTTAAGGGTTATCCCACACCCATACTATGGATGGAAACACTGAATGTATGGAGAAAGGAATCCTAAAATCACTGGCAAACTGGGTGCGAAAACTGGAATTTCGGTCCCTCTGAGAAAGTCAGATATATCAATGTTTGTTTTCTTCACCATCTGGAAGACCAAAATTTTGCTATAGTGGATGTGTTTATGGAACACAGTATATAAAAGAAAAAAATATTCCCGGAAAATGTCACAGCATTTAGTTGTGTATCAGTTAGACTCAAAATCAGGCCAAATGACATTATACCGCTCGTGCTGTGTGCTGTGCATATACCTCCTGGTCCCCTGCACTGCCAGGCTCTGGGCTGTGCCGTAATGGATGGTACCTGCTTCTGAGGTGCAGTAGCCTGGTGATGGAGGTGTGAAGTATCCAAACTGTTATTGGTGTGGAGGCAGTGCCCTGTCCCAGGCCCTGTGCTGGTGGGATCTGGCCTGTAGGTCATTAAAAGAAGGCAGGTTACAGTCAGCTTTGGTTCTTGACTCTTCCCATTGCAGTTGTATTTGGCTGAGGAGGCACATAAACCGTTTCTTATTAGATTGAGTAGTCTTGTCCTCTTCTGCATCCCTCAATGTTTGCATGCACAGGGATAGGCAGTTTGCCAAACAAGAAGGCTGAGAGCCGGTGTTATCACTGGGTACATTGCCTTTGATAAGGTCAGCACCAGATTTTTGGTGCAGTACTTGTAAACTCTGCAGGATTAAGCAAGGAAAAGCTTTCCCTCCCATGTTATGCTTTGCCCTGAGCACTGGTGGTAGTGGGCCTTACACCCCAAAGCATATTTGGAAGCATTTAAACATGCAGCTGCGACAGTAGAAGGGGGAAATGACTTCTCCTCAAATGCTTGAGGCAAGGATTACTTTTCTGCAAATTGCCATAGGATGTGATGTTTCTTAAAGCTCAGGCCTCCTTAAACACATGCGTATCTTTCTAAGGGATTAATTTCCCTCCACATTGTCAGTTAGCCTTTATTGACAGTTAGCTTTTATTGCAGTGCAAGTCATGGACTGGAAAATCTAGGCAGTTTAATGGAAGCAGTCCCTAAAGCAAACAGATTCTCCAATTTGTCCTGTTGGGCAAACATCTGCATGTGAACAGAGGCTTCTGCTTTTATCTTACCCTCTCGGCCTTGCATTTCCGGGTTATCCTTTTATGTAAGTCATAGTTTTCATCCATACAAAGAGAAGCTTTAAACTCCCTCAAGTGAGGTATTTTTCCAGTACTTTAGCACTAATTAATCATTAAAGTGCCGAGATCAAAGGGTGGGGAACTACAACATTGGTATGTACTTATGATCACGTTGTGGCCAGTTCCTCTCATAAATCCTGGTATTCTGTGAGTTTCAAATCAAATCTCCTATGGAGAATGATTTGGCAACAAGGTGGTGGGCTGCTTTTCTTTGCATCTTTCAAAAGTAAAGGGAGCTTTAACTCCACGAGGAATGCAGTGTCAGCCCCAGAATAAAAAGCCCAGCTATTAAATAAAAAGCCCATCTATTACTTTGAACATGTTGGCACCCAAAGATGCAAGTGATTTAGGCATGGGCATAAAAACCCAACCTCATGGAGTGAGAGATGACAGTCCCTGTCCTGAAGATCTGGTAGTTCAATCAGACAAGTAGTGAAATGGCTGGAGCCTAGAGCTTATTTCAAGGGTAACTTAAGGCAGTTAAGGGTGTAAACCTCACTGTAAGCCAATAAGACTTACCATTTAAGTGCTTAAGTTACTTCTGAAAGTGAAGCTTTTAAAATAATGCTGCTACTTTTGAAAAAATGTAGCCTGAGGACATGACTTCAGTGAAGCATTCACCTCAGTATTATATGGCTGTGGCTGTTGTCTTCTCACCTGAAAGGCCAGCACTTGCATTTAATGATGCTTTCAACTGAAGGCAGCAGTGGGCTTGGCAGAGGTGTGGGCTGGTGTCTGGGCTTTACCTTTACTCACACTGATAACCTGCACCCTTCCCCATAGCAATTGCTGGGGTCCTGACAGCCTTCCTGTGGGTGATCCTGTGCTGTAGCCATAAAGCTCATTTTCCCTTTTCAGGGTGGTTAACTGGTATAAAACCTGCAGCGCCTGAATATTTGGCATCTGACAAAAGAGCTGTTGTGCTTATATGGCTTATTAAAAAATGAGAAAGAAGAGCATATGGAGGGCAAACAGGTCCTGCCGCTGGTGACCACTTCTGGATGGGAACACAAGAGTCTGGCTGCTCTGGAGGAAAGGGACAGGGGCTTTTGTTTTGTTTTTGTGGGGCTTGGACTTCTGTGGCTCTCTCCCGCGTCTGGAGCAGGTGAGATGTGCACTGGGGAGGAGCAAGCCTGAGGTGAGGCTGGGATTGAAGGAGAGGCAGGGCCAGGCAAGCACAAGCCGGTGACACAAGTAACGAAGCATTGGTAAAAGTAGTGGCTAATAATGGTTGTCCTCGAAACAGATGGAATGGAGCAATAGTGTTTCCGAAATGTCTTTTTTTCCATAATATGGGATGTTTGAAAAGGCTATTATTCCTCCTTTAAAAAAAAGAAAATTATTTCTTTTTTTTATTTTCCTTCATTCTTTCTCTTGTGGGATGCCTGGGACTTGACAGCGTGGGCTCTTGTCTAGCATTTGTTCTGACCTAGATTTTGATCTCTGCTTTTTTCCCTTACCTTCTGTTTAGCTGGCTACTATCTTGTAAAGACATGCATATAATCTAGAAAACATTTGTGTTTCCCTCTAGTTTTAATGTCTGTTTTCAGAGATTCTGAAGACTATAACAAAGAGATTTAAATTACAATGACTGTAAATGTTTTGGGTGGTCTAAATAATTTTAATCAGCAAGGGAACTTGCTAAACGATTTAGTAAAGAGAAGTGAGATACTAAAAAAAACCACACACCACAAAAATCCACAAAACAGTGAAAAATGCCATAGATTAACCAGCGCTTGTCTCCTCTTAGTGGGCAGCAGCAATTCGTAATACTTTCTCTGACAGCACTGGAAAGCTGGTGCACCTGAATTAAACCCTTGAAATCAAGTGATTACTATTGCAGTTCAGCCTCAAGCCTTGAGCATGGTTTGGGATCTTTTGTGCTGGGTGATGTGCACATGTATGTAAAAGACAATCCCTATCCTGAAGTGTTTGTAGTGGAACAATACACAAAGCAGACGGAAGAAAAGGAGGATGAAGTGGTTTATGCTCCTTGTTTTCCAGTTGGTGATTAGAAGCAACAGGGAGATTTTGGTTGACATCAGTTTTGAGTCTGGCCTCCTTCTTATTGATCTCTTTTAGCTGTCCTATTCCTGATAATCCCTGCTTTCCTGTTTTCAGTGCTCAGCCACTTGGTCAGTGGAGTAGATATGTTACTGCAAATACAAAGATAGGGAGAACCAAACCATGCAGTTTGCACAAGCCAAACAATTGAGCCTGAACCTTGGACTGAATGACAATTTAATGTTTTAAAATCATCAGTTGATTTAGTTAAATGAGTTGAAAGAGTACAATGTGATGTTTAGCTGCATTTATTTTCCTCTTGCCTCCTATTTGACAAGGCTCAGTCTCCCATGTCCCAACTGATACTTGGAGACTTGCAGGAGCATGTGGATGTTTGGCATGGAGTACAGATGCTGCACAGGATCCCTGCATCTGCAACAGTCCTGCTCAGTTCACAAATTAATGTTTTCAGGCAAAAAGAAGCTGAAGGTAGAAGACATTTCTCGTACATATCCCACAGTACTGGTTAGGAGATGTGATGCTCACCCTGAAATATCAAACTGAGGATTGATCTGATGCTGTTGAATTTGGAACCAGCTGTTGCTAAGTTGTGTGTGGGCCATCTTCATGAAGGTGCTTTTTCTTCTGTGCTGAATTTACAGACTTTTCCCACCAACCCCTAATATGGCTCATAACCTAGGGAACAGTGCTGACTGAACACAGTGGATACTCTGGCTTGTGCTGGTTTGGTTTTCATGTGCCTATCAGAAATCCTAACCCAGAAGAATAAACTTACCATGCCATCTTGTTGTGCAACAGCAGTTTCTGACTGTGATCCATGTGCTGTTTTAAAATGCTTTTTACATGCAAGGTTATTATTCTTATGCCTAGATGTATGCAGGGCTTTATTTTTGTAACCCAGTAGCGGCAGCAGATCAGAAAGTAAAGACAAAAAGAAGGAAAAGAAACCTACCATGCTGAGAACACTGGTAACAGTAGGTGAGGCAGCCCTGCCAGGACATTGGAAGAGCAAAGGTTGGTGGGATCCTGTGCTACATAAAATGTGAAGGTTCTTGATAATCTGTGCAGTTTATTGATAGGTTAAAAAAAAAAAAAATCCATAAGAAGAGTGCTTATCTGGTGGGGAGCTGGAAACACCATTTTTCATAGGGGAAGGCAGACCAAGCTGTTCCCTGCTGAAGGTTATCACTGCTTGGTTGTCATGTCAGTATGCTGCAAAGGAGCATGAACTTTCCCAGGAGGAGGTAAAGGACCGGGGAGAGCTGAGCTTCTCCAAAGCATGTAGCTCTGGCCTGCTGTCTTACCTGGCCCTTCTGCAGCTAGGCGAGTCTATTCAGGCATGTGCTGGTGAAGATTTCTAACTGTGTGTGCCACCCAAGGCATGGCTGGAGTGGCACCAGCCAAGCCTTTGCCAAAACCAAGACTCAAAGTATGCACTGAGAAGCAGTGAAGTGCAACACCATCGTTCAGGCCCTCAGCAGCAAGCACTTCTGTTTGGTTGGTTTTTTCCCTTTTCCTCCCCTCCAAAGACCCAAGCCAGTGACCAACAAGCCACATGTGCGTGCATGCACATGTGCACACACCACACACTGCAATTCCTCCTTGTTAACATAAGAGAAGGACAAGGTGAGCGTGCAGCCCCATCACCTCATCTCCTTTAGGTGTGCTGCACCACCCAGTGTAATTCGTATGCTAATCCTGTTTGATGATCCAGAAAGAATGTTTAAAAAATGTTTCATCCCTCAGTAATTTTGTTAACCTCTCTTGGCAACAAAAAAAGGGAGGTAATGACGTGGTATTTTCAAAGAACATAAAACCTAGACAGCCCTTCTTTCGTTTGAGAAGGGTTTGTAGGCGTATGGAGGACTTCACATGGCTCTGCACTTCATCTGTGACTTGAAAAAAAAACAACCTCGTGGGATACTAATTCAGTCCTTGGTTTCTTTCTCGTATCAAATGCTGCCAACTGTGCCTTAAATTTGGGCCAGATGCATGATGGTTTTATGATGTGATACTGTTAGGAAGTCTGGGTTGAATATAACAGAGGCTCTGCTAATGGGGTTGCTCCTTTAGGGCAATGGTACAACGCTGGCTTGGGATGCTTCAGCTATTTACTCTGTGCCTTTGTGGGAATTTGTCTTCAGCAGAAATTAATGGCTGGATTTACCAGGGTGGATAAGATTACTGGGGCTGATTGGGTCTGTTAGTGTGGTGAGAGGAGCAAAACACTTTCTGATGCATTGGGGTTTGGGGGAGAGCCTTCCATGTCATCCCTAGTGGAGCAAAAATGTCAGGTTTTGTTCAGGTTCATGCCTGAATTATTTGTGTGCTGCTGCAGGCACTGCATTCATACATTGCCAGGGCAGGACCTCTCCTTGTCCAAATGGATGAAACAGGCAAAGAGGGATTGCACTCATCTTGGAGTCAAGGGGTTTCATTAACCACCACAGCAAAGACGTGGCACAGCTGGGCTTGGAAGTAGCACAGCTCACAGGTCCAGTTTAGTGCACGGGACTATCTTGCAATTGAAACCTAATCACAAGACTGTCCTGTTCCTTTCTGATCACGTCATGTCCAAAAACTTTGTGGAGGATCAGCTAAATCTCCTGTGTTTTCATTTACTAAGCTCAGTCAAATGATACAAAAACCAGAATGCTTTTTCTGCCAATCCGAATTTGCAGTGATTAAACTGTCCTGTTGTAGGAGGTTAATTTTCATGGACAGATACCAATAATTATCAGTTAATATGCTTAGTAATCTTAAGGAAATATCTGGTAGTCTTTACAGCTACTTAGCTCGCAGAAATTGGCATAATTCATTTGAATTTGGGCTCTGTAATTCAGTGCTGTCTCCTCTTTTTGTTCTCTTTCCCAATAATCTGATCGCTGTCTTCACATTGTGGTGAATTTTCTCTTCTTTACCTTACATTTATTTCCCAGTGAGTGCCCAAACTGCTTTGTTGTCACCTGTTCTTAAACCTGCCTGCTGTTGCAAAGATGGAGGAGAATAATTCATATAGCTTATTAAAAACATGGTCCAGGCATGATGGCAGGACCCCTGTGCATGTGTATATATGTATAATTAAAAAAAAAACCAACACAAACTTCTAATGCAGTGAGTGCATTACACAGTGAGTTCCTCACACTGTAAAACTTCCCATGGAGATGAAACATTTTTACTGAGCGGAAGTCCAGGGACTGTGAGTGAGGCTAACTCAATACTAGCCTGTTCAACTATGTGTGCTTGCCCAGGGCTCCTTCACCTCCTGATAAACCCACAGCAATTGTTAATGCAGGGCTTTATAGGGGGGAACAGCCGAGGGGTGTGGGGTAGTTGTTCTAAATGCAAATTACTGGGCTTTGTACCGGACTAAATGGCTGAATTCTATGGCTAGTGTGATGCAGGATGGCAAATTATGATGCTAACATTTTGATGTACTGAGGACAAACCATTCCAGTGGAACACAGAGCTTGCCCATTTTTTCTGTGCTTTTGATAAATACAAAATAACTTGAAAAGTTCTCTACACAAGAAAGAAGTACAGCAGTTACTAAAAATTAAGGGAAATACAATCAAATATTTCAAATACTAGCATAAAACCAGTAACTTGTGCCTCAGGACTGAATTCAATCTCCAAGTGTGATGCAAGAACTCTTTATAAGACAATTGGATTTCTGCCTAAGATTGTCCCAGTGAAAAAAATACTTCTACGGCAGGAACGTTTTAAAATATTACAAGTATTACAATTTATCCCCTATTTTTTATTTGTCTTGAGGCTCTATTAGCTGAGAAACCATGGAGCTGATGGACTCAAATTTATGCACACGCACAGAGGTGATATGTTGAGGTGTCAGCCATCGTTGTGGTGTTATTCACATCTCATGTCTTCCTTAGCCATTCCATTTGCTTTGTCCTCAAATCCCTGTTCAAGGAGGCCGTCAATGGCAGGAGTGGAGGTAGCTCCTCTCTGTGAGTCTGACCCAACCCTTTCATTTCTCTTTCAGCCCAGTTGTATGAAGCTCATCACACAAATGGGGGCCTTTTCCCTCCAGGATGGTGTTGCTGGTGTTGCTCTTCTTTGCTGGCTCCAACTCTCAGCTGCTTCTTGGTGGGTGGCTGTACTAAGCTGCACACCAGTGTGACAAGATGGGGGGGATAGGAATGCTCTCCATTTTATAGACAAGGCACTGCAATCCTCTAGGCACAGACCTATGTGTCCCAAGAAACAGGCAAGAAAAATCATCTCACCCATGGTAGCAATCCAAATGCCTACCTGCCTCCCTGTGTTGTGCAAGGAGCATAAATGTGCCTTTTTCTGTTCCCAGATGTGCCCCTGGCTTGCTGGTCCAGCTGAAGGGTCTGGTGGCTGAATTGAGCCATTTTTCCCGTTTCCTGACTCCTCCTGCTGCCATGGTGTCAGTGGGACCAGAGCTGCCACACACTCCCATCTCCACCGTGCCTTTGCTACTGAAGGTGCAGGTTGAGGGCACAGCTGGAATAGGGATACTTCCTCACTAGAGGATTAAAGCCTCAGTACCCTGATTCTGTACCAGTAATAAAACCTAGTCCAAGGCAAGTCATAGTATACTAGGAAAAATGTGTTCTCTCTGGGTATCTGTGCCTATGCTGGAAGAACAGTACCAGAAGCTATGGCAGCCAAAGCCATTAACTTTTGTTTTGTCTTTTTAACCTGTTTAGTCAATGAATGCTGTGACAAACTTGACGAAGTTGCGCCACGGTGCTGGGCTGTGCTGTGCAAAGCTGGTGCAGTACCACCTGAATACCTGCCACAGCAGCTGTCAGTGCTGCAGGGGCCCTGGCAGCAGCAGAGCTGCTGTCAAGAGGTGTCAGATTTATTTGAGGTTCAGATGAGAGTGGGTTTCGTGGGCTGGGGCTGTGGCACGCGCTGTAACCCTACCACCAGGGTCGTGCCTGAAGCCCGGCTCTTGCAAACATTTATGCTGTAGCAGAAGTGAGATACTACATGGCTGCTTTCCAAAATGTGGTATAGGAAGACATGGAGAGGGGTATTGTAATTTCCCTGACCATTGCAGGTGCAAAGACTTTGGTAACAATATTTGCTCTGGAGCCAAATTGCTCTCAGACTCCCTCCTATGTTTATTCAGTTGAAGAGCATTACCCAGCTTTTCTGCTGCACAACAATCACAGGGTAAGAATTCCCAGAGAGAGTATTTTTCTTTCTTTTATTTTATTCCCTTTTGAAACATGTGTCTAGACAAGTGACAGGCAAACCTCAGATTGATTGTTTGCATATTTGAAAGGTACCTGAATGTTTCCTCCCTCAGTCCATCCCCCTGAATGCACTCAACCTGCCTCAGTTCCTGGTAAATGAGCTGAGAGCCTCAAGAGAGCAACTTGTCTTGTGAGCTTTTCATCTGCTCCTGGTTTTAAGGAGTTCAGAGACATCTCAAACCATAGAGCTTTTGCAAATCCTTTGCTCTTTGGATTTCTGATTCTGTCTCAAACCAAGAAGCACAAGGAAGCATGAAACTGTAAATAAATAAATAAATAAATATACACATGCTCCCCCCAACCCTCCAAACCTTAACATAACAGAAAAGTGTTCTTCATTCAAATTAAAAATGCAAAGAAACTTATAAGCAGTTTGAGAAAATAAGAGATATTTCAGTCCATTTTAAAGCTCATTTAGACCAGGAGCTTACAGCCAGTAGCATGCTGCCCTGATGTCTATGGCACGTAACACTGCAGAGGTTATTTAGTCCTGTGAAATGGGTTTAACTGAACGAATGCAGTTAGTCAAATCCATTTGATTTCAGTGGGATTGTGCATGCATGAATAAGTCTGTTGCAATGGTGATGGTTACCTTTCAGTACTTGGACTAATAAATATTTTCCTGCTCTAAAATAATTACAGAGTCAGGGATATTTACTGGAAACGATTAAAAAATAATTGAGGGTAAGTGAAGGCAATCAAGGGCCTCTTACATTATCTGTCAATCCATTTTATTACCTATTTGTCCAACCAGTGTTGCAGATGGTCCTACCCTCTATGCAATGAATTACCAAGTGTTTATGGTAAAGCTTGTCCCATTTATACTACATCATCATTTTTAAAAAGTTTTTGGATTTGGGTTTTACTTTAATATGTTATCTCAAGAACACGTCCCACCTCAGTTGGGTCACTTCTCTCAGATTCTGGGCAGCTTCAGTTGCCCTTGTTCTGACATGGAGGTAGGACAGGGGTAGGAGGAATCTGATTCAAAATGCGTGGCTTTGGTGTGGCTCCAGTCTCTCTACCATCCCCCGGGCTTGGTGCTGACACAGAATAAATACCTCAGCTGAGCCAAAGCACCTAAATTAGTGTGGGAGTGGAGGTTCACTGCAGTGAATTAGGTAGGAATAGTATAAAGCACTGGTTTCTGCTATCCAGCAGTTCATTTTTGTTCTTATTTTTCAGTTAGCAATCTATAATACAATTATTATAAAATTGACTCTTCTTTCCAGAGTCGATAACGTACCCTGTGCCAGGTGGTGTTACAATTCAAAATAGGGCAGACCTGGGTGAGAGTTAGATTGGGTTAGAAAGCAAACTCCAAAACTCCAACTCCACTGCAGCTGGTTCCTTACTGCTAAACGCTGAGTAAGGGGAAACCCAATATTGCAGCTCCACAGTTACAATGGAAGATTATAATTTCCATTCCATTCAAATTTTAACATGAAAAAAAGTATTTCTTTGGCTTGATAAATCCCATGCGTCCTTCCCACCTGTTTCCATTTTAATGCAAAAATAGAAACACCCTAGTTCGTATCTTGTTTCCAAGTTGGCAGGCAAAGTCCCTAGGTTGGTTGGTAGTGCTGTAACTTATCAGAATATGCTGTAGCTCAGTCTCTCTTTTGCTACTTTTTTCTTTCCCCCCCTAATGTATTGAATACCAAGAGCTGGTTCTTCTGTTAGCGTCAACTGGCAAAGTCCCGGCTCTTCTGGAGAGCCCAGACCCGTAGCTAATGCAAATCACCACAAAGCTGGGTAACGTTACTAAGAAAACATTCTGTAACAAATCATGGACTCAGAGTTGCTCAGGGAGGAAGAAGAGTTTGGTGAACTTCAGTCACAGGGTGACTTTGACACGCAGCTACCTTGTAGCCATGGAAAGGGAAGCACAATCTAAGGTGACAGATGAGACAGTGACAGCGCACCAAGCACACGAGAGCTTGGCCTGAGCATGGTGCACTACTTTGCTCACCAAGAAACAAGGAAGATGAGCTGAAGCAGGAGAAATAGTAGAAAAGTGCTGGTGAGATGGCAAGGACAGGTGGGCCTGTCTTGGGAGAGGAGACTGGGAGGGAAGAGTTGAGAAAAGCAATAGCTGAGATTTCTACCTATAACTATGTCATAGCTAAAAATTAAAGAAGGTTAAGAACTTCTTAGGCAATGGGGTGCAGTGGTACGAGAATGATAATATAACCTGCCATGGATGGACTTAGGCTGAAATTAGAGAAAGTAAATTAAAATTATAGAAAGATTTCCTAACTACTGGTGGTAGCAAGCACAAACACTCCAAGGCTGTGAATCTTTTCTTGCTTAAGCTGCAAGGCCCAAAAGGAATCACACCTGTGGGCTCTCAGCAGTTGTCTCTTGGTCTGGAAAAGGACACCAGAAAAACTGTTTATCAGGGAAAAAAGATAGGGATTATATAAAAAGTATGTTTCTGCCGAAGAAATGTGTGCTTAAACCAAAATAATGCAGGTAACAATGAAGAAATTAAATGCTTTTTGGGAAATCAGAGGGGAGATGTTGCTGTGTGGTTTTGTCTGTATCACATTCAAACATCCAGATTAGCAGAGAGGGCTGCTCAGAAGGGTATTCTTTGGAGATTTCAACCTGCCCGTGTGTGATGCGGGGAGCGGGTGGGAACCGAAAGTCACTCTGAGAGAAGGGTAGAAATGTGCTCCTGTGTGTGGGGAGGTGCCCCCACAACTTCTCAGCCTCAAAACCGCCCTGTACCCAGAAGCAGTCAGATTTATCATGCAAGGCTGACAGCAGCTAAATAACAGCGCAACGCACCACCACTACCACCCCGCCAAATAACTGTCCTTATTTGAGCGTTACCACCCAAGGGGAGCCACTGTGCTGCCCCAGCTTGAGGAGCTGCTTCACGTACAGCTTGTCAACATGGAGAAAGTTTTATTTTTAAAACTGTGGGTGATGTCAAGAATACAAGACTATAGTGAATAATCCTAAAGAAGGAGTGAGCACTTAAACAAAGAGCCACTGTAGACTTTACAGACAAATGCATGAATTGGCCTGTTGTAAAATGGATAGCATTTTACTCAAGGATGCAATGGCCACTTCCAGTCTTTCGAATTTCCACCAAGTTTTAGAGGCTAAGTGCTAAAGAAGATAAAGAGAGATGTTAATCAGTGGTGGGATTTCATCTGCCTTAAGAGTTTGAATAGGATTGTAAGTATTAGCCCATCTTCAGTATACCTGGACTGGCTTCAATCCTCAGATCACTGTCCTGCAGCTGATGAAAGACATACAGAGCAGCAGAACACATCTGCTGGGAAAATTTAGCTGGCCAGTCTGAAAGTCCTTTGCACATCCATTGCCTCCCAGCCAGTTAGCACGGTAGACCTCCCTCTCTTTCAACTGTGCACAAAAATAATGGCTCCAAGCATGGCAGTATGTTGGTGTTACATAGAGTGAATGGGCTGTGCAATTGCTGTTGCAGTATAGGAACACTGCTTGCTTTTATGCTTTAGAGTCAATGAGAAGGAAAAAAAGAGTAAAAAAAAAAAAAGTCCTGCCTTAGCTCTTTGGCAGAAGAGCAATAATTTCAATGCCCCCCTGCCAACACACACGCGCACGCCTTGCTGTGTTACAGGCACTGGTGTTGCTTGGAATGAAATGCCACAGCTGTGAACTTTGCTTTGTGTTAGACAGGAATGAAATGTTCTCTCTCTCACTTCTGTTTGCAGCACAGGCAACAAGATTTCGGATTACATTACCTGAGTGATCAACATCCAAATTATTTGTCCAGACATAGTGTAGCAGGGCAAAAAAAACTCACCCAAGAAATTTGTGGTGTAACTTCAAATACGTATATGAGTATTTCCAAGCTTGCAACTCTCCTATGTAGGTGTCTAGTGATTCCCACTGATTAACTAACCATATGTTTTATTTTTCTCTTTTTTAAAAAAAAAATGATTCAACACATTCTTTGTGGCATGTTAGATTGGCTAAAATAACATATGGCCATATCCTGCTCTGATTGAATTTAGTGCCACCAGTCCCACTGACTTAACTGGTTCAGGATTAGGCCCCCATTGAAGGAAAGTCCACACTATGTGTAGAAGTAGCCAGGACTGTAAATACAGTCTCTCTAGCTTGGGGACATGTTGCACTTGTTTGGTACAGAAATAATATTTTTCCACAACCTGGACACGTGCAGATGGCCCAGTCCTGCATAGTACAGGCAAAGCTCCCGCTGAATTAAGAAGCAAATAAAACAGTTTGAAACTTTGTAGTTGCAATTAAGGTCAGTATGGCATGATCAGTGCAGTTCTGAAATACGTAGTTGTTGCAGTTTTTGTTTGGAAAAAAGTTGTGGTCCAAACATGCATCTCAACCCTGAAGATTCACAGCAAGAACTGAACAATTCCTGCAGTAAGGGTTGGCTCCCCTTCCAGCTACGCTCTCCGTAAGTGCCAGGCTCTCATGTTTATGACACAAGTTTCTGCAGTGGATTACCTGTATGTCCAGCAAACAAGTTTTCCAGGTGCAAAGTGGTACACAGAACAACGCCCAGAGGGGTAACACTCAGAAACTCCTGATAACTTCATGTAGCAGGTCCTGCACCACAACAGAGCCAAGGGAGACCTGAGTCACAGGCCACAGGGATGCCTCACAAATGCACAGCTTTCTAGGATGAGGCACAGGTTAAGTCTCAGGTTAAGTTTATCACAAGTTTGGCCCTTCCTGCTAAACCACTCTGACAGCTGACTGACGGGAGAGTGAGAATGATCCAGGACAACAGAGAAGTGGCAGTATTTTGTGAAACAAGGAAATGGCTTGCTAATGCTAACTGCCTTGCTGGGTTTCACACTGCCATGAGTGTTAATCCTCCAAGAGAACTGGCTCTATACTCAGGTATGGTAAAGAGAAAAATCTCTTCAGCTGGTGTGTACAAGCAGGGCAATTTCAGATGAACTGGCTCTTCAGTGTAGCTGAGAATTCCCCAAGAGGAGGGCAGCTGAGAGCAGCAACAGGTATTGTTCAGACACATGAAACCAAGCCCACCATTCAGGATGCTGTGGTCTCTTTCAATAGGGCATTAAGGACAGATTCTGTGGTTTTGGCTGATAAACTATAGAAATTCAGTGCAAAAGGTGTGCGACGCACCTGTAAATGTGAGTCTATATTTGGGAAATAAAGCCATTGTTGAAATTGAGTCTTTCTTACCAACTTGAGGTCCCTCCAGTTGATGGTCTGCATGGTTTACAGACAAACCCTGATCATCATGGACAGATGATCTGACAGTTATTAAAAATAATAGGCCAACAAATGACATATCCCTGGCTGTGGAATGAAATACTTGACACACCAGATGGGCCTTCTTATCACTGATTTCTCCAGCTTACCCACTCAATATTGATAACACGCTCAGAGGAGTCAGGAGAGTCATGCCAATAAAACAAATGCCTAAAAACTGCCTGGAACAAGGCTTCATGATAAAAGATGAGAAAAGAAAGTTCCTTCCTGAAGTTATAAAAAATTAAAAGCTGTCTTTTGGGGAGATGGGTAGAAAGCTCTGTTCACAATTGTGGGAGGTTAGTGGTGAGTCTCCTCAAGGCTTTGGCTAGAATGTCTGCCACACATCTTTGTGCAAGAGAGAGGTTTTTGTGCATTACTTAGAACTGAGGTCGTTGAAATACTAATTTGATAGTGTTCAGGCATATTCATAGTCCAGTAAAAAGGATGAATAGTGAGATGAGAAATTTTGCAGATGATGCAAATTATTCAGCGTTGTAAAACTAAATCTGGCCACAAAGCACTGCTGAAAGAGTTCATGATCCTGAGTGGCTGAGCAATAAAATGACTGATGTAGTGCAGTGTAGACAAAAGCCGAGCACATGCAGCAAACTCACCCTAACTATACTTCAACACAGATGAGCCCTAAATGTAACAATTAGCAAAGAGATCTTGGAGGCCTCTGCAAATATTACTTAAAGTTCATCAGAAGAGGCAACTATCAAGTTAAGAACTGTTTGGCAAAGAGGCAGAAACAAATCAGAAAAACGTCATTATAGCACTCCTTGATGAAACTACATCTCCATGGTAGTGTGTTTTCTGGCTATCTAACGCCAGAAGAGTTGAGCTGAACTAGAAAGCACAGGAAGGAAAGCAATCAGGATGAGGAGAGATGGCCAACAGCCTCTGTAAAGGTGGAAAATAAGCAGGGTGGAAAGGGATGACAGCAGCAGGAGGTACAGTAAGGGTCTGGCAGGTCATGACTGACATAGAAAAAGGCAAATAGAAGCTGATCGTTCACTGCTTCTTGTAAGAATTAGAGGGGACCCAATGACGCTGTTGCACAAGAAGTTTTAAACCAACACAAGGAAGTACTTTTTCATACAAAGCATAATTAAATTGTGGAACTCGTTGCCACAGGATGTTGCGGAGGCCAAAAGTTATAAATGGCTTGAGAAATGGATCAAAAACATTTGAGGAGGATAGATCCATGGGTGGCTGTTAAAACACACTGGTCTGGAGGCAGCCTCTGATTTGGGAAGTCCATAAACCACGGATTGCCTGAAGCGAGGAGGGTACAGCAGGGGAGGGACTGCGCTGAACCTCCTCCTTGAATTTCCTCCTCCTGCATCTTTTCCTGCCTATGCTGGGAGACAGGATACTGGGAGAGGGGATACTGGCCCATGTGGCCTTTTGGTGTGACACTGGTCAGGTCCCAGCTCTGCTGGGTCTGTTTGGGGCATTTCGCTTCTTACTCCTCTTTAATAAAAAAAAAAAAAAAAGAAAACAAAACCAAAACACAACTGAAAACAGAAACGGGGGAAGAAACAACCCCAGCCCTCCACATACTGTTAGTAGGCAGCCTGGTAGTTCTTTTATTTCCTTTAGAGTGGACTTTGTGTTGCAAGTGGCAGGAAGCCATGAACCACAAAAATAAAATAATTCTAACCCTAGTGCTAAGTAAGGAAAACAAAGATGGCTCAGCAATTAGCAGCATTATATATGTTGGTACTAAGTAACAACAGATGTCAGGACTTGAGCCCTTTGCATTCCTCGCAATCCTTCGGAAACCAAAGCCTTTTGACGTTGCTATACATTATTGCTGTTATTTTGGGTCTGAGAGACCAGCAAGGGCTCTTTGAATGTTGAAATATGTAGGTTGCTAGGACCGGCTGGGTCTTACCTGTGTCTGCCTCACCATCCTGCATACTTCTGCTGACTTAACAGGCTAGTGTGTGCTGTAAAAGCCTGCTCTGTAAAGACATGCGCTGGCCATGAGTCATTAGCAAGCATGCGAAGCTAATTGGCAAAATACTCATAAAAGATTTTGAAGGTGGGTTAATTACAATTCATTACACTGTAAACTGTCCCCAGGCTATTGTTAAAAAATGCAGGAGTTTCAAGGTCCAGTATTTTATGATTCATTTTGCCATGCAGTGAAAAACAGACTCTATATCAAACTACATTCATTATAGTTAAGACCACAAAATCTTTATTGGTTTTCCCTCCTTGTTATATGAATTCATATGGACTGCACATTTCTAACAATTGGCAAGAAGGCATGAAATAAAATTTATGATATTTTCTTACCTTCTACGCAGTGCAGCCTTAAAAGCTGCTTGTTCTAGTTGCTTTACCTCCTCCCACCTTAATTCATTTGAGCTGATAGGATGCGAAATTGAAAATAAACAGAGAAATGAATGGGAACAACTTTGCCATGCTTAAGATTTGGTTGTCTGATAAACCTGGCTGCTGCGTGTGCACACAGGAACATCAGCTCTGAAAGGATACTGGTAATGAAACAGTAATAAAGAAGAACTTCCCCTTGTAGTAATATAGATATATTCTTTTTTAAGTCAGTGTAGACATATTTTTACCAATTATTTGTATTTTCAGATGGAGGCTCTTGTAGCTAAGCCCAGGAAACACCTTCAGAGATCTGTTTAGACAAATCTTGCAGGCTCGTGCATCAGTTTACTCACATAAGTGATACTACCCACATGCTTTGCTAGACATGGACCTTTGTCTACTCATAGCCAAATTCTCCAGCTTATAAAAGAAGATAACAGAGCCTTTGACTGTCTTTGCTTATGCTGGGGATGTCAAATACTTATATTTTCTTGTGAAAGGTCTGTGGGAGGGAGGCATTACTATCAAGTAGCTTGGTATAATTCTCAATAATGCTGTGTTGAGAAAAGTTAATAGAGGACCCAGCTGTGACCTCTGTGGGAGCAAAGCCAAGCACTGCTCATTAGTGCTACCTTTGTACCCTTCTCCGGGGGTGCTCCTTATCTCCTTGTGCTGGCTGGCACTTGGGCGCTCCTTTGAGGCTTAAATGGTGCTATTCAGCTGTGCTTTTTCTCTACCCCAATATGCTGAGCTCTGGTCACTTTTGCAAATCCAATGGACTTTCTCCTGTGTTGGCCCAGCCTAAAGCTGACTGCACCGAGTCCCATGCTGTGCATTCATATACATCACTAGGGGTATCGTTGTTGGTGGGATTTCCAGCTCAGCCAAACTAATTTTGGGTTTAAATAGGCTCTAAGCATACTGCTATTACTTTTATTAATACATGGCATTGAGCTGCAGTGGTCTGCTTGGAGTCTGAGCTCAACTCAGAATCCAGCCCTGTATGGCTTTGGGGTGCTGCTGTCCCGGGTGGATCAAAACCAGATTTAATTATAAGGAGTAAATGATGGAAGTAGCCAGGGACCACTGCTTTCCCCCCACTAAAGATGTTGATGACGTGGATAGATTTTGTTCTTTCAGTTAATATTTTACTTTTTTATTTTTTTGAGGTGATGGGGACAGGGGTAATACTGAAGAAACCTCTCACTCAGGCAATAATTGAATTGCTGGTTTCGTTTTTTTGGTACCAAAACCTCTAAATCTTTCAATGAAACTGGATGTTTTTGGAGGCAAAACTTTTCATTCAATTGAAGAATATCTTCTCCACCACAAAAAAGCATTAACAGAAAAAAAACAACCCCAAACGTTTCCAGCTTGAAATCAGTCATGTAGGAGTATCAGTTTGTTCTGTTAAAACTCACCAATGGATTTATTGTGGCATGCATTGTTTTTGTTTGCATTAACATGGTCCAAAGTGATAAATATCTTGGGTTGGCTATTTTGTCTGAGGTTTTCTAGGGAAACTGGATCTTCTTACATGATAGTGTCAGAACTGCCGTATTTATTGGGACCAAGAATCTGTCTAGCTTGGTTTCCAACAGGGGCATGCAGAGAAGAGCAAAAACTAACCTGAGGTTTTATGGGACTTGCCCTGGGTAGTTTGCCAGCCTCCACATCTCCTCTGTCACACTGGGGACTGACCCCTTCCTACTGATGTGACTGGAGGCTGTGACAACAGGAATGAAGATTGAAGGGGTCACCTGCACCATATGATATACAGTGTACTGTAAATCCTACCCTACCACTGTATGGGATGTGCCTCTTGCTTCCCCTCCTGAAATGCTCTCCCAATTGCACTGGCAGGGACCCGTGGCTGTTGCGCCAACAGCTGAGGAAAGCCCAGAAGGAGTTTATAGCTCAGCAGCCAGAGCTCAACTGGGTTTTCACAGCAGGTGGGTATTTGAGGTGAAGAACTTGGAAATCAGAGTTCAATGACAGTGATCTTTATGGATACGCTGACTGATCTCTGTGCTTGGGACCTAACAACTATATCCAAAAACATTTGCAAATTCTTCTTTTGTCTTATTTTGCATTGTTTCAATTTGGTAAGGATTATAGCTGTTCCTGTTGCCATCTCACCTGGAATCAGTACATGAAGACACTTCAACTTCACTGCATGATATTTAACAATGTCAGTGCTGTTATTGGACAGACATACCAGCAAGTGAAATGGAAGCAAAGGAGGAAAAAAATGAGTGACCAAAATTTTCCAAACTTTCAGAGATATATGTTTCTAGTGGTGAAGAGATTTTGCAAGTGGCAGGTATCAGTATTAAGTACTGAATTCTTCATTTTCCCTTTGGTCTCATTATAAACCGGGATATTTGTTTTTAAAATAGACATTTTTCATCACTTCTTTTTAGGGCCGTGCCTCTGTAAGGCACACAGTTGCTGAATTTGGACAGGACTTTTTAGCCATAATATATGAAGCTCCAAAACTTCAGCAGCTCCATTAAGAATATTGTGCAGAAATTGGGATTTTTGCCATTGGCTTGATTGGCTCCAGGATTATACCCTTGCTGCTCCTTGGAAGTCATCTTTGATTTGGAAATAATCTTGAAAAATGCTGTGATACATTGCTTTCCAAGGAGATTCCTGCTACTTAATTGTTTTGATGAGGTTGTAAATAACGAAAGAGCCTTACCCATCAAGTGCTCCTCGAGTCCTGGCTGAACTCAGAATGTCAGGAATGGGCAACAGCAAAATGTTAATCAAATTCCTTCGAATCTCAAAAGAAATGTTGAGTTAGGGCTTCTCCAAGACTGCAGAAAACGCTTAACAGGAAACTGTCAACATTTCTATTTAGCATATTGTGTCAACATTTGACATCTGTGAATCAACTGGTGAAATAGTTGGAAAAATGAGCAAAATGCAATTTTATGGATGTTGGGAATATATATCTATGTGTGTATCTACACATAAAATAGATACATCTTTCTATCTAAAATATACATACTACCTATATACAAAGTTTTCCACTTGCCAACTATGTGTGTTTGTATATGTGATATTTATATATGACAACAGGAAAATTCCCAGCCAGGTCCAGTTTTGAGCCAGTCACTTTGAAGGCAGATTTGTTTGTTTGTTTGTTTGCTTAACAAAACCCATTTTGACAAATGGCCTCTCTGAAAGCCGTTCTGGATGGACTTTGGGATGGCACATCACTGTTGGTGCTTTCAGAGTTGCTAACATCACTAAGTCCTCTGGACTTCTCCTCCCTGAGCTGCTGTAATTCACTGGTGTACTGCCCTTCACTCCAGCAGCTGCTGAGTTCCGTGCAAGCGTTTAGGGAGAGAGCTCGGCCCCACGGCCATCCATGGCAAAAGTCCCACTGACTTCAATGAACCTGGATGTCACCCCTAGTCCTTGGAAGATTTTTACAGATGTCCAAATAACACACTGTGTATATCCCGTAATCAAAGCCTCCCCTATTGAGTTTATTTACTTTTACTCTGTGCATGATATTAAGCTCTTTAAATTCCTGCTTATTGCAGACCCAATGGAAGCCCCCCCACTTCTGTTTCCATTGAAATTGATCAAGGTTGGTGGAAGTACCTCGCTGAAGGTCCCTCATGTAGATTGCTTCCTACAGCAAATTCGAAGGGATAAGACATCTCACAATTGGCTTTTTCGACCTTATGAAAAAAAACCAGAAGTCTGGCTCAAAAGCTGTTGACTTTTCCTCTAGCAGAGGCTGAGCTGCTAAGAGATCTGTAGCACTCCCCCTCAGTGAGCCAAACCCTACAACTCAAAGCAGGAAAAAGTGTCATAAATCATTGCAAACAAGAGACACCTCTATCTAGCTGGGTGCTGATGGCCCAGCCGTCACTTTTGGAGCCCTGAGCTCACCAGTGAAGATGACATTATCGCTGCCATGAAGGCAACCTGGAGCCCTACAATGAATTCAGGTCCCCTGTGTGACCTTGGACAAGGTGCGTACACTCCTTGCTCTAGAAGATGGAGCTAGTAACACTTGATTTGCTCATCATGTTTATTTAAATTATGCACACCTCCAGGCAGAGGCAATCTCTTATAACATGTCTATACAATGTCTAATAGAAGGCCCTTGTCTCAGCTCAACCTCTAGGTACTACATGAAGGCAAATAGTAGTACTTGGCAGACTTCAGATTTCAAACTAGAAATCTAATACCAAATAGTTCTCATTCTCTCCTGCTTTTGGCACTTGGCCCTATTCAAGATGATTTTGTTTTGGTTTGGTTTTTTTAAGAAGGTACAAGACCAAATCCAGAGGGCCCTCTCTCTCTCTGATTCCCATCAAAGTTTACATTACAGTCACTGGCAGTTTGTCTCAGAAGTATCATCCCAGGGTTTTTCCCTTAGATTTTTAAACAGCTGTATGGCAGAAAGCAAGAAAGCATGAACTCTATCTGGTCCTGGAGCTGCAGCTGTAATCAGAAGCTTTATGATGAAGTTCAGCTGGAAGAGCAAAGGAGAGGAGGAAAAAAAACACAAAACAAAACAAGAGAATGCCATCAAAGTCTTTCAAAGACAGAAATTCATTTTACCTTTGTCAATGACTGTGGTTTTCAAGGATAAAGATCAAAGCAATGACCGTGGGCAGAGCTATGACAAATGCCGAGATCAGTCTGTTAAACCCTAGCATTAGTGCTACAGTTAGACTGGTGTCTAGACTAGCAGTGGGTACTCATGCCAGGTTTGGCAAACAGGGCAACAGAGTGCTTGCATCAGAGCTGTAGCAAGAAGAGTGAGGCATCCAAATTGCAGAGGGGAGGGACAATCAGACTCCAGCAGAGTGGAACTGGAAAAAGGAAGTTTAGGAAAAAAAGAAAAAAACCCAACCAACCAAAAAAAAAAACCCCACAAAACAAAAAAACCCTCAAACCCACAAAAAACCAGCACCAGATTATTGCCTGAGCTCACGGAATACAGCTGAGAAGACACATCCCCCCCTCCCAGTTTTTGCATTGTGATTAATGTACACAGAAAGCTTAGATAACTGAGGGAAAGTAATGCCAAATTCTTATCAATACAGATGAGCTGGCTTCATATTCCTCCAGCCCTTTCATGTGGAAATGAGACTGCATTTGATGAGGCCAAGCCCATGTTTGAAATAGCTCAGCTGGGATGTGCGCGTGGTAAGGGTTCAGGTGCCTGTGCAGAGAATCTCTACAGCTGGATGGAAAACAGGACACCTTACCTGAGGGCAGAGTGCCTTCAGCTTCCTCCCTTTTTCTTTTCCTCATAGGGAGGACAGAAAGCCCTTGCTCCATGGTATAAATACATGCTGAAGTCTGAGCTGATCAACTGCAAGGAGGCAAGGTGGTTTTGGCTGGTGAGGGGCCCTGCCCTGCAGGGTCTCCACATTCCTCCAGAGACCTCTTGCATGGACCCTTAGAAATAACACCCTGTCATGGCCCAAAGGAAGAAGGTACACACACACAGTTACAGCAGCTCCTCTTAGTATGCCTGGGGCCATCCCTGCTCTCACACTGCTGCCCTGGGGCATGTGCTCACTCCAGGGCTGCAGGCTTGGATGGAGGAGAGAGGAGTGATGGCATCATCTTGTGCCTGTGTAGCACTCTGTGCCTGGCCTAAGAATGCCACACAGAATGGGTCCAGGGATAAACTCTAGCGAAATTTCGAGCTGTTGGACAGCCACCATCACCGAAGTATCTCAAAACTCCCCAGATACTTTAAACCAACCATTTCTTGTCATAGTTATATTGGCTTCCGCCAGTCATGATGAGTTCAAAAGAAGCTGCAAACTAACGTGGGCAAACATGATCTCCAGTGGGTGAAGGTAGACCGGAGGAAATATTTACAGAAACCCAGCTGGTTTCAGCTGTGCTTCACGTAGGGGCTTGCATTGCCCATTTTCAGGAATACAGCGTAGTACTTGCTAGAAACAATTAGCTAAGACCTAGACTGGTCATATGCTATTCTCAGCTCAGCTACTGACTCACCTGCATGGCCTCGGGCGAGGTGCTTGCAAATTTGTGCCTTAGTTTACCCATTGGTAATAGCAGAGATAGTAACAGTCTCACGGAATGGTGTGAGAATTAGTTAATTAATATTTGGAAAACAGTTTGTGCCTTGACGTCTTTGTGCCTTTGTTTACCCGTCAGTAATATCAGAGATAATAACTGTCTCATGGAGAGGTACAAGGATTATTTAATTATTTGAAAAGCAGTTTGAGATCCTTGGATGAAAGATGCTATGTGAGTAAAACATATCATTAAAAACATCTCCTGGTCTTCTGTGAAGTTAAAATAAAGCTGGAGCTTCTTAGTCATTCAAATAATTAAACCATAAATACTGTTTATTTTAATCTTCCCTTTAAAAAATAATCTAATCTAGGTAGTGATACCAGCCAAAGAATGAAAAATGTTTCAAATTCAGGAGACCTATCAATTTGAAGAGCTTGATTCTTAATTGCTTTTTGATTTCTATCAATTGAAAGTGAGAGCAATTGTATTTACAAATGCCTGCAAAAGCACGGAGCACCCACAGTTCCTCTGCAGGGTTTCAGCCTGCATATTCACATGGATATAGCAGCTGTACACTGCGCCACACAGGGTTTCTCACACTAGCCAGGTAGATGATCCTATTTGACTTGTTAACCAACAGGGAGGTGTAGACTGGCCTATCTTAAAGGCATGTCAAAGCCAGCTTCCCCCCCCCCCCGCAAAACGTGGGTGCACTGAAGCAGCGTTGCAAGAGCAACTTCTCCTCCCAGTAATGGTGCCAAAGGGACACTTTGACCAAGCAAAGGTGCCGGTCATCAGCCATTGATCCATTCAGCCTTTTGCATCCTGGGCAGCATGTCTCTCCTAAAACTCAGCACTGACTGTGTGCCACTAGACAGTGCTGCCCTGCCTGCTTTGCCCAGGTCCAAGGGGAGAGAAATCCCAGAGCATCACTGGCTGACACAGGAAAGGAACAGTAGGATAATCAGTGGAGTCTATATTTAAAATCATCTTTTATTTAAAGAGGTACATGCCAAATGTGGAAAGCCCTTGCAGTCGCTTCCCTGGAGACTTACTGGATATTGGGGTGTAAAATATATGCAATTAGTCCTTGCTTTGTCTCTTTCTTTCTCTCTAGTTTTTGTGCATGCTTTCGTTTAACAAACCACATAGGTGAAGAAGAGGTTTGCAGAATTAAAGTCACCATTTTTAATTGAACTGGGCCTCTTTTAAGGTGTAACCACTGCTGAGAACCTGCTAGCATAATGATCTGCTGTAGTGGGCACCCAAACCACCACCCCACGTGAGCCTTCCAGGGGCTCAAAGGGACTTGTCTCAACCTTCTCATGGCCTCCCTCTCCTCTCTGCCTGTAGAATGTTTTGCAGCAATTGCCAATTAACCTGTGTGGGAATGTGGGGAGGAAGAATGAGTGTAATTGCCTTCCTGAGCTCCAGTGCTTTCATTAGTTAAATGTCCTCCTGTCTTTTCTATGCTAGTCCAGCTTCTACTGAATTTTCCTCAGAGCAAAAGAGGCCTTTAGGGCCATTTGAAAGTAACCATCAGATAAAAGCAATTGTCATCCTCCTTATGCGGCAGGCAAGGAAGCAGACACAGGTAGACTGGTCACACAGGAAGGAGAGGAGGGACCTGGTGACTCAGAGCTTTTGACTCCCAGCTGTCAGCTTTAGACGCCATTCCAGCCAAGTATAAAAGCACATGGTTATCTCTGAACTCATGAATAATCCCACTGATTTAAGCCATAAACTTCAGCATCAGGGCCTTAGCCACCTGACTCTGCTCACCAAGAGTGGATAAACAGGAGTGCAGGTCTGGATAAGCTTGAGATGTTCCTCTTGATGTAGAGGAATAGCAACAAATGGTAGTTTCCCTGGTGCAGGTTTCTGTCTAAGAGAACTACCAATGGGGATGAAAAGGTGGCTCGGCCCCCGAGATGAGTGGTGCCTTGGGGGTGACTTGGGGATGGAGCTCTCTCCATGCTGGGCATGAGCAGACTCGTCCACCTCCCTCACAATTTCCCTGATGGATGCATGCGAGGGGCTGATTAGCTGACCGCAGTGACATTGACCTTGGTGGTGATTCCACAGAGCGCAATGCCCAGATGTGATTCCAGTCCCCAGGCTTTCCTGGAGGGGAACCAGGTTTCCCTGGAGGGGAAAGGGGCATTTGTGTATGTGATGATACCAGCTGTCCTCTCCTGACTGGGATGTAGTGAGTTCTTTATCCCTTTGCTCACACAGAATCAAGAAATAACCTGGCTGTGAAGGAGTGTCACCCACAAGTAGAGGCGTCCCTCAAAACTCTGCAACCCAGTTCAGGATACAGTGTACTCCCCTACAGCTGCTTTTGACCTTGCATTTCTAGCAAAGGGCTAAGAGATCAAGGGAAACAACATCCTGTTGTTGATGGGAGAGTGAGTGAAGCAACCTAAATTATACATGGCGTTGCCTACCAGATGGTTGGAGTGTCTCTCCCTTCTATTATGCAAAGTAATAGTTTCACAAAGTAGAGGGGACCGGAGATACCAGAGCATTTGGGAAACATGTCCCATAGCTGACTGAAAGGCATGTTTTACTTCTAGCTGGTAACATGGGATTTCAGCTGGATGCCTGTCGTTCAACCCTTCCCCAGAGGTGAGAGGTGTCAGCTCTGCCTCTGAGAGGGAGCAGAAAGACCGGGAACCCAACCAGAATTGGAGCAGTGATTTATAACATCAGGGTTTAGGTTCTGTAATCTGGGACAGGAGGTAGTGGTTTAAATAAAATGTTCAATAAACCTGGGAGATGCCCATTCTGCTTCTCACTTAGGAGAAGCTTTCAGTTTGGTCCTTTGTAGCTGTGGACACTGACTTGTGATCTCTCAGATGGAGTAACAGTGGGGGTGTGTAAGCTAAACAAACCAATCCCCATTGCCTAATATGTCCCAATATTCGTCCTGGTCTGCATCCATCTGCTGCCTCATGTCATTATGGCATGTTGACATGAAAACTGAAGGTGTGAATGGAAAGCTGCTTCTGCTGGCTTTAACTTATGACAGTTCAGATATTGGTGCAATGCTCCCCTGGGAGCAGGAAGCTCAGCGTGTGCTGAAGCAGCACTGGGCCATATTTCTGAGGCTGAGCCTTCCCAGGGAGCTTCTGCTGCCCCACACCGACTGGCTGCAAGCCCTCTCAATCTCAAGTTTGTTTGCAGCACAGACATACCCATCCTGAGGGTGGGGATGAAAATATTTTCTCCACTTCATGACTGCACAATTATTTTGCACAATAGTCCTAGTCCATGAGCAGAGCTCCTCAGCACAGCATTAACACCTATTAAGAACACATACAGAAGTGAATATTTCTCTTATTGCCTTGCTAGATTGGCCCCCTTCTTGCCTGTTGTGCGAACCCACTGACAGGTGGGATGCACAGACTTAATTTCACTAATAATGTCATCAATCCATACATAAAATAACCAAGCCACTCATCGCTTTGGTTTGTGCATTACATGATCATCTGAAGGCTTTAAAAAGGACATCACACAGGTCTCATACCCATGTATAATTTCTCTCAGATGCAGCTTTCACTGGAATAGTGCAAGATATAAAAATATGTCAGGCTCCCCTTTTGTATTCTTGATAACTGAAATTCAGCTCATTAAATCTCAGATTAGAAATGGTGGCCCTTGTTCTCACTCAGAGCTGTGGGCTAGCAGCTTTTGGGCTGATTTCTGAAGCAGTTCACTCTGTGATAAGTTCTTTAAGAATCAGCGGCCAGTACTGGACCAAATTCAGCCACCTTTCACTTGGCTGCAGACTTCCCTAGCACAGATACTGGAGTTTATAATCCACATTTAATTTTCCCCTTTTTCATTTTTCCCTAAGGAACGCAAGGGGTAACAAAACCAGGGAAGGATGGAAGGGATGGAGGAGCCCTGCTTGTGCCTGGCACGCTGCTTGCGGACTTGGCAGTCTGACTCCTGCTCCAAGCCCTTCCTTGAGACTACTGCCTGACCTCAGGTAAATTGCATCACAGCTTCCCCATCACTCAAATATAGTTAAATACACAATTTTTTTCTTACCATTTACAAACCAACAGGTGGAAAGTGTTGCTTTGGATCTAAGCACTTGTCATATTGCTTTTTAAGGCATATACTCCAAAAATTAAGGCATGAGAAAACCAAAGGTTTCATAACAAAGCATGGAAAAACCCCAACAAATATTGGCTCAAACCCTCCCTTTCAGGCCACACCCAAGAAGCAAGTGAGACTGTAATGGACAAATCCTCCTCTGGCAGCAGGCTGGTCAGTCAGAGCACCATTCACTGAGTCCCAACCTATTTCCCACCATGCAAAATCGCTGTGGGAAAAGGCTGACAAGGTTCAGACAGTTCATAGCACTGTACCTTTGCTCACGACAGTAATGCCAGGCAATTGCTAGCTAGCATCTTGGTGCCTGGCAAAAGCAGATGGCAGACAGCTGTCTGAAGGTGGGACCTGGGAAAATAGGGATAACATCAGGAAAAAACCCAGAACACCTAACATACCTGCTACTCCCATCTCATCCCACTCTGGGGCGATGCCTACTTGCTGTGGACTGAGCCAGTCCCTGGTCTTGTGGTCCTTCAGCACTCTGTGGAGCTACTGGGTGCTTTCAGACTTGAGGGTATTGGCATGTCTCATCCTATCTATCTGCTGCGTGCAAGAACTTTACAGCCAACACTGTGAACCAGTGGCTTAGCTATTTCCACCCTGTTTTGGCTGTTTTGGCCTACTTGTGTGTGTGAACTAACATGCAACCACCCCAGTGGGTCAGGATGGAGCAACAGCACCTACTTGGGAGTATTCACTAGCTCCTTTGAAAAATCTCCCTGGATTTTTATTGGATCTTAGATTACCACAAAGTATCTGCCTGGATCTGGGCTTTGATTTTCCTCTCCATAGCTTTATCCCAGGCTGGCTGGGGTAGCGCCTTTCCCTCAGAGACCACAACTGACAGCTCTCTTCTCAGGGAGAGGGAGGAATGGGGCAGTGGTTGTGTTTTGAGGTTGGGGAGAGGGAAAGGCTGTTTGAGGCCACTCTCTGCATGGGAGAGCTGCAGGGCTGGTGAGGATGATCAGGGATCATCTTATTTCTCCTGACTTGGGTTGCTAACTCCATCTGGGGGACCATCACTCCTGGCTCTTCCATTGCCCCCCTCCCCAGGTCCCCCATTCCTAGCTTTCCCAACTGAGCTGTGCCACCCTAGCTCTAACCCAGCCTCCCCACCACTCCCCAGGCAAGTCCTGGCCCTTCAGCTGCGGTGTGGCAAAATTCATTTTTGCCTATGAGGCTGAGAAACATTGGCTCTTCATAAAAATACCACCTCGCCTAGAGGGAACGAGGGGAAGCAAGACCACGTCGAGGCCTTTTATTTCCTGCAAAGGCATGTTTGCAAGACACTGGTGGAGAGTGCTATGCAGATGAATGACTCTGTGAAAGGCAGGGCCAGCTCCCCAGCGAGGTAGGGGGGAATGGGTGTAGATCAAATAGTTATCCAGGTTTCCATCAGCTGCAGGGCTGGCCAGGTGACAGTTAGGTAGGCTTGCCATTTAGCATGGATGGCTCACCTCTTTGCCAACTGTAATAAACATGGGCACTTGATGCCAAGAGTGCTGGGCTGAGCTTCACCAACAGATATGTTTTTTCCCTGCCTGCCCCATTGGTGTGAGTGGCCTCATCTCTGCAAAATAAGTGCATGAAAAGAAGCTGAAATTTCCAAGTGGGAATCCGGTTTGTATTCACACTGAGAGCTGGCCAAAGAAGGAGAAAACATCAGTCTCAAAAGGGTTTTCAAGATTTGGGCATTTGGCTTCACCTTTCACTATGTTCGAACACGATCTGTCAATTCCCATTAAGAAAAACAAGAGGGAGAATAGCCTAGCCTGTAAAAGTCAGTTCTGCCATAGCTAGAAAATTCATGAAGCACATAAGAGAAAAAAGATTAGTCTGAACCCACAACTTGAACACAAGTCTACACCCCATAACCGATCATTGTGGGGTTCCTTTCTCTCTTGTGCTAAGAAATTCTGGCCAGAATATTAGAAAGTGAAATGCAAAAAAAGCTCTTAAAAGTAAAAATAATCCTCCTGCCAAAAGTAAAGCTAAACTGTGGATCTTCCACGTTCCTCAGCTGTGTATGTTTTGTGTTGGATAAAATTCATGGTGGGGTGTAAAGATTTTAGCTATCTGAGCTTTGGATGGTTTCATTATTAGCAGGCCACAAATGAATTAGGTGCATGATGCAAAAATGACTGCCAATAAAATATTTACACCAACTCTTCATTCTGTGTGAAACATCTTTTATTATATATGTATATACGTATATACTATAAATAATAGAAATGATGCTCATATTTTATACTAGGGATGTAAACACTGGTCCCAACAGCAGTGGCAAGTGAACCACTCACATTTTCTGATTTCATAATTTGCCTAGAGGATGGATACATAATTACACTATAATTAAGTATAATAAACAGAAAATTATTTGAGAAGGAAAAATTATCACAGCCTCAACCACATCAGCCAGAAGCTCTCTTCTAATTAAGTTATTTTATTAAACAAAATGTTTTTAAGGTGGGTCCCCTTTGAAAATGTACATTATAGCCCATGTAATATAATTTACTTTATAAGTAAAACATGGCTTGTGTATGGACAGATTATATCTGATAGGACTCATGAAATACACAGCCACTGGGTCCAGGCCAGCCCACTGCCGAGTCCCTCACACCCCTGGTCTGAGGAGCAGACCCTGAGTGCTGCTCTGGGAAATTGCAGCAGCATATAGAGCAGCCTTTTATTTGCACTCACTGATGGTCTCTTTTTATGTTACTTGGTTTTTTTCTGATTTAAAGGGAGATATGCGAGCAGGTAATTCTGATGTTGTCACCCTGTAATGATACAGTAGAGGCAAAGGACAGGATAAGAGGTAGCTCAAGCTACCCCGAAGAGCTTATGCTTTTTGGAGTTGAGGGGGGTCTTAAAATGCTATTCCCTCCCAAATGCTTTCACCATCACTAATTCTTCTCAGTGTTGGCAAGATGTGAAGATGGAGTTGTTTTTTGTTACTGTGGCTGAAGAAATCCAAAACACTGGTTCACAAACTACAGGACTCAGGAAGACCACATAATCTGGTACCTCACATGGCAAAGGCCATTGGACACCGTCCAGTTCATTCCTCTTAGAACTACAGCTTATTTTTTTAAAACACCTGCCCCCAGCTGCTTGGGGACTACAGGAGCTATTATAGAAGCCTTTGGAGCATTATTGTAAAGTTAGCTACTGCTCCTGTTCCCCCTCTCCACAAAAAGTAGAAAATTGTTCAGCTTGAAGTTTCACCCATAAGATTTCTGTAAACATCTGCCTTATTTCCACATTTCTCTTCCTCTTGTGAGTACTTAGAGATTGTGATCAAGCCATCCCTTAGCCTCTCTTCTGTAAGCTCGTTAGCTCGTGCTTCCTGATACAAATCTCAGCTGGTTTCCTGGTTCTTCAAGGCTCGTACAGCCTTGCAATGTTCTTTGGGGAGATCTCTGTATATTGGTGACCTGGTTTCTTAACTATTTACTCTCTTGTTCAATTCCCAAGTCACTTGTAAGGTTTATCTGCAATGATTTAGGCTTTCTTTCGGGTCATTGTAAAAAGCAGCATAACCTCTGTAACACATCCCTTTGGTACCTGCTAGGGATGAGATCTACAGATGGACTTAAAACCAGTGTAGGAGAAAACATCCCTGGCCAAGCAAAATCCAGGGAAAGAAGAAACTCTGTGCTATAATATCAGTTGTCCAGAGCAGCGCAAGGTCATTGAATTCAAAATGTTGAACATTATGCTGTGAGAACATCTCCAAATGCCCAGTGGAGATGTATTTCTCTGGCTCTGTCTACTGCATGCACAGCTTATTGGGTAATGGAAACAGCAATGTGGTAGTCAAGAGGAATCTTCTCTTGCTTAGAGTTTTCCGCTCTTAAATGTTTGCAGATCTTCGAACCACAAAATGTTGTAGGTTATTGATGAGAGTATTGATGTGTGTGGTTACTGCCTGCAGGGTGCCCCAGGAAGGGCACTTAGGTCATCATGGGTCTGTATACTCCTAAACACTACTTCAGTTTCTCTCATAATCCCATGCATTTTCAGTTGTATAGTGACCTGATTTCAACTAAGAGCTTCCATGAGAAATCACGTGGCAATCACAGACATTGTAAACTCAAGCCAAAGAGTCATTTTCAAATGCTTGGCAAACCCTAGACCACAGAAACTCAATGTGTCGTAAGATTCCACTTGGTCCCATCATCATGGGTGGGAAAAAGGAGGAGGATTATCCTAGACCTCAAAGTGTTTTATGAAGGGAGGCAAATGCTGCTATTCCCATTTATTGGATAGGGCAACAGCAAGTTGAGACTTGCACAAAGTCACCCAATTAATCAGCCAGAAAACTGCCACTGAAACCCATATTCTGGTCTAAACATGTTCTCAGACTGCCCTCATCACTGTAATATCTGAGTACCCTCCAGTAGTACATCAGGAGAATTTGGGCATGTCTACACTGGTTGATGCAAAGAGCTGCTTGTCAATCCAGCCCCCTTCTCAGCCAACTGGACAAAAGCCATCTCCAGAAGGAAGCTGTGAAGCCACGTTAACACTGTCCTCTGTCCAGGTGTATGAACCCCTCCACCAGTCAGGGTGAAAGCTCAACCTACCACCACTCTAACTTAGCTTTGTGGCTTCCAGGGTGTGGCCTGCTCATGGGGCATGGACAAAGCAGATGTGAGACTGTCTTTGAGAGTAGATAGACCTTACTCTAAATCCCGTTTCATCATCTGTAGTGCCCCTCAGAGTATTTCCTCATGCTTCAGTGCTCAGTAAGCAATGGAGACAGGGCACAAATGTGTTGGTTATCTGGTTGCAGCCTTATGGCTCCTTTGAGGAAAGATCTGGAAGATGTTGATTTGAACAGGGATATTTGGATACACTGCCATAAAGAAAGAAGATCTCCACAATGTATTAGTAAGTCAGGAAAAAGGAAACAGAAGGAAAGCATCTCTTTAAACGCAAGATCTACTTGTCATAAGTGAGACTACTAAAAAAATTGGTAACTTAGTGACCTGAAGGAAGAGTAGCTGTTATTACAGGGCATTGTACTGGCAAAGCTCCTATACATCAGAACAATAATTCTCTCCAGACTTCTCTTTCCTTCCAAGTCATGAGGAAACATCAGTGCATTTAGCCTCAACTCCCTGGCAGGTGGCATCACTTCCTTGTGAGAGGCAGGGAGCTGACACAGTGATGGGAAGGCTGGCCTTTGTAGCAGCTACACAAGCCTTGTGTGACCCAGTAAGTCTGATGTAGAGCTGGAGAAATGAGTCCTGCTCCAAGGAAGCTAAAAATCCCAAGGTTCCCTGAGAGCTTGTCCCGGACTACTCACGCTCCCAGGTTTAGAAATCCTTTGAGGGTTGCTAAATTCATATGAACCACTCCTAGCTCTGGAAGTCCCTGTGCCTCAAATGGTTAGAGGCTGGGAAAGCACAGTGCAGATGAGTCCAGCTCTGCTCACCCCGATTTTGCTTTCCTTCCTGGGTGCCTACTTCCGCCATCTGCCAGCAATGGGCCATCAGGCAAGGTGGGCTTTGATTCAGAGCAGCACAGCTGCTGTGATGCTTTTGCCTGTTTCTGGATCTGAATCCCTGCTGGCAGGGATCCAGCAGCTTCACTAGATCATCACCCTTTTGCCTGGGGAAACCAGGGCAGTGTGTAGGCGGCAGTGTTTCTTTGCAGCTTTGCATTTCTTGGACTTTTGCACAAAGCCCTGAATGGTGAACGTATGCTTCATGCATATGCAGAAAGGGCACAGACGCCGCTTGAAAAAAATGGACCTGGTTAACTTGGCTACGATTGTTCAGGAAGTTTGTGGCAGAGCTGCAAATAAAATCCAGACATTTTGTCTTTTGGGCCTGTGTCTTCACAACAGCACTGTTCTTCCTCTGGGCATCTGGGTTTGTTGTCTTATCAGGACGCGCTGCTCAGCATGTCTGCTTAAAGGGGAAGAGTGCTGGGAAAGCCACGCTTTAATTCTTTAGAGAAAATGACACCACCTACATAGGAAAACCCCATAGCTTTTTGCAATTATTGCCATGCATGTATATCTTTCCCTCCCTTTGTGATCTTTACCACTTCCTCACCATATGTAAAAGGCCTGATTCTGATGAAAATAGTCATGGTTCCAGAAGTGCCACTCAGACAATGTTGATTTACCTCCACAAAGGATGTGGCCCAATGCTTTTGGCCAGATTTTTCTGCAAGCAGCCAGACACATCTCTCTCTCTCCCCCACCCAGAAAGCTGGGGGAAGTCGTGCAACAACAACCTTGCTGAACTTCACCTGGCCCACCCAGGGAATAGCTATTTCTGGACGAACACGGAAAACCCAAGCCTTGTCCCTTTAATCTAACATCTCATGCATGTTGCTAAGCCTAATGTTTAATTTGAAAAAAAAAAAAAACCAACCTGAAAATAGCATTAAAGGAAGCAGAGGATTTGAACAGCACTATATTTTTAAGATTGTCTTTCTGGAAAACACTATATTTAAAAACTGACCCTTTTACCATGAGGTTTCTGAAACTATAGAGCCATCCTAAGCTTCCTGTGAGATAAGGCTTGTAATTTGGAACTAAGTAGTGGAGTAAAAACACAATTGGCTTTGTATTAAGAGGCAATGTGTAGTCATCTGGCAGTGTCTTATTGCCCCCACTCCGGAGTGGTTTGGGGCTTTTTGTACTGGATATTAAATTAAGAGCAACACAATGATGAAGGTAGCTCATCCTCCATACCTGACAGAAGGATGGTGTCTCAGGGCACACATCTCCTTGGGGCTTTGGGGAAAAAAACCCTACTTTTGAGCATTTATGGACCCCCGCCTCCCACACTTGCAGGACCGTTGATTTAAGCTGTGAGGCTACAACTTGGAAGGCAGCTGGTGAGCTGTGGTGGGCAGAGGTGGACATTGCAACCTCCTCTTAACTGAAGTGATACAAACTCAAGACTATTTTAACAAGAAGATCTCATTCCTTGATATTCACTTGACGTATTTCTGTTAAAGGGGTGGCAAAAGCAGAGATAGAAACCCAGGAGTTTCTGTGGTGGTTTTATGCCAAGCATAAATACCTGTGTAGGAGTCTTTCAGACCTCTCTGCACTCCCAGAGCAAGGACTAGATCTGGCCTGGGTTTTTTAATTTTCTTCCAATTTGTTGGCGTGAAATCTGACAGCCAGGCAGATGTGTCTGCCTTGATCTTTGGTGTGGATCTCCTGTTGCACTCTCCTTTGTTTTTCCAAGCCTCAATAGAGGAAAGTGAAATTGCTGTCCAGAAACATTAATCACAGCATCTCAGATCTGTAAATTCTCAAGAGTTTTCCTCCTGGAGCACTGGAAGGCTTTGACCCATTTTCAAAAGTGGGTATAAAGCATATATACATAAGGAAAGCACACATACTTGTAGCATCTGCAAAAACATATGGTAGTCTCTCATCCCACTAACCAGTTTCCTGGATTGAGTACATATAAGTGCAGGCTTTGTGAGATCTAGCAGTTTTTGAATGCTGGGTTTCTGACTCTCATCCCTTAACCACAGTCCTTCCTTGACTTTGTGAGAGATACCGTTTCCCTCCTAATTTGGCAAGTTACTGCACAGGGCCTTTCTGGATACTTATTCATGTACTGCCATTTTTGCAGGTGAAACTACTCTCAGGCTCCCCTGGCAATCTCTTCACCCATCTTTCCATTGCACACAGAGGTGCTGTGTTATATCTGCTTAATCCTGAATGGCAAAAAGCAACCATTTCCAGGCTCAGTAATAACACTTCAGATATCTTGGGATTTAGCCGGGCTGCTAATCAACAGAGCTCATGGCAAAATTTCCCATCTAAATCTTTTGTTTGATGAAAGACTGTTTTGCCAAAGGATCTGTTTTCCTTAAATATGCTTTTCTGAAGCAGAACATCTAAAACTTTTGGCTGTTGTTTCTGACAACGATATAATTTTTCCTCTTATCAACATTTTCTGTGCAAACATACCCACCTATCAGCATGTTTTCCGTTTTAGCAACCAAACTTGAGTCCAACATGCCTTCTGGTACCGCTGCCAAAGCAACAAACCCTGAAGAATGGCTTTAAGCAAAGTCATGTAGATAAGTAGAGACCCTCCTGCATCTTTCTGTGCCCGTGCCTATGCCACTCCTGTTGTACATCAGTTTAAACTCTTGGAAACTCCCAGTAACGGAGATCCCAAAGCCTCTCTGTGCCATCAATTCCAGCATCTCCCTCTCCTTATGGATAGAGCTTTCCTAAACGCTCACCTCCTCTGTTTTGCTGAAAATAAAGCCAATTAGATCTTGTCCTTCCCCACACAAATAGACCCAGTGATCACCATACCCTTTTACCATACCCCTTTCAGCTACTGTCATCACACATGAAGTCTCTCATGGCTGTCCTCAGTCTTTTCCAGACTAAACGAAGTCAATTAAAAAAAAAATTCCTTACAGGTCATGTTTTCTGAAACCTCTTATCAGTCCTGTTGCTCTCCTCCAGACTTCCACCTGTGTTTACATCTTTATTTGAAGTATAGAGTGCAGATCTGTGGTCTTGGCCTCTCCAGCACCAGAATGCCCTCCACATAAAGGGTGTTCTTAATACTTCTTCTAATAACAAGTATCTTTCTGGCCACAGCATCGCATGGTAGACTTATATTTGAGCTTGTCCTCTACCAGCTCCCCCAGCATATTCCCAGTACCATAACCTGGTTCCTTATGTGTATTCTAATTATGCACTTCCTCTTTCATGCAAGAGTATTTCTAAAGTTTATTCAGAACATTTAAAATAAGTTTCCCTCATCTCTCGAAGTTAGAATCCCAGTATATTTAGTTATTTTAACCTACTGTAAGAGTCCTGTGTGCTCCACCGTCCACACTGTTAACAGAGATTTAAATGAACCATGACTAGCACAGACTTTTGTTGATGGTCCTCTCACTTTGACAGTGACTCACTCATGCCTAATCTTCAAGGATGTAATTCCAATCAATGGTTGAAACACAGAAATTATTTCTGTCAGATAACTATCATTTCTGATACTAACAGATTTCCAAAGGAGACCTGAAGCCAAGAGTGATACTAGTGAAAAATAGGCAAATACCTACTCATCACCCGTACTGAGAAACAGGCTTGAGTACCAAGCCCTAAAACTGCACTCTCTCTTTTTTTTTTCATAAGAGGACAGCAGCTAAGCCGAATTATTCATAGCTCTGTAGGCAGGATGGGCACATCAGTATGCCCCTAAAGCCAAGATGAGCTAATCAACTTCACATTGTTAGAAGAGTCCCCACCTACGCTTTCACACAAAGGGCAGATTAGCTCACAGGTATGCAAAACTCTGGGAGGATGCCATCTTTCATCGCTACCAGAAGACGTTTAATACATGTTAAGTTGCCAGCAATTAAGTGTTTGTGTGTGTGTGTGTGTGTAGACACACGCACAGCCACTTGCTCGGGTCCCAGGACCTGCACGCTGTACTGCACTAATCCACTGTGCCAGAGCAGAGCACTGCATTGGGCACCGCTACGCTGCTGTGTGCTCAGCTGCATCGTGGGGCCCTGTGCTGCTGGGTGACAGGACCACAGTAGCTACTGCCTTTGCAGCTCAAAGGAAGCAAATTTTAACGTGCTTGTTCTGCTTCCAGTGGCAGCAGCTGTGACAGAAAGAGTCACAGGCTAAGGGTGTCTGCATGGGGAGCAAGTGGGTGAGTCTGCAGCGCATGATGCGCTTCCACCACTCCTGCAATGTCCTGGAGCAAGAAAGCACTCTGCCATCGAAGTCACTGATAGAAATACTGAATCTGAGTGTCTGAAGGGACTAAAATGTGGGCTTCCCATGTGCCAGCGCACTCCGTATAGGAAGATCAAATAAGGAGCAGGACCGTAAGTACACATAGCAGCATATTACCGCTGAGGCTGGTTCGTGTGATTGCTATTCCAAACCAGGAGTGATGATGTGAAATATTGGCTTGATGTTTGGAAGTGATTAGCACCTCCTCCCCATCACTGTCCCATGGGATGCACATGGGCACAGGACTTTTCTCAATAAATGCTGGTTTTACACTGTTTCCAATGTCACCTCTATGAAAAGTGCTGCATGGCCCAAAAGGAAAATAAGTAGTGTGGGAGGAACTGGGAAGAAAAGTCCTTTGAAGCAACACCTTCACCTCTTCCTCCAGTGGTGAAGCCATGCTGTTCTGAGGAATATATGTGCCAAGCCTGCACACAGCTCGTTGTGAATCAGCAACAATGTATTTGTCCCCTTTCACTGTCCATCAGCAGTTCTCAAGGTGCAACAAGCTAGAATGATGGCCTTATGTCACAGATTTATGTCAGAAGGAAACAAAGGACAATTTGAGGAAGAAACCCTCCCTACTATGAGAAAAAGAAAAAGTCAGTAATGCATTTGCTATCTTCCAATGGTGTACCTTATCTCATGTGCATAGGAAGTAATGTCTTCTCGCTGCTTTTTTCTGCACTCTTCCATGTTCCTTGCTGAAGATTTGCAGGATGTCAGGAATGCCCTGTGGTCCCTGTTAGCTTAAGAGTTATCTGGAAAAGAGGTGACCAAGAAAGTCATGCATTGAAATGTGCTTTTGACAAATACATAACAATATGTGTTCCCTAATGTGTTTTCTGACTATAATGTGTAAGCAGTAGAAGACACAGGAGCACATCACAAAAATGTATGCTTGCAAATAGAAGAGCTTTCTTTTATCTTGCTTATACAGGGAAATATCAGCCATTGAGTATAGAGGATTTTTCCATCTGGGGCACCTGTCTTCTAAGGAGTGGAGATGCTGATGGTGTGCTGCCCGCAGCTCCTCTTCCCAGGGTTGTGTGCGATGAGGGCTGGTTCATGTTTGGCAAATCAAGCCCCTAAGGAACTAAGTGTAAATTCATGTCCTATGGCTTACGAGGAGAAATTATCCCAAAATAACTTTTGTCTACTGCTGACAAAAAGTAACTGGCTAAATCCCAAATTATTACATCCCTGTGGAGCTTTGCTGGCTTCAGAGGAGGGGTCCTGTTTATATCAGTTAGGCTCCAGCACAGCCCCTTCACCCGGTGGGAGCTGCCAGCCCCAGCCCAACCATGACTGCTTCTTCAGACAGACCACGACCTCGCCATCACTGGCTGCTGTTCACAGCATGGCACATCAAGTGGAGCAAAGAAGGAGTTTGTGGAAGCAGGCAGCTCCCTCTGCTTCCTCTGGCCAGTGCTTGTACTTAATGCAAAGTGGTTTAGCTTATAGAAGCCTTTACACTAAATGACTTTATCCTAATTACTGCACTACCTCAGTTATCGCCCTCACAAACATTCCCTTCAGATCAGCATACCGGCTGGGCCAGAAATCACACAATTGATGTTTTGGTTTCCACTGCCTTATCTAAATCCAGTTACTGCTCAAAATGAGACTAAGTCAACAGACTTAATTGAATTAAAAGGCTGTGAGACAACCTAGAGATTTGTGGCTGTGTATGTCTGTGCACAAGTTAATCACTAAACAAATACTTTGCAACAAACAGAGCTGGGCTGAGCAGGATAGGTTTTTCTGTGGCCTGGAAGCTCCCGACATGCTGGGGTTGCACGAGGCATTGTTGGGGTTGCACGAGGCGTTGTTGGGGCTGGCAGGAGGATTTAAACAGCATCGCAAACAATGTACCACCATGGAGAAAAGCTAGGGATGGATAATGGAGCAGGCCATGAACAAACACTTCTGCTTGCTGCCTAGATCAGGAGATAGCAAAGACCCTGTAGTAGTGGGCAAAAATAATCGCTCCCCTGTAATTGTTGCTAACTGGATATGCAAAATAGCCCTCCTGGCACCCAACAGCTTGGAGCAGGGTGTTTCTTGATGTCCTTAGCTCATTTCTGGGGAGGCAGCTGCCAAAGTCCGGATGTCCCTAGCTCTTACAGGCATCACAGGTTTTTTCCCAGGCTGTACAGCCGTAGCATTCCTCCTGGCTCTGCAGTTCAAGAGAGAAAGGTATAAATGAAATATGTGGGAATGGCCACACCGGGTCAGGCCACTGCTCCACCTCACCCCTCTTCTTGTCTTCAATGCAGACCTTGAGTAGACTCTTAGAAAAGGCCATTAAAACCTGTGTAGGGTCATAGCCAGGGTCTAGTCCCCACTGTGACAGTGCTGTGCAAAGCTTCTCCGGAGCTGCAGGAGTTGAAGGACAAAGCCTTACTCTGCAGTTGCAACTTGCCCTGGCAAAAATCTGTGCCTCTCCTTTTTCTACCACCTGCTTGGTTCAGAGGCCCTGTGTTGGTGCCTGGTGCAGCTGCTGTTTATGTAGGCTGCAGTGGAAATGCTTGGATTCATGCCAATGGTTCATTTTAGCCGGTGCAAGAGGGGAGACTGAAGCTGCAAACCTCCTAAAACAATCATTAAATATCTTCTAATCCAAGATGACTGACATACTTTTCTGGCTGGCAGGACTCTATCAGGTGATGAAGAACCTCAATCATGTTCTTCAGTAGGCAATGACAGCCTTTCAGACATCTGAAAGCGGCTTTCCCATGAGCAGTGTAAAGAAAGAGCCTTGCCATTTTAGCTAGGGGGGTTGAACACAATTTTGTCTGGAAAAGCTCATCCCATGCTACAGAGAGACACCGTGCCTTGCACAGGCCACCCACTTGTCACCACAGTCTAGCTGGGGGCCAGGGCCTCTGGCTGTTAAAATGCGACTGCAGCAGTGTCCTCTAAACAAAGGGGATACTGAACTCAGCTAGATCCTTCCACCCTAAGGGAGACCACAGATGCCACTGTTGTATTTACAACCCATTTGACAGTTCCTGCCCTTTGGTGCACTGTACAAGCAGACAAGAGAACTTTTCTACCAAAGCCAGGAAAGATGAGGAAGGTGATTAGCTTTGTGATCAGGTGCTGTGTGGCCAGAGTGCTATGCAATGTCAAAAGAAACTTCTGCCGAATGCCCAGGTTGCAGGACACAACAATAACACACAGTGCTATATTTCATTCCTTTAACAAATGCTGAATATGCAAAGGTTCCTTTCCCAGCTTCTGTCTCTGTCTTGGAAGCTGGAGAAGAGCTGTGCGTATAATTATTTTCAGATGCCATCCACTTTATTGATTATCTGAGTGGGATGCGCAAATAATGGCAGCTAATTCCAGGAGCAGAGATCGAATGAAGCTTGCTCCCTCTTGGGAAAAGCTGAAATAAAACCACCATATGAATGGGTCATTGAAAACAGGCTGGAATATATTCCCTATAGTCATTCCAAAAGTTCAAGGGCAGGGGAAAAGAAAAAAATAAAAAAAGGAGCTGTCTCTGTGTTCACTAAACTTCTAATATCTGAAAGGGCTTAAGAAAACACACATGCACTTTTTTTCATACAATCATGGAAAAACACACTAAGCTTTTGACTCAATGGTTTTGTTTTTCCAGCGAGTCCCTTCCAGGTTCCACGTGCCATCTTATAGTCACGTCTGCTGGGTGAGCTTCGAGCTAACAAACTTTAGAAGAGCTCTCTCTGATTTTGCCACATCGAGTTTCAAGTATCAGCTTGCTGGAAGTGCAGTGGAGAGGGAGGAGGGAGGGAAGTGGTGCGAGCTTTGCCAACACACCTGCACAAGCTTTGGGCTCTCCTGGACAGTCTGTGTGCTAATGATGTATAACCTGTAGAGCCTGGCAACACACTTGCTGAAGACTATAACAGACAGACTATGCATGCCTCTGATTTCTAATTTCTTAAAACAAGTAATAAACCCCTCATCCCCCAACCCTGTGCTGTAGGTAAATGCTTAGGATGGAAACTGAGATGTGTTCGCCTGGGCAGAGCTTCTGCCAGGGCAAGGGACAGATGACAATTTAATTATGGTATTTTAGGTCTATGCAATTCCTCCTCTAAAGCAAAAGGGAGGAAAAAAGCTAAAAGAAAGACAGAGTTCATTTCAGCTCCAATGGTCTGCTAATTTTTCTTTTGACTATTAGAGATGCAGCTGGATACTATTTCTAATCCACTTTCAGATTTGCTTGAATTAAAATCCCAGATCACTGCTATGTTTCAAGAAGAAGCATGCATAGTAGCCAAGGTTTATATTGCAATTTCTGGAGTTATGGAATGATGAGCTCCAACAGAGGAAAGTGTGTTGTATGCCTGAGTCCTGGGAGAAAAAAAAAAAGGTTGGCATCAGCGTTATTTGGAATTAGAGCCCACTTGTAGAATAAATAGTCTTGAAGTTAATACAGTGGGCTACGTTTTAATTTGGTTCCACCCACTAGAACTGGTGGGTATGGAAGAGCAAAGCTGCCATGGTATGGACATTGGAATGGGAAGTGCTATTTAATTACAAAGCCTAAATATTTTTGAACTTTCACCTGAAATTTAAAAGTTCCTCCATTAGTTTAGGGCTTATTTTAATAAGAAATTAACTTTCTGACTAAAATAGCACAGTAAGACTGCCCTTGTTTCAAAATACTTGTACTTTCTCTATTACTACCTGAATCCTAGTCTAAAAACTGACATTTCTCCTCTGGTATCCTGTTTATATCTAAATCCAATAGCATAGTCTTGTTAGACTTTGCCATCTGGAAAACACCATAACTCACATGAAGTTATGAATCCCTATATTCTCTGGGCTTTCATATCTGCCACGACAATTCCCAGCCACTGCCAGGTGAAGCCAGCCAGCCAGTATTTACGGAAAGTGAACAGACTAATCATTTCCAATAGCAGGACATGATTATGATATAATTGCAGCAGTTTACACTGACATCCAAGTAGACGGATAAGAGCCAAAAATTGGAATAACGGCTCCACCCATCTACCACCCAAATGTAAACAAGCTGGCATGGTTAAAAAGAGGACTAGAAGACAGAGCTCAGGCGTTCTCCTTCAGCTGTGTTACGGTACAATTGCCAAGTTGCCACACAACCTTCCTGCCAGGCAATTTATCCAGCTGTAAACTGACCCTTACTTCACACAGAAAGTTCAGCGGCTTCTTTCAGTATCAACTTCTTCTCAGGGCTAGAAGTGCATTATTATCAGTAAGAGTGAGAAATTGTATTTTGGAGATTGGGTGTTGTAGGGTCACGACTTTAAAACTGTTAAGTACCTAAAATCCAGCTCAGCCTGTGCTATGATTGGCACTGTTGTAGCGTGTACATGTTACTGCCACCATGGATAAGGGAATACCTGAACAGGGGAATGAAGCTTATATGAATACACCTGGAGGTGAATGAGACTGATAGCTTTTACAAAAGATACAAAAGACCGGGCAGTGGCTGCTTTGCTGATGGACGATTGAAAATCCAGAGATGGATTGCAAGGAGCTTGATGTGGTGTCGAGGGAAACTAGGGTAGGTCTTCGGTTAAAATAAATCAGTACAATGGTCCTGATACTGAGCAAAATCTGCTAGTTTATACTAGCTTTGTGAACTATTAGACCCTTTCAGAGCAATTTCTCACAGGAGAAAGACAAAGTTTTTTCTTTCAGCAATACTAGAGTCAATCCCACTCCACTGTGAGGATTTCCCTCTTTAACAGGAAAAGAGAGAACAAAGCTATCTACATTTAGGTAGGAGTGGTCCTGAGAACAACCTTGAAATTACCCTTATAACTTACTTCTTTGCCTCTCTACAAGTTGGCCTAAATTCGACTAAATTAAACTGTTCCCCAAATTACATTTCCATCAAAGGCATGACCCTGAATGAAACAGCATCTGTTGTTTGTTGATGCATCTTTGTGTGCAGTGGTCCATCCATTCCTCCTGATAGCATCACCAGGAGAAAACAGTTCCTACTTGGCTTCAAGTTCTCACTCCTAAACCTGAGACCAGCTTGGCCTGAGTATGGCCTGCAACTGCATCTCTGGATATCACAAACCTCCTCAAACAGGCTGGCTAAAAGGATGAAGCTCTTATGGAGACTGGGGCAGTTTATACTAGTGGAGGATCTGGCCTGCAAACACACCTGTGGTGTGAGGACAAATAAAGGCTCATGCTCCAAAGCATGGTGAGCTCCTAGTCTCCTAAGCTGTATGAAATCCCATTTCCTTTCTACTTGTGCTAAACGTAAAAACAGAAACAAAGACACACACCTAAATAAACAGAAAAGCACAGACAGCAGAAGGGGAGGGAGGCCCTAGTGCAGGTTGTACGCCAGCTAGTACAGAGAGATGTTTTCTATTTGTGGTCCTTCGTGTGAGACCTTGCTGTATCACACGGATGAGAATGTGAGTGGGAGAATTGTTGGACAACATTAGTTTTACAAATATCTCACAATTGCAGAAACACCTGCTTTACATTATTTTTCTTGCTGGTCCACAACAAAATTCCTCCCTGGTCAACAGCTTTCAGCAGGCCTCGTTTCCTCCTTCTCTGTGGATGGCTCATGTCACTGGTTTCTAAATCCTGGGCTGATGTGAGATCACACCCGAACGTCCTTGAGTAGGAGGGGGAATACAGAAAGCAGAAGGGCACTTCTGCACAGAACCAGGCCAAAAGGTTGGCTAGAGGACAAAAGCGACATGAGACTTCTTACCATTGGGTGGGAGCAAGGGGACAGGAGGGTTACCCAGGCCAAATGGATGGATCTGTAAGACCCATCTGTTTTCACCATGAAAACCTTAGAGCCCACACCTATGCAACACACACCACTGCAGTTACCACAAGTTATTACTCTTGGTCTCCACCGCTTCCTGTGAAGCTGTAATGGGTCGGAGACAGTATCCAATGAAACCAAAGGGAGCCTTTCCATTAACTCAATGGGCTCTGGATCAGGCCCAACATCTGTTTGGCCCTCTCTGTATGCAGCATAGCCAATTTATTCTTTATCCATTTCTGGGCCTCTCTCTCCAATAAGAGTCCATATTTTTCCTACTTATGGTTGTCATTAGCCACACTAAGCAACACCCCCAGAAAGAGACCAACCCCACCCCTTTGGCAGCCAAGCCCTGGCGTGGCTTTGCTATAAGTGCTGCCCCAACCCCTTATCATTCCAGCGAGGTTACAGTCTTTCTTCCTTCTTCATATTTCCAGGCCATCCCTCTGAGCTGCCAAGCTCTTCCTACTCTTCTCTTCGTACCAAGCATAGAGCTGGTTGTTCTGCTGTATTGTAAACTTGATCAAGAAACAATGCAAAAAAACCAAACAGAAAAGTCGAAGAGCCTGTACAACACCCAAAGAGCACTGTCAGAGCCGGAAGTGGATCTCTGAACAGACATTTCCTACCTTAGTTGATGACAACCCAGGCAATGACTTCCCTGGCAATCCAAAGCATGAGGGACAATGGCCAACAGGCAGCTCTGTAGTCTTATATTGGGGTCCAGAGCAAGAGTAAGAGACCTGGCAATAATTCTCCAAACTGCCTGTATAAGACCATCCCCACATCTCCTCAGGCGTGAACGTATACATTGTACCAGTCACAGTTCTTCAGTTTCCAACCAGCCTCACTAAATTTGTGATTCCCATTGCAGAGACTTTGACAGGTCTTTTCTAGGTTCCATGCCGACAGCAACAGCATTTGCCCGTGAGTTACCATCCATTCACTGAGTAATATGCAATATTAATTTCTTTGTGATTTCACTGAGCCCTTGGATCCCAGGGTCCTTTTTTTACATGTCACACATGGATATCCGTGCAATGAAATACACGTCATTGACAAGCAGAGCAATAACCCTTGTTGAGAAGCTGAGGAGCTTCTTACAGCAGAAAAAAACAGGTCTCCACTGTTAAATCTATACATTATTCCAGACATAGAGCTGCAAAGTCGTTTTAGGTACTGCCATTGTGTGAGAATCCCATGCGAAAATACACCCTCACCATGCCCTGAAATCACATGTGTTTGAAAACACGAGCACGATGCCCGAGGCCAGATGTGTGGACTGGCAGGCTGCTGGCACTGTGCATAGGCACATCTGCATGTCAGGTAGTTACTCATCCATGCATGCTTCCCTGATAAAATCTGGATTGCCTAAAGCTTGTATTTTCACTCGTTCCCTTATCAAGGTATTTACCACCTCCTGCCTGTGCCTCGCAGACTGAGGGTGTTAAACGCTCCCTTACTCTCTCTGTGGTACAGTGAGTTCAAGCATGTAGGAGCTGCTATACAGGATGGGATTTCTAAACCCACTGGAGTACGCGGTGGGTGGCTGCTGGCCTGGGCTTGATAGGATCTCACCCCGTTTGTACCTGGGATGTTGCTCTTTTGATCCTGATGCTGGCTTTCTGCAGCTGGTGGGCTCCTTCCTGTGTTTTGGGGCATTTGTTGTGGTGTTTTCTGCTAGTCCCTGATTGCATTTTGAAAGCTGTTTTCTCCTGTGGAGGGTTGTACCCTGGTGTAGCTGTTGTACAGCTATATGAGGAGAAAGATAGTTTGGGAAGAAGTTATTTCAGGAATGGCAGAAGTGTATATTGTGCCTCTCTCTCTAGATATATATATACAACGTCTTCTTCTCTCTCTCCAAAATAGAAGGCATCTCTCTGTCTCTCTAAATAACAATATTGAGATAAGCACACAATCACAAATGCAAGCTGCCCTTGGAAACATTGAGCAGTCCCTTTCCAAGAGCACCCTACACCTCTTTCCCACCCAGTGCTGATACCAATCATCTATTTCAGCCAATGGCTCTCATACCCTCCTCTTCCCATCGCTGTGAACCCTGCAGAGGGTGTCCTCAATGCTGCTGCTGTTCCCTCCAAGCCAGATAAAAGGGGAAAAAGGGGGACAGGTTCTGAAATGCAGTATCTTTAAAATTATTAATTTCCTTCAGAAAAAAATATTATTTGATTCCCCATTGAGGAAACCTAAGCAACACATCTGTTTTAGTTTGATTTCACAAACATGGTAAATATTTCATCAGTTTAAGAATAACATTTGTGGAGATTTATTAGCTGAGTTCACACTGAGTTGGGGAAGGACATAGTTTATTTTGGGATGCTGATTCTCCAAACAACGTTGCCCTGAACAACAACTGTGAGCATTACACTATAGAAATATAGCTTGGTGTCTATCAGACTTAAAAGGAAGCCTTTTGGCTAAACTCAAACAGAATGCAATGAAATGTGATTTGATTTCAGAAATGGCACCAAGTTCTTTTAGTTCAAAAAACCAACAATATAGAATTTTTCAGGCTTCATATAACAATTTTTTCTTCTGACATTTCTGCTCCATTTTTTTAATTGCCATTTGGGATGTAAGGGGAAAAATGTCAGAACTATCACATAGGGTAGATTTCAAAATGACTTGAAATTTCTGTCTTGACACAGGCTGGCTGAAGACAGAGTGATCTCCCCAGCTGCCTTTCCTAGAGCAACTGCCCAGCTGTTACCAGCTTGAGCAAACTTGTTTGAATCCCACCACTACACCCCCCATACATGCAGTTCTCTTGGGATGCTGGACAACACTTTATGGGGCCCAGGAAAAACACCTTTATTTTAGAATATTTAAACCCTGTGTGGTCTTTCTGCTGAAAGGTGTTAGCCTTGGATCTAAGATTGTTGTCATACTTGACAGTGTCCATCCTGGTGAGAGTACTCTGAACCCCACCAGCTGGCCAAAACAAGCCCTGTCCACTGGCAGGGGTGAAGGAGAACCAGGCAGGGTTCATAGGGCTGTTTTTTCCCATGAGTTTGGTTTTTGGACAAGCCAGCACTGAAATCAGAGTTGTCTGCATATCTGAGGTAGCGTTAATTAGGTGCCAATTGCAATGAAGACATGACAACATGGGCTTCAACAGGAGCTGGCTGTCTATCCTGTGTCCAAGCCAGACCTGCTTTGCATCCTCCCTCCTGTTGGTATAAAGACTAGCTAGGCTAAAACCAGCTTGTGACATGCCTGCTCTTTCTGTGGTTTCTCCTCAGACTCTCTTAGGAGCTGCATTTTTTTGGAGGAGTTGTGCACCTGCTGCAATCCCTGCCTGCATGCCTGGTGCTCAGATCATGGGGAGGTACAGCTCTAAGAGGCTGCAAGCAAGAAGCACAGGAAAGCAGATGCTTTGCAAAATGCTGATCTGAAGTTTTGTCCTGTCCTGCAACCTCCAAAGACAGGGCATGAGAATAAAATGTAGGGAACCATGTAGTGTGAGAGAATAACTCAGAAATTACTCCTGTAGTGAAGAAACCACATAATATATTCAAGATGTCAGAGGTTAGCCGTGGTGCATGTGAATCATTCTGCAAATACCTCACCTTTAACTTTACCGTCGTAATTAGATTACAAAGTTTTTATTACGGTTTTAAATTCTGCCTTTATAGGTTGCTGCCCAGCTGTGCACTTAAATCTGGTTTTATCACACTTTCTGAGCTCATCACGTTTAATTCTGCCCCTACAATGCTGGATTAACTTTAAGGGTCACTGAAGTCAGAAGTCACTCACCCTTGCCCTACTAATGGATTCACACTATCCCTGCACGGCCCTGAAGAATGGTGTGTACAGTAAACTATATTTATTGGCGTGGTGGAGGGGAAGAGGCCTTGGGGTGGTTTATTTACTCCACCACTGTGCTTAGCTATCAGGATATTTGTACAGATTACTGCATTGATGAGATGTTGTTTACCTCCATGTAATAGCCTACCACAATGAAATCTTCTCAGCAGCACTGGTCTGAGAGCTAAAAAAGGAAAACATTTAGGCCTATCTATGAGAAGTGGATATCTGATTAATGAGGTACCTGTATCATCTGAGCAACTGATCAATTGTCTCCATTCAGAAATCCAGAAATCACACCCTGCTGTCGCACTCACTCCTGCCAGAAAGCCCAGACCTTGTATTTTATGGATCCTGTCTCTGATATTTCAGGCAGTCCCAGAAGACTGAAAAAAACATTATTTTTTTCTAAGGGTGACTTCTTCGATGTTTCCTATCATCAAGAAAGCAGGGCAGGGCACAAATTAAACTCTTCATCTAAACAACAGTCATCCCCAGGTTTTACCTCAGTCTGTTTTTCTTCTTTGACCAGCAAAGATTAGATGGGTTGATGTTCAAAACCACCCAAATGAGATGACTCATTTTCCTGGGAAATTAATCATGTAAATAGGCAAATAAAGGGGAAACCATATTCTTTCTATTAAAAAAAAAAAAAAAAAGGATAAATGAGGCACTGAACATCCAAGTGATTTACATGAAGTCACAGGGGGAGCCTGAAAGGGATCTGGGAAATAAAACTAGCTTCAGTTGAAAGGTCATTTCTCTCTCTCTTGCAGGGTAATACTTTGAACAGAATTAGAACAGACCTGAGCCAGAGGTGGACATCAGGGACTTTACTGAAAAATGGAGAGCAAAATTCACCTCTGAGTAATGCCATAACAATTTTTGACCTTTGACATTCAATGACTAGACACAACATTTTTGGAACGAAGGTTAATAATCTTCGGCAATATACAACCTTCTTTCAAGGAATGTGTGGTGATTAGGGCAAAGAATTTCACATGGTCACAAAATAGGTATCTCAGAGTCCTGGGCTTATAAAATACTCTATTTCCTCCATTAATTGTGTCCACGTGGAGCTGTAACTAAGTAGCTGAAACAAATAAAACCAAAGTAATATTGTTTCCTTTTAAAATATTTCACTTAATTTGTGGAAGAGGTTTGGGGTCATTAAAAATAGACCATCTCCCATGAGGGCTTTTTCCTTTTCTTCTCCAAGTCTCTCAACCAATCCTTAGTAATGTGTATAGCAGCACACTCCTCCTCAGCACAGCCCTAGCTGGAGCCATGCTCTTGTTTGATTCAGCAGCTCCTGTTGTGCTCGGCAACGAGGGCAGGCAGCTTGTTTGGCAAGCAAAGCGAGGCCTCGGTGTCTTCTGATGTGTTATTGCTCTGAGATGACCAGTGTCACTGACTAAAATTTCCTCCTTCCATTTCCAGCTCTTTAGGAAACTCCACCTCTTCCTCCTGCATAAAGATTTGGCTATCACAATCTATGCTTTTTTAGTGGAAATGACAATATGTTCACTGATACTGAAGGTACAAGCAATGCCTAGACCTCAGCTAGAGCCTACGGAGTTGAAGCTATTGTGCAGGCACTTGGCTTCTTCTGGTGGATCTTAGTCTGTTCCCTAATCTTCCAAAGTAAGCTATGAATCAGTTACAGGAGACATCAGAAACCTCTGTGTTATCAACAGAGCATGACAATTCCTTTCTCCAAGCTAATGTCAATCATAAAATGGGACAAAGCATACAAGACAGAGGTAAAGAGCAACCTGGAGCAAGGGCGTATGGCTGCAAGAACAACCTCCAGAGACATCAAATGATTCCACAGATTCCTTTCCTGTTTAACATAATTTTTTCACCTTCATCAGGACATCTTTTTCCTCTTGAGTCCACTCTTCGAAAAGGAAGGCATCCACAACAACTACTTTCTCAAACAACAAAAAAAGGGAGATCTGGTGATTCCACAGTCCCTTGTGAGCTCTCCCATTGCTGGTGTGCTCTTACCTGGGAAGTGCTCATGGTGCAGTGCAATTGGGGCAATGCTGAGACCCAAGGGTGGATGGTGAAAGGATCTGACCAAAGGGGCCCAAATATGCAAGTGCTTACATGAGTTACAGGAAGCTTAGGGCAGAAGTTGAGACCATGATCTCTGCACTAGCAGTTTCACAATGTAGTAATGGCCTGTTGGCCCCCAATGTCCTTCCCCTCGCCTCCACTAGTGATGTGGCCCCAAATACTCATCAGGTATCTGGGATAGATGTCATGGTAATTATGCTTCATCCCTGTTTCATGAAGACATTTCCATAAAATTGGATCCTATGATCCCGCTCCAAGTTTCTCCTTCTCTCTTGTGGGCTCAGTCACATTGTAGAAGAACTTATGCCAATGTTACCAGGCAACAACCAAACTGTCCATGAGGGCATCCCGGACAGAAGATGTAGAGGAGTTCAGAGGCTCCCCCAGTGCTGGGTCACTCCAGTTCTTCTCACTGGTTTTGTTCTTCTTCTGGTGGTGAATTCACATCTGGAAAACTACTGGTGTCCTGCTGTTCACTAGGGTCACCACTGGGAACTGGCATACAGTCTTGTAAACTGTGATTAGATCTACAAAGTAAACTCTTGTTATGACCTCTCTCAAGGTCTTTAAAAACACATATCCCCAACTTCTGTGATTTTATTAAAATTCTTTCATTTTGGTAATAACATCATCATCCACATTTTCCTCTCTCCCTCCTCCTTTTTCTGATCATAATCATGTTAGGCACAATAAAAATATCCTTCCATAATTCTCTCTTCTCCCCACACTCTCCAACTCTGGGCATGAACACTCTCCTCCTACCAGAAAACCAATAAAAATGCAAACAGCTTCTCTGCTCTGGATGAGCTGAACCTGGAGTGTAGGGCTTTTCTGGACCATATTAAAGGGTAACTATCATCAGTATTACTGATATTAGTTGTTATTATTATTGCTTATGCTAGGGTCCCCCTTGGAGATGATTGATAGCCAAGGTCAAGGCTTGATGACTGTTCAGATGCTGTGCAGAGATAGCGAGAAGGCTGTCCTCAACAGTCTGAAACATATCTGACCAATGCAGACACAAAACGGAGTGCAGAGCATTGTGTGAGACACACTGGCAGTGTGCGAACCAGAACCTAGCTCAGTTAATCCTGTGTCACTGCCAATCCTCTGCTGCCTCTCTGCATAATTTGAATTATTCCTTTTGCAGCCTCTGCTGGTCATCAGAATGGCTGTACCAAATGCCTTCTCTTAATCTGAGGGGCAAATCCCAGAATTGCCATCGCTCAGCTCCAGGAAACACAATCCTAGCAACTGACTGGGATAGCAGTGAGGTTTTGCCAAAAATCTTGTCTCCACTGTAAGAGCCATGGGAGAACTTGAGTGGGATGAAGATTTCTGCCCTGAGTGCATTTATTCCAGAGTATAATATTCTGCTCCAGGCAGGCTGGCACTAGTCCTGGGTGACTTCAAAAGAGCTAATTCGGGATCACCTCTTAGCCCATAAGAGCTGAGAGGGAGAGCCGGGCCTGCCAACTCTGCAAGGACCAACAACAGGACTGGCTCAACAACAGAACTCAGAGGGTCATGATCAATGGAGCAGAGTCTGGATGGAGGCCTGCCACTAGTGGTGTTCCCCAGGGGTCTGTGCTGGGTCCAGTCCTGTTCAACATATTAATCAATGACCTGGATGATGGGATAGAGTGTAACCTCAGCAAGTTCACTGATGATACCAAGCTGGGAGGAGTGGCTGATACACCCGAAGGCTGTGCTGCCATCCAGCGAGACCTGGACAGGCTGGAGAGCTGGGCTGAGGGGAACCAGATGAAATTCAACAAGAGCAAGTGCAAGGTCCTGCACCTGGGGAGGAACAACCCCATGCACCAGTACAGGCCAGGGGCTGAACTACTGGAAAGCAGCTCTGTTGAGAAGGACCTGGGAGTGCTGGTGGACAACAAGCTGACCCTGAGCCAGCAATGTGCCCTTGTGGCCAAGAAGGCCAATGGTATCCTGGAGTGCATTCAAAGGAGTGCGGCCAGCAGGTCGAGGGAGGTTATCCTCCCCCTCTACTCCTCCCTGGTGAGACCACATTTGGAGTACTGTGTCCAGTTTTGGGCTCCCCAGTTTAAGAAGGACGTGGAACTCCTTGAGCAAGTCCAGCAGAGAGCTATGAAGGTGATCGGGGACTGGAGCATCTCCCATATGAGGAAAGGCTGAGAGACGTGGGTTTGTTTAGCCTGGAGAAGAGAAGGCTGAGGGGGGATTTCATCAATACCTATAAATATCTAAAGGGTGGGTGTCAGGATGATGGGACCAGGCTCTTTTCATTAGTGCCCAATGACAGGACAAAGGGCAATGGGCTCAAGTTGGAACATAGGAAGTTCCAACTCAATATGAGAAAAAACTTCTTTCCTGTGAGGGTGACAGAGCAGTGGAACACGCTGCCCAGAGAGGTTGTGGAGTCCCTTCCCTGGAGACATTCAAAACCTACCTGGATGCATTCCTGTGCCACCTGCTCTAGGTGTCCCTGCTCAAGCAGTGGGGTTGGACAAGATGATCTCTGGCGGTCCCTTCCAACCCCTTCCATTCTGTGATTCTGTGATTGTGTGACGAGTTTAGGGACTGCAGCACCTGGAAAAAAGGCATCTGACCACATCAGGATAACTTGGCATGTCTAAGCCATTCTGGCATCCTCTGAGAGACAACATTCAAAACCTGCATACCTGACAGAGGACTATGTATTGCCATACTAGATTTGTAAAAACTGGTAAAGAATATTATTAAATATTAAAAATGTTATGATTGTAACAGAATAGCCCACTCAGACGTATCATGGGAACAAAAGAGGTAAAGTTATCCAGCAGCAGTTTGCTCCGCAATAGGAACTGTGCATGCAGATCACATATGCTTATACAGACATTTTCTGGGTTGTGAGTATCTATGTGTCATAAGTGGAGAACAGACATAAAAACACACTTGGTTTTAAGGACTGAATCGCTTGGCTTTGATAAGAATTTTATCTAGATAAAAACTGAATTGATTGACAGCTCATATTTCTTGGGTTTAATGAGCTCATAACTGCACTTTAATTAGATTAATTACCAAAGCGTAATATTACAGGTATGTAATGTAGACTGGTAATATAGTTATACAATATATTATATATGCTATACATAATAAAATGCAACAGGTAATATAACGCAGTTTTTCTTGAGAATTATTACTAGGATTATCAGTAGCAAATATTCAGCGACATGAATAGAAATTTCCTTTAAGTAATGTCTTCAGGGTTTGGCCTTCCTCGTTTAAGCTTTTAAGGACAATGTACATATGAGGAAAATGTGAAGGCTGTAAAATATGAAATTATTTGTAGGCTAGTGCAGGATTTGGCTTCAGTAAGCTCAGGGTCTAAGTCCCTCCAAGATGTTTGGGCACCTAACTCCCCTTTCAAATTTCCATGTTCGCTTCAGAAATACAAATTTTCCTCTAGCTTTTTCCAAGGCTGGCTCAAAACTCACAGCATTTTCTCAATCTATTTATTGTCTGCATTCTGGAAATTACTATTAACAGTCATCCAGTGTTTTCCTAATATAATTGTGTAGATCTCTCCAGTGACACAATTAGCATCTGGGAGAAACACGGTAGTGTGCAACTGTGTCTTTAATTAGCCTTCCATTTTGAGAAGAGGTGCTATGTGCCAAGGCAGTTATTACACCTAACAAGGACAATGTATTTACAATGGGTGTTTATACAGGCTAATTCCTTATAAAAATACCTTGACAGAAAGTGCTCCGCCTGCCTTCATGTACCCTATCGCAATTGCCAATTAATATTATTGCGCTGAAAATGATCCTATCAATTAAAGTCTCTTCTGTCATAACCACTGCTCCCTGCATAGCTATGCCTAATTAACCTGCTGCTGACTCACATGCCAGGAAGGATGGTCATCAGCTAGACTTTGTCTTGCCGATCTGATTTCCACTGTACCACCTGGTTTTACCCAGAGCCTCCCATTCAGTGAAGCATGTGTCTCCCCTGAAGCACGCTCCCCTGTCAGTTTGCCTCTCCACTCAGCAATTCTTACAGCCAACTACCGCTGCCGATTCAGGGTTTAAAGTTATGTTCAGGTTCGTGGTAAAGTTCTTATTGATTTAATTGGTTAATAAGGCTGGCCATAAGCATTTGAAACCCAGTGCCATTCTGAGTCACTTTGTCAGTCACACCAGATAAAACACGTTTGCGAGTGCACTCTGTGCTTTTGGACAAAATTATTCTGCAGGACACTGCACACAATGGTTGCAGCTGTTCTCAATTTTCTGTATATTTGTCAAGCTAAAATGATGTTTGTATTGCTTGCATAAATAAGACCTCATCCTTCAAACTGAAACAGTGTGGAACTGCTGTGCAGATCTGGTCTCTGGGAATTGTGATGGGACTGGGAAGGACAGCGGTGAAAGCCTACCATCAGTCCCGGAGGAGTCAGGTTCAAAGAATGACTTTGCGTTGTGAAGACACCTTGGGCTTGATTTTGGGCTTGTATCTAGGTATGTGAGGATACAAACAGAAGTCTAATGGGATTGTCAAAAGAACATTACTCACCCCTCAGGAGACCATCTCTTTTGCCAAAAAGCTCCTGCATGGCTCAGCTCAAATTGCAAAACCTCCATGTTCTTCTGTTGCTCATCTGTTACAAGAGAGATAATTACAGAGGTGCTAAGAGGATGAATGTAGTAAAATCTGGGAGGTGCTCAGAAAAAGAGTGTATAAGATAGATGGGGCATGACTAGTTACTCTTGTCTCAAGGCATGCCTGAGCTCTGTAGTGAGACAGACACGACTTCTGGCCTACTGAAAAATCAGCTGTGATGTCTCAATGGCAAAGGGGGTTGGGTGAGGGCTCTGAGGACATGGGGTTGTCCTCTCCAGGTTTGCTTCAGATCAGCTGCTGGGACATGAGGACTCTGAGGCTTTCTTGGGCATTTTCAGTGATCAAGAGATCATCAGGATAACCCTGGAGGACAACTTTGTAAATCAGATTTTTGGTGTCACTCTGTGCAACTACAAACATCAGAGAGTTACATGGAGGGAAAAAACCCACCCCAATCTCCTCTTTTCCAGTTCTCCAAGAAAGACTAGCTTAAAATATGAAGGAGCATCCCAGCTTGCTGGGCTGTCCTCAGTGATAAAGCTGTTTGCCACATGTTGCTCAGTGGCACTACAGTGATTATGTCAAACTAGCACAGCAGGGGAATCCATTCTTCCAACCCATCTAGCTGGGGCTATGCAGAAGGAATCAGGATCTTAAGAGGAAGGATGTCAAGTGATGAGCCACTGCCTTGGGACCAGCTCTGCAGTGTATGTTACAGATTAAATTCTAGGCAAATGTAACAAAATCTTCTGGCAAAAAAACCCATGCACACATGCATTCTGGCAGATAAGGCATTCAGACTGCTTTTTCTGGAACTAACCAAAAACAGTAAAAATAAACAGAAAAAGGGAAAAAAATAAAGCTTAAAAATTGAACACATCTCTCCCAGTGTACAAAATGAATCAGTGAATCAAACCGGCTAAAGGAAGAGATGTGGAAAAAAATCAAGACTTTTTTACCCCCATGAAATCATGGGACTCCTGTAAAGAGAGGGAGAGGAAATATTTATTCTAAGAGAAGTGCAATGGTGCCAGTGTGACCACAGGTGGTCAGCGCATTGTGTCTGTGCATCTTCAGCACTAAACAGGGTTAAGGCATTGCAGAAAACATTCTACTTAAACCTGTTCCCAAAGCACCCCGGGATCCCCTGGCCATGAGGAGCACCTTTCCCCCTGGAGGTCTCCCCTCTGTGCAATCCGTTCTTCCTCCTGTGTTTGGAGGAGGGCTGGGAGGCAGCTAGGATTGACCATAGTGCCTGTACATCACAGGCAAATACCTTTTATGGAAAGATTTGTTCTTGTCAGGAACTGCCATGGGAGCTGAAGGTATGCAGCTCCTCACTGGACCAGCACATGCTATTGCCAGTAGTAATAATAATAATAACAACAATAACAACAACAACAATAATAATAGTAGGCAGGGGAAGAAATAATACTGCAACTTCCTTTCAACTTTGAGGTCTGTGTATGTTGGGAGAGCAAGCATTCCACAAGACACTTGATTCTACTTTCTTTGAAGAAGCAGTAAATAGAAATGGTTGGTAATACTTCAGAAGAACCATATATGTCTGTGGTTATATAGGTTAAGTATAAGGAACACACATATACTTCTTCAGAATATGCTGTTCTACCAAAAGGGAATCACTTATCAAAAGCAAATCCCTTTCTGACTGCACTTTGCTTTAAAAGGAAAACATCCAGAGGAAAAAACCAAAAATGCCAAGAACACTGCAATTGTGCCATTTCAAAATCTAGATCATGAAGCATTTGGCTTTTTCACCTTCAGGTTTTCATGTAGATCGTTATGCAAGACTGCAAAAAGCAGGAATGGAGACAACAGACTGGGGGTCACTTTTTGGGAGGGAAGGTGGAAGAGAATTTTTTTTTTTCCTGGGGTAATTCTTGAACTCTTAAGTAAAATTTCAAAATTCCTTCCTGTCAGGGCATTCCATTTGAAGTATTGCTTATATGTGTCTCTATATTACCCCCACCACTGTAGAAGCCACACATCACATCTCCTGGTGTACTAATCCTCACAGAGCCTGTGGCCCACAGTTGTGGAAACTGAGTCAAGGAGCAAGTAGGTGATTTTTATAGTTTAACAGAGAGCATCGCTGACAGCACTAGGTGACGAGCTGTATATTGTGATTCTGTGATCTGCAGCTCTGTCAGAAAATCCCCTTTTCTACTCTGCTTTCAGTCAGGCTGGGAGGTTTTTCTTGCTGCCATTCGAGGAGTTGGCTGTTAGTTCGAGCTTCCGCACACTCATTAAGGAAGCAACGAGGGGGAAAGCAGAGCACTGATCTCAGCAGGAACATGTGTCTTAGGTTGGTCCATCTGCAAAATAATTCTCCTGCACGTCATCTAGGCCAAAAGCTGAGTCTGGGATCTGCTACATGGCTAAGTTCCCTCCCCGTGGCAGCCAGAGCAAGCGTGGTGACAGTTACGGGGAAGAAAATTGAAATGTTTTGGGGAGTTATGGCATGGAGAGTGACATCTGAGGCAATGGGCTCATTAAGTGAAGGATTTGGTGTAATACATATTGCAACAAAGTCATATCCTCAGAAAACTAGGACTTGCCAGAAAAATGGATGAAATCAGCCAAGCTTATGATTTGGTTTGATTGCTTTCAAACTCATCTTAATCTAAGTTCTTTTCAAGGTCATCACAACTGGGCTTGCATGAATCTTGGGGCCTAATCCTCATCTGGTGCAAATTGGAGTGAATCAATTTAATTCAAGGGACTCTTGCCAGTTTGCATCTCATTGTGGTTATTTTTAAGGGTAGGTCATTTAGAAATATATAAGTACTTATTACCAGCTATACTTTTTGAATAAAGCAAATAAATCTGAAACCTACCAGGATACATAGCTGCTTCCCCCCCCCGCCCCCCCCAAGCCATGGGACAAATATTGCCTATGTTGAATCACACTGCAATGCAGGAAACCCAAGGATATAAACAGCATCGAGGTCTCCATGGAGGAGTATTCCCCAGTCGATCTTTTGCCAAGAAAGAACATCCAGAAGGGTGCTAGACTGGTCACTATGCTTAAGGGCAATGTCAGTCAAATGTGCCACCAGGTGAGAAACTGGAGGAAAATGAAGGACACATTGCTCACCTGCAGTCTCCAGAACCTCCAACATCCCAGCCCTGTTGCTTCTCCTTCAGCATCCCTGAGCTCTCGCTTCTCCCAGACTGACCCCAGTGGCTGAGGAGGTGCAGCTCCCTTAAAATAAATGGGGCCTTTTCAGATTATACCAGATGTGGATTTGGCCATGGGACTCCAACAAGCCCAAGTCTGACAGCCCCATAATGAATAGATGAAAGATGTATCTGGAAGCAACAAAGCCTGGAACAAACCCTGGACCCCATGTCAACTTTCAAAATGTTCTGGAAGCCTCAGCTTCCAGAACCCCAAATAGCCCCTCTACAGACTGAATTTTGCAGCTTCAGGGTGGAAGACCAACCATGATTTGCCTCATTGCTAGGATGGTCTGGCTCTGCATAGTCCACCCATACAAGAGGGAGTACCAACTTTGTGAATTACTTTTGATTCCTCATCTCTAGTGATAATCCCTCTTCCCACATCCTAATTTCTAGCCGCAATGAATTTCTTTGCCCTCACTCCCACAGACCTGTATCCATGGGAACATTCCCCATCCATGTGAACAGTCACAAGGTAATGAATGAATGTATTTCCCCCAGGAAGAAGAAACCACTCCTAAGTTTAAGAAGAAAGATGTTTACCTGGATTGAACGTAGCTTGGTAGGTCAGAAGCAGGAGCAGCAGCTCACTGAAAGAGAAAGATGGACACCCACTAGTAATGGTTTGGAGGGAAATGAGGTTAAGACCCAGTGACCTGCAGCTCTTTCACTGCCTTTTGGACTGTAGCCTCTAACGACCTCAATGCGGTGGTCTCCAAACAAGACTGAGTCCTCTGGGTATTATCCAAGTACAAAGAGAACGAACAGTATTGCCTAACGAAGTACTCACTAGGAAAATTACTTCTTTTGCTCTATACTTTGGGGTTTTTTATTCTTTTAAACATCTTTTGCACTTGAATAATTGTCTCCCTTAGCAAAAATGGTGCACATAATATATGGCAGAGGCAAAAGAGTATTTAAAAGCTATAATTACTGCTGTTTAACAATTAGTAGTTCTATTTGAAGATGTTTTGAATAAGATTTATGGTATGTTTCCTAATTTTTAATTTATAATTATGGGGGACAAGCATAGCCTTGAGTATTTCTTCTCTAAAATATTTAAAATAATATATAGTATACCTTTGGTCTGTAGAGAGGGATACAAAACCAGGAAAAAACATGTACGAAGAAAAGAATAAAGTTTTTTTTGTGTGTAAGCAAGGTTTAAATGGAATAATTAAATTTACCGTAATCAATAAAATGTGTGAGTCAAGTTTATTGAAGTGGCTATTTCCCATTGCATAATTTCCCTAGGGAACTTTCATTTTTAATTCAAAAATAAAAAATAATAATAATTAAAAAAAGAAACCCCTGAGCACTTACTGTAAATATGCCAGCATATGTGTGAGGTTAAGAAAAGCACGAGCCTACACCCAGGAATCAAAGAGGGGCTTACCACTGCTTTGACACTAATTGTAAAAGCTGAACATTTTCTAGAACCATAATCAAATCTTAACTGCCATGGGGGACTCATTCAGCAGCTCACAGTAATTCTAATAAGATGCAGAGCCTTTCACCTTTAGGTCACCAGTTCAAACCCACTTTGGGTTGGTTAGTAAACAGAAGGCAAAACCTGAGTCCAGTGGAGTGCCAAGCATCTAGAGTAGATGCCAGAGCAGCTGTTGGGCAGAAGTGGGAAAAGGTTTCCCCTTCTGTCCCATGTCATCCATGCTTCTCCTGGGATTGATGTGGCCATCTCCTCTGGGGACTCACCTCATCTCCCTCGGCCTCACATCCTCCCTTCCGGAAAGAGGATGAGAAACAGTTCTTGCTGCCCTTCCTCCACTTCAGCTGGAAGCTCCCCAGATGCCCCACAGCACCTGCCACCAGAGACCCTGATCTTGCCATGGGATTTTTCAACACTTCTCTAACACCCCTCCTAAGAAAATGTAAATAGCGATGTCATTTCTGTTCCACTTCCATGTATACAATTCCTCTTAATTAATTAATTTACTTGAGCAGTGCATGGAAAACAGACTGATCAAACATGTAATTGAAAATAAAAGGCCCCCACCCCACTGCCCTGGGCTGCACAACAAACAGCTCTGCCAGCAACAGCAGCATTTGAAAACTGAAGCCGAGTCCCTGCCTCAGCGCTTTCTCCTGGCTTCAGGTAGAACTTTGTGCACCACCCTGAGCTGCTTGTATGTGAAATCACAACTCCAGACAAGGCTGACAGCACTGCCAACAGCCCCAAAGCATCTTAAATTTTGTTCCAAGCATGCCACGCATCCCCTGCTCCACCAATGCCTGGATGGAATGCAAGGAAGCCATGAACATTGGTGTTTCAAAGCTGTCTGAACATCAAAAGATGACTATGTGATCCAACCAACCTAAAGACAGGTTACCATCCACATGGACAGTCTCCTCTCTCCCTCAAACATATGTCCCCCTCCCCATATGCTTGGGGATCACTCAGAGGCTGCTTTATGGTATATAGTTGTAGTATGAAACCCCACCTCTGGCTATGACGCTATGTACGTGTCTATGAATGTGAGTGAATATAATAGTATGAGGCCTTCATTGTGTTTCATATTAATACAGCTGAGAAGCTGCGAAGCTCTAAGGAACAGTTCATTCATTGTCCTCTACACATCTGGGTTAATATTTCTTCCTTGGATTAGCCTGTACCAGCGTGTTCCCTCTCTGCTCACCACAAGCTAGCAGTGCCAGTTTCCCTCTGTGATGGCTCCAGTGACAGCTGTTTACTTAGAAACTCATGGATTTGATATATAGGTGCTAGCCACAAATTAATGGAATACTTTCCAGATGCAATGTCTTTAAATATTCAAACAATAAGTCAAAAGCATTAAGCTGTTTTGGCCATTTTTTGTCTTAACTCTGAATGTCTCTCAGAGGTGATGTAAACAAGATTTCTTGGGGCAATGACCAGAATACTTAAGATGTTTCAAAGGCGAGTGGCAGCATGAGGTGCTGGATGGTAGATGGTTGATGGTGCTGTCACCTGAAGCTGAGACCTGAAGTAGCCAAGAAAGGAGAGCAGAATAAAGAAGAAAAAAAGAAGTACTAAGGCTAACTATTAGCAGGTTGCCTTCCCAGCCTGCTCTGGTCAGGAGCTGTATGCACTGGCCCGGACCCCTGAGCTCAGGTGGGCTGCTCCAAAAAGCAGCTCCCAAAAACAACTCCAGAGGCTCATCTGAAGCATTTCAAAGCAGACAAGGATCACTAAAATGCCTCAAACCTCTCACTGGTAGGTATCATCTAGAAATCCTTCTCAAGCAGAGGAGTTATCTAGCTCAGAAATGGAGACCAAGATCTGCCCCAGGTGTTCCTTTCTCCCAAGCCAGACCTTCAGCAGTGGCATTGCTCCTGTGATCTCAGTTTGCATCATATTCACCCTAACACTGAGGACTAGGACAAAAATAGCATTTGAGGATGAAGATCAGCATACAAAAGTGGGCAAAATTACTGTGGGGCTGGTGTAATTGACTATTATGACTTTAAGCAAAGCTGACAACAGGTCAAATTGAAAACTTCAGTGAAGTAGAATGGCTACACCAAGACTGTGTGGTAATGATTTATACCACCTCAGAGCCTGGGCCAAGAAGTGTAGGTTATTTCTTGGCCAACTTACATCATTCTTTTCTTCCCTCATTGCATTTTCTTTGGCATTTTTTTCTTTGCATTTTCTCATTTTCTTCCACAGAAATTTAACATGACCTGGACAGTTAAGCTACCAGGATATGGATTTTCTTTCCGGTAGTTAAAGGGAGGAACTTCCTTACACACTTTTATCTACTTAGAAATACCAACAAACACGTGCTGTGTGGCCTTACATTGGATAAGGGTAAGAGAGATCTCCAAGTAACCCTGTCTGAATTTGAAACCAGTTCAAGCCTGAAACATTGCCTGTTTGAAGGTTTCTCCTTTATTCTCTCCCACGTTGTTATTAATTAGTGAATTAATAGTTATTAAAGTTATCATCACCTTCGCAGAATGGAAAAATTAAAGTTCATTATCTAATGGGAGGAAAATAAGCATCATTTTATAAGGGTTCTAAAGCAACAACAGTAGTAACAAACCACCCCAAACTCTATTCCACAGGCAGGATGGACATCTGCTAGAAAAATACGATGATTCCCCCACCCACCACCCTCAAATTTTAGGATTTGTGGAATATGGGCCTTGCCTAAAGTTGCTTGGCAGAAATCCCCATGTTCTTATTTAATGAAATCATGTGGTAGTAAATCAAACACAGAAACAGGAATAAGTAAATCCACCACATCCTTTGAAAAAAGTATGGCTTGACTCTGTCAACCCAAGTTGCCTGGGCAGTGAATTATCCGTATTTGTCAACTAAAAAGTGATCATCCAGCAGACACCCACCTTTTCCAAATTTCTGAATTTTCAGTCTCATAGCTGAGCTGAGAGCCAGCACAAAATGGGCAGGTCACTCACATGAAGAGCTCCTAAAACCAGCACTAAGCTCCCCTGTCTTTGCAAAGCCTGTTCAAATGGACCAAAATGCAAAATTTGGGCCCTCTTACAAAGCACCCATCTCTGAATATTCCATGAAACGTGGCAAATTAGTATCAAACAGCGCAAGGGAAAACAGGCAGAAGAGTGGGAACAACAACACTGACACTACAATAAAAAAACCTAGAGGTTGTCTTGATCTAGCACCTACTGAAGTCAACAGTAACCTTTACACAGATCTACTCTACATGGTTTTCTCTATGCCCTTGGTTCACCCCCATGGTTCAGAGTCCTGGAGAGGTGTGGGGTAGACGTTGTCTTCTGGTAAGTTTGTTATAACATGGTCACAGCTATCAGAAAAAAAGAGCTTTATCACAGGGAAAGCTCATGAGCCTTTTTCTTTTGAAATTTCCTACAGAAACTATGTTGAATTCACAATATCTGCAGACAATGACAATTCTCTTAAAGTATGTTTCAATTTTCTGTCTTGTCTTCCCTCTTTTTTCCTAAAAAAGTTGTATTTGATTTTTTGTCCTCAAAAACTCTAAGGAAAAAGTTCAGTGAAATTTTTTTGGAAGGAAACTTGTATTTCCTCTGAACAGTCACAACAAAAAAAAAAACCACCCCAAAACATTTCTTGTCAACATTTGCCATAGGAGTAATAAAACATGGATTTCATTCACTGATACGTCCAAGAAACCAGTCAGAAGACAGGTCATTAGGGGCTTTACAAACAAGATTTACAAAGAGAGTGATCTTTCATTTAATGAAGCTGTTGAGAAGTGCATTGTATCAGATCCTGCCATTGTGCCCATTTTGATCACAATCCACCCACTAAGACTGCTGTCCTACCTATACAGTTGCTGCTTGAAATTAGTTTGGTCACTCAATTATATGTGGAGCCCCTTCATTCTCCAGTTTTTATAAGCAACTTTAATTTAATGATAAAACATACAAAATTTGGTATCCTATCTCATCCCCTGACATTTCGAACTTCTAATTTAAGGTTTTTATTTTTATAACTGAATACTTAGAAGTACTAAAGTCATGGTTTTAAGCTTGTTGGTCTGTCTTGGATCCATTTTTGTTTCAGCGTTGTGATTCATAGCTGTGAAATCAATGTGAAACAAACTTCTCAGAAATCTTGGGATTTCTAAGAATCCCCATCTGAATGCCATTTAAGAAGATCTGACTTTGTAATTAACCATTTCTGAGGGAGTTAAAAAATATAAACAGCTCAAATGTGGCATTTTTACAACCTTAATAAAACCAAATGCAACATTTACTAGGTGCACATTTTAACACACAAAAAGAAATGTTGTTAGAGCAAAACAGCAATCACTAATTTTAAGCAAAACCAACAGTAATTGTAGAGCAGCAAGGTGCACGCTATTGGCATAAGAAAAATTCTCTTTTTGTACTTGAATAGGACAGCTTGACAAAAACATGGGATCACCACATGGAAAGAGGCTGCAGTGCTTAGCAGGAACCAAAAGCAACTTTTTCACTAGATAGCAAAGCTTATGCAAAAAGCATCTCCATCTACCATGATCTGAGCACTCATAAAAGGCCCTGAGTTTACTTAAACTGCTGTGGACTTAGGTAAAACTGATGCACAGACGCATCCATCATGTGTTTGCTTGAGCTAAAAACACTGCTGTAGGGATCCTTCCCAGCTACTCTGAGCGCCACTGCTGGAGGGAGGCAGCAGTGGCTGCTGTGCCCTACCCACAGGGAAGAGAGCAGTGTGCTCCTGGTGATGCATTTGCTTTCTTTATGGCCCAGTTTCCAGAGGTGAAGAATGATATGATTGACAGCTGGGTGATATTATTTGAACAATTTTTCGTTTGGGCTGAAATTTTTCCTCTGTTAATGTCATAGTCCAGCTAAAAAAAAAAAGGGACATGAATTCTGGATTTAACAAATATTTTCCTTCTTACACTAAAGAATGTGTTTTATTTAAGTTTTGAATGACATTAGTTTCCAAATGCCTTTTCTTTCACTAAAAGAGGCAAATTCCAAGGTGGCACATTTGGGGCTGAACAAGTGATACTTGTTAATTATAATTTTTTCCCCCTTTCTTTCATTTACTAAAAAAAACTTGGGGAAAATAATTTGCTCCAACATTGATGCCCTACTCTTGCTGTTCCGAGTGCCCTGCAGGCAAACTGCTGTGAGTTACTGTGCCTGGGCAGACACCATACTCTAGAATTAGGACCCAGGCTTCACAGACTCCATATATCCCTTTCCAGAGTAAAGGAGAGATGAACTTGGACTAAGCCTTCCAAGATGACTTAACTTCTCTTCTCACAGCAGAAATTGTGCAGCCATCAGATAGGCCGCAAGCAAATGCCATGTACCTTTACCCATGTCGAGCTTCAGAGCGCTGCACACAAAGAGCATTACATTTTATGGCTCCTGCAGAATACTAGGGGATACTAATTTTACAGGTGCATTCTAGCAAACTGCAGTCCCTAATATCAGAATGCCATTAAAAATAATGCACTCCTTATGCCCAGGCAGTTAATTTAATATTAAATCAATAAAACATTTACTAGGGCTGGTCAGGGGCCTGGTTGCTGACAGCAGACTCAGCTCACAGCAACAAATGTCTCCTCACCCTTTGCAGACAGCTGCTGCTTTATTGTAGAAGACGTCTTTGGTCCTGACAAATAGCCTCCCTAAGCCCTAACGAGTGCAGAAATTCAAAACATTTGTGGAACATTTATTAGCAAGAAAATACACCAGCCTTTTGGGAGATTTGGATCGACAGCAACAATCGTCCATGGGCCAAGCTCAGCCCAGCTTGTGCAAGGAATGCAAAATGACTCTCTTGGCCACAGAGAAAGAGATTGCAGCTCTTTCCAGTTGGTTTCATCTCTGAGATATGGAGGCTGGGGTGGGACCTCTTCCCTATCCTGAGTTTTCAACGGTGGAGTCATTTTAGACTCCACCAGGTTCCCAACAAAATCCCAAGGTGGCAGAGGTCACTGGGATGGGATCCATCACACCCCATCTGCTGCTGCACACAAGCAAATCACCTGGCGCAGCCACCTTCCCCCTGCACAGACACTTCCAAATTAACTTGAGCACAAAATACAGGATTTTGCCAGAATTCCTGATGGGCGATGTGCTATAGTGACATGAAGGGGTAAGATTAGGGAACTGTTTTGTTGTGTGGTTTTTTTTGTTGTTGTTTCCTTTTTTTCTTTTTTTCTTCCCATAAAAGAGTAGAATAGAGGTCAACTTTTCATCAAGAATCTGAGAATCAAAGTAGAACTTCTATAGCAACCGCAAACGACATCCTCACATCAAAGACAAAAGAAGAAGAGAAAATGGAAAAAAACACCAAAAAGAAAAAAATTGACCAAGCTCACAAAGAGTAACAATCTAGCACTACTCTATGAAGAGCTGGCATTTCTGAGTGAAACAGATTCCACACAGTACCATTTGGACAGAAGGTAAGTCCAAACATCTTAAAAAAAACCACCCTGCAGAAATTGTTTCCCAGCATTGTTCTCGGAAGGCCGGTCCTGCCCTGAGCCAACAGAGCTCCAAGGACCCATGGCCGAGGACCTTCATCTCAGGAAAACAGATATGGGACGCTGACTTCCATGAGGATGGCAGCATGCACTGTTTCAGGCATAGTCCACCCAGAAACACTCCCAGCAGACTTGCCTCCTCCAGGAGCAAGGACACAGGTACAGAGATGGCTGGTGAAGGAGTCTGGTCCTCACAGGAGGTGTCTGCTTGGAGGACAAGGTGCCTCCTGTGCCTTCCCTAAACCCTGAGCACCTGGAACAAGTTGGGGCCTGGCCCAGCTCTGACTTGTCCTGACACTGCTGACTTTATTTGTGTGATGAGCCTCTATGCTGCACTTACAGGAACGCTTTAGCTGTAACCCACAAAGCCAAGCCCGGTCAGAATTAATATTGAACTCAATCCCTAGTAGCTTCCCTTAGACATCAGCATTCCAGCACATGTAATATGATGAAAACAAATTTCATGCCATGAAAGCAGAAATATGGGTGAGGTCTGGGAGCATAGTTAGGATGTGGTTTTCATAAGCACTCAGCGCTGGCTTAACTCTGCTCCTATTACAGTTAAGGGTAAGAAAGCCCCATTGACTTCAATGGGAGCGGAATTAGGCCAGCACTGAGTGGTTTTGAAAATCCCACCCTTAGCTTTTATATAACATAGAAAATAAGAATCACATGTAAACCTTCAGAGGGTAATTGGCTCATTAAAATGCGTATCATTATTTATTTTAGCCACCATTTTTAATTTGAAGATTTGTGGCACTGACAGATGCGGACTGACAATAGCTGGGGAACACCCTCCAGCTGGGGAGGGCTGAACCTCTCTGGGGAATGGAGCACGACACCAGGGAAGTCACAGGGCCAGCTGAAAGCAACGTGTTGACACTGTTCTCAGTTAAAAGCAGTGTCTTTAAAAAAAAAAAAAAAATCAAACATGTTTGTAGAAATGTCTTTTTTTTTGGGGAAAGAACTTTCCCTTGGAAGGACCAAAGTGTCCTACCTCCATCTAAAAGCCCGCTTTAATGTTCTTTTGTTCTTCCTGATTTGTGACAAAAATATCTCTGCGGCTGGAAAACAAACAAATATCTTCATTTCCCCTCTGCCTTTGGAATGAACTCTACCGAAGTTGTACAGGAAAATGTAGACTCAAGGTTTTCGCACTAGTAGCCAGTGATGGGAAGGTGCTGGTGTCCTGGCTGCCCATCATGGTCTGTCCTGCTGGGATCACAGGTACAAGATGGGACATGGTGTGACGCAGGGCTGGAGGGGCAGGATTCACTGCATCAACCTGGAATGCATTATTCACCTGCACATCTTCCAGGAGAAAAGGAAGACCAGGAGAAAAAAAAAAAACCAAAAAACCAACCAAACATTGTTTAAAGTCCGTAAAACCCCAAGCTGTTCACTGAAGGGGAGGGAGCTTTGGAGCATGTCATTGTTTCCTCAGGTGGTCTCAACAGGAAGTAGAACACGAGGTGGCTTCCAAGGGGCCTGCACCCCCTTGATCAAGTCTGTGGGGGTCACACAAAGGCAACTGCCTTTGCTTGTCTCTGGGTGCGTGGGGACCTGGTATGCCCTCGGCGTGGCAGTGAGTCAGGAATGACTCATGAAGAGGACTGACTTGTTCTCAGGCACTCAGGAAGCTCGAATGGAGGAAGAGGACAACCAGGACACGAAGGCATTTTAGTTGTGCAAGAGGAGAGGCTGCTGAGTTTATTCACTAGCAGCAGAGCAAAAAGCAGGGGCAATGCAGTATTTCAGGGCTTTGCCATCATCAGTGGGGATAGAGGGATACAGCCACTGACCTGTTGCTTTCTGACCCCAAGTGCTCCAGCCGAACGTGGGACCTCCCTGCATGTTCTGAATGGAAAGTGCTGTCAGCTTAATCCTGATGCTGTCAGCAGAGCATTTATCAAGCCAATGTATCAGGTAGGAATAAAAACAACACGCGTCCTTCAGAGCAATGCGGTTAGTCCTCCCGTCACTCCCAAATCACTGCTTATTTCCCCCTGCCCTGCCCTGGTCCTTGACGTGCTGATGGCAAGCATTTTGCTGATGCCCTAGCTGTACGTTCCTGCTGTCAGAGCGTTAGGCCCCTACCATGTAAAGCCTTACACACACCCTTCACATCAGTTGCTTCTCCACACTAGGGCTCCATGGGTCAGGCTCAGTTGCTTCTGGTCAGGCTCAGATGGGGACAGCTCTGCAGAGAACAGGTATAGTCTCTGCTCCCATCATTGCGCAGGCATTTAGCACAAAAAACACCACAATGCACAAGCCATTAACAGTGCTGGGCACAGGGACTGGAGCTGCAGGGGAGATGTCACCACCCTACCTGGAGTTCAGACTCCTCATTCACCTCTGAAAGTGCAGGGAAGGTTTCTGAGCCCCTTGCTGAAACTTTACCTGTGGTGAGAAAACTGGGGAAGCCCGGCTGAGGTCCCTGGCACCCGTAACTCAAGCAGGCTCTTTATCGGCCACATGAGTCATGACCCTTGGAGACTTCAGGCTATTGGGGGGAAGGATGCTTTATCAAACATTTTTGCCACAGCAGTCACAGGGGGTCTCTTTGCCAGGTTCCTTCACTCTTTCCCCTGCTTTATTTGCACAGATGTTTTTGCCAAGGCTTGTCATCAAACTGGGGAGGGGGCAGCTGAAAAAAAAAAAATAAAAATGACCAAACAAGTTGAAGAAATTGCAAACAGTAAATCTGGCGCTTGCTAGACTGAGCCCAATAAGTTGCTGAGGTTGTACTTTTCAGATTCAGTTTTAGGCTCTTGTAAATTTTCAGTTATTTTAACCCACCTTTCTGAGCAAGCCTAGGAATGAGAAAGTAATCGTTTCATCAACTCAGGCTATATAAATCTCCTTGGGCTTTATTATTTGCTGTTTCATTTTACTGGCACAAGAGCTCCTATGAAAGTACAATAACCTACTCGTTGATTTACGACTTGGAAGCAGGCACACACTGAAAAACCGAGTGCATAGCACCTGAGGAAAAGTGCACTGAGTTAATTGAAAAGCTTCAGGAAACTAGAATTCCTCGCAGTGATACTGTCACATGCGTCAGTCACCAGATGTAACTCCAATTTTCTGCTTTCATAATAAGAATTCAATTGATATCCCCAGAAATAAAAATCTGCAGCCAGAATAACAGCACATTTATCATGAGCAGGTTTAAACCTCAGAAGACAGCTGTGTACAGCCCTCAGCAGAGTGGTTGGTAAGTGCTGTGGGTGCTTTTTCTTTTTTATATGAGTGTACTTTTGTGCATATACCTATACATACAGATGCACAGACATATATAACTCCCAAGGAAGTCTAAGATTAGAAAAAAGATGTTGTCTCTGGAGAGTTACTCCTATAGCCGCGGTTAAACATCACTGCCCTTATTCCTTTTTAATCGTTTTTCTTTATCCACTGACCCCACACCTCCATCTTTCTGTCTTACATGCAGACTTTTCCTGCAGTCCTGACCCATGCCGTTGCTTGCTGGGTAAAAGGGGATATTTTCCAAGTGGGCCATTGCCTTTGATTAGAAGCAGTCATGCTTTGAGCAGCACCACACAACGCTGCTAACTCCTTCATATGGCTACCTACAAACACTCAGTGATAATGAAGCCCATCTAATGCCTGTTGGGTGTGTACATGTTGCAATTCTGCCAAAACAGAGTGGTAGGGAAACACCAGGCAATATTAGCACATCTCTCCATTTTGTACAAGTGGGTAGCAACAGACTTGCTGCACAGGGAAACACAGCCAGATGCTGTTGACCAAAGTCCCACTCCTGTCAGATGGAGGGTGCCAGCTGTGGCTGCCCTTGGGGAGCTTGGTCACAGCTCTCCGTGAGCTCCCTTTGGGAGGAGCATAGGAAATAAAAAAATTGACAACATCTCTCCATGGAGGATACACAGGGAATGGCATTTTTTGGTCCAGATTCAGGAGATTTCCAGCTCAGGTAGTTTTCACACTACCTTTAGTGGGGCTTGTATGTTGTCAGGATGGGGTTCATCACATCATGTTGAATAATCTGCAAAAAGCCCACCTTCCCACTCCGTTTTCCAGATCTCCCTGGGAGACAGCAACAGGTAGCATCCCTGAGAACAGGGCCACTTTGCTTCCTAAACCTAAGAAACAGGCTCTGTATCATACTTTGCTGAGAACTTGTCTCAGTCTATATGGTCAGTGGTACACAAAGTCCCCAAAAGGGATTTAGCTGTCCTAGTAAAGCTGGCAGGCACTTGTCTAATGTAAACTTTCCCATGGAGATTTTACACACATTAGGGTGGAAAAAAACCCCTTTTCTTGTTTTCCAACCGGTTTTAAGCAACATCTGACTTTATATACTCAGACTAGATGGAGTTGGTTTAAGAATTTTCTTTTTAAAAAGGACAGCTCTGCCTCTGGATGAAGAAAAAGTGCTAATTTTCCCCCTTGTATAGCCAAAATCCACGATTCCCTTCCAGACAGGAACCATAAAATGCAATGCAATTGGTGTCCTCACTGGATTTTAAACTTCTAGATGTTTTGTATTCAGTAATCTTAACATATTGCACCCACACACGTGTCAAAAAGCATGTCTATGTGCATGTGTAATGTCAAAACAAAATACATATTAATAATGTATTATGTCACTGACAATCAGAGATCCTTTCTGAGAAAGTGGATGACCCGTAACGCTCTTTGCTCGAAGCTGGTTCAGCAGCTCTCACTCTCTGCATTCCCATCAGTGGCCCCAAAAGGAATCACATTCTGATGTCACCCAGCAAACACCACAGCATAGATCCATGATTTCCATGTATTTTGCAACCGACAGACTACCAACAGGCATCAGGATTTCTCCTGGACCACAGGGAGTCCTCGAACCCACATTCCTAACCCCACCACAAGCACCAGTCCCAGGGGCCACCGCAGGCTCATGCTATGGCTTCGTGGGAGACCCAAGATCACTTGAGCAGAGCTTGCGACCAGCGGCATCACATTTGCAAGCTCAGCACCTTCCACATCAGGCCACGTTGTTGTGCTGCTAATACACACCTCCCTGCATTTGCTCCAAGTCTGTGCCAAGCTAAATTAAAAACCACCAAACAAACAAAAAAACCCAAACCACAAAACAACAAAAGCACCCAAAAAAACCCCAACAACAAACCAAAATCCCCAACCTGTAAAAATTACAGCAGTTTAATTATGTCAGCTAACTTCTGTCCTGTCACCTTATTTAACAGTCTTGTCTCAGTTAGTAGCACACCTATTGTGCTCAGGAGTAAAGCAACACAAGTACGAGAGGCCATATCACCTTTCAAATTTATTAGACCTTTGATATGGGCTAATTTCTCCTGTTAGAGAAACATGAAGACAGGCTGCAAACCTCCCTTCTGGTCATGAGGGCTTGGCAAGAAACATCATTCTCCTGCTGGCTATAGAGAGACTTCTCCCATCAGCTGCCATGCATGAGCTGCAAAAAATGTCTTCCTACAGCTGTTGAAGAATTAAATCTGTTTGCTATGTATTTCAGAACAGAAGCTTTTAGGTACTTTATGCAAAGTGGCCCTCTGTCATCCGAGACCCTCTATTTTTCTTTCTTAAATCATTTGCCCAAACCTCACTAATGTCTCTTTTTCATGAGGCCAAACGAGTGAAATTTCGAAGGATGTCTATCTCGCAGGAACGATTGATCTCCAGGAGCAGGCTAATGAAGTAATCCTGCAGAGGAGCAGTGAGTGCCCTTAACACTCTGTACTCCGCAAGAACAGCCAGTCCAATGAGTCAGTACAAAGCACTCTCGTATTAACCTGCCTCTGAAGTTTAGGTAAACTTCCTGATCACTTAGACTTTCAATTTATTTTTAGGGAACTATTTCCAGTAAGTGGTTCAAGATGGATTATAGTTTAACTGGAAGCTTGGGAATAAAAAGATGGTCACAGGAAAGCTGGGTTCAATTCTTGCCTCTGCCACAGACTTCCTGTATAAATCTGGACGCACTGCACGGGGTGGGGAGGCGGGGAGGTATTCACCCATCTAACTCAAAACATCTAATTTCAATGCCTACTTTAAGAGCTCAGGATTCCATTATAACCAGTGGAGTGAGCTAGGCTGGGGTGACTCTGAGCACTTCCAGGAGTGGTGCACTCACCCACCATATAGGGAGCATAGGTTCCTAATTTAGGAGCCTAAAGCAGACTTCTAAATCACCTCTGCCTTTCTGATGTCCTTGGGGCTCAGTTTGTCACTCATGAAATATGTCCTAGATTAGCAATATGAAGAAAGTGGTACCCAAACTGAGCTTGAGCACCAGTCTCCTGGTCTAGCAGCTCAGGAGAGATGCAGGAGACAACACACAAGGCCAAAGTTCTGATTTAAATCACAGATGATAATGAAAAAAATTTATCTACTTCCTGATTTAAAAAAGAAAAAACAAACCCGAAAGTTATAAAAGGAAAATGTTTCAAGTACCTTTTTATAAATTTGCTTTTTTTCTTTTTTTCTCTGTCCTGGTGGTTCTCCCTAGGGTCTTGAGAATGCAGTGTGACTGCAAAAATACTTCTGATGTCATTTCTGAAAATACTGACACAAATTTTCTGAGCTTCATGAACAGGCCCCCAAAACTAAACATCTTTCCTATTGGTGTTTTTGAAATGAAAAGAAGTAGCCTGTGCATGCTACTGAAGCAAATTCAAATTCTGTTATTTGAGTATTCTTCCCCAGATATACTCTGTAAGGACTGTTTCATTCACCTTTTGTTCTGAATAATTGAGACCATTGCTCCATTGCTCTCTGTGTCTCTAGAATGAAATTATATGAGCATGTTGCTTGAAATGCCTAAAAAGAGAGAACAACAAAGACAAGCATCCAATATTCTGCAAGGAATTTTAAAACACAAGGCTTCACATATATCAGTTTCAGCTTTGAGCAATAAACATGTTTTGCATTCCTGGGGCACTTTTTTCTGGGGTTGTTTTTTTGGGGGTGGGTGGGGGGAGGACTGTAAATTTTCCCTTCACAAAATGTCCCATTTGGGATTGACGCTATCAGTATCTGAAGATTGTGCTACTGAGCGACCACTCAGAATCCTGCAGTGATAAATTAAACCAGAGGAAACGGATCATTTCTACTATCAGGGTCACTGTTGTCAGCTCCTAACAGGGCAATTGACTTGTCAAGTTGTCTCTGAAAGCCTGAGCTCAGATTTCATTGCCTTTCACATTTTTTTTTTTTCAGAATTGTATACAAGGGTCTCTGAGCCTGTCTTTCACCCAGAGATTCGGGAAATTCCAGGCACCAATCCTGCTCATAAATTGCAGAGGAATACATGAGGTGAGTCTCAGCATGAGACACTCCTGCTGGAGCAACTGTGTGGAAATACTGAATACAAGAAAAGATACGACAGGGTTGTGCATGTGAACAGATGGGGATTTGCTTGTGTGTCGTTATCAGACATGAGCAAGATCTTAAATGGTGAAAGGTCATTTGGAAAAGCCATGGGACACCTCTAGCATCAAGAGAAGAAAAAGAAAGCTCTGACACTCTGAGGCTCACTGTATTATTTAGAATAACAATCAAATCCACCTGCTAGAGAAGCAAGACAATAACTGTAAGTGGACCAAACCCACTAATAACATCTCCTACCTACATTTTTACCATTTATGTAATATAGACTTATAAACCTACATATAGTAGTTAGAAACCAAAACAAGATCAGTACTGCATAACTGTATTTGCTCAGCAGAAGAGAGATCCTCCGTTTTAATCAGCTTCCAGGTTAGAAGAAATAGGAACAGCAGGAAAAGCCACTTGTTTGAATATCAGATCACAGAGTAATGCCAGAGAAGAGAGGCGAAGCCATTTCAAGTGCATCGCCATAATGCTTGGGTCATGCTGCTACCCAAATTAGAGCTTCAGTTTTCCAAAAATACTTGGGAGTAGTGCAGAAACTCAAGTGATTACTTAAGGGAAATGCCGCTATTATAAAAAATGCTCGTTCCAAAACCAAAATTGGTTGGTGGTCAGCTGAAAGATTTCTTTTGTTATTAGAGATTTCTTTTGGTGGTGGTGTTGCTGCTGCTGCAATTAAATGGAAAGGTTTCTATTATGATGTTAACATCCTTGTTTGTATTACTGATTAAATAAATAGTTCAATTCTTTCCCCCAGAACTAAGCCACATCCATTTTTCCATGGTAGACCTCAGTTTCAATGAAAATCATTTCTGGAGGAAAAACATTCTGTTGGAAAATAGTGACCAACTCTTATAATCATGGTTGAAAATCCAAACACACCCAGATGTACTGCATATGCCCTCGTTATCTTTGGGATGTACGAGTATTTGTGGGGCCCTCACATACAGCCATGGTATTTTGAATGGAGAAAGGTGAAGCAAGAATCTGTGTAAGGAGTTTCTCTGCTTGGCCCTGAAAGAACACCTCTTCCCTCCACCCCTGAAAGACCACTTTTCCTCCCAATTCCATGTTTTTTACCACCTCACCCCCAGTTTACCCTCTTGTCATTTCCTCTTGCCCTCTTCCCACCATATCACATTTCCAGTTCAGAATTTGTAGATCCACAATTGTTTAAAAAGCAGCTCAAACTTCCAACTTATAAACATCGCTTCCTCTGTCTCCTGAATTTATTTTAATAGCTGATATTTGAGCCCAGGGGATTGTTTTAACTAACACTGTATAGTCAGAAGGAATCACTTTCCTCCAGGCTACCTCTAGGTCAATAGCATAAGGCAAGACCCCCTCACATTTCATTACCCAGGGATCAGATCCCCTTTCCCAATCCATCACTCTGAAGCTCGTTCCTCCTATTCCTCTCAGATTTGCTTGTATGATTCATGTGGTGCCAAATCAACAGTATATTTGCTTTTTTCTCAGTTCATTGTTTTTATTTGCTTACATGTTCCCTATCGTAGTTCAACCCATAAATCAATGCTGGTTTATTTTTTACAAACCCATTGAAAATTTGAGCCAGTTTCCACTGCTATGAAAGACTCCCAATACTACATGTCCTTTAACAGGTGGAAAATGTCTTAAGAGGCTGTTTGGATGGGAACGATTTTCTAACTTAAAGACAAAGTAGTATTTATTTATGACTTAATCTAATTCCAAAACAAAGTAACAGTTCCCTACACCAAATTATCTCCTTATGATGCTATCCCTCTAACATATGGTTTTATTATTTAAATAAAAAATGTAATATTGAAACCATTTCTAGCTATTAAACTTGTGTAACTGATTATAGTGAAACAATGTTCCTGAGATACTTTAACAGACCATTTTCCCTTAAGACAACCACTAAATGTCTGTCCTAGCTAAATTTGGCATTGCGAGAGCAAGCAACAAAACCCAAACACACTCCCCACTCCGACCCTTTTACTTAACCTTCACTTTTGGTTCAGAGTGAAGAGCTATTGATTTACCAGGTTATTAGTGGAACAAAACCACCCCTTTTCTGGTGACCTAGACCTGGAAAAAGAGAAACTGCAAAGAACCACCCCCAAAGCTGAGTTCTGTGTGCATTACCAAGGTCAAAGCTTGGCTCAACAGGCCAAACCCAGGCAATTCCTGCTCGGGACAATGCTCACCTATCCCACCTGGCCAGGTAAAAAAGTACAAGAGAGGAACCTGCCTTTGCAGCTATATCCCACTTCTCTTCCACTTGCTAAAATATCTATTGGAGGGCAAACTGTGAGTGACAGGTCTGCCCCCATCCCGATGACCAGACATGGTGGTTCTCCTCTCCTCCCAGCTCCACACTCAGTGGGATGCAATCCCCAAGACCATCTGGTTCCTCTTCCTCTCCCTGGCTGACTTCAGCTTTCCACTGTCAGCCAAGTGGACTGCTTCAAACCTGTGTGTTTCTCTAATGTTTCTTCCTTGCATGAACAACGTTAGCCACTGGGAAAAAAAAAATCTGCTTCGGGGTTAGGACACAGAGGATGTTCACTGGCAGCTTGGATGACAACCATGTGCTGCAAGTCAGCAGCTTCAGTGTCTACAGAGCAGGAAAGGAACAAAGAGCAAAGCAGGTTGTGGCCCTGATGGCTCCTGTTGGCAATTGTAGGCCCTTTCCCTTCAGAGAAGTGATCTACACCTCTTTCTGCCTGGCATCAGAAACAGGCCCTTGAAGCGCTGTGCCTGCAAGGACAGCAGGTTTAAAACAGTGAAGACCTACACCACTAGGATAGGACAAAGATTTTCCCTGCTGCCAGAGCATGCTCAAAACAGAAGGTCCAGAAGTCAGAAGCCTCTGACATTGCCAACCTCAAGCTAACATTGTACTGTTGGATTGAAACAAGTAATGCCACAAGATGACCTTGCACATGCTAAGAATCAGTTTTCACTGAACGTATAATGTTTAATGCATTGAAAATATTCCCCATCGTAAGTTCTGATGAAAACCTTGGTAATTTTGTGTACTGTGAAAGTTTAAAAAAATTATTTAAAATAACGGAAATATTTTATTTCTGTAATGTTTCATCAGGATTTGGACATACAACTATTTTTAAATATTTTTACTACAATGAGAATATATTTCTGTACAATGTATTGTTTTAGATAGGAAACCCATAACATTTATCTGAACAATACAAAAATTTTTTTGATTTGACAGTTTTGAACTTTGCTACCTTGCTTTGCCTTCAGATGAAAAATTGACTGAAGCTGACCCTTCCTTGTACAGCATTTCAGATTTGACACATCAGCATTTTCCAAGTACAACACATTTACTTTGAAAAAAAAATAACCAACTCAATCAACTTGGGCAGTCGCTATGAACTTGTACTGCTCTTTGCTTGTTCCCTTCCAGCTCTGAGATCACTAGGGATGGATCCAATATTAGGTTGCCGCATGCCAATAATCCCTTTGTCCCCCACGCAAGCTGCTGTCTCAACAGAAAACCCACTTCCAGCCTTCTGCTTGGTGGAGCTAGCAACCTAGCCCTGTCCTTCAAGCCTTTACAAAAAACCCTGAATAAATTTCCTGTAAAGCTATTAGAAATAGTCTCTTCTTCCAACTGCTGATAAAATTTTTGATGAAGATCAGCTCTAAGTTAAGATCAGGCATTTGCAAAGTCACACAAGTTCATGCCATTCAATTAAAACCATAAGAAACACAATGGAAAATGAGGAAGGCAGGTTAAAAGCCATCATCTATTTATTTCATGAAAAATCAACACACATTGCATGATGAGTTTTCACAGGCTCAGTTCCTGATTTATTATATGTCATTACACTAATCCTTGTCAGTGGGGTGAGCGAGAAGCACTGGGTAGAAGCAAGACAAGACCCATTCAGATGAAGACAAGGGTCTTAGCAATGAGAGCAAACAGCCCCTTTCTTGGATTCACTGCCTGAATCCCCGGAGTCACATGTCCTGAAGCAAAACCAAGGAGGCATTTTCTGGATGATGCGCTGCAGTCAAACACACTGTTACAAGCCTCGTGCTCCAATACCTAATAAAATTCAGTAGGCCAGAAATATGGATTGTCCAGCTAGATATTTCCTAACATTTAAAAAAAAAATGTATTATTTACTTCTACTTTCTGTTTGCCAGAGAAAGAAGGTAACTCTCCCCACAAACCTTAATTAGATGAGCTAGAACAGCTGGAAAAAATAATCACATTTCAGACACACGAGCCTTTTCTATGTGGGTCTGTGTGCCCAAAAGCTGTTCCAGCTGTATGAGTTGACCTAACAAGATTACCTGTACCTGAGAGCATTGCCTGCCTTATGTCTGTAGACAGTCCAGGCTACCACAACACCACTGCTTTAACTGTGTATTTAGACATTCCTGGCACTGCAAGACTTTAAGCTTGGTTTTTACCTCTAGAAGTAACAATATATTGCAGACAATTAAAAAAAAAAAAAGGGTGCTTGCTTTCTATTTGTCCCTTTCAAAACCTCCCTCAATTAAACTAAAATTACATAAACCAAATTTGAGGGAGGGTGGGGGAGCTAAAAAGGTTTGGATATTTTTATACACTCATCTAAACAATTGGATTATTTGCCACAGCCCAAGAGACACACTGCAGGACACTGCTGGTGGACATATACCCGGGTCTGAGGATTCCTGCTTGCTGCCATGACAGAGGTTTGTTGCAAGGCACACAGACCCATTATTATTAATTTCCTCCAGCTTCTGAACAATTTTTGAATTGTTCCTCAATTTTTAAAAGTGATTTATGGGTTATAGGGAGAGAAAGAAGCAGGGGTTTTGTAAATAGTCCCTCCCTTTCATTCCATTTCAGCACATTAATTGCTCATTGTCTGTAATTGGAAACATAAAAGTGCATTCCTACTTGGGTCACATGCAGACAGCTGCCCTGATGCAACTCTTAATGTACAATAAACCTCCAGTGTGGTACTGCAGACCTGCTTGTTTTAATAAAGTTAACATACACGGACTTTGAAATCCATGGAAGTATATCTAATGGGCATTTTTGGTGAAGAGATTATTTAAGTTTCTGCTTTGACAATATTTTTCCTCTTTGGAGGTGTGCATATTAAGGCAATGACCTGAGTTCACATAAGCATCCCCAGGACCTCACCCTTCTAATTTAAAGTCAAAGCTTTGGGTAGTATCCTGCCATTTCTATATCAACGCAGGCCCCAGAATTCCCTTAGAAAGGAAAGGAAGAAAGAAAAAATAAAGAAACATAAATGTCTGCTTCTGAGCCTGTGTAAATGCAGAAAGGCCTAATGCAACCATATGATTTTATTGGCTTGACAGCCAATTTCCCAGGCTATAACTTGCCTTTAGGAAATATGGCTAAGAAAGCCAGGAATAGTCCATTAACTTCCCCATTGCTGTGAGCAAGCAGAAAAAGCAATGGTTCCCCCAGACAGAAGGGGAAAGGAATGACTCCTCGCTCCGTACCTGGGCTCAGTTTTAAGGAGTCTATTTGACTAAAAAACTTGCTTTTGATTTTACAGTGGGAACTATTTATAAAGCCCACAGCTAAACAAAACTTTTCAGTAATTTCAGAGGAAGTAAAATGAAAATAAGTTATTTTAAGTCGATCTTTCTGGAGAGGAGTAGGTAAAGAGAAGACTTCACGAATATTGGCAATGGGAAGCTGAATCCCAGGAAGGATCCTGGGTGCGCCTGGGAAGCTTTTTCACATGGGGAGAAATATTCAAGGGCCCGCAAATCATCTTTGTTTGGCACACAAGTTAAGCTCAGGATTTTGCCTGACACAGCATAAGAAAATCACAACTGATTTCTTCCACTAGCAAATTGATGGGACTGCAAACCTCCAGCAGTGAGTGGGAATAAGCAGCCTGAGTGGGAAGCTGTGTCCCAACCAGCACAGATATTTGCAAAATGAGCGTCTGCCTGCAGCACGGCTCTCTTATTCAGGGAGGCAGGGCTTTCCCCTCTGCTCCCCAGAGGGGTTGGCATGTGGAAACTTAGTGATAGGCCTTTAAATTTCACTGTTGTCAACCAGTCTGGAAAAAGGAAGATGTGCTGAGATGGGAGCTGGCACTGAAGGACAGCGGGTGATAAACTTGAAGATTCTGAAATCCTGACTCTGGGCCACACATGGTGGCCTGCCAGATGCACAACATTGATAAGTTGAAGGGACAAGAAATAGTTAAAGTTTCCAGGGAGAGTTGTATTTATTTTAAAGCTCACAGTAGCCCTTTAAATAAAGAAATAAAGTCCTTCATCTCCAACTGCATATAGACCTAAGCCTAGAAGTGTTTTGGGGGACTTATTATTAAAATACAGGCCACATAATAAATGCTGAAACAAATGAGAAGGTATTTTAGTTTCCAGTGATAAACTCTTTAGATATATTTCTGTCCCTTGCAGGAACATCACTTTTCCTAGGTACTGTACAGAAAACCAGCAACAGGCAGCCCCCCTGAACCACTCAATCACTGCAAAGATTAGAGAAATACATGCAAAAAACTTCCACTTAAGCCTCCCTTTTTTTTAAGAAAAAACCCAAACCAAATTAATTTATGCCCTATACCCTGTTCTGATTATTTTAGGCTTAGACAGAGACTTTGATTTGCTGAATAGTAAACAAAAACTGGCATGCTGTGAGAGAAATGATTGCCTCAATAGAAAAGTGTCCATTTATGTCATCCCACAATTATTTCAAGCACTATAGTTGAGGTTAGTCCCTCTAAGGCATGTACAAATTGCAAATACACACAAATAATAATGCTCGTACTTTTGGAAAATGTGAAACCCTTTGTTTTGGAAAGGTTGTTCCTATTATTTGTGGCTTGCAACTGTCATCATTATTCAAGCCTTGTCTTCTTTCATGATTGTTCTGCAGCTACTGGGTGCTTGAGAACTTCCCCAAAATTAATATACTTCAAAGAACCAGACATTTTGTATATAGCTTAATTACAGCCTATATAATTAAGTTTTAAAATGATAAAAACTCTTCTATGCCATAAGTGTACTCAGGCTTCGGCTCACAGGCAAGCTACTACATATCATCCGACAGAGCAAAGGGCCAAGAAATTCCATTTCATTAATTGTTTCCTCCAAATCTGAAATGTAATTACATATTTTCCAGGGACCTTTGACATTTTCGCACTGTGGCTTGGAATCTGATCATACCCTGAAGTAAACTGCCCGGCTGATCACAGACTTAGGAAAAAAAAGATTGCTAGCGAGGTAGGCTCGGTCTTTTTCAGACTCTGGAGAATAGAGCAGCAAGCTGCATGGGTCTGGGTCAGGTTTCATTAACAGAGCCTTGAAAGGATTGAGGAGATGATGATGAGCTGGACTCTTATCTCAAGTAATCGTTCTTAGAGCTATCAGAAAAAGCACTGAAAGACAGAAGTCTCTCTCTTTGCACTGAGAGAGAGAAGGCTCTCTCTTTGCAGCAGCCATGGCTAGTTCACAGAGGAACTAAAGGGGTTTTTGAACTTGCTCATATTTAACCTCTGTGTGTTTTGTGGTTCTGATGTTTCTGGACTCCTTTTGAGCACAAGCCCCAGCCCAAATGAACAGATAGATCTAATCCATACAGAGGTAATCCTCCAGCACTTGATTGCTCCGAGAAACATCCCATAAGGCAGGCACTGCTAGGAATTGGCACCAGGGGCCTGATGCTGCCATGCTTGTTCAGGATGAGCCTGTCCTTGGTCTATCATACGCTACAGTGATTTTATTAATGAATAACTCTTTACTAATGAGTAAACCATGAATGAACTCACTGACTTTCATCAGTGGGCCCAGTCCACTGTTAGTGTTGTTCAGGTGAGTGTGATGGGTACACATGTACACACACACACAAGGTACATGTGTGTTAGCAGATAGCTAGTTGATTTACCTCCTTGCAAATAGAGCATGCTAGTCCTCAGGGTAATCAACCTGAAACTTCTGCAAATGCTAAATTCACATTAAAATACAATTTTTAACATAACACCATGTGGGTTTTTTTTTTTAAACCTCAAAACGCTTTTCATGTATTGCTTTAGATGCCTCAAGTCCTAGACAAAACATATTTCTTCAAACTGTTGCTCTGTTTCCCCTTAGCTTCATGAACAGGAGAGCAGCACCTTATTAGAAACAAAATCAATGAGTCTCCATGAATAATTACTTGGAGTTTGGAAAGGAAAAAAGAAATTTGGCAAGCCTTTAGTCAGTAATATATGCTTCTAAAACCTACTCTTTGAAAGGGCCAAGTTATTACATTGTGAAAAGTAGTTACTCAGCACGTGCTGTAACTTTTCATAGGGATTTTTAGGCCAAATTTAAAGAGTGCTAATGATTTTGAATGCCAGACTTGAGACCCTACAGCAGGATGAGGTTTTAACAAGACTTGAACAACTGCCCTCCCTCCCCCAGGTTGTGCCTCCTTTAAAAATATGGATTTTTGTCTTAAAATTAAAGTACCCCACATCTCTAGCCATGGAAAGTCTTGCCCTTCATATCCTTTTCAGTACATTGAGAGTAAACTCCCATTCAAGGCAGTGGGAAAGGTCCTGGCATTCACCAAAATCTGTTGGCATACTGGGAACGTCATTCATTATTAGGAAAGGAGAAACCACAACTGACAGTGCCTTGTTCAGCAATGAGAGTGACGGGGCACACCAGTTCCTTTCAGAAAGCCTAGCTCTGGTACTGGGAGCAATCTGGCCACAGAGACTTGGACCTAATTTATTCTGCTTCTCAATTACCTCACTTAACTCAGCTATCACTATGGGGAAGTCTGTTGAAAGTTTCTCTGAGAGTGGCTTATACTGAATGCTTTAGAAGATGGCATAACCTGAGGGTGACATGTAGTAAGGGCCAGCACCTACTCACTTATTCCTCTTATTCATTTATTATTTTAATAAATAATTAAGGATACTTGTGAAGGCAGACTAAAGTTTACATATAACACAACTCTTGGAGCTTGCCAAATATCGTAGACAGGTGTTACTGCAAGGAGAGCAAGGAAGTTGAACCTGATTCTTCCACTTCCAATGCTCCAGCTCACGGCAAGACTGCAAAGCTGGAGCCCTGTAGTGAAGTGGGCAGGCAAGAAATCCAGATTCCAGTAACCCCGGCACACATCCAGCCAGTCATCAGCTCTGAGCCCCTGAATTACCTCCAGATCCCTCGTTGGCCATCTGGCTCCCCAGCAATGCAGCTCCACTGCAATTTGAACCCTTCTTTAAAATTTCCCAAAGAAAGGGGAGACGAAAACAAAAGGATCATTTACTTCCTCTAATTGGGGAACAAGATAGGAAGACAGATAAGCCAAGGAAAATTGGCACAACTCCACGGACTTCAACTGATCCTAGAGAGCAGGGCGATGAGCGCTGCATAAAGAATACGAGCATGCTACTATTACTGCCTCATGATAGTAATACCAGGCTGTTATCTTACACATTTCATCTTGGGATATAAAAACACTTTGCAAGAGAGGTCAGTATCACAGAAATAAAGTCACACCAATTCACCCAGAAAGAGATACACCAACACTTTTTTCCTTGTTGTTCACAAGGTGACTTTTCTCCTTGCTAAGACAAAAATAATATAGTACTAGTTGTTGCCAAATATCCACTTTTGAAACTTGGGCCCAGTCATTTTTAGCTAAGCAAACTTGGCACAAAACGAGCATTGCCTATGGATGGATTTTATAACGTGGGAATTTTGCCAGGATCCTATTGCAGCCTACTTTGAGGTCTGGTGCTTCACCTTCTCACCCTACAACAAAGATTAAATGGTCTTCTAACAAGGAATAAAAAGAAAAACCACCTGATACTATTTTTCTCTTCCCTCCCTAGGATTCTAGGAATTACAATCCACAGATAAATTTCAATAATGCCATGAGCAAAAACATGTCTTTCCCCGAAGCCAGCAGTACTTCTGCAGGCTACGATTATTTATGTGCAACACACACGTGCAAACATGCATGCACACGCAGCCATCTTTTACAGGAGTTGGGTAGAAGAGCTCTCCTCTCACTGGTTTAAGGGCACAAAGAAAAAAATATGCTGTTCAAAAAAGGACAAAAATGCTGTGAAATAATCCAAAGCCACAGGGACTATTCTTTTAAAAAGATACTCAGCAGCCCCAGGGTGAGCAGTGGCTGCTGCACAGTGATGCAAAGGAAGGACTTTAATACCCAGCAGAGCTGATACATAACCGGATCAGGGCAGAACAGACCCCCAGAACCACCCCCGAGGAACAGACCTGACGAACAATGGGTCAAAGGAATTAGAGAGGTTGCAGCAGCTCCTCTGGGCATTACACATTCTGCTTTGGATCTTCTTGCTGACGAGGGAGACAGAAGTGGAAGCCACAGCACTGCCTTCCCTGGTCCAGTCCTGCAGCGTCAGCAAGAGGTCTTCAACATATTCACTACTTTCCTCCCTGCACAGGGGAGACTAAAAAGGACCAAAAAAAGCTATACCATCCTGCCAGACAGGAGAGTTACGGTTTTGTTAGAGCCTGTGCACAGGTCCCACCTCAGCAGCCTTGGTAACACATTTAGCATTTTCTGGGTGTGACACAGAAAAAGAGCAGGATGGGGATGTTCCCCTGGACCAGCTCTCCTGCTTCGACTCTCTGAAAGAATAGTTGAGACGAGAGGGGAGGGTGTGGGTGGGAGGGAACCATGGAAAGATTGATGTAAATTCATTTTTAAAAGCCAAACAGATGAAAATAATTTTCACAGCCCCACAGCTGTTCTATGTATTATTTTTGGACCAAGCCTGAGCAAAACACGGTGCAGATAATAGCCCGAACTTTGGGCAGATAAGCGCTGCATAATCAAGTCAGCAGCATAGCCTTGACATCTCCCCTTCCTGGCAGCCAGTGCACTCCATGACAGATGAGCACCTCTCCCCTCCTCAGGGCCCTTTTCCTCCATCTGACACAGGTCCTCTAGGGCAAGACACCATCTTCAGCGCATTGCCGTTTGCCCATCACTCTCCAAACCTGAGCCCCAGGTGAGTTAGAGAGGACAGGCAGAACTGCTCCAGGCCTTCCCCAGATCCCTGCTGGCACCTTTCAGCATGAAACACATAGGGGATGAAACACCAAAAGAGGGAATGGACCTAAGTCCCAAAGCCGCAGTCTCCGAGGCAACTTTGCCAAGCCTTGGACCACAGAAATGACAGACGGACTTACAGTCGCGTTTATCCTCAGTTATTTTCCTATAAACCAGCCCTGCCAACGGCCAGCCAGTGCTTTTTGCAACTTCCACTGCACTTTGTGGAGCAGGATCTTACACTGGTTTTTAAAGGCTACAAAAATCTCTCTGTTTTGGAGCCAGACAACACATGTCCAGGAACTTACTGTCGTGCTCCATGTCCTGATGCCTGGGAGCAGGCAGAACTGCCTTTTCTGCCACGGGGAAAGCAGGAGGGCCCCGGCACACCAACTCCCCATAGGCAGCTTCTGGCCAAGGATAGGGTCCAGTACAAGGTGATGGTGTTGCTCAGCATTGGTCCTGACAGATTGTCCCCCTGAAGTCAACCTGAGCCTGTCCCTTGCCCTCACTGAGCTCTGGAACTGGCGTCAAAGAAATGACGGGGAACATAAAATGCTACAATGCTTTCAAGAGTCCAGGCTGGCAACTTCACTTGCCTAGAGGTTCCTAAATGGCATTGAAAACCTTGCTCTAATGTTTTCTCTGGGACTGTTTCATTAAGTGGAAGTGTTCAAAACTGCTTTTATAAAAATTGCTGAGGCTCTGAAAGCAATACCTTGAGCAGACGCAAGCAGGGCACATGGAAAGCAACCACTAAAGGTGATACCAAATGGGACAGGTTGCGTACACTAAGCTTTGAAGTGGGGTCAGGGTACCTGGGCTCAGTAACTTCCATTCCTCAGCATATTTAACCCAAAAGCACACCTGAACCCCCTGGGACAAGGAACAAGAGGCCTGGAAGGGCTCCCCCATCCTCGGGACACTCGCCTTGGTGCAGCCCCCTCAGCACAGGGCTATCGCATTGCATGTTGTCTATACACAACGGCACAATATAAAACCCATTTAAAAACTGGGCTTACTTACTGCTATTAAAGAATCCATCAGTGAATTTCATTTTTTATTGGTTGAGTTACAAAACTTACAGCAGTGTGTTGTGTTTGTTTTTCCAGAGCACCAATAAAAAACTTTGATTAAAAAAAAATTGAGAAAGGGAAAGAAAAAGAAAGAAAAAGAAAGAAATTAAAAGCTGACCTGGTATAACCCACGCAAGCACTGAACCTCAGCAGTGCTATATAAAAAGAGCTGAGAGGCAGCAAAGCCAATTGTTGAGCAAATGTTCGACTGTGGCTGTAACCCACAACAATCAAAACCTGTTTATGACAGAATTTTTGCTTCATAAAAATAAGTGCACTCAGGCCCAGCTATATTAAACATGGTTTTATCATAGACCAATCACTGCAGACAAAGCACGGCAGATGTAGTGCCCCAGGAGTAAAAACACAAAGCTCTTTCTCTGCCACTTCACGGGCCCAATCCTGCCATATGCAGGCAGTACAACTGCCTCCAGGTATTCATGGTGCTACACTGCCATATTGCTCCAGAGATGTCAAACAATCTATGCTTGGTGTTTCTTTACAGACTTCTTTTCCTTTTCTCATTTATGGCCAAGCATGCATCTCAAAATCAGCTGATTTTGGCATGTGTGACCTGCAATCCTATTTTGGCCTTTGGCTAATCCTGCTAATTACACTGAAAATTATATGCAAGGTGAAAATTTCTATGAAATACTGTAAGGACAATGGCCCCGGTTATACTAAGATTGTACAGGCACTACATCATGGTGCCATCACAAAGTGGTAGCCATACTGCAGCAGATGCTGTATAGAAAAATTGTGGATATGGCTTAAGTCAGGGCCACTAACTCCTACACAGTGAAATGAGGGCCTGGTTGCATTCCAGTTGTGCCCTACGTTTCCAAAATTATGCCTGTGAAAAGCAAATATAATATTAAGTAACTCAGCCATAGAAATTTAATTTCCAATTATATGGACTGGTTGCAACTCTAAGTAACTGCAAACAAATAGTAACTACATTATTATGAATGGACCTGTAAGAAGAAATAAAATTTACATCTTTAGAGGGAAAAATAAGCCTAAATGCATAATTTCCTAGACACATGACTTCTAATTCATCAGAGCTGGTTAATTTAAAAAAAAAAAAAAACCACCAACAACCAGTGGAATTCTGCCTTTTTTTCAATTATTTCCCAAATTTATATTTTGAGTAAATGCTCTTTTTAAGAGCAAGCAATTAAAGAAAAGGAAAAATTTGCTTTAAAAAGACATTATTTTTCCCATCTCAGTTAAAAGAATTAATTTTCAAAATGTCAGCTAAGTATAACCATATGGTTCTAGTATATGAGAAAAATGCAAATGCAGTAAAGACAAGAATTTTGGACATTTCATTTCAATTCCTCATTTCTTTTTTATCTGCCTTAGAAAAGTAAGAAAATAAATCCTACTTGATTCATAAGCATTTGTCAGGTATTTTATCTGTTACACCTTACGGGATCCTAATGAACTGCTTACTTTGGCTATTCATTATTAGTTACTGAACCCCTGGCTAGCCACCAGAGTGCTAGGAAACAGTCTCACAATACCATGGGTGCTGGTGTGAAGGCATGGGTTTTGGTATGAATTCCACAAACATTCATAAACCAGAAATAACACTTTGAGCAAGAAAGAAGGCACAAAGTGCTCGACTGGAATAGCTGTCCAGAACTAGAATGAATATTTGCAAACTCTCACTTCATCATCTTCACCTATCTTTAGAGGACCATGAATCCTGCTGAAAAAAAAAAAAAAAATCAAACAGCTTATGTGTTGCTAAACCTCTCAGAGGCTTTCAAAAGTCTTCACCCTGAGGCTTGTCTAAGTTGGAAAACAAATTAGGCTAGCTATCGTGGGACAGGTACTTATCAATATCTGCATGGGTGGATACTGATAGCACTTTTCTCGCATTCAGCTTAATCCACTTGGGAGAAAAGCCATTAAATAATCCACAGAAGGCAGCTGAGCAGGAGCATCCACTCTGGACAGTGTTGTGCTTTGCATTCACATGCCAGCTCCCTCTCCCTCCACCCAAGCACTTGGCCTTCAGATAAGGGGGTGTCAACTGAGTGGGAAGTTTGTCCCAGTCAAAATCTCCAAACTCTTGGGAAAAGTCAAAGCTTCTAAGAGCAGCCGCCTGTGTTTTCTTTCTTTTTTTCTTGTGTGTTGGAAAAGAACAGCCTACACAAATACCACGGTGCAGGAAATCTTTGGGGATTAAAACATGATACGCTGTATTTCAGCAGGGATTTAGACAGGCCTTGTGGAAGAAAGAACGCCTCCCTCATGGAAGAAGGAATTACCTTGGTGCTTTTATTGCTTACTTCTTTCACCATGAGCTTTCATTTGGAGAGACATCATTTGCCACTGGGATGTGCACAGAGAAAGCAGCAAAAATCAAACCACTATTTTTGCACCTGCCTTTTTGTTTCCACCCCATTGGCAGAACAGATCTTACATGGATACAAGAAAACTATTATGCTAAGTCTGTTCCCAGGACAGGAAAAGTCCTCTCCCATCCTCATTAACATTGTACAAAGTATTTCAGGCTTGCAAGTGCTATAGGACAGGCTTGACAGACATGACTGTTGACCCAAAATATTAGTGAGGATTGGAAAACAACTGGCTGAAGCTTTCTGAACACGACCATCAGCGTGACTGCCAAAGAAAGCATCAGAACCCGTTACTTCATGAACCAACATGTGATTTGCAGAAACACTTACATGGCTTAAAAAGTCTAAATCCTGCTTTCAAAAGGGCTTAGTCACCATAAAGTGATTTAGGTATCTCAGTACATTTGAGGGGCTGGCTGTTGAAAGTGCAGCTTTCAATGGAAATGAGTCATTGATTGTGAATTTCGAAAAGAGAAATTCCTGCTACAACACCTATTGCGGGAGACCAAAAGACCCTGTGAAACACATTTCCTCCAGCATAACCCCTACACCTTCACTCAGGCCTCCCAGACAAAATGAGCTGAAACAGCGATATCTTAAGTCTGATAATTACTAAGGTGGGAAACGTTGAGATCCCAGACTGGCAGCAACATCAGAGACCATGATAATGGGACAGACCTATACCTTTAGGACATAGGTAACTTACTGCATGTGTATGAAGCAATTAACATACAAACTTCTTTGCCCATAAAGAAACCACAAAAGTCGTCAGCCCCAAGACTGAGCTTGTACACAAAACTCTATGAAGGAACAGGACATTCACATAGCACAGGAAAATTATTGATTCAATTCAGCAAACAGTTGCAGAGAGAATGAGAGAGGCTTCAGTCCACATTGGTTAAATAGGATTACAGGTTTCTTCCCCCCCCCCCCCCCCAAGTGATTCAACCAGGATGTACTGCATTAGACCTACCCTGGGAGACAGTTGCACTACCATGGAACCTGCGCATTGTTTTAAGGCAACTATTTTCAGAGAGGCTATTGCCACAGTTAAAACTCCAGCTGTGTGCAAGAGACCTGTTCCTAAGACCCTACCATCCTCCAATTTCTTGCCATTATAATTCAGAGAAATTAACTGCTGAAATCCTTTGCTGTGAATAGGAAGAGTTGCTATGCCAACATCCTAGCAAAGATCAACATAGCTTATACCCTGGCAGAAATTACCATAAATCCCAATCACTTAAAAAAGTAACAGAAAAACAGGAGAAATTAATGTCCTTTTTAGTAAAGGACTTAGCAGGTCAGTCTGCAGCATGGGTAGGTAGAAAAATTGAACTGAAAAGAGAAACCCAAAGGGCTTGGATTCTGAAGTCCGAAACAGTTCTGAAAGGGAGAGCAGCAAGCGAAGTTGCTAATAACCACAAAGCAAGCTGCAGGCCAAACGCTTTGTCATTTAAAAGCCTTAGATCAGTGGTCAGAGTAGCATTATTTGAATTTAATGGCACACAGTAAAGCGCTGTTTAATTAAGCACTGAAAACTTAACATGAGTGTTTAAAATACCTTTCAATCTGCCATTTGCTTTAACATATATTAATAGCTAGAGCTTGCTGGAAATGCTCCACCGGGAGAAATTTTGGAGTGATGAAAGCTGAAAAACTCTCTCCATGAAAATTTCCATTTTGTTAACTCTAAAAATCACAGAAAAACACCTTAAGGCAAAAAGATTTCATTTTTAATCAGTTCAGTATTAATGGAAAAAACCCACACAGGTATGTTCATCTAGGATGACATATTGCCTGATGTAAATCTAAGTTTTGATCACTAAAACATCTGCTTTTTTTTTGGTGAACTGGGCTCTTTGCTTGGACTATCCAAGAGGCAACACCAAAATCCTCCTACCTTGGGCCATTTGGAAGATGTTTGGAGGAATATGTCTTTGCCTCATAGTGACCTCTCATTATCGCTCATACCTGAACAAGCCCCTGATGAAACGTGCCAAAAAAAAAGAACCCCCCTGAGACATCATAAAGAAAATTCTTATACAGTAATGGAAAAAATATTGTGTGACAATCAGAAAAGATGAAGGGTTCTTTTTAAAATTTGCAATAGAAATGGCAAGTCTGAAGATCAGCTAAGATCATAATGATGGTCTGCCCAAGGACAGATATGGCACAATTCAATAAACACTGCTAATGATTTGCTCAATATGACTGTCATGGCTTCAAAAACCAAGGAAAAGTACTATTTCCAAAACATCAAAGCATTGTCTTCAACTATAATGCCAGCTGAGCAGGCTAGTGAACTCATTCCTGCTTACCAATAAATTTTTATTTGTTTTTCTACTGTGGGATTAGATCATGCAGGAAAAGTTCACCAAATAATGCTGTAAAAAAAGAGATGAACTCATACAAGATTTTTGTTGGTCATTAAAAAAAGCCCTCTGTCAAACTACTAAAAATTAATTAACTTTGAATGCTCAAATACATAAACATTTCTGCAAAAATGCTTTGGGATGAAAAAAATTATTTATTGTGTCCTCCAGGGAAGTGTACCTTGTCAATCCCTTGTCACTAAATCACTTGCTAACAGTTATGGTGTGAGGTAAATTGCTGTTTAACTCTGATGAGTTTAAAGACCTTGATGTCTAATGAATTCTCCTATTCATGCTGCAGGTTACATCTGCAGTAAAGCTCTCTTAACAACCTGGTGCTGAAAAGATCTGATGTAATTTTATTATTTACTAAACAGGTGTCAGTAATTGTATCCAATGATGTCAGGCAGCTTGATGGGAACTCGCTTTAAGATGACTATCTGAGCCGGCGCTCCATGATCATAAAAAAAGCTATCCCCCAGGTAGCAACAGCCTCACAGTGCATTTGTCTATGTGATTGTGAGGGCTAGTTAATACCACCATAAACAAGAGCAAGAATCTGGGATATTTCATAATCCACCAGGGTTAATTCTGCAAATCCCATTAATGCAGCTCATCCACTAAGACCTTGGGGTTTGCTCCATGCGAGGGCCCTTTGCTCATGTGACTGAGAGCGCCCCAGCGCGCGCCTAGCCCTTGGTGCTTCCCTCCCCACTGAAACACACATGAGCTACACCAAGGGAGATTGTGCTCAGCAGAGCTGCACCACTTGAATAAATCAAACGGGCACAATGTCTCATTCATGCCAGTCACCAAGGGTAAGAAGCCAAAGAGATATTTTACTTTAAGAGGTAATGAAAGGGCTCCTGGTGCAGGGGTGCTCCACTGGCATGAACTAGCCCAAGGCTCCCTGCATAATTTCTAAGTCACTTCTTGAGAAACCCAGAGGCTGAGTGTGGCCCCGCAACCACCCTTCCTGGGCAGGCCAATGCAGAAGGCAGGGCTGAAGTGCTGCTTCTCCCCCCTGAGCCCTGGGAGCTGCCACAACCCCTCCGAGTAGCACCTGCTGCACAGTTTCATCAGATGCGGAGCTGTTCTTTTACACCCTTTAGACCTTGCCGTCTCCATCAGCCTAAGAAACAGGTGGGGACAGCTCTGATGCACTCTACATTACACCACTTACAGCACCTATGCAAAACTATGCTGGCCCTGTGCTCCTGATGGTGGAGGGGGCACTGTGCGTGTCCCAAGCAACAACCAGCTCAACAAGAAAGAAATAATGCCTTGGGCAGTCAGAAATTTTACTCCAGGAATGTCTTAATTTCACTGTGAAATATTTGGTGTTAACAACACGATATTTTAATTGTTTTACATTTAGTCACTCATGTGTCATTGGGCTGCCAGGGGTTTGCAAAATATTTTGGCCATATAATACTGTTCCCTTGGCAGGAAGGAAATTTGAGGCAAAAAAGGCAGGAATGCCAGTTTTTGGTGAACAGTGATGCTTGAGTCACATGCAACATGAGGGTCCTCAGCCCATCTAGCTTATTGCCCTCCTAAACTAAGTAATCTTAAGTAGGCTATTATTTCTGGGTTTAGACAGGAAATGTCTTGTTTAGCTAAATGAAATATTTCACAGAAAATATATAAAAAAAATTCTACAACACGAAGAAGATTTGGCTGAAAACTTCCCCATTTCAGCCTCGTGCTGAAAACATTCCAGGTTAGACTAAAAATGTTTAGTGTTTAATGACAATGTTAAATTTCCATGGAAAAAAGAAATGTTTCCCAGATATGTTAATAAGCAACAAGCTGTATTCCTTACTGCTGGAAACATGTTCATTTGACTATACAATTTTGGGCACTAATTTAACATTTGTATGTCTGGAGTTTTAACAAGAGATTGCTTATTTTCATCAGACCAGTAAAATAGCATCAAAACTCTGTATGGCCATTTGTGCAAATATAAAATCATCCCAATTTGTTAATCTTAACTCGTAAACTAAAGGCAATGTGAAGTGCCGTCTGAATTCAGAGTCAAGCAAACTTGCTACTAGTTATTAGGTCCCCATGTGGACAATCTTACTTGGCCCTAGGAAACGCTGGTAGTTTGGTTTAACATGCTTTCCAAAATGCATTACATTAAATCACACACTTCTTCAGACCTGAAGAACTCATAAGCCTGGATATTTGTGTCTACTTTTTCTAGCTACATCAGCTCCATGTAACAAAACACGTTACAAAAGATCACATCTTGCTGCAGAAAATGAGCATTGAATAAATTGATTTGATTGTGCTTTGCAAAATCAGGTTCCTGACAATTTTTTTTTGCATGTAGAAATAGATGGTAGCAGTAAATTTCAGTGCTTTTGTCCACTTAAATAGATCATCTTCTACTCCTTAAGAACTAATTTTCCAGGACCAAGCCTACATGGTTTTAAGATTTTTTTAGCCCTTTCAATCTTGTTACTAGGTATTTAGCTCTTCCTTCCTTAATGGGAATTTAATAAGACCCAGCTGACAAGTGTTCAGTGAAGTGACCAAGCAGCACCTGAAAGATGGGATGTAACGTTCATATAAAAAGCCTGAGTTTGATCATTGTTATTAAAGGATAACCAAATGAATTCATAATGATGGGACACTGGTTTCAAAGTGTTTCCATAGCTGTTACACATCAGGAAAAATAGGGAAGTTACCTCATTTTCTCCAATCCTAAATAACCTTATAAACTCACCAAAGAAATTAATTAGCCAATATTTCTTGAAAATTCATAACAAAGTTTCCATTTTTCCATCAGATAATTCCTTAGTGCATTCTGGTTTTTAACTTCCTTCAAGTCTGGATCATTTTGATGTGTGAACGGACATTTTGTGTTTCCATGGGCTATTTCCACAGGTTCAAATATCTTATGTAATTGACATTTTCCTGCTTACAAAAGCTGTCAAACTTGAAAGTAGCAGTTGATTGATAAAACATGGGTTTTGTCTGTAACTTAACTTCATTGTTGGGGCTTATTGCTCCAGTTCTGAATAACTCCTCTCTTCAAAGTGGCATGTATTCAGGTTTTCTGGGGTTTTTGGTTTGGTGGATTTTTTTTAAAGCATCTATGCTTTAAAGCTACTTTTATAAATTAGAAAACAACAGCATCTGCTTTTTCTTCTTCCTACAGATAATCCCTTCAGCAATTTTTTTCCATTTTTGAATTACTACTCTCTAAATACTGTAACTTGACTTTAAAGTCTTCCAACATCAGCTTAATAATCATTTGGCAACATTTATCCTTTCCAATCCTAACTATAAAAAAAAGAAAAAAAGAAAGAAGAAAGCACTGAGGACACCACTGACATTTGCAGCATCTACAGAGGACAGCAGCTATACAGGCCATAAAGCAGGCAGTGCAGATGTGTTTTTAATAGTAGCAAACCCCACAATAATTATGAAAAAAACATTTATTCTAGCTACAAGAAATACACAAAAGCATGATCCAGAGCTGGGGAGGGTCTTTTTGTTGGCTTTAGTGAGCTCTGGGTCTTGCTTGTGATAAAGACCTGAGCAAGTTAGTATCATGCTGAAATGACCAGTGTTGGCACAGACGGAGGGATGCCTTTGCCTCTGCACCAACCATCACTGATATGGTGCTTCATGGTGGGCAACTACATACATTTTCCACCTGAACATCCCTGATTTATGATGCAGACACGCCATAACGGCACTTCACCGTTATCCTTCTCTGCTCAGAGAGCAAATACAGGGGTCACACCACCCTTCCACTGGCCCCAAGTTTTTCCTGCATTTCAGAAGTGCAGTGCCCTGTTTTTTCTTGCAGGGGTACCACCTGGATGTAGGAGACGAGTGACACAAGATTTGATAAAACTGCAGAGTACAACAGAATTGCAAAGGCTGTGCTCTGCCCATGCATGGCTCTCCCATAGAGATCATCTCCAACAGCCTTTTCTCCTCCTTTGCATAACCCCCCTCTGCTCAGAGATGGCTCAAAGCCACTCTGTCCTAGCTGTGCTTTTATTTTGTCCCACTGTAACCATCTCAGTCTGAGAATTAAGTTCAATTGTCCTGAATAGGGATAGGCTAAAGCAAGTGCCAATGTTTTGTTTTTTTTTTTTTTTTTTGAGTCACGGCCTAGATACAGTAGTTTCACATGCCTTTGGCAGAAAAATGTTATTGCTTTCTGAAGCAGTTGGGTTTTTTCAGTGACTTGACTTCCTGCAGGGGCGTTTTAATTATTGTTGGTGTATCACTTAACTTAGTTATGTATTGCTTTGAAGTTGTTCTTTGTATCTGATAGTAAGAGGACGGAAAACAAACATGACTGTGTTTATTCTCTTCCCCTTGCCCTGCATTGGCTTGGTGCAGCCTTTTCTTTGGATTACACAAACGCAGGGTGGATGGAAAAGGAGGTCCAAAAGAAGAGCCCAGACAGAGCACGTGTAGCTGACACCTTTATGCTGGCAGGTGTTTTCTCTTAATCTGCCCTTAATAAGTCAAACAGAGATCACCCAGATACCAGGTCAGGCCCTGAAGACAGAAAATTGCTGAGGACTAAGGGGTGCACCCATGTGTTAAATGACCATTCCCAGCTAAAAATAAAATACATAAAAATTTCACAGTTCCTGAACTGAATACATCAGTGTTGTACTCTGCTATGGGAGCCGCTTCACTGTGGCAAGCATTTGCATATAACTGCATGAAGTGATATCCCAGCCACCCGCAAAATCAATGCAAGGAAAGCTTCCTCTTTGTACTGCCAAGGTAGGGTGGAAGGGCTCAACGCTAGCCAGATGGCAGCAGAGTATGCACAACCTACAGTGGGCTGCTGAAATATGTCCCAGCCCTGGTCTACTGTTACTTGGATATTTCTAATGGATTTAGGTATCAAGGGCTGGGTGATGACACCTCACTGCACTCAGCTCACTCTTCAGTTCAAATACAATCCACCTCCTCACCATTCAGGTAACAGCTAGTTGAGATCCTCAGATTTTTTTTTTTTTAAATATTAATCACAGAAAGGTGGGGGTTTTTTCGGTTTGTTTGTTGTTTTGTTGTTGTTTTTTTTTAAACACAAAAAAGCAATTAAAAAAAAAAGAGATGGTTCCTGAAAGGCAGTGTGCCAGCAGCCAGATAAAACATTTCAAACCATCTGCTACAAAGCACATGCACAATGAAGCTGTGAACTGGGATATTCATTTTGGGGGAGTGCTCTCTCTTCATCTTAAATGAATTTGAACAGTTTTGAAGTGAGACAGGGGAGACCTTGTAGGTTCATCAAAATCTTCTCCATAACTACCAAAGGCACCAAGAGAACAGCTTCTAGCAGAGCCAGTTATTATTAATGGCTTCTTCATTAACAAGGCAATTTGAGTCCCATTCTGCCTCTCCCAGCTAGGACGGAAGTTCTCATCTTTCAAAAGCAATCTGAGCAAGCCATGTGAAGATTTCACCATTTGTGGCTTGGGAAAGTAGAGATGAAAGACTTCTAAGACCTTTTACTTGGGTTTGTTTTCTACTGTGGGATGATTATGATATTACTCACCACATGTGCCATCTTCCAACCCCAGGATACTGTGCTGGGGAGATCCAGTGGACTATATAACTCATTATTTTAGATCTTTTGGTTTCCATGCAGTTTTCACCACCACGGCCAAGGTCCCAACCTGAGAGCTTTTAAGTTGGATACTTCAGGCGATATTTACACTGGGAGCTTCTCAAGGAAGAGTCACAACCCTACTTCAGGGCTATGTGCAGCCATAAAGCTTTGTGTTTCTATAGCAAACAATTTTTAAAGGCGCTTTTTTTTTTTGCCTTGAATGTTGTGCCATGCTGAGGAAATACCTTAAAATGGAGGATGCAGCTGTACTGCCTCTTGCAAGAGCTTTACAAGAGCACTCACTGCTCATGGGAAACAAAAGTCCAAATACACAGAAAAAGTCCTCCAGCCTGCTCTCCACTCCCACTTCCCAACCCTGCACACCTGGTGTTTAACATATACAAAGGGAATATCTTTCCTTTTCCCACAACCTGAAATCTGGAGTTTAGCAGTAAAGCTGAGCAGGACACGAACCTGGCACATCCTCTGCTTGCTGGTCCTTCTGCCTTCTCATTTGCTAAGGCTTGTTTTCAGGTTCAAAGCCTTTCCACCATCCCCCAGTGAATAAACCTCATTAAAGAGGAGGACAGGAGTCAACTCCTGGTGCCGAAACCTCTCAGCTCATATGCCACAGTCACACCACCTGCCCACGCTCATGGCCACGGCATGAAAAACCATGCTGAAATCCTATTGCTTCAGACCCACAACAGTCTTTGAACCCAGACAGATGTCCAGAGATGAAAGGGGAAATGAAGCTGCTGAGTTCCTTTCCTGCCATGACAGAAGCATACACACAAGTCAACTACTTCCTATGGCTGGCCCCACCCTCTGAAATTCTGAGAAAAAAGGGGGAAAAAGCAGCTCAGCTAATGAGAATTGCAGCACTGTTCATGCCACAGTAGTTAAGGTTGTATTCATTATAAATCCCCTTTTCAAGGTTTCTGTCACTCAGCCATAAAAATCATTCTGGGTTGAAATTTAGCATCCAAGCTTTCTGCCCAAGGACAATATTTCTGTCAGAATTTGGAAACAATTGGTTTGGCAAAGGGCATCTGAAGTTTTACGGAGTGCAAAAAAGAATAGTGGTTAGTGGTGTCAGATGCTATTACTTTATGCTCCTATAACTTAAAAACAACTAATTTAGGTTCTGTGGTTGTTATTACTCCATAATTTCCTCTGAAATATTTGGCCCATTCCTAATAACAAACTCCTGCAAATTGCTAGGACTGCTCTAAATAGAAAAATAATAGCATTCCTGGGCCAAATCTTCAGCTGCTATAAATTAGCTTAGTGTCATTGCTGCCCATTTACATCAGCTGAGGTGTTGGCCCCAGGTGTTTAACGAAACCCATTTTTGGTGTGTGCATGTGTCTGTCTGGCTCCATTAGTCCTTAGCTGGGCAGTTCCCAGGAATTTAGAAAGCAGATGGTTAGGTAATGTCTTTGGGATCTGACAGAAGCTGTCCTGCTCCCAAAGACTGTTGCTAAACATCGCTTGACTTCATGCACTGAAATCAGCACCTCCACCTAGAACACGTAGTTTTCTTGGGGAGCACTGTCACACCAGGAAGTTAGACCAGCCGTGTCCAACCCCAAATTTAAGTCAGGCTCCCTCAGCACAATGAATCACACATGTTTAGCATCTCTTGTTTTGCTTTTGGAAAAGCTGGCATTTAATTAGTCCTGAGTACATTTCATACAAGACCAAATATTTTGGAGGCCACTACCTCCCAAAGCACAGCAACTGAACGGTGTTAATGGTCAGAAGTTGGTTGTCTGGTGCCTTGGGGAAGTCGAGTATTTGCTTTTGAACACATGCAGCATTTTTTTGAGTGGCATCTTGAATGCTATGAGTGAGATTTAGATATTTCCAGAGAAGCCTATCACAATAACAACCTATCCCCTCCTCCTCCTTTTACCCACACAAATGATATTTTCGTATTGAAAACTAGCACTCAAATAAACAGGTACTTTGGAAATGCTTGGTTAAGTTCTAAATAACTGAGCAGTTCCTCTCCCGCTTGTACTAACCTGCAGAGCAAAACCCACATGCATTTTACCATGTCATTGTAATGTTTTAACGAAGCACTTCTGCCTACTGCCAGTCTTCTGCAGCTCCTACTAGAAGTCGGTCACTTCCATATTTCCTCCTTTTTACTGTGCTGTGCACAGTATATGTGCACACAGACTAGTTAACTGGTTTTCCTTGCAGGCTTCTCATCAACAACACCAAAAATCAAATTGGATGGAGCAGCTGCCCACCTCTGACACAAGTCTGAGAAGACCCCTTGCAAAGCTCCCCAATTTTCAAACACTCTCTTACTTCTGCCTGCACAGAGCAGCATCATCATCTGAAAATCAGACCTCTCCTTTTTCCACTTGCAATGGCTTCAAGATGGTCTTCTGTTGTTTGGGGTATGTTGCTGCATTTGCATTTAGCAATTTACTAACTGCATGTGGCCAAAAGTGGGGTGAAGGTTGTGGATGTTAGCCAAAAGCCTAAGAAGTTAAAAAATACATTTTTATATTGGGAAAGCTTCTCATTTGTATGTCCTACCAGTGTATTTGGATTGGAACCTGAAGGTCTTTTGTGTACATAGCAGAGAAAAGTAATACTTGTTTTTCTTCCTAGCTGGGGTAATTTCTAGTTAACCTGAGGAAACTTACCTAGCTCTGAATCCCTAAAATTCAGTAATTGCTTCTGTATATCCTTCCCACTCCCTCAAGTTTAATGTCCACATTTAGAAGTAAGAATCCATTCCTCTGAGCAATGTTAAGAGGAACAACAGTAGAGGTTAACCAGTTACAGGTCACTTAAAAGTCACCTTATTTATGCACTTGAATCCTGGTCTAAACTTCTCTGCCCTGCCAGAACCCCTTTGACAATATATAGCTAACATTTAGCAGGCAGAACTCCAGTGATGGGATGTGAACTCAGCATAGCTGCATGTTTTCAATGTGAAAAACAACAGCCAGAGACAGGTTGACTCTCTCCTCACATCAATATGAGAATTATTAGGTGATCCCACATCTATTAATTACTCTGTGGCCATAACAGACTCCTAGGCTTAAAATGCTATGAGTTTACAAATCAGCTTGCCTCTTAAAGGTTGCTTATCTAGATACAAAAGAGAAAAACAAGGAGGCTCGAACTAATTATAAAGATTAAATGGCATCATTTTTCTCCTGATCTTTGAAGCAGAAGGGCAAAGTCCTCGAGCGGCGCAGAGATGACTCCCCCACAGCCCAGGCAGTCGGTGCTTCTGTCCACAGAAGAAGAGCAATGGGGACCAGTGTTGGTCACCAGGGACAAACCTATTCACCTGACAAGAGTAGTAAATTGCACAGTGTCAGATGTCAAGAGAACTTCCCAAACACTGTTTTACAAACAGTCCAGGGACTGTTTATATTGGGGTGGTGGGGAAGGTATTCTTTCCCCCTTGCAATGGGTTAAGCAGCTCTTACCCCTAAGATAAGCTACTTGCGCGAAAATGTCAACAACTGACTTAAATTATTTAAGATACAGAGCAAAAATGGGCCCTGCTATTTGAGTTTCAGTGGACAGCTTAGGGGAGGAAAAAAAGAAAGCAAAGGGATCCCTTCTTACAAAAAGGCACTATACTATCTTGCCAGTCTATGAGGTTTTTCTGCCTGGGCTACTCCATCTTCCTCAATTATATATTAAAAAAAAAAATCCTCCAAGTTTTGAAAGTGACAATCTGAAAGCAGCATAGAAAGAATTCCCTTCCTGAGAACAGGTTAGAATTTCAGTGATAAAAATAGCAGCTTTCTTCTTTGACACAACAGCTATACCTTGTTTCTGTCAAGGTGGTTTTAAAATAGTATTTCAGGTCACAGCTACAGAAAGCCCCTCTCAGCTATTTCAGGACTCTGCATGGCTTTTTCCTAATCCCTGTAACAAAAATGGCAAGCTCCTAAAAATGGCCAGGAAAAAAATATAAGAGCTCAATCAATCCATTACTTTCAGAATAATATTTGTAGATTCCTTATTCCCTCTGTGATACCATCATGTTTAATCATGAAAGTCAGGTTAAGGTTTTACTTGGCATCAGTATCTCTTGTAGTGTAGGGAATAGAAATTTTGGGCTTCCAACGGCTGTTGAGAAGGGGCCTCAAATATTACATAATTTATCAGTAGTGTTTCCAGAAAAAAAAAGGAAACATTCCATGAAAAGATAATTTACTTGTCTTAATAATGTAAGCAGAAATTAAAGTGGAGAAATCCCTTCTGGCAGGATTTTTGACAGTTACCTTCATTTTCATCATTGCTGACTGCACATATCTACTTTAAAAATGAATACAGTCTCCACTTCAAAAGGAAAAGAGGAAAAAAAAAGCACAGGAAAGGAGTGTGAGAGGGACCCTGTGATGTAAAACCTCATCAATTACAATATTTTCTGGGAAATGTACCTGCTCTGAAGTCCAGATAGAAAGGGCACCTTGGAGTGTATTAGGGAAATGTTTACAGCACATTCAGTTGGAGCACACGTCAGGGTTTTGGCTTGCTATACCCACACTGAACTTTTAAATAAATGTGCATTTAGGCAAAGAGAAGAAAAGCGATGGGTCCAAAACTGTACAGCACATATAAACATTAATGACTTTTTCCTAGCCAAAATAATTGGAAATAGTTCAGGAAAAGAACTACAAGGGAGTGATAACCTGTCACTAAGAAGTTGGGTCTCAATTCCCATGTTATCATTACTGCTGCCGTTAATGGCAGGACCAAGGTTTCTCTGCTACAGTTAGATCTCTTCTGTGCTAGGTACTGTATGAAAACAGAAAACCACAGAGCCTTAATCTGAAACACTGTCCCATACATACAACTAAAAGGTATCTACAGGTGGGAGGACCCTTCTTACGCTGGGAGAAACAAAGGCCAGGGAGGCCAACAATGGAGAGCTGAGCATTTGGTCATCTGCCCTTGCACTCTTCTAGGGAACGTGACCTCTGACAACTGATGAAAAATTGCACAGGGAGCCAGTGGCAGAAATGGGAATTGAGCCCAGACCTCCTTCTCAGCACTCTACAGCAACCACCTATCCTCCAAAGGAGGAGGGTATACATGATGCTGAACATGAAAAATAGTATCATGATCTCCAATGTGCATATGGTCAAATTCTCCTTAGAGTTACATCAATGCAGTCCCATTACAGTCTGGGAAAGCTGTGCATCTTCAGCCCAAGTGACCAAATCAGGAAACACCCTGAGGTGTTTCCACAACAATTGAGGTGCTCTCAGGCTAAATAAATATGGATGAAGGCCATCTGACTGCTGGATGGACACTTTTGGTACTGTCAGCCAGGGTTGTCAAGCAGCAGTATGATACCATGGGTACGCACCATTTCTAAGGAGAGCGTTGTCTGACTAAACAACTTCTGTGCAGAAATTAGCGCAGAGCCAAACCCAGTTCTCTTGCCTAACGAGGACTTAGTTAATTATTGCAGAGAAAATGCCCAAAAGGGATTGGGATAAAATAGACTCTAGGTCAAGTATAACTACACTCAGCACAAGTTACCTGGTAATTCTTGTAGAAGCGACAAAGTGGGTCCTAGTTGCCACTACCTCTGGTTACCTTTACTTTATGCACCCTCCATCCAAGTTTAACTCTTTTGGTAGAGTGTGACCTTGGGGCCTGATCTCTCAGCTGATTTCACAATGTGAAGCCAGCTGAGTTTTGTCAATTTCCATTAAATCCATGGTACCTATACAGTTTTAAACTAATAAATACAGAGTCATTTGCAACACTGTTTAGACTGAGAGGGTTCCATGCACAATTTCCACCCATGTAAACTAACTTTTTCATGAATGTGGTTCAGGAGGAGAGAATAATATCTGCAAGACATACTCAAAAAGGTGGTTGGGGTGGAAAATGTGTCATGCAACACAGACCAGTTAAATAAAACGATGTTATTTGCACAGTTTTTAAAATTATCGTTTAATTATTTTTAAAATCAAAGTAGTTTTTGCAGACCTGTGTGGTAACTCAGTCACTTGGGGTAGGCTGGTGTAAATTTATCTGCTGAAGCTATAATAAGGTATTCATTTTTGCCAGAATGATGCATTCAAAAATCCGTGCTTAGCCACTGAAGGATGAGATTGGCTTACCAGTTGCAATTTTTAAATAAGATAGATTTATGTTTTGTTGGTCTCTACAGTGCATGTTTTTAAGCCTTTCTGTGCAACCATGAGGAACAGGAACCTAAATACAGAAGCACCATCAGACCTCTTTATCAGAATACTGTACTGATTATTTCAGACACAGAGCTTGGCTTCCTACCCAAAGCACTGCCAAGTTCCAAAACAACTTCCTGACAGCTTCTCTGAGGAACACCATGCCATGCTATGTCAAAGCCACAGGGATCCAAATGGGGAAGTGAGCTGCCGAGGAGAGAGTGAAGACAGATCAGAGACAAGGGCATGGGGACCTCACCCTACACACACCTTCCAGGCAAGCTGGGAAGCTATACTGGACCTTTTCTTTAATGGCCCCTCAAGGGGGGTTGCAAAATATTAGATACTTCAACGAAGACTGGTGTAACACAAGACTGCGTTCCTCAGGTTCACCTTGAACACCAGATATTCTGCCCAGAACACACCAGACATGCCACAGCCTGAGGAACCACTGGCAGGAGGTGGACACTTCCATGGGCATGTGGCTGGGAGTCCAGGTCTCTACCCCAGCCATGGAACTAAAGGGAAAGAGGCTTTTGCCCCAGTCTAGCTGGCTCTCCCCATTTAAGCAGTCTCACTCAGCTCGCCAGAGACCCCAAAGCACCAGCACTGTTGGAAGCACCAGGACCACTTCACTCCCCTTGTAGGGCGGCTACAGTGGAAACCCCACAGCCTCCTCACAGGGGCTTTGCATCAGGAAGGGGCAACTGGCCCTAAGTAGTTTAGCAGATGTACAGTCCCCTGCTCAGAAGCCCTTTACATGAAACCAATGTATCACTGGCTGTTATAAATCTCAAACAAAATACAGGAGAGTTTTGAATGTGATTTGAAAAATCTGAAAGGAACATGTTGAAAGGGGAGCAGATATAGCCTAACAAGACCCCTGCAGGTGCTAGGGATTAACACACTGTGAATCCTCCTGAATACCAGCAGCTTTGTTACACAGCTCATGACAAGCCTGAGAAGTTTTGTAGCTTCACCGCATGATTTTAAACATTAGGAACTCTTTGTGCCCTTGAAAAAATAAAAGGCTGGTGTGAACCAACCTATCTGTCTCTGTTTCAGAGTGTCTGATGCTAGACCAGAGCAAACAACATGAGAAAATGGATAGTTGTACATTGGTCCTACCCTGCAGGGTGCTTGGCACCATCTCCAGACAGCAATGTGGCTTTATGCTACCTGCAGAAATTATTTCAGCTCTTTTTGCCCCACTCATTTCTCCCCCCCCCCCCCCCCCCCCCCTTTATGATTTCTAGCAAATCACAGCCTTCTGTCTCCTCCCCTTTCTGAAGGGCTGGGATCCAGCTGGAAGCTGGTCTGCTGGGAAACAAAATGAGGAAAAGAGTAAGCTGGCAGCATGATTCCTTGGCAGCTCCCACCGGAGACAATACTCCCCTCTAATTCACAGCATTGCAGAGGTCAGATTTCAGGGTGATCACTGCCCCAGTTCCTGCCAATGCACCTTGCACTGGTACATTGGTGCCCTACCAGGGGGTGCTCCAGCAGCAAAGTCCTCCAGAGGACTTTGAAGGACCTCAGCTGACAAAGGGATGACTTGTTTTGACCTGCTGCTGTATAAAGCCTCCTCAGATAGCTGTGCTGTCTGCAACATAAACCACCATGAACTAAAAAGGACTAACTGTTCCCAGAAGAGCTGAGATCTTACTCTAGGTATTTACACTGCTCTTTGCCATAGATAAGGAATTATGATAAGAATTCAAGTGACTGTGTTAAAAAACAGCCCCAACCAGGGGGTTTACCAATTCAAGAGGTTTCTCAGGAAGGAGCTGGGGGAAAGGTAGTTTTAGTGGCTTAAAAGCAGGGACTGGGACTTTGAGTCTGGGTTGTACCTCTTCCAGTTGCCTGTGGGACTCTGGGCAACTCACTTAGCTCTGGATCATTACAGCTCTCAGTTCTACGAGAACTGAGGTGATTGGAAATTGAAGAATGGTAACATAAGAAATAATTCTATCATCACAAAATTTTATCATCATTCTATTGAAACAAGGGCTTTTTACAGAAGTAATTTCAAATTTATATCCTTCTTCTGATACCCAGGATAGGTTCTGGGAAAATCCACTGTAGACAACGCTGCTGAACTGAGGAAAATTGCCATGCTTTTCAGGTGCCTACAAGGGGAAATGTGAGGACGTCTGGTTTCCTCAGTCTCACACCTCCAGGGCATCCTCACCGCATGCGCACTGTCCTGGAGGTGGCAATGCCAGGCCTATCAACCTCTCTGCTGTAACACTTCCAGGATCCCAGGAAGACCCAAGATTTGGGCCAACCTTGGGGTTTTGCAAAATTCAAGGTAGCAAAGTGGTCTCTACCGTGGAGCTATTTAGGACAGCTTGAGGATCTGTTCCTTCAAAAAAGCCCCAAACTTAAGCAGTCCCTTCTCTCCAAAGAGTTGGCATGGTTTGATTTTTGTAAAAAAGGTGCAGAAAACTTCTTAGCCAGTAAGATTTGAAAACACTCTTTTTTTTTAAATCTTGAAACAGAATGAAAACTTGAAAAAAAAAATAACACAGGGCAGCATTTCAAGTGGAACAGATACTTCAAACCCAACCAACTGCAGCCAGGCCTGGAAGGAGCCCTGGAGCTGACCTTTCCCCATTCCTCCTGGCTGAGGTCTGTGAATTTTGCAGGGAGCCATCTGGTCCACGTAAAGGTGTAGAGCACATTCTGCTCTCCTCTGCTGCCTCCCCACAGCAAGGAAGCAATTTAGCTCCCAAGCACTTGTCTGATCTTTGGGAGGTGCTAATTTTAATATTACATTCCTCCTCCTCTTTCCAGGACTTTGCTCCTCTATTTCATGGTGGAGATAACATCAGATCCACCAATCCCTTGTGGCACGTACAGGGATAGCATGTGCTTCCTGTCCTTTTTGCGTTTTATGATGAGATATCAGGATGCTGCCTGGCACAATGGGATCTTGCTTTTGGTTTGAGCATCTGTGAGTAGCTATTACAGGAATTGCATGACATCTCTTAAGAAACATAGATGATTTTGACTTAGCAGAGCTGCCCCGACAGCCTTGACAAACTGTTCTCACCCCAAAGTTTTGTCCTGATTTTGGGAAGCTTTTGACATCACACAAGGCTAAACCACACAGTCTGATACTAAAAGGCTCACTTTGGACTTGAAGGGCAGCTGGGATTTCAGGCCCAGACTCTCCAATCCAAGTGCTTTGCAGTGAACAGTAGCAAAGCAAATACTCCGGGGTTTTAGTGGTTGTGCAAAGAAAATGTTACTTTTTTTTTTTTTAATTACATTGGCATTTCTTTGGAAGATATTTAATTGTGGAAGGGTTCAACAGACCCTCCCCACTCAGAGCCCTGTTTGCAAGTGTCAACCCCAACTTGGAGTTCAACCCTCAGTCAGAGGAGCAGTAAAGCTGGCAGGCTTAAGTACTACAGGAATGCTAACATGGCAGATCTGAGAGAGTTAATTTGGTCAGAATGCACTCTAGTAATGTTTATGTTTTAGATAAAGTGCCTACAATGTTGCAGCTTGCCCTTCTGACCCCATTTCCTCATTGGTGTGCAGCTCAGAGAAAGTGATACTTAATTCCAAATCTTTGCTTTTATTAGCTCCCAGAGAGGGATAGAATTTCACCCCAGCCTTATCTCTGTTATAAACATCCTGTTACCATTCATATCAGGTGGATATCTTTGGGAAAATGATTAAATACATTCAACCAGACACAAATAGCATCCCCCGGTTGGTTTTGCACAGTACATGGTGATTTTGCATGTGTGCATGTTGTCAAACAGCATGAGCCTAACCATTGCCAAAGGGGTGGAAATTTTACATGCAAGTGTGAAAATGCATGGAGGATCTTCCATGAAATAACACTGTTTGTGCATTTAAGAGAACAGACCTAAGTACCATATCTAGTGCTAACCTTGCTCAGACAGCTTAGCCATAGGGGTCTAATTCTTCATTCTTCTACCTCTTTCACTAACTGCTGCAAACCACCTCTGGTTATTTAAGCCACAAGCGAGCATGACATAAGATGTGGTGCTTCTCCAGCTCTACGCTGATTTCAGGATCAAAGAAGCTTGGGCACATTCTTGCAGCACCATTAACAATATTCACTTCATATCTCTAAAGTCATTTAAGCAAACAATTTTATTAAGTGCTGCATGCTCAAGAAGGCAGACTCCTGAAGGACACCTTCCTCACACACCACAGGTTACCATCACATATCATTGCCTTATAGCAGCAGCTTTTCAGCTAAAGTGCATATTCACAATCTTAAGCTACTGAGTCTGCAAAAGAGGCTGAGAAAGCAAGTCTGTCTAAGCTGCCCAGCAAAGCCTCTCTCTCTCTAGCCTGTGCATCTCAAAGGACTCACAAATCAAGAACACCCTTACTAACTCCCCCTGCCCCTAAAAGCACTTTCTCTGGATGTACCTGTACATCACCAGTATATAGCATGAAAAAGAGAAAGAAGTACCTGGTAATGTATTATGCTTCGCATATGGCAAAGCTGGATATATGCAGGACTGAAAGGATGGGGTTTAAACTTTAACTGGTGTTAAAGAAGTTGTATTTCCCATATTCCATGGTAACTGACAGTTCAGAGACACACAGGGCAAGAGAAGTAGGTTTGCATGGGACAAGCATGTGTCCAGAGGCTTTGTCTGCTGTGGCTATACTAAGTGCTGACACACCAACTTCTTGTGACATCTTGACACCTTCTTGCCTAGCTCTACCTTTTGGCACTGACCCAGGACACCCACCCTTTGGTGTCTTCATGCAAGTGATTTGGGCCAAGATTGTAAAAAAACCCCCATAAGTCTAACATTAAACTCTTGAATTCAGTCATTCGAGGAGATATTTTCAGTGTCAAAGGGCAGGTGGGAAACCAGTTCTCCATGACTTTCCACCAGAGCTGGGTGCCAAATTATGCATCCTTTTGATCTAGAAAATAGATATCTTACTCAAGTAAACTCCTGGATATCTATCTAAACATGCTCAGCAGGCAGCAGTTCTCCTCGATTTGGAGCCATGGTTGAGCTCTACATTCTCCAACATGCATCTGCAAATACTTCCATATGGCAGATATTGCTTGGAGCTTGGGCTCAATCCAGCTCCCCGTCAAAATACATCCAAATTCTGAAAACAAACTTAAACCTGGGTCTATGACTTTTACAGGTTGGACTTGTCAGACTGAATCCTGTATCAACATATACATGGAATTCAGGGCAAAAAAGTAAAAAATGCTTCTAGTGTAACAGCTGGAGTATCATTGGTTGGAAAACTAGAATTGTTTTCTGTGGAAGTTAAAAGGAGATATGTCTCCTTTTATTACATATATTAAAATATACCTCTTTTGGGAATTCTTTTTTAATGTGTTGCTGATGATACAAAGAAATACCCCCAACATTTTCTTCCATGTTCTGTAATCAGCTTCTAATTCCTTTTAGTTTTGGAGGTTTGACTACAATCAATAACTTGGTAGTTTAATGAAAACAAAACCCCAAAGTGAAAATTTTAAACACCAACTGAATTTTACATGGAAAGTTAGTTCCAGTTTCTTTCTTTCCTGTCCAAGCCAAGATTGAAAGACATGAACTAAACCTGAACATTTTTCAAAATTCCTTTACCCCTCTTTGCTGGAGGCCATTACACATTTCCAACTTAATCTTTTTATTTTATATGTAGAGCGTACACACTCTAGGGGACAAGGAGAGGGAATGGCCCCTCCATTCTCCAGCCCTTCCAGCCTTTTTTTGTCCTTGCTGAAGGGAGAACAGGATGCCACATGCACCAGGGGACGATCATGATCAGGGAAAGGTCCATCTTTCTGCAGACATCAAAACATCAGCCTGATGTCTTGCTCAGCCCCAGCTCAAGTGTGCAGGAGCACTATGGGGCTATGATGGCACCAGCTGACAGCAGGGCCTATCCCACAGCTACCAGCACTGCATGGCTCACAGATTTCTGTACTACCTGGAAAGGGACATGCTCAAGCAACTGAACAGGATGTCGATGGCTTGTGTCTGAGCAACACATTCTGTAAGGAGTCTCTACACAGCCCCAAATAACAGTGCAAAACAGCACCCTTTGGGATCATCACCAAGATATCCAGCGTCCTTGGGAGGAGAGACAGCAAGGTGGGTTCAGAAGGGTAGAAACACACTCAGACAGGTGCAGAGAGTACGTGCTTATCTCCCCAACAGCCACTCCTCCTGTCCCCAAATAGGGTTAAGTTCCTCCAGCAAACACTGTTCATTTCCCTAGTTGGCATGTAGCCAGAAGATTTTGCCTTCCAGTCATGTGAACTTTTCAATTTGTGATTCTTACAAGCTGAGCTTACATGAAACTGTTTCCTGAAATGAACTGTTTTTATTCCCCTTCCATCCCTCTCTTCACCCCACCATTTCTGCTCCAGCAAAACCAAGCCCATTTATTGATCAGCTCAACAATAAACAAAGGCTCAGAGGCATCCTTTAAAACCCACGGTGACATGGTCTCCTATCAGATTTACTCAGTTTAACTACGCTTCCCTCAAATATTACATCTCTTAATGTGTATTTAAAGAGGAAAATAGGTACATTTTCTAATGACTTTTGTCTTAACTCAGTGCAAATGCTGTGAGGCACGCACAAGCCATGAGTTTTGCTGAAGTAGGAACTTGACCACCAATTCCAATAAAGAAAACCAGATCAGGTTCTATATCTTTACTTCCAAAAATCAGCCTGTCTGCCGTTTTTGCCATGGCTAGATATAAGTAACACAACAATATGCCCTAGGATATTGTTTGCAACATGCATCATTGATGTGGGCAGAAGAAAACTACTCATGCAATTATTTAGTTCACTCAGGACCAGGACACAGCATTAAGTAGAAAGACTTTCCAAAGGAAGGTGAATGGTGTAGTGGAAGAGAAGGTCTGTTGCTGATTGTTGCTAAATACAGCACATTGAGGGGACTGACTCGACTTATATGTAGCAGAGAGTTAAAATCAAGCTCAGGACATGGAGTGAGGCATCCCTGTCTGCAGCACGACAAGCATCTCTGCTCCATGGCAGCAAGAGCAAGGAGAGCCAAGGGAATGTGAGGTTAGATAGTAAAGTAACACAAACCTGGTTATGTCACAGGCAGATAGTGGAACCTCATCTGGAATAATATGTGAACATCTGTTCATTTTTTCCTTAAGATGAAGTAGATTGGAAGGAATTAAAGACAGAGGTGTAGAAAGAAAAACTAGAAGAATCCACTCAGCAGATAATGTAAAAAGAATTGTCCTTTTGAAAAAAAATTAGCCTCTTCTAAAACCAGTATTTTCCTAGGAGAGGGTTTTTCTTACTTTTATTTTTATTTTACTTTTTTTGAGAAAAGGAAACTTCTGTCCTTTTCTAAGGCTGAGAAACTCTTGCTGAACTTTCCAATCAGATCTGAAACCTGACATCCTCAACCCATGCCAGGTCTCAAAAGCAAGCAAGCAGTGCATTTTCTAGACATATATTTAATTTTCATGGGTTTAACTGGGAGTAAAATAAGCATTTAAAGTTGGGTTTTTCCAGGATTTGGGCAACTAAATGTCTTCAGCCCCACCAAAAAAGCTGAGCGAAGTGTCCCATACCAGCCACGTGCCTCAAGAAGCACACAGCCAGCAGATAGAAAACAGCAGGCCCTGGGATTTAGGGAGATGGAAAGTACCATCAGGTTGTGTTGAGACAATCCTGAGCACTAGTGAAATGCAGGCTCTGCATCTCTCTCAATCAATCCTTTGCTAAACTGAAAACTCTAGCATACACCAGGGCACAAATTGGTCCCATGAGGTACCACGAGCACACTACAATGCCTAGTGTCTGAGTATAGCAGGTAGGGTTTGGGACCTTCTTCTCAGCCCTAAGGTCTGGTTTGGCCAGCTGCTGTAAGGTTTGACTTATTCAAATGATGCAAGGAAGACCTCCAGTAATCCTTTTCTTAGCAAAAAGCCTAAGCCCAGCTTTCTTCACAGAAAACTGCCTTCCTTTAATAATATGCTGATTACAATCAAGAATGCACAAGGGTTTCCACACATAGAGATTATGCTTACTTTTTTTAAACAACAACAACAAAAAGTCTTCCAATTTAATATTTGGTCTCTGACCTACCTCTTCCCTATATTTTCTCAATAAGTATGTTCTGGTGTTCAACCCAAGGAACTGTCAGCCTGGGTTGGAAATGCTGAGGCCTGACATTTCTAGATTAAATGTCAACCAGATGTTTGTGCACTTCCCTTACAAGCCTTTCAAGAAGCTTCCCAATTTAGTATTGTATTTCGCTATTAGAAGAAACCCAAGTTCATACCTTACTAGTTTGAGCTGAAAGAGACTGAAAGCCTCAAGGGGGAAAAGAAATGGCAGGTACCCGAGTGATAGGAAATACAATTCCAAACTGCAATCCACAATAGCTGGTGTCCATTTTTTTTTTTTTTTCCAATGTATTTGAAGTCTGACTGAAAGAAATTAGCTTCAACTCCAGAAACTATTTTTATATAATACTAACATTTTCCCTCAACCACTGAAGCAAGGGAACGCAGAATGGGACGTTGCCCTTCCCTTAATCCTCTCGGCCACAGTGCCAGAGGTGGCACTGCTTCTGACAATGGAGAGCAGGGTACAGGGGAAAAACTGAAGAGAGATTTATTCCTGAAAAAAGAAGAGAGGGGGAAGAGTATTATTGCAGCTGTAACTGTCTCAAAAGCCCCTACCTGGGATGCAGGAGGACACCCTGGGTTTCCCCTGCTCTCTCATCTCTGTGTGCAACCTTGCAGAAGAGCAGCCTCAGTTCCTGCTCTGTAAAATGGAATTTTTAGTAGCATTTTTTTTGTGCATTTGTCATCTTTTGTACAGTCTTCACAGCAAGGGACTCACTCTTATTATGTTTCTCACATGTACTGCAACAGGGCCTCAGGCAGAGATGGGGAACTCTAGGTGCCAACGTAGTCAATAAATAAGAACATAAATAATACAGTTACAACATGTGGCTGAGAACTGGCTCTCATCCCAGAAGTTCAGAGTGAACTTTCCTGTTTTTGTTGGTTTAGTTTGATTCTAGTTTCTTGGTCAAAGTAACAATATTTTAAACTGAATTTTCAATATTATTAAAGAAATCAACAGGGAGAGCTGGACAATAACCCTACAAGTTGGCCATTGTGAATGTCTCCAAGAGGTGAGGAAAGAGTCAGCTAATGGCTGCTCATGGAGCAAGCAGGATCAACACCCCTCCCAAGCCAGTTCCTTCACTTACAGCTGCATCCAAATTCCAGCATCCAAGTGTTTTGGATGAAGCCTATTTACCAAAAAAAAAAAAAAAAAAAAAAAGGGCAGTGCACACGCACATACCCTGCAAGAGTTAAGGTTTGTTGTAAAGGCCAAATTCTTATTCTCTGCATATAGCAGGTTCCAAAAGAAGCTGTTAGAAATAAGACCCCAAAAAAATCCCCACTGGGGTGAGCATTCTGAAAGAAGTAAACACCTCCACAGCCTCCAAATCCACCCTCCGTGCGTACAGTGGGAGCCGTGCTGATCGGCCAAGAGCTGGTTTCTACCCATGAAAATGCAGGCAAGGTTTCCCGCTGAATTTCATTACCGAGAACAAGGAGCAATTCCACTAGGCTCAGTAAATGGCTTCCAGACCGTGGCGCGGTGTGACCGCGATGAGAGTCTGACCTCACGCACTCGTGTGACGGGAGGCTGGGAAATATATTGGGTGAAATCCTGGCTCTGCTAAAGCCCATGGCAAAATTCCCATTGGCTTCAGGCAGGTCTGGGATTTCACCAGTTACATTTTTGGATGTCAGGGCAGCAACCCAGTACCAGATCCTATTCCAGCCTCCCAGGTCTGTTTGGAGCCACTTGTCAGGGATCAGTGACCCCTCCAGAGAGGTGATTTGTTCGCAGGCTCGCAACATGCTGGCAAGCCCAGGGGAGGTGAACAGGTTGAAGGAATCTCCATAAATGTGTCATCCAAAAGAGAATGGAAAGACAAATCTGATAATTTCGAGAAATTCCTGTATTATTAGAGACTAGATTACTCTGTGTGGTGGTGGGTGGGGGAGACACTGCTGAAGGCTTTTGAAAACAAATATACTTAATCACTTCAAGGACTTGGTGACTCATTGTCCTGTGAAAAGTCTCTTTTGACAACACAATGGCATCTGAAAAGAATAGATAGAAGAGATGCTCAGAACAGAGAGATATTGAAGGGAATAACAAAAGGAAATGAAACCAAAGCAATTAATCTATCCACACTGTTTTAGAACAATCCCATGGTACTGTCTTTGCATGAATTCAAAGATTGGGAAAGTGCTAAAGTCAGTTCATAATCCTCTGACAAAAAATAAGGGTTCTATCCATCTCCTGCTAAAGGAATGAGAGTGACTTTGGGGTGGCAATCAGAGCATATAGCTTTAATGTATTGTTTTGCCACTCTTAAAATTAAAATACTTTCTGTGAAGTAAGAATTTATAATTCATAGCCATATTCACTGCTGAGACATGTTGGGAAACATCTACCCAGGACCAGTTTTAGGTGACAGTTGTTCTCTGTGAAAAGTTGCTAAGGGCTCCGCTGGAGTGCAGCACAGATGGAAAATACACAGAGTTTGTTTTTGTTCATGAGATACAGGAGAAAAGTAAACCTAGAATGTAATTTCTCTGGGGTCTGCAAAATGTAATTTTCTCCCAGCCAAGCCAGTTCAGAAGCTGACCATGTCACATACAGAATAAATACTTATGTCATTATGATCACATCCAAGATTTGAAGTGAAAAGGTTAATGTTTAGTGTAGCTCTAAAGTGAATAGTATTGCCAGAAAATGGACATAATCCAGCATCTAAATTGCAAACCATAAATGTCATTGTTCACATCACAGGAACAGAGCATATTAAGCATAACCCTGGTAAGTCTTCCTCATTCCTAAATATGATAAATTAACACCTACCAACTTCTTAGACAAAACAACAGTGGACTTTGAATGAGCCACGACCTGGTCTCTCATAGAAGAATCCAGACTTGGTTTGCTTCAAGAAAATAAATTCTTTCTAGTTACCAAAATTCACAGCTATTTAAATATCACCAACTGCACAACCACAGATGAATCTTTGCTACTTGATGCGTACTTGAACAGAGATACACCACCTGGTTTTGTTTACAAATAATTAAAAGCCCCACCTGTAAAATCTGCCTTTGTGAATTTACATTGCTCAAATGATTTTCTCCAAACCTGACTTCTTTTGTAGTGTTGAGGCCTGAAGTCAAAAGTTCTGCGTGTTTCTAATCAACAACTCCTAAGACCAGCTTAATGTATAATCACTTTAGTCCAACACACAGAGGCAAGAACATGCAGAATCAGAGTTCATCTTGCAAGGCAGGAGATGCTGGAATGCTAATATATATGACCAGAAAACACATTCCAGTACACTAAAATGACATCACTGTTCACGAACAATCTTGTGCTCATCAGAACTAAAATTAGTTAATATTTGAGAAAAGGAAGGTTGTTGAATTGCACTGGTAACAGCTAAGCACTCTTAGACCCACGAAAAGTGATGGTAAGAAACACATCACTGTTTCCTTTACCCCAGTCTGAGCAAGCCAGAGGTGGATTCTTCTCAGTGCTGTGTGTTAGTAGAGCTCTGTGTGTTTGTCAGTCTTTTTCTTTAGCTTCTCACCTCAAAACAAGAACAAAAACCCCACAAAAAAACCCCAACAAGTCTCAAACTACATGTATCAATTCTGTCCCAACGCAATGATACATGCGCCCAGCTAAGCAGTAACAACACAGGAAATGCAGGTGACATGGCTGAATGCAGTTTCCCCTATAGCTTTTGGCCTAGACATATCACAACACAAGCTTTGTGCAACCGCTAGTCAGTTCTGGGTGCAGAGATGCTGCTTGTAGCTGCAAAACTACAAGTGTACACTAAAAATATGCATGCTTTGGAGTACCAGTTTAAAAAAAAGATCAAAAATCAAAACAAAAAACCAACTTTCCGTGATACTGTTACTTTTGCTTTGTGAAACATATTCCATTTCAGTCTTATGTTTTCTACTCTCATTTAGCCTGGGGTGATTTTGTCAAAAGGAGGGAGAGAAGAAAGTGGGAGGGAAAGAGAGGAAACACTTGAGAAAGCAATGTTGAGCTGTTTTCAAAACTGATTTTTTTTAGGAGCAAAACTACCCCCCACATGAATATTCCTACAAATTACCTTTTTTCAGCCTTTTAAAATGAAATAAAAAGAACAGCAATAATTCCCAGCAGGTGACAGACAGACTTGCTGTTATTTCTGTCTAGTGCACAGATACCTAAATTCCCCAGCCTTGTCTGAGCAAGTGAGCACTACACATGATGCTGCAGTGCAAACAATAGGTAACAAGTAACCTTAAGACCTCACTACCTAAAGCAGACAAGTGGTGGGTGGGGGAGCATCACTGTTGCCATCTTATCAATGGAGAAAAAAAACACAGAGTAGAGAACAACTTATCTGAGGTGAAAAAAGAGGAAACCCCAGCCCTCTTAAGTCTCATTGCATTGCCTTCACCACAGAAAACAAGCTTTTGCTAGGTAGAGAAATGACTCAGAGCCAAGAGCCATGTCTGCATAAAATCCGTCTCTCTGCATTATTTGTGTATACACAGTGGAGTGTATTCTTCAGACAGGCAACACGGGTCAGTATTCCTATGTTTAAGACACAAAAGTGGGCAAGTATTTTAATACACCTGTAGTGTACAATTCTGTTACATCTCAGGAACACTTAATTTATTTACACAAGCCTTACAGTTACAAAATGCTATTTAAAAGCCTACAATTAATCACCACAGGCCATGGTCCAGCACACACTTCACATGCATCAGGCCCCACCTGAGCTCTCGCAATGGCTGAGCTGCCTTGGTGAAGGCATCAATAAAATCAGACGAAAATCCCTTCACACTATTAATTTGTCACCAAAGTACCAACTATTCTAAGGCAGAGATGTTATAGGATTGTACATGCTGACTTTGTTTCTGCTCCCCTTTACCCTCCATAGAACCTTAGAGAGAGCATCAATATTACACCTTACACAAGCGCTCATGGTACCCCCACTGTAGCACAATACATTGAGTATCAGTGTCTGCACCATACTTTGGTTTTGGTAGCAGGACAGATCTTCTTACAAAAACAAAGGAGGAAAGGAATGAAAAGGAAAAGAAAAAGGAAGAAGGAAGAAAACAAGAAAGAAAAAGCTGCTGTTGCAGGTAGCCTTATCAGTGGCACAAACTCCCAGGGTCACCCCTGGCCATGGGCTAATAAATTGCCTTACACTATGCCACCTGTAGAAGTTAACTATGCACATACCTTTGCTGGTGATTTCTCAACTGCTCTGAGATCAGCTGCTGAATAAACACCAAATCTAGTTAGGTACATTTGTTCTGCTGGGTTAAGCCCCAGACATTTGTCCTAAAGGCACAGCAATATAGCTTGTTGCTATGGCTTTTTCTTAAGCACTGTTTAGTGTGGAGGTGAGTGTCCTGCACCTGTGGTGTGTGGGTGGGTGCACAGGTGACTCTTTGCATAGTGAGTGCAGATGTTTCTAATGAGAGCAGCAAATGAGCCAGGGCACTGCCAGAGACCTGCCTCCCTCCCTTACTGTGTGCTTCCCTAGGCATGCGTCTGGATTTGGGCTTTGGAGCATGCCTTGGATGTCTCAGAGAAACTCCCTTTGAAATGCTGTTTTCACACAAATAAATAAATGAAAACCTTTTAAAATTACCTTCCATTAAAGTATTAAAACATTAAAATAATGGAATTGGCTGGAAGTGTTTATTTTGAAAGAAAAAAATAAAGCCATTGTGGTCCATATGTGACCAGAGTTGATATTTTTAACCACTTAACAAGTGTTAACTTTAGAACAATCTGCTTTAAAAATGTTGATAATTTTTTCCTTCATGTTTTTAGAAATAGAACTCCCTTTCCTCCCAAATTAGTTACAGATCAACGCAGAGGAGAGGGCAAAATATGTATATGTTAAACCATACATGGTATAGCTCCACAACAAAATTCAGCAGCTCCTACTTAGCTCTAGAAACCTTCTAGCATGCTATTGTCCATGCACTGACCTCTCAAAATATAAAATATCCTCAGAACCTTTAACACTGTCTGTCTGCACAGTAGATTGCTATATATTAGTATTTCTGGATATACTTTGTCAGTCTACCCTCTACTTGTTTAGAGCAAACAGTGAGCAAAATTAGATGGTTTAGGCAGATGCTAACATGCTCTGAACTAGGTTTAAAGTCTTTGGACAGTAAAATACTCTTTATTTATAGTGTAGTCCTTCTTCCATAGTTCAGGCATAGTTCAGTCCCAGTCATATAAATAATACTCTATTATAATAGAAAAAAAGTGTATAGACCTACTTATTACACCAACCAGATAAGCCCTTCAAGGCCAGGGTAATTTATTGACTATGTTGGAACATTTATGGGCTAATTAGCTAGAGCTACAATGATAATGAATTTTATAGACATTGAAGAAATAATGCAGATGAGTAGCCTGACAAAACACACAATGTCACGTAGCTTTGAAGACCACTCATCCGGCACTAGTAAAATATAGCTCTCCGAGAGCTGGGGCTTTGCTGGCAGTCAAAACAGTGCAGTAAACAACTCCTGCCCTGCAGTGAGATGGGTGTAGGGAAGCTCCTGCAGCCTGACCTCAGCCACCAGTCTTGCCTGGCAAATATCAGACACGAAAACATTAAGTTTGTTTGGATGACAAATAGTTGCTGCTGAAGCGCAAAGGCGCCAGCCCAGCAAAGAAAGCTCAAGGCTGCTTGGCCCAAAGATAGATGGGTTTCTAATTTTCAGGTATTTCAAGAGTAAATCCTTCCTGAGATTAAAAAATACTATGATAACCCTGATTTTTTGGTGGTTGGAGTTAGTCAAAAGATGCAATTTCCTTGTTCTCTCAGCAGTGATGGTTTTGTGGTAACCCTTGAAGGTAAGGCAAGGTCTGCTGCTGGAGGGCACACAAACGGCTGCTGTTGGGAGTGGGTGGAGCAGGACAGGAGGTCTTGCCTGGGAATGAAAAGGAGTCCAGGAAAGCTATTTGGTTTTCAGGGACAACGTTCTCCACATTCAAGAATGGTCCATCCCACCAAGTAGAAAAGCAAGCAAAGGCAGCAAGAGCCTACATGGATGATCAGGGAGCTCCTGACAAAACTGAGACATAAAAAAGAAGTGTACAAGAGGTGCAAGTAGGGACAGGTGACCTGGGAGGAATACAGAGGGTGACCAGACACCAGAGTAGGTTGTCCAGAGATGTTGCACAGTCTCCATCCATACAGGTGTTCAAACCCTGGCTGGACATGGGCCTGGGAAACTGGTTCTAACTGTACCTGCCCAGAGTAAGGGGGTAGACACGGTGATCTCCAGAGGTCCTTCCAGCCTTGGCAAGTTTGCAGGATTAGTCAATGGAAAATACTGAGCACAGAGATGTGTGTGAACTGCCACCCCACTGGTGTGCCGAAGGCGCCTGAGTCAGAGCAGCCAGGGAGGTGTCACCATCCACTTCAGACCCAGAGCCCTCTTGGGAGGGTCAGTATTTATGGCTTGCTTTTTCCCAAGTGCAGACAGACATGGGTGGGAATGCCCTGCCTTTTGCACAACCATCCCGTGGTCAAATCTCTCAGCTGTGTGTGGGGAAGCTCTCCCAGGACTGTTTATGTATTTTACAATAAACAGTCTTGGGATAAAACAAAACAAATCCCAAGCGAAATAATCTTGGAGTTGGGATGAGAAGCCAGGAATCCTACCTGCTGGCTGCGTGCCCTGGGTGCTGTGTTACACACCCCTTTTCCTTCATCTCCTGGCACTGCGAAGCCATGCTCAGTGCCGCACTACTGCTCTGTCTCCATCAACGGGATAGAAGGAGCAAGAGGAGAAAGAAACCCCCACCTTCCCTTCCCCTCCTCCTTCCCAGTGTATTCTCCTCCTTGGTTGATAGGGAGCTCTCTGAATCCTCTATCTGAGCAGAACAGAGGCCCTCACCTTTCTCAGCCAAGCCTTTAACCTCAAGGCCATGCAATGGGATAAGCAGAAACAACCGAACAACTATATAGTCTACTTCCCTGGTTTTTTTTCTTTTCTTTTTCTATTTCCCTACTATGCCTTACAGCACATCTCAGAGTGAAAGAAACAGCTGAGAGACCTCTAATCCTCTCATTGCTGTTCCTACGTTGTTATCTCAGGGCAGAAGGTCTGGCTTTGCAGCCACACATTGCCTGTCACACCTCAGCGCATTGATTTAGCAATAGCCTTCTCTGATTTATGGGTGCAACTGACATTAGAAGTGTTCCTGTACAAAAAAAATATATGATAAAATGTAGCACAGACAACAGATTTAAAACTACTAAACCTCACCAGGAATAGTCTTGTTCTTTGAAGTTAAGCACATCCTCCAGGATTTTACAGGTACTTAAGTAAGTGCAGCTCAGCACTGTGCTGCCCAGATTTTCAGATGGTGTTTTTAAAGATGTTTGACCAACTACAATTGTAAATTGAAGGTAAATACGATTTTCAAAAGCTTCTCAAACAATGCTTTCATTGCTTTCAGTAGGAGTTAGTACCCAGATTGTCAAAGATCTTTGGATGCTTCCTCTGAATCAGGAGGTTTAAATCATGAAACAAACTGGTGCTGGGCATAAAAACCTCAAAGACTCAGTCCCTTGAAGGATCTGGACTTAGGGACTTTCTGAAAATCTCCCCCTACACAGCCAGGAAAGGTGGCATTCACACTTAGCAGCACTGAGCAGGGAATACCCAAACATGTGGCTCAGGGACCTCATGTGGGATTTCCCCCTGGTACTGAAGGGCATGCATCTAAAACAGCAAAGAGAAAATGCTCACCTTGACCTAAAATCTGTACTCTTTGGGACAGAAACTTTGGGCCTGTTCATTCATTCATTTAAGTGCCCACTGATACAACTAATTATAGATAGGAGAATCAAGTGGGAGCCACCTCACCCAAGGTAGACCTTCATGGCCAGCAAAAGAAGGCTTCATTTGACCGATTTTAGGGTGAGCTCAAACGGTGCCCATGTCTCTGCACCAGGAGCACCATAGTGACATGTGGCTCAGGGGATCAGCCTCTATAAGTGGATAAATTTAGGTGAGACAAATTCTCTCCCTTCTGCAGGGATGCCATATCCCATTGAAATCAAGCAGGGTTAGCCACCCTGATGCTTTGGATATCCAACCAGTCTCTACCATCGGTTTTTACACAAGGAAATGCCCATTAATATATGACCTTTTGTCTTCCTATGTGACTCCTTGGTGTTTGGTTTACTGGGGCACCAAAGGTTGTTTCATAGTATGGGTAGAGCTGGTTGAAACTTCTAATGGAAATACCTGTACATCAGACACAGCAACTTGTAAATACACAAATATATGCATGCCTGTGTGTATTAGAACAGAATTCAATGAAAAATAGAAATCCAATGAAACATGTCGACTGTCAAAAAAACATTATTTGAGATTTTGCATTTCCTTTCAGGTTTTGAAACACTGAACACAAATGTTTTTTACATTATTACTAGGATCTTTCATGCTCTCCCCACCTCTATTTTATTTTTTCATCTGGAAAATGCAGAAACATTGGAAGTATTTTGATGTGTTTTGATTGCCTTTCACATGTCATACTGTTTTCCATTCAAAGAAAGCCGGAAAACAGGGAAATCTTAAATGAAATATAAGAGGCTGGAAACGCAGCTAAACCATGGCAATGGTTTAGCTGAATAAGGAAGGTTTAGCTGAATAGGGAAGCTAAAATGTTTCAGTTTATAGCAACCAAAATATATAAATCTTTAATTTTAACTTTTCATGTTGTTAAAAAAAAAAAGAAAAGTTTTCCTACATTTCCTTCTCAGTCTGATGGGAGATGAAAACTCCTGCGGTATTACTCTCTTCTTGATTAGGTATGCCATCTGCAAAGGAAAAAGCTATGGAAGCGTGTGCTATAAATGGCCTAGCATTAATTGCAGTAATTTCCCCATGGCTAAAAATGGGTGTTGCATGGTCTTTTATTCCCCTAAATTCTCTTCATCCTTTTCTTTAAATAGCTGAAGTGTGAATGTCGCTTGACATTTCTTTTTCTTTGGGGAGCAGTTATACCACCCATGACCCTTGGCTGTCTCTCCCAGAAGCTGCAGTCATTTTCAGTTAAGGGTAATTGGCAGCAGAATACACTTTGTTCTGTATAGTGTTAAAAATGGGCTACTTTGTTTTGCCAACCTTCCTGAACTTCCTTTCAGTCCAACGAAGGAGTGCAACATTTGTATAAGAAAGAAATATTGTCTTCAATGGGAAATGTATTCCATGTGTGTTATAATTTATATTATGACAGATCTTTCTTAACTTACAATATTGTTATTCACTGGGTGGAAAGAAACTTTATCAACTTCTTTCTTTCTTTTTTCTAAATGTGTTCTTTGAGGCAACCATAATTTTTATTTGCGGAAATATGTGATAAATTTGAATAATAAATTTATATTAAAACTCCCATTTGTATTCGATTTCCTTCATAAATCTGGGTAAGATGTCAGCTGAGCGGTTCATATATAAAATATTAGAACAAACATTGCCTGTCTAATTGAAAAATCTGTCTTCATCAAGGACCTGGAGCTGAGCTTAAGAATGAAGGATGGAGGCTTTATTTAATGCAGTTCTGCCCCGACTGTCATGAATGCTGTCTTTTTCTTCCCATTCACCACCTCAACATAAATAGCAAAGATCTATTCCCCAACTGGTCTTAAAGGCAGAAATACAAAGATATGCAGAGAAAGGAATGGTCACTAGTGTCTGTAGAGTGGTTTAACGTATTTATGTTCCCGAGCGTTAATCCTCCTGCACTTAAAGGATGGGAGTTGCAATCCCTACTGTATTGGCTGGCCCGGGTTCAAAATTTACAGCTAATGTAATAATATTCCAGGGTCACCCCATGGGGTCATTGCTGCTATCATCAGAGGATGTAACTACAACAGTGGGGAGAGATAAAGGTGAAAGTAGAAAAGGAAATGAAAAAAGGAGGCTGGGAGGCCTTTGCAGACCGAGGGAAGGAAAAAAGAGGAAAGGAAGGGGAAAAAAAAGAGTCTATGTATGTTTTCAGAACCGGTGGGATTTCCCTTGCTGATTTAAAGCTCAGAGAGTGAGCATGAAAACCTGCCAAACCACCACCCTGATCCAGCCAGGCTTTCACAAAAGCAACTGCAAAGTCAGTCACGGTTTGAAACGGAGATGGGGGAATAAGTGGCCCCTGGAGCACACGAGGGCGAGAGCTGGTAGGACTCCCTGTGCTGCCCGTGCCAGGTGCCAGAGGGGAGCCAAACAGAGAGGCACCCTAACCCCGGGGACCTGGCTGGAGGGTGCCTGCTTTGCTCATGGGGATGGGGCTTGACCCTGCTGAGCTTCATGGAGGTGCAGGAGGGGCAGAAAGGACCCTCTTAGTTTGTTATACCAGAAAAAAAAAAAAGCCCAAGTGTCTAGCCTGATAATTAAAAATTCAAGAAGGTTTCTGAAGCTATTTCAAAGTTCGCATGTAAGCATGTGTATGAGGTTTTTCTTTGCTGCACTGAGGAAGCACAGAGGTGAATGAATGAGATATGACACTGTTTTTTATAGGGGAGTCAACAAAGGAGATAAACTCCTACTTTTCTAAAGCTGGATCCTCCCCAGGGCCTAACAAACCGCTTGGGGAGGGTGGAGGCTGCCGTGCTATGGACAGGGAGGGGCTGTATCCAGATGTGGACTTTGATGGCAGCAGACAGATTTGTGCAACACTTTGAGCTGGCTCAGGTCAGAGATACAGTTCTGGCATCTCCTGCAGATGTGAGCAGCTGTTGGGGTGCTAATCCACAGCTCTGGAAAACTGAGTTCAGTTTTTACCCCATCAGACACTTTCTCTGCTGCCTTGTTCAAAGTACTCAGCTCCTCCAAACCTTGGATTTTGGTTTTCTGCAAAATATATTTCATTTACTTTCAGCTATGATCCTGGTGCTACAACCACAGAGTCAAGGATCTTTGTGCTGACCTCAGTCCTGCTTTGTGTCCAGCCCTAAGCAAAGGAGCAATCTGAGTAATACAGAGGAATGCATACAGGAGGAAGAATAAACAACTATCAAGGAGAACTAAGAAGATGTAGCTTGCATGAGAAGCAATATCTCAATGTAAGCAGTGGTCACGGGACTATTCTGATAGACATTAAAGGTGGGTATAACATCAATATTAGGAATTGTCATGTATTGCTTAGTCCTGTGGCCACTGAAAACTTTATCTTCCAGCTTTTTGAAGGAAGTTCTGGGCCCTCAAACACCAAAGAAATGATGACATTTCAAAAGAGTTCAGTTTGTATTTAGGACTTTTTAAGCACCTCACCAGCATCTTTACGAAGGGAGGAGGTAGAAGCAGAGCATCTGTTTTAGCATGTCAAACTCGTCTTTGACTCAAGTATCCTCCCCTATACTATAAAATTCCTAGTAAAGAGAAGTATTAGTACATTAGAAACAGAGGAGCAGGAATTGGGAACCAATGGCTTCAACACTAATGTTACAACCAGTATAAAGAAAATCACAAAATAACGAATGTGTCAAAAAACTATCAGTCCATCAAAAGAGAATATACTACATTTTTACCATGCTCAGAAATGAAACCAGTATCAGCATGAGCTCTTGAAGTACTGGAGATCATGTCTCTCTTCATGGAGCTGGAAATTCATGCAAGGCATAAGACAATCTCATTTGTCTCTGGTTGTAGGTTTGTGGCCCTAACAATTTTTCATGTAGGCAGCACTGCTTCAGTGGAATTACAGCCCGGCAGAGCATTTCACCTTTCAGGAAGAAACTAGGGACAGAAAGGATGACTTGAGACAGAAATATTTTTTTTTCAGCCAAAAAGATAAGGAAAAAGAAAAACATTAACTGCAACACAAATACTCAGCAAGAACCTAAGAAAACTGGAATGAATATTCAACTCCTGAAGATATCTGCAAATTAAAATGTCTCATTTTCTGGTTTTGATGAAAAACAGAAACACTCCAAGGAAAGTAGAAAGTTTCTGTGATTTGCTTGCTTTGGCAGAAATGAAATAGTTTCTGATAATAATTTTTATGAACACTGTTTCTACCGGCCTTTGCTCTCACCATTACTTTATTAAAAACTAGGGAAGCCTCTTATTAAAAGATGTGTAAAGAAACAAGCTAAAAGCAAATCACCTTCTCTGTTTGCATGAGACATCAAGGGATAGCGGAAATGTAAAGGAGGTGGCCTCCAATCAAAGCAGGAGAAAAACCCTGTCATGTCACTGAAGGCAAAATTCAACTGGCAGGACTCCAACAGCAGCTAATATGGAGTTTCACTGCAGAGGCAGTGGCTACTAGTTAGCTGCAGGGGGCAAGGAAAGCCTGGCTGGGGATGGGGACCACACCACCGCTATTACCTTTGTGCTCGGCCCCTCGAGCTTTTGTCCACTGGCTAGCTTATGGCTGAGAATTTCCTGCAATGGTAAACATTAAGGGTATGAGCCTTTAATTAAGTTTAAAGAATACCATAACAGACTTGGAGCTGATGCTAGAAATGGCTACCAACCATGCTAGTAATGGCTACCAGCTGTCCTGCCTCATTGAAAAGACATGGTGCTTATACACCATCCAAAACATGAATGGTTTGGTGTGCAACATAGCACTATGCATTTCTTACAGAGCACGTAAATGGGTTGTTCTGTTCTCAGGTCTTACAATTAACAACATATGCTTCACATATATACTCACAAATGTATAAAACAAGAGGAACACAAGAGGTTAACACTCGCTCTGGAGGTTACTAACTCTGGAAGATACAGTTGCTGATGAGAGCAGTGTTAACAGTTCACTGCTTCAATACGATACTGTAATTCATGTAGTGACCTGTCTATTAACCCTGCCCCACTCTTGCTGCACCAGCAGCAATTCAGGTTGAGCTGAATATCCCCTGTCATTGTCCTGGCCTGCCATGAGGTTTCTCAGCTCAATGCCACACTTGAATGACACTCTGTCATTATGCTATATTTAGGTAATGAAAGTTGTAATTAGCTTTGTTCTGCTGCAAGATGATCCGACCCTGTATGCATTATAAAAGGTAATAAAATAGGTGCACAGATATAAAAACCTGAATAAGCATATTATTCAGTGTAATTTCATGAGCCAAAAACCGATGAAAGAACTGGGGTAAGGGAGCCTCAGCCACTCCAGTGTCCAACCAGACTTGTTGTGAGAAGCCACGCAAAAAGCGCAGCAAAGGTATGTCGAGGCATCAACAGAGCCATATTTAAGCAGTTTCCCCACTGTTGCAGCTTTTATATAATTGATGGCATTCTGTGATGATTGCTTTGCTATTACAGTACTGTATCTTATCTCCCCATTGTGAGGGGAGCGGCTTTATATTATTGTCAGCAGCCGTCCAGAGCTAGCATTATCCCAGGCTCATGCCCTTTGTGGGGCTGTCGGCTTGTCATTAATTGTTCTGCCTGGCCTTTGTCTGGGACTTTGGCCATCTGCTTTATCGCACCCCATCAGCCTTCAGTAGGAATGAATGGAACTGATAATATAAAAGTCCTGGCAGGAGAGATACTGGGCTAGAAGCTCTGGATGCCAAATTAGTCAGTCCTTGGGACATCACACATTTTCTTAGCATGAGTAATTCTAGTTGTGGAAAGGAGTTTTGCAGTATTTGCAAAAAAATTCTGGTGTGTTTGATATGAATGCTATCCTTACCAGCAAATCCTCAGTGATTTATACCAGGTAAGTGGCACATCCAGCTTTGGACAGTGCCGTAGCTTTTTAGGGAACATCCTCAAAGCTTCACTTGTCTCCAAGTCAGTGGGAAATCATGCAATGGATCATGCATTCTCCTGCACCCAGGTCGTGATCCTGGAGATGAGCTACTCCTCCATCCCCCCTTGATTCCAGCTGCAGCAAGCACTGTAGACCAAGGGTCTACAGTGAAATATGCTGGCAAAAAAAAATTCCCCCATCTACTATACCAGAGGCTGACCTGGTATCTGCCAGTACTTGGGAGCAGGCAAGAGACTTGAGCAAGAAGAAAAGCAAGAGCAAGCAGAAAACCCAGGCACCTGAGCCACTGGCTCCTGGCAGGGCAGCTGGTACTGCCAAATTGCTCACATGTGCATGGACCGGCAGGCTCCTGGACTACCCTGCCTCAGACGCAGTGCCTCCAAGGAGAAAGGGAGAGAAGACAACCTACCCACAGCACAGCTGCAGCCCTACCCAGAAGAGCAGAGATGCAGACCCAACGTACTCCATGTCTTGTGGCCCAGCCAAAGAGCTGCAGGACTTTCAAATGCCTCACATGTTTGGAAGGGGCTACACCATGACTGCAGCATTTGTAGAGTATCTAGGTTTAACCTCATGCACCTGCCTCACACATTGTTCACTGGTTGTGGTTGCTCTTGGGCATCTCATGGAGCATTCACCACACACAATGTGGGGCTGGGAGTATCTGGTCCAGCATATGCAGAAATCATGCCTCGGAGGAGGAGACTTCAGGGCGTCATACAACGTTTTCATGTAGTGGCTGTTGGAGTCACAGGAAAGATGCATCCCTCCCATGGACTGCAGTGGGCTTTAAAGCAGGGCCTGTGATCAGCATCACATGAAGTCTCCTCATAAAAGACTCCCACAATAAAGATGTTTCACCTGGTGCAGATGCTTGTAAAACATTTCTCAAGCAATTATAAACAGGTAATGCTTAAATTGCGTGGGAATATATGTACACAAAGTGAAATGGTTCTGTTTTCTTTTCGCTAATGAACAGGACTATAGGTGTTTGCTCCCTGGTGGGAAGGAGTTTCTCAGACATATTTCCTAGGTGAGGCAGGAGCTGATGGTGAGTATAACCAAAGTACCAAAGGCAAATATTCCAGTCATTGCTGTCTGGTATAGCTGCGACCGCCAAACAACAAGTGCAAACCTATCCTTCCATCCTGCTTCACCACTACGTGCTCTTCTTTCCTCTGGTGTGTCTCTAATCCCTATTTTGTTTGCCACCTATGATGGAATAAATATTTTTTTCAATTGCTCGAATGTAGTCGTCTCCTGAAAAAAGCACTGACTCTCAGAGAAGACGCTAGACCAGCACTAAGTGCTCCTGAGCATGTTGCGCTAACAAAGGTAAGAATGACATGAAAACAAGCCCTTTAAAATTCAGAGTATTTTTCTTTTTTTTTTTTTTTCTTGTATGTGGTATTTAATCAACTCTTCCAATTATCTTATTTCCCCGTAGCACTTTGTCTTTATCAGAATAAATCAAGTTTTCCTACTTGAATGCCCAGTTCCCACATTCCAGGATATAGGAAAGTCCACAAAGCAGCCAGGAGCATGAAGGCAGGTGCGGTGGACACAAACCCAAAGCCACTCCTGCCACCAGAGATTTCACCCAGAAATTACACGGCAGAAAACCCTTTGTTTCTTGGGAGGTCAGAACAGACTTCCTAATGATCGGCTCAAGTCTTAAATCTTCTGAATTAGTTCATCTGCGTCTTAAGCATCTATCCGACAAGATCAACAGACCAGCTACAAGCAGCTGTAGAGTTGATTTCCCACCCCCCACCCCCCGCAAAGAGCCAGACAAATCCACAATGAGATACTCCACATCTGCAAGCCCAAACCTGCCATGGGCCCAGCTGGACACAGCTTCAGCACAACCCACAGCAAACACCTCCCCAGAGCCGCGGTGTGACATTGCAACCACCCACACTTTCACTCAGGAATGCCTCTGGTCTCAGGAGATGATGGATATTTTCTCCTGATGCTACCCGTGGAAAAACAAACAAACACACACACCTTCTGACAGCCCCATAACCTGGCTTCTACTGGGGAGCGGGAAGTCACACCCTGTGAGTAGAAAATTACCCCTGGGTTCGGGCAGGCACAGAGCACACCAGGTACCAGGTCTCATGAGCTGCTCTGCCATGAACTTCCTCCTCGACCTTGGGAAAGTCGCTTTACCACCACAATTTAGATGTTAATGAGAGTGAGATGCATGAGCGTTTTTCAATTTGCTCTTTGTAAAGTAGGGGTAATGCCTGGACCCTACCTCGCATGGGGGTTGTGAGAAAAATACAATAAAGGTGGTAAGACAGTCATAGCCTGCTGGGTTGGGGGCCACACACATTCCTGAAATAGATTTCCTTGGGGTCAAGTTTCTCTCAAGGTGGTATTTTGAAAGCTAAACATAAAGGAGTAATGAATTACCACTTGGGATAAACCAGGTCCTTAGCTATTCATAGTTTAAATATGTCTCATAATGTTTTTATCAGGGCTGGCTCCTGTGCTTATTAAAAATGCTAGTAATGTCCTGTTTGACTGGGTTTCTTTGGCCTTAAGTGATATTTCTTGCAGAATACAATGAAAATGTGACACTTAAAAAAAAAAGTGTTCTTTCCAAGGAAATCTGGCTCGGACTCCTGATAAATTCCACCATTCACTCACATTGTGGAATTTGAAGAATCCCTCCCCATCCTTCAGCTGGTATTTTTTTTAAAGTAACTATCAGGAATTATCAAACGTGGGGAATTCCCAAAGGCCCTAACATCCCAGCTGGATCAAAGTGTGGCGGTGATAAGATCGGTGACTGCATACATCCCTATTCTGTGGAAGGTAGGTGGGCGGAAGAATAAATACAGTAGAGGCTGTGCCAGAAGCTAATGCAATACAAACACTCAGCTACCCCAGATGCATTTTCATCAGGCTTTGTCTGTGACAGACCATCTTCCCACCTGCAGAGAGAGGAGCAGTTCAGTCGGAGTTGATCTGGCACAGGGTCACATTTAGCACCTCTGCTCCTCTGCCCAGCACTTCTGGCCCAGAGAGGGGCTGTGCACCCAGTCATCACCCCAGGTCTCTCTCCTAGGCAGGCAAGAAGGACAAGGAGAGCCATCAGAGATACTAAGCATACCGAGGGGCTCAAGCCTGATGCTGGAGAAGACAGCACGTGCCTGAAGAAGATGCACTGAATGTGGTTTTCCACAGTTCCTGCACAGTTTAAATTCCTTTAATGTTCCCACAGAGTTGAACTGCCTTTAATGTCTTTTAAAAGGTACCAGGTCTCTGATGGTTTCTTGCCAAAAGGTAGCTGAGACTTCACGTTTCATCTTAAATCAAGAAAGTTTTAGTGATTCCACATTTCTGCAGCAGATGTTGATATCTGCCATGGAAAAGTGCTTTTGGAATATGAGACTCCTACTTTCCAATCAAGGGTGTTTGGGCAAACTTTGGAAATATAAATATATGTATATTCATATTCATGCATTCATTTCAATTACAGATAATGATACCTGTGGATGGAGGGGCTGGTGCTCACTGCCTGTGTGTTTTCTCTTTTACTTTGAGTTTTCCATAATGTAGACAAGAGAAAATAAAAATAATGAATTCTTCATCCTCCCTAGGCAGAGAGGTTTCCCTCTATCAGACCCACATGCCACCCCCAAGGTGCAGTGCTACTGTCTGCACACAGGAAGGAACTATGGTACCTCATCTTCTCTGTGAAGATATTTAGCAGATGCAGAAAAGACACATTTTTATCAACCTGAGTTATTAGGAAACCAAAGGAAAGGGAAAATCCTAATAGTATAAGAGAAGAACCTAGCTGAGATGTCACAAAATAAGAGCAGGTGCTGCTTTGACAACTGATACTGGTACCACAGTGTGTTTGGAGAAAGACGCAACATGTTCTCAACTATTCAGCAGTATTTATCTTTCTACCTTTTAAATTTTTTTCTTTTTGGCATTGCCTGGCAGTCACCAGATAGGAATTAAATCAAGCTGGGTCATTCATTTTACTCACCTGAGTTACTCTAACAGTTGTGAAGTTCGTTGGTGTAGAATGGAAATGTCAGGGGAAGTATTTTTTTATTAGTGGCTTCTGGACGAAATGTGCTAATAACCATGCTACTATTATTTGTTTCACCAGTTTGAATTCACATAAAGTGAGAGAGCTGACGTCAGGACCAGGGCAATTCTCCACTGGAAGACAATGTAGTGCACACAGAAATTGCTAACGCCACCATCTGCTGGAAATGGATATGTATGTTAGGGCTTTACCTATTATGCTTTTATGATTATTTTACTGCTGGTTTTAATGCCAGAGTTTCCAGTTTTCACATACTGATTGCTTTCAGGTGCATCAGTTCATACAGTACTAGCAGAGGATGCATTTTTAAAATGTTTTTACAAGGACTGGGAAGAGAGATTCTTAGGATTTTCCTGCTCTTTGGGGTCACTCACAGTGTAGGCTCTGTTAATGTAGCCTATCCAGTTAGCTGTTTGGATGCTAATGTGGTGAATTGATAATATTTAAAATAGACTCAGTGCTTCACAGGCAGCGCACACTTCATCTCATAAATGCAACGAATATGAAAAAAAACCCCAGCACATAATGATATTATCACACTGAAAGTTTGGGGACAAAATTCATTAAAAATTCTCCCTGACGGCAAAAGTGTTCTGTTATTTTTTTGACATTCCAGTTTGTACAGAAAACAAGAAGGCACTTGTACTCAAAGACAGACTTGATTTTTCCAAGATCTTATATCAGGCTGCAGTCTTCTGCAAAAGGCTTTTCGAGGAGGAATGTATGTGGAAGTGGCAATGATAGACAAGTAACTATTAAAGATGACAGAAAGAGGATATGATGCCAGGAAGTATTTCAAAGACTCAACCAGCAAAATAGAGTCTGGCTGCTTTAAGCAAAATTTGCAAGTGGGTAGTAAAGTTAAGCATATGCTTAAATAGTAGGCTGAATAAGACCAGACTTATGCACATATTCAAGTTCTTTGATGAACAGTTTCTTATTAGCAGGTTTAATTTTATCCAGCAGAAAGTGCCGGAGTGAGTTGCTGCGATGTTAACAGAGAGTGTCTTCACTGACCAAGCTCAGCTGGTGGGTGGAAAAAGTTGTGGAATGGCATTAAGGAGCATTCCAGAGCAATATTAGCTCTGCTTCATATTATATATATTTCAAAACATGGACAAACTGTTAATAACAAGATGAGACATCAAGGCATGCATCAAGGATAACGAGTTAATCATTAAATTATTCCTGTCTGTTTACATTGTCAGACAAAGTAGCAGTCAAAACATTCAGAATGTTGCCTCAGTGCTAGAAAATCCACAGGGAAAATACCTTTTCGGCACTTAAAATAACAATTTTCGTGCTACTGAGTCATCCAAATTAGTTCTGCATTGTTAAACTTTAAAGGAATTTTGCAGATAAAGGAGTCAATGAAATGTGTCTGAGACATACAGAACATTCAGTGCCAATTGTGCGATGAAAATCATTTATGCTGGAAAACAAAAAAACTCTCATTATTAGTTTTGATATTTTCTCGTCTTCTCTAACACCAAGAACTGTTGTTTCTGTGCTCAACTGAAGGATATTTAACAGACTAACATAGTGAGAGGGATCTACTTAATAACCACATTGATTTATACAGATGATTAGACCTGTCTCCCTATTGCCGCTATGATACCACTCTGGAGAGGACAGGGGTTTTCCTTCCCTCGCTAGGATCAATGGTTTCTCATTCAATGCCACAGGCTCACCAGAAATGGTCAGAAATGATGGGGAAGGGGTTATTGCTGACTTTCTCAAGATTCACATTCTCATTTCAAATTACATGGCTGACAAGTCACCAACCTGCCCTGGTGAGCCTGCATGAGGATGAGAAGGATGATGGAGAATAAAGGGGAGCTATAGATATCTGCCCTCTGGTGACTGAGCAAAACTGCTGGGAAAAGCCCTGCAGAAAGCTCCTTTCCAAAATGGTCATATCTGTCTTGCTCAGGTCAACTGACTGATGAAAACAGCAGCATCTGGACCTCTGTGTCCATCCTGTGCAGGGAATAGCATCATTAGGGCCTGAATGTCCTGCCAAGAGCACCTTCTCCCTGTTTCTTAATTAGATGTGCTAAACTAGATTTTTTTTTTTGCATTCAGCTCTGTGTAGTTTAGCAGCTCTGCTTGAGGATTCATAAAGATGTTTACTGGCACTGCAGAAATGTCCTGGACAGTGTGTTTCCTCCTAATGTAACTGCTACAGAGTTATGGAATATGGGAAGATGCTTATGGAAACAAAGATAAAAATCTAGAGTAATTTTCTGTGTTTGTTTACAGAATGCCTGTAAATAATTCCTACGGAGTTACTCCCACCTTAGGTGAACATACTGTTCCCAGCCTGAAGATCTTAACAGTTTGGGTAAGACTACAAATCACTTTGACTGGTCAAATGTCCGACACTACTGTTTCACTCCTTATCTAGTGCAGCAGCTCTGCTGGCTGCAAGGCACAAACAGATCTATAATCCTCTATGCTGCCCTGCCATCCTGGAGAGCCAGGTGGCACACTGCAACATCACAGGCTACAAACACATACCCAAACGCATTCACCTTTCTTGGGAAACCACTATGGTGTGTCAGAGATCCCCAGCCATTCAAATTCCTGTAGACCTGATCATTTGTAACCATAGCTTTTCAGCCCATCTGCAAAACATACCTCTGGACCTAAAAAGTAGAGACTGCCTAATATGCCATGCAGCTCTCAGAGCCCCATGGTTGGTCAACAGCGGAGTGGGCAATACAAGCATGTCCCAGCCTTCCTGTGCTCCCACAGGAGCACAAAGGCTTTTCTTCATCTGGCGGATACCTCGTTATCTCCCTGAAGGGCTGTGTTTCTGCATGCAGGGTGGTGGTTCCCTTTCACCCTCACACAAGGCTGCAGAATGCGGATGAGATAACTGGTCCCACGCAGCCCCAGGCTGCTGCACAGGTATTAAGCCCTCAGCCTGCAGTTTTTCAAGCACAGAGAGCAGGTTTGTGATTATCAGTAATTACCTAACTGGGTTGGGTATTTCCACTCCTACCTCTCTCTTGTTTGGTCACAAGCTGTTTAATTAGAGAGATGAAGAGAGTTTCATTATATTCTCATTGCTGCCTTTCAAGGGTGAAGAATTGCAGAAATGCAACAAGCCCAATTTCCTTGCAGTCAAGATTAATTTGAAATCTGTCCTGTGAAAGTATATTTTTTCTTAAACTGTAACATACTTGCAGCTACTGGGGTAGTGGAGGCTGTAAGATAGCTAACAGACATAACAAATGAAGTTTATTTCTCCCAAGTGATAACTCATTCAATCACATTTTCAAAAAATTAGCAGCAGGTTACAGTCTTTATTGGTACTACATACTTCAGCAGATTCCTTGATGATTATTCTTACTTCTTCATCAAAAACATTTCATACATGAATTGGTATGCTCATTTACAGGCTATTTCTGAGTAATAGCTGTGACAAAACACTAGTGGTGGTTGTTTTATTTGATAAAGGTAAGATTTTTGCACTGAGATGAAGAGTAATCTTAGTTCTCAAAGCCCTGTGGGTCAATATATTCCTGGTGGAAAACAGTTTGACCATTACTATGGACAACGACCATAATTTGTGAAAGAATGAATGGAAAACAACTAGAATTGTACAAGAATGTTTAGCAAAGCTTGAAACTATTTTATAAGCACATTTTTTTGCTTCATAGAAAGAGAAAGCAAACATTGAAAACTACCAGTTTTTACAACTATTTTCAATTAAAGGTTATTTCAAGTAACTCTAAAACTGTCACAGAACAGGACATTAAACAAGATTCAGAAAATAATTCCTGACCTTTGACTATCACAAACATTTACTCAAGTAAAGAATGATTCATGACAACTGCATGAATCCATGAAGGAGAATCAGTTCGCAGTAACTTCCACAATGAGCACTTCAGCAAGCCCATTGGCGAGTGACTTCCTATGACACTGTACCACATATCATGACATTTCACAGAGCACTGGGCATGGCATGGCCCAGTGGAAGGCCTCTGGGATACGGACTATGTCTTATTTTGAAGCAATATTAATCACTGGGGTCCAAATCCATGAGCTGACTGCCATAACAGCAGGCAACTGTGGTCCAGATAAAACTCACAAAGGTGAAGAATAGAATTACATCCCACTAAAATACTGCTGCAGCCCTTTAACATTATAAGCAACTGAATGATGGCAGAGTTTAGAATCTAAAGGCAATGAGATGCACTAGAAATTTCAGCTTGATTTGATATTCACGTTATTGAAATCTGTAATAAGGGAGTGGGCAAATACCTACATGTCCACAAGCAGCACGGAGGAACCGGAGGCAGAAGCCAGATGTGGTACCAAGCACATAGACCGTCTATTCCCAGTCCACTTTCTTTTTTGGACCAATACATTTTTTTTCCTTTCTTCAGTGCTGCATCGCTACCACTCTTCCTGTGAAGCTGCAGTTGACAGGGCACTATTTTAGCAGAAATAATGTGAGTGACAACAGTACTGTACTGCCACTGGGCACATTTCCTGCAGAATATCCTCAGATTCACCTGTGCTGAGCCTAGTTGCTGCTCATACAGCAATTAATACTTATGTGTTTAAGACAACACATACCGCCAAGTAATCTTGTGTATAACCCTAATTTCATATTTATTTTGATGGTGTTTTGAGAGCTTAAGCCTCATTTTCCTTCTTATCTGTTTGCACAGAAAACTGATATTGTGATTTCTTATGGCATATGTTTGCAATCGTTTTTTTGCAGTTTTGTGGGAGTCAAGGCAAGAAAGTCTCTTGCCCAGTGGATCTGGGAACTGACTCAGGCTCATGGAGAACATGACGGTGCTATATCTAGATGTGCATTTCTGAGACAAAAGCGAGATGCTCTTTTGAGTGCCTTGAGGAACGATACCTTGTTTTATCTCCATCTTTTGCATTGTTATGGGTAACTGATCACAACTTAAATATTTTGCTTCATAAAAGCACATATCCTCTCAAGAGATACCAGAAGATAGAGGCAGATTCCTAGGCTGGTACAAACAAGCGGACATTCCTTTCAAACATGCGCAGGGAAACCAAATGCTCTCATAATCCTACAGGACCTCCAAGAAAGATTGAAGTGTTCATTTTTTTTCCCTCCTGAAGCAGCTAGCACTTCTCAATGCTGACTTCTCTGATTATGCAAGAAGTAGTCATGGGTGATTGAATCCCGGCCTTTTGCAGTGCAAGGACGTGTTGCTTTTTTCACTCAATTGAGCTGATTTCATGTTCCAAGGGGCACAGGAATCAATGGCATCTTCAGTGGGAACGAAATCCCTGTTCTTGCAATTCCTTGCTGTTGATGAGATATGACCTGACAAGGCTGATCCCCGATTTCCGGCTCTGCCAAGAGGCTCCCCAGCCCACCCCAGGGACAGGGACGGTGCCCTGCTCACCTTCCTCTGCACCCAGCTCTGCGCGACCTGCGTTAAGTGGCATGTGAATTACACGTTTCGCGTGGAAACATGGTGCAAGCTGGCTTCCCACAGAGGTTATTTACTTGCTTGAAATGTCAGCTGGGCTATTTTTCTACTCCTGTTTCTACGCCTCCCTCCGTCTCTCCTTCCCCTCCTCCTACCCAATCCTCACCTAGCAAAGCAGATCAAATGCCAAGAACAAATGTCACTCCAGCAAGTAAAGTTTGCTTTGGGGCATAAGTTGCACTTTGATAATGGTATTTGTTCTGTGGGTGGTCAAATTCCCCTCCACCTCCCCTGTTTGGTCCTAACCATTATCTCACGCAAAGATAAGGTTCATTAGTTGCTCCTCCAAGCTGTGGACACTGCAGGGTTCATGAAGAAGCATGTTCATTGGTGATAGTACTTATTAACAACTGCTGCTTTTGCACATCTTTTAGACTTATTCTGCTTCTTCCTTTATATGGAAAGCCTTTAAAAAACTTTCAAAACCAGGAACACTTTTGAGGCACGTAGATGTGTGCAACCCATAAGCGTACATATGTTGTTTATTATTACGAATAAGCCTAATGAAGCACTACCTGTAAGCCCAAGTGCAAACAAAAGTTTTACTAAAAATAACGAACCTCTAAAATCTGAAATTAACTCGATTCATTTATACTGTTTATATTTTCACAAGCTTGGTCTAAGATTCATGCGTATCTCTGTTTTGCAGCCTAAATTGTCCCGTGGTTCTGGTAGCAGAAATAGATATTCTGGTTTCTGTTGGTGAAAAGGAGGCTTCCTAATTCTATAGCTTATGCAGGTAACATCAAGAAAATCTAAAGAGATTTGGTAGATATTTCTCTTAAAACTGATTCACACTTTAAAGCCTAACTTCTAAATATATTTAATTGCTTTATACCGGCTTAACCTATTCCAGATGGAGGAAAAAAGGCATCCTGGAATGCATCCCACATCTACTCTAAGAGGGCTGCCTAGCTTTTCATATACCAGCAATGTCAAATGCCCGTAACTTCCTAGGTAGGGACATTATGAATGAGAAGATAATAAAAGGAGATAAATAAAACAAGGAGCCGTACAGGGAAAGTAGGTTGGACAACTATTTATTCTTTTTTGTATAGCATGAGCAATGAGCCTTGCCATCATGAATGCAGTGAAAATTGAAAAAAAAAAAAAGCAGCCAAACCTCTATCTTTGGGAAAATAATAAACGGAATAGATACAAAGGGTAATATTATAGAAATATAATAGCTACAAATAGTTAAGTATTTAAAAAGTAAACAAAAGCTTTTGAACGCATGAAACCTTTGAATCTTCAGGGCATAAAATCTACATTTTACAGCTTTGGGGATGGTTTAACTTTTACGTGCTTATTGCACCCTTTCCTCTCCCGAAATGGTTTCTCTTGACTGCTGTTAGGGGTGGCTCCTGGCCAGCTGCATCCCTGGCTGAACCACACAGCCCCATTCTCTGTAGGCCCTGCAAAGGAATGAATGTAATCTCAAACTGTACAGTCAGGTTTCCTCCCCCAGGGTGCACTAATAATTTCTCATTAATGATAACAAGGAAAAGAATAATAATTGAAAAACACCCAAATTTGAAAAATACCCAGATTTTCACCTTTATTGTCCTGGGCTTTGCCAGTAAGTTAGGTTAAAGGACTCATTTGAAGTAAGACTAGATTTTGTTCTCAAATTAATTTCATTTATCCTGCTAGAGGTAGTGGATTGCAAGGACAGACATGAGAACAAAATTTGTTTTCTGAGAGGCTTAAAATACTAGCCAAACACTGGAAATTTCTGTTATTTCAACATTTATATTTAGCCTGATTAGGAAGAAAAGTTACATTTGGTGCCTTTCCTGATCCCCAAATTATGAGGCACTGGCATCCAAACATCGTCTCCTCTTATCTCTTAACTGTTTACACAATGAGTGATGTCTCTGGGATGGAGAGCAGATTCCAGTTGGTACACCAGTTCATTCTTTCAAAAGCAAGCAATCTGGTGGTAAACCCTGAAGATTTTAGCAAAGCCTCTGGGGCTCAATACACAAATTGTGCATATATGCATACACATATGCAAACACAGGCATATTTATGACAGGCTTATCTAGCCAGGCTTTACACAGTGATGTTGGAAATAAGGAAAACAAGTGGAAAATGACAGCTGGCAAAATTTTTACCTCACCCTTTGTCTTTTTGTACGTATAAAGCTTTTTTTCTTTACGGTCATGGAAATGCATATGAATAGAGTGTGCACAGGAAAGTCTGCTTGAACCATCGCCATCAGTAGAGGAAACTTATCTTGTTCCCCCAAAAGGCAACAGTCCCCTCCCCTCCATTCTTATTTTAACAACCGGCAGTAATATTCTTCTTACGGCTGTAATCCATCCTCTAAAAAGTGAATCTGAGATAATCAGCAACAAAGCCAACTTATCTTTGGACTCTGACAAACATCAGCTTCTCCACATGCTCATGTGGAACAAAAACTTTCTGAAGCATGCTCACAAGAGAAACATGGTGCAAGTCCTTCCAAAACAACTAGGCTTCTCCTTCCCTGAAATCAAAGTGAGGTGCGTGCCTAAATACCCTGGGATGCTCTAAGTTACTGAGTCACCACAGAGACAAACACCCTAGCCTAGGGATCTAGTCCTCACGTGCCAAGGAAACAGAGACCTGGCTGAGAAAGAGCCATGGCTGATTCATGACATGCATTATATATATAAAAAACTCTTTTACATATGGGATCACAAAAGGAGATAGGAGAGTACAGTCCCTCCAGAGCTGTCACTGCAATCCAACCTGCACATATTGACACATACTTCTGTCTTGTTAAAGTGCTCTAACACAAATGCTACAGATCTGGCAGTGGAAAGGCTCTGTGAGGCAAGCTCTCATGGAAAAAAAAAAGATAAAATGAGAGAAGATAATGATGCTAAACATGAGTACATGCAATTATAAGTCCAGAGTCTCTATGCCTTTCATATGCAAGCAGATATGGTTACCTCCTTTATTCCCAAAAGGTAAAGGCAGCATTTGTGTCATAGCAACTCTTGAAAAAATGTGTTACCTGAGATTTTTTTCAAGCTGCTCAGGGGATCTGTTTGCCAGAGTGATCATTCAATTGACCAGGATGTGACCAGCCTGGCTTGGCTGTCTCTGGCACAGCTGTACTTCCAAACCCCAGCAGCACCCTGCTCCGGGCAGGGAGGTCAGCACCTGGGCTGGGCTGTGCTGCCCTGTCCCCTATGCAGACGACAGCTATGGCTAAGGCACATTAGCCGGTCTGCAGCCAGTTGTGCTTGATGGTGGGTGGCAGGGTGGTTTCACTGTGTGCAGCTACAAAGTACAGCTTTCCTTGTATAGCTGCATTCAGGCGAGGAGTGTTGGACCATTATAGCACATGTTGTAAAGCGTTTCTATTCTAGACATGGCCCCAGTCATCACTATTATTTTTACTACGTACATTTGCAGTGGTGTGGCAAAAGAGGGAGGGAGAAGAGCATGGGAATCCCAGTTCAGCAAAACACTGGAGTTCCTTTAGTCCCTCCCCACATGATTCCCTGTAAGCCATTCAGATCTCCTTCAGGAAATCACATATGTGCTGTTTTACCACCCAGAAGCTGAAGTGAGCTCTCACGAATTTAGATGCTGTAAGTACTGCCCAGAGAAACTTTCACTCTAAGCTGAAGGCAACAGATACCCTTTTATCCTTTGCAACTACTGCATATGTTCAGAGTTTTAAAAGAAAAGGCTGTGGTCATATTATCAGATGCAAGGACAGAAAATCTTTCTCCAAGTTCCCACTGTCACAGATTTTCACTATTGCCTATTCCACCACATTTTAAGCAACATGACTGCTGTAGTCCTCCTGGTGTGCACGGACTATAAGCTCTTCAGGAGCATCCCTCCTGCTGCATCCCTTTGGAGAACTTCTTATGAGACAGTTCACTCCTCCAGGCATAAATAACCAAGTACGAATAGATCTATGCATGTCCCTGAAGTGCTGTGCACACGTCCCAGCTGATGGCCTTTTAGCTTGGAGCCAGAAATGTCACCTCAGGGATTTGACTTGCCACCTTTTTTAAGCAATCAATTAAAAGCATAGCAGTGTCCTGGGATGAAAAGAAGAGGAAGAAAGGAAAAGAAATTTTAGTTGCCTAATGGTAAAATGTAGTTCAACTGCTAGGAGCACACAGACCATATTTCTGCATAGCATTTTTACAGGCTTTGGGGCCAGTTACGAGCTCACCAGTTCATGAACTCCCTCTTGGCCAAGGCCCAGAGCTGACACCAGCTGGGCACTTTTCAGCCTTTATAAAGTAAATTACACTCCAGGAGGTTGTCACTCTTTGCACAAACGAAGAAAACCTGAGATGAAGCCATACCATGAAATAACATGCCAGTGCAGAGACAGTCACTGAGGCAACCCTGCAGAGCTCAGCTCCTGGCTGTGGATATCAGATGCCTGGCTGCTGCTCCTATGGCCACTGGCAATGCACACACTGATGAGCTGCTCTGAAAGTGCTGGGGTCGCTGGTGTTTTTGGTGTTGCTCTATCTATTAGCAAGAGGTGCTTACTTTTCAGGCCTCAGTTTGAGTACAACATCTGGTCCACACTGTAAAGCAATTTGAAATGAAAGCTGCTAGCCATGTAATGGGTATGGTTATGAGTCAGCAGCTTAAACAGTTTCCCATGTATTTTTTTTCAATTTCAATACTAAAAGAACAGCACAAAATCCAGGTATTACCCTCAGTTGTTCCAGCAAAAGGAGTAACTCATATTTCCAAGGAGCTGCTTGGTAACAATTTCACCTGGATGTGTGAAATAAGCTTTCACCAGCTCTTGTCTCGAAAGGAAGAGTGCTCTTATGGTGGGAGCAGAGGTCATTACTTAGGACATCTGGTCTCAGCCCTGTGACAAGAAGGTATGTGACCTTCAGCACAAGTCTTAGAATCCCAGGACTCAGTTCCTCCCTCTTGATTAAAAAGTAAAACATGCCTTTACCATTTTACTTTAATATTCTGTGATGATGCTATTGCACCCTATGACTCTATCGAGTAACTCTGAGAGGCAAGAATTGTGCCCTTGATTGCAGTTTTATGAAATGGGATGTTCATTTTCTCCTGAATGGCCAATGCAAAAATGAAAGTGAGTTCCGTGCAGTAAATGTGGTAAAGAACTGAATTTGAGAAGCACTCTCTCAGTGCTTTGTGGGCTGCCTGACCTTCAGCTGAAACCACTACATTTTTCATAGTCCAACCAATACTTCTGGAAAAAAAACAAGCAACATAAGGTGCTACAGTTAGATTTGCCAGGTATGAGACAATACAAAAACAATGTAACTTTGAGGACACAGGAGGATTTGTTGCCCTCTCCGTCGGTAGTAATAATAATTGTTTGCATTTAGAAAGCATTATAATAACTGTCAGGCATTGAGTGACACTGTAACTTATCCTCAGTGCTGCAATGTTACCATACAGTCCCATATAGGTCACTTTTGTTCCACCTTGGACTCTTTCATGTAGACATAATTAAGATTCTTTTAGTACAAAAGAAAACGATGTCTCTCCCATGGTTAAGCTTCAGGACAACCCTACGAGACGGGAGAAGTGGGAACGGGCTGAGAAACTACAGCAGGACTTTGCAAAGTCCCACAAAGTGACTGGGCTGTGGAGTTGATCTGAACACCTCCTGCCTCCTGAGACTTCACTGCTGTTCCCTTGCACTATGCTGACAAAACAGCTTTCCTCTGTTATCTGAGCAGAGAAAGGGTCCCATTACACAGCTCACTGCACATCAGAAGGGCCCTGGGCTTAGCCTCAGGCCTAGAGAGAATAGTCCTATAGATTACTTTTGCCCAGAAATGGACTTCCAGGCAAAGCTAGTGTATTTTCATACAGTCATAGCTTCTCCAGCAAACAGGTCAACCTTGAGATAGCAACATTTGCAGATGGTAACCAGTGGTTTAGTATCATTAACACCAGTGAAGACTACAGGGAAACTGAACAGTCTGGGACAAGCAGGTGAATGGTGAGACAAAATTCACTGATGACAACTGTAGGTAATACCTACTACAAAGTACAATGGAAAATAGCTCATACTTGCATTTGGCATATACATTATCTGTCATTACTTGTGGCCAGGGAGAATTAAGCTTAAACAGCTGAAACAAAAATTGCCATACCTGGTACAGTGAGCCAAATAAGTAAATAAAGTACTAAGAAGTATGAAGGATGTGTCAGGAAAGCACACTGAACGTATTCTAGTAACAGGGTTACTTTAATGAGAAAGGAGTTAATGGCTGCCTTCAACTGGGTCATTGGTCTATAGCAAATAACTGCTTTGCACAAAACTAGTGAGTGTCAGATGTCTCTTTTTTGTTTGTCTGAAAGGAGAAATTAATTTATGCAGGGAGGTAGCTGGAAACAATAGGAGTCGCTGTGTCTGCCAAGGTCTGATCTGGAGACAAACCTTTGGGCAGAGGTGGTTACTTCGACTGCAACTGAATGGATGCAAGCATTGCACACCCCTAGGAGGGGGTGTGTGGCAGATGCAGGAGTAAACCCAACAGATGATGGGCTGCAGGACAGCAGAGCTCCCTTCAGCTCTGAAATGATTGGCAGAACAGACTCAAATGTGGTGAGCAACAGGACTTTCCACTGTTTGCTCCTGTTGTGTTTGGGGCTCAAGTAGGCACGAGCATTCTTGGCAAATAAACAGGTTGTGTCAAGGTGCATACCTGGCTTGTGTTTCTCCTCCTAAATGAATAAATGCTGCAAGGCCTTAAATATTGATTTACCTCTCAGACCAAATGGTAAACTCTTCACTATATTTGCTAACACACCCTTATCTCTGAAGAAAAGCAAGTAATAAATTCAAAAGAGGTATGGAGTTCAGGAAGGAGAAACAAAATGACAAGCAGCAGAGAAGTTTCTGCAGAGAGAGTTTGAAAAGTGTAGGGGTGTTTCATTTGTAAATACAGCAAATAAGTGGGGATGCAAAAGAAGCATTCCTCTAAAGAGTGGAAGGGGGTGGGGAGCACCTCACACGCATTTTGCATACCTTAACACAAGGGCAAAAAAGCATTCAGTGAAACTAAAAAGAAAGGAAAAAAAAAAGAAAACAACATTAAAAAAGGCAATGCCTTCATTTATAGCTAACCTGGAAGATGTGTTGCTACAGAAAATAACCATGACCAAATACTGAGACCATCAAAACAGGATTCAATAGCTATAAGAAAAAGGGCATGCAGATGACCAACTTGTTTCTAAGCAGATAGAAGTCTCCATATTTCCAGACACAAACAAAACATAGGCTGGCAGAAATCATCCATAATTATCTATATGTTTTTTTGTACTATCCTGAAAACAACTGGAACTGATTAATAGGTTAACGAAGATATTGGGCATAAGTACTGAACATTATTGATGATGATGGTGAAGAAAGTATTATCAAGAATAAACTTTTGAACATACAAACTAGCCCGTGACTTGCATTAGAATAGCAGAATGTCTCTAAACACAGGGAACTTAAGGTACAGGGGAAGCATTTCGCCAGTATCTGACCAGATACAGCTAGGCCTCTTGCACTAATGTACCCTGTGCTTCTGTAATATGGTTACAATTTGGGACTGAGCGTAAAACTTCCTGACTTTCCATGGTGCTTTCCTGAGTTCCTGATACAAAGAGGATGACTCTTGGGGGACGATACTTCTTAGCATGAGTGAAAAGTGGGAGAACAAGATTCAAAGCACAAACAGGAAAAAAGTACGCTTGATGTACTTTAACTGCCCAATAAACCTCTTACAGATCTGGATCTCTTTGATTTCTTTTCCCACACCCACACCTCAGGCCTCTGGAAATGGGAGAATTGCTAACTGCACCTCAAATATAGCGATTGCTGTAAAGGAAGAAACTAAACAAACGTTGCTTTCACGTGCAAGGGAAACATTCATGGGATATCTACTGAGTCGTCATTTTTTAAAACTTGTTATCACAATGAGAAAAAGAAACACACCTGTATCTCTGTGCCTATCCACATGTTTAGGAATGGAGCCCGAGAGGTTATGGAGGTCTGTGTTGTACCGGCTATTCTGGCCAGGAGACCCTTTGGGTGCCCACTCCCTGTCCAGACAGCACGAGAAAGCAGAGATCTTACACCAGCGCATGCAGTGAGCTGCGTAGGAGCTTTCCAGTGACAGCCCTGCTATAGCAGAAGAGCATCCTTCCTTCTCCTTTTAACCTGAGCAACAAAGTCCACCGCAAGGAGCTCTGGGTGGGAAGGGAGAGTCACTGTCAAGCTGGTGATACTCCACCTTGGGCAAGACACTGTCACCCTCACTGCAACCCACTTGTTCAACAGCCTCAGACAGTGTGAGTTACTGCTCCAAAACACATGTGAGAACGAAGCTCTTTGCCTGGGCTTGGAGAGTTGCGTCCCTCTAGGTATGATGGGCTGGGAGCGGGTTTGTCCCTAACAAGAGTGGCTCCCCAGTGGGACCTGCTCTGAAGGTAGGACTGGCCCACAGAGCAAACTGCCAGCAAAGCCTCGTCCAGCAGAGAACTTATTTAGTCTCTTGTAGAGTTGATGAATGAAGAATTTCCTCTTGGGACTAAATTACAGGCCTTGTCAGGGTTGCTCTTTCGTGATCTGTTATTTAGATGTAATTTTCCAACCGGCCTGGAACACATAGCCATGAGCTAGAATAGTGTTTGCTGTGAACAGCTGCCACACACCGTCCTTCACATCCCACACCCCTTCCACCCTCCCCGGTATCCCCCCTCCTTCCCTCCTTCCCTCTTGACACACATGTGAGACCCACTAGGCACAACTTGCATTGCATTTGTTAGATCCTCATTGAGGTCCTTAATTAAACCACAAGAATGGCATTTGCCCACCTTCCCTGCACCCCTGTTGTACGAAGAGTCATGTCTTGTTTGAACATGCTTAAAAACAGAAGAGAAGGCTTTTTTCAGACACTGATGATTACAACCCTGTGTCAATCTTTTCCCCCTTTGGCTTGAAGATAGACTTATGATCCTCCTTTGGCTTTTTGAACTGTTGGAAGCTGTGTAAACACACAGTGTGTTAGTAAAGCTCTGTTGACCTAATGGCTGCTGAGTGCAAAACGATTATGTTAAAACTCCCATATCTCATGAAGCTGCAGTCTCACCTGTTTTGAGGTCATTAATGATGAGGTCTGAAAACGAAGGCAGGAACATTCTAGCTAGTCATTACCTAATGAAGAAATGGTGGGGTAGGACTATTTAAAGGAGCTTTATAACAGTCCAATAGTTGTTTTGGGCTTTAATCCCAGGATGCTATCTCCAATTAAGAGGATGACTATTTTAATGCGGCACAGTAAATATGAATGGTAAGGGAACACATTACAATGCAGTCCATAGACCCATCTGGGAGTCACTCTGCTAGATGTGCATCATAAACCCACAGGGCATGGAAGCAATCCAAGATTCAGGGCTCCATTTTATCCACTTGCACACACTCACACCTTTGCAAATTGGGCTATGTGCTCAGAAGCAGCAAGCTGTACAGCCTGCATACTTGGAAGTTCTGTAGATGAGGAGCTGGGATCCATGTTGTATAAGTGATGATGACCAAATAGCCTGAAATAATTTTCAAACGTAATGCTAGTGTGGAGTCTCAACAAATCGAGGAGCTGCTGACAGCAAATTATATACTTTTAGAATAGCATGAAGGAACTTAGAGGAGAAAATGCTGAGGGATGAATTTGAGCTCATTTGCACTCGGAGGTAGACCAAATATCTTATTTTGTAGCCTCCCTGATGATACCTGGCACCTTGAAACTATCCGAACATAAGCCCCTTGTGATTGCTTTGACATCTGCAGGACGGGCATGCGTGGGCCCACAAGTCTGCCTTAGTTCACATCCTTGAGCCAGCACGGTGGTGAAGGAGTCCTAAGCACAAGTTCAAGGGGATCCTACCACAGGCAGATGCTGAGCAGAGACCCTCTTGGGAACCTTGAAGTTTCCTGGTATCTAGTGGTCTTTCCTTTGGGTGAAATCACAGCAGCCCAGCATGGTGTGGCTGGATGGGCACAGAGCAGCATTGGTACCTTTTGCTTGCCTGCAGGGAGCCTTCGTTTGTCTGCTTAAGCTCCTGAGATCCTGCTTTGCTCCAGATAGAAATCATAACACTCTCATTTGACTGCACTGGAGGCAGCGCTCTCCCAAGAGAGGCACCTCATCCACACGGCCCACAGGCTACCAGCTACAGGAACAAACTGAAACGAGAGTGCTGCTCTCTTAGAAGGGGGATTTCCATTTGCACTTGGTCCCTCTGCCTTCCTGTCTCCAGCAGCCCTGGCCACAGGTCCCTGAAATGCGGTTCCCTGGAGGAGCTTTATTTCCCCCCTCATCCTCAGCGTTACAGGGAGCTCTAGGAAAGAGACGTGTCCGTATTTATGGACAGGCAATAGAAAGAGTGCCATCTACTGACAAGTAGGAATATGTAGCCTTCTGGGGAGTCAATGAGGTTATTGTGACTGTGACATGTGAAATGCCATCACAACCCACACCTTCATATTCTGGGATGAGAGGGCAGGAGCATAAATGTTATAGTGCATGTACACCACTGCTAAGCCCGAACAATGTGCATTAGTGTTGCAAAAACCTTGCAAGAGAGCTCCAGAATCCTATTTGCAAAGCTATTCCTTTCTCTATGCTTACGTCTTCCACCAGCAGATTGCCATTTTGTGTTGATTTTGGCTGGGCTAAAGTTAGTTTTCTTCACAGTAGCTAGTATGGGGCTGTGTTTTGGATTTGTGCTAGAAACAGTGTTGATAACACAGGAATGTTTTTGTTACTGCTCAGCAGGGCTTACCCAGAGTCAAGGCCCTTTCTGCTCCTCACTCTACCCCACCAGTGAGGGGCTGGGGGGGCACAAGGAGGTGGGGGTGGACACAGCTGGGACAGTGACCCCAGCTGACCCAAGGGATGTCCCACATCATATGGCATCATGCTCAGCAGATAAAGCTGGAGGAAGAAGAAGGAGGGGGTGGACATTCGGAGTGATGGTGTTTGTCTTCCCAAATAACCGTTACCTGTGATGGAGCCCTGCTTTCCTGGAGGTGGCTGAACACCTGCCTGCTGATGGGAAGGAGTGAATTAATCCCTTAGTTTGCTTTGCTTGTGCATGTGGCCTTTGCTTTGCCTATTAAACTGTCTTTATCTCAACCCAGAAGTTTTCTCACTTTTACTCTTCTGATTCTTTCCCCCATCCCAGCAGGCGGGGAGCAAGTGAACAGCTGTGTGGTGCGTAGTTGCCAGCTGGTATTAAACCATGATACATTTTCTCAGATTTGTCTGTGATTTGAAAACACCTCCACAATCTTTGTGTGTTGGTTCATTGGAACATTTACCAACCCGAGGCGCAAGTTAGGGTCCTACTTCCCTAAGTAACCGGACAACAGCAAAACAAAAACACAGATCTGACTCCCAAAGATAATTTTTCATGTAGTTTCTTTATGAGCACCTCCTTCTCATCCTACTTTCCCGCAGCTCCTCTCTAGCGTGAAGTGGTGGTGGGGAGATGAGAAATAAGCATTTTGGAAGAGCCTTGGCCAGCGCTGGTGGGTCCTCATTGCTTCTCTGTTTCATGTACATGGTACAAAGTTTCTGATAGCAACTTCTGGTGGCCACAGCCAGAAGAGTCTCTACACCCCAAGGTCAGTGGAAAGCACAAAACTCATCACAATGTCAGAAGCAATGCAGGACTGAACCACCCAGCAGATATCATCCTTAAGTCAATTGACATATTAGAGACACCTTTGTCAATAATATGGAAAAAAACCCTTGGACTGTTTTAAATCCTCCTGGCAGAAAACAGTCTGATCTCTTTCCAGACGAAGAGTGGTTTTGACCAAGGTAAGAATGTTCTCTGGATCTCTTTCCCACCTGCATCCTGCCTGTGTGAAACATCTCCCTGCTGCCACTTCTGGATGCTTCAGAGAGGAGAAGCCATGTGTCCCTCTCCAAGTAGAGGCACTGCAGGATGTCCATGCTCAGAGCAACAGAGAGGGATTGCTCAAGCCTTTACCTGTTTGTAGTGAAAGAAGGGTAGGCCACATTTCTTCCTAGCAACACCCTCAGTTCTCAGGGTCGCACTATGAATTTCAGAGAGTGGTTGGTGTTTTCCTTCAAGACCCATAGAATGAGGTCCTCCAGAATATTGCTGCTTTTTCTCACACTCGCTTTTTCTCTTTAGTCTTAATGTGATTTGAAGGTACTTTAACAATTCAGAAAACAAAAGTCAGTTAAAAACTTCCCCAAATATAGGGTTATTTTTGTTTAATCCCACCACTTTTAGGGCAGTCTCAGAGCCGACACATGGCTGTTAACAGCACTGGCAATCCTGCTTGAAGTGTTTGAGAGCAGCTTTGATTTTTTCCATTAATGGCCTCTTAAGAGCTGCACCCTGCAGCTGCCACATTTCTTGCAGGCATAAACCCTGACACTTAGCATTTACCGCTGCTTTATTTAAGGGGGGTTTGTTCTTGCTCTTCCCCATCAGCCTCAGTTAATAATTCTCTGGGGATTTTATCTCCCTTTTCATCTGCTATAAAACTCTGGGTTCTTGCTGTACTTACCCAGCTAACAGAGCTGCTATCAGTGCCAAATATTTCAAGCTGTCAGGACATTACTAAACCAAAATTCCTCGAAGCCACTGGTAGCCTAAAGGTGAAGCATTTAACTATATTTCATTGGGGTTAATGACTCTGATGGCCCCTGCATTAGCTTATTAGCGGTGGCCAGTTGCTGCTGGTGACGGCGTGAGGACAGCCTTTGCATGGTCCATCCTGGTGCATCTGCACCTTCCATCTCCTGGCTGGGGACAAGAGCCACAGTGACTTGCTGCCTTGCTCCAAATTCCTTAGGATTTTCCTGAAAATGTGATCTGTATTGCATTTTTTCATACTGCTAAGTTAGTCCCTAGTAGGAGAAGGGGTGGGTTCAGGTCTGTTTTTAGCATATTTTTCCTTTGGTTTTAAAGTTTATTTAAACTGACTCACATTTAATTGTCCTAAGGTAAACAGATGAATCACCCAGGGGGGAATACACCTCCAAAGGTCAGGGTTCACAGCAAGTTTTTTTTTTTTCTTTCTTTCTTTTCCTTGGGCTTAAATAAGGAAAACTGGGTTGGTTGGAAAAGAAAATTATTTTATTTGGGAGTTTAGCAGACAGTGACTCAGATTTTTTAGTTTCCTGAACCTTTTACTTTTATATAAGTAAGACTCTTGATAAACAGGTATTGGGCCCACATCTGCCATGGAAAGAGCAGCAGGAGTTAAGTGCAGCATGTTAACAGAAGCCCTCTTGTTCTGCTGCTGAAATTAGTTGGTTGGCTACAGGGAGATTCTTGATAACTCCTAATTTGAGCCGTTCAGACCAAGCGTGCTGCAGGGCCCCTTTTTTTTCCCTTTTGGAAAGATCATAATCAGTCAATGAGAAAACACTCTTAAAAAAATAGAAGAAAAGAACTGCAAGGTAAATTTTGGTTCTGGAAAGTTGGTTGTGATCCCTTGAAATCTCTTGACAACTTGCTACTTGAATTTTTCTCTCCTATTAAAAACCATTCACAGTAATGAGTTGCTATTTCTGACCTTGCTCATCTGTGTAGGATGTGCCTCCAGTTCAGTGTTGATTGTGTCAGCTATGGAGGTGCTAGCTGGTGTGGTGCGAGGCTGCCAAAAAGAGGCCATACATTTGTATTTCCCAGCATTTTCCCTTTGATCTGTTTTTTGGGCTCTGAGCTTGCTAGAGTCTATTTCAGGTCATGGTAACAGCACCTGTATCCCTCCAAGAAACACCTTGCTCAGGTGAGTTTTGTTGTTGTTCCCTTCCCTCCTCTCAGTAATAGAGAGAAAAAGACACCAGTAGAGCGCTGTAGAAACACATGGCTGTGGAAATCATGCTACAGAAAGAGAGATGAAGAAAAGTGATATTTTCTGCAATGGTTGCAGTTGGATTTCAGCTCCTTCTGGCTCATCACACCTCTTCGCTCAGCAAGTTAGGTAGGGCTAGGACCATCATGTAATCTGATCAGAGATTTATAAGTGGAAAGGATAAACTGAGGTTTTCCAAGTCCTCATCCCATCCTAGGATAAGTGACAAGGCTCTTTGGATGTGCCCTCTATATCATGAGTCTGTCACTCCCTGCCGGACAAAGCCTGGGAAACATCTGCCTCCCTCTTGTGCTTCACCAAAAAAGAGGTTTCAAAAGTGCCTCTCATTTCAGTAATCGAGGTGCATCATTCTGCCAGCATGGACAGGCAGTTGGACACAGAGGGTTTTTTCCACAACCTCCTGATCTGGAAGGTTGTGAGTGCGTTGCACTTCTCTCCCCTTTCTGTAAAATATGAGGGGTAACAACACTTCCTTTGAGATCCCTCCAAGATATTCAACTACCATTGTCACACTTTGATAGATACATTTCTCCATGCAAAAATGCAGGGAAACATTAATTTCCCTACTGCATTTCTCCTGATATTTTTGAGGGTTTTGAAAATTGGAAACAAAAGGAAAAATGTCCATGTTTCTAAATCATCAAAATTGTTCACTTAAATGGAAAGACACTCAACAAAACTTTGCGTAACCAACAATGTATTTCATAACTTTTATTTGCTTTTTAAATTACTGGCTCTTTTCTCAAACTTGCTAGGAATATTTAAATATGAACTGGTAGCTGAGATACTTTGTGAAAAATAAGCATATATGACAGCAGGAACTCTAAGGGCAACTCCTGCTACATTTTGGTGACATTTGGTGAATAACAGATAAAAAATTTCATTGGGAGAACTCACTTCTGCATTTTCTCACCAGTTGGACTGCAGTGTAAATCACTGGACAATATTCCAGTGATGACACTAGGTTTACATGTATATAACCATGGGTTTTCCCCAACTTGACTTAAAAGTGATATAGTCAACTTCAGGAATACCTAAACTAAACAGTATTTCTTTGCTGACTCTCTGAGCATCCACAGACAGCTCCTGTTGGACCTTTGGTGAGGTCCAGTATGACCATTCCCTTGCTCTTTTGTCCCTTTGTGCTCACCCCAAATGCCTGGACAGCAGAGCACTTTCAAGAGTCTCATCCCAGAATTTAAGACTTCTAAAATTAAGTTTATAAATGCAAAGATTAGGAACCCAGTTTAAGGGAGCTAGGTTTGAAAATATGGTCCCCAAATCCCCATGGATTTATTTACTCTAGCTTTCACAACAGTCAGGTTTGAGCAGCCCCAGGTGCCTACAGGTACTGAAACAGGTGGAAAGTCACAGCTATAGTAGCTTGGTAAGCTCTGCAGCAGCAGCTGGTATTTAGTTACTGAGTCCATAAACCTCCCTCTGACTGTATGTGAAGCCCAGTCACTGCTTCCCTGTGAAAAAACCTAAACATTTCCATATTTCATCCCCTAGCCCTTTTGGGTAGCTCAAAGCAATCCCCAAGGCCACCATGTCTTGCACCTGAAAAGAATCTCTTGATTCCAGACCCACTAAACCTCCCCCACATAACCTGTTTACATTTGTTTTGCACTTGTTTGCTGTCTCAAACCATCTTACCCAAAACTGTGGGAGGCCCCCATGGTTTTCCCTTCCTCACGCAGAAAGCCTCGGTCTTTGCAGAAACACCTTAGCCCTTTTGTGGTTCCTTTCCCCTGCCTTCAGAGGAAGTGAAAGCCTACAGCCAAGCTCTCTCAACATTTTGGAAACCAAAGGGAACACATAGCAACACAAGGACTGTTTGTATTTACACTGTAGTTACCAGAGCCTCCTTGGGCTTTTTCCTCACGCTCTCTCCCTCTTGTTCTCATTCTTTTGTTTTGAACAGTGAACGTGTACTTGGTAACACTGGAGCTGCTCTGTATGTTTCTTTAGTTCTGCCTCTATTAGTAGCTTCCGCCCGCTCTTCCAGCCCCAAACGCAGAGACCTGGCAGCGAGGAGATCAAACAAACACAGCTGCTCCCGTGTCACTCCTGCTGCCAGTCGGCTTGCCGCTTGCCCGCCGCCTGAGCCCACGGCGGCCAGGGTGCAGGTGGAAGCAGACGGCTTTGAGGTCAAGGTGTAAATACCAATAATTAGACATGAATTATATTTAATACCCATGATGGGGTCTGGTGGGAAACAGGTGGGGCAAAAGCTGAAAGATGTACACTGGGAAAAAATTCTCCTTACTCAACTTGATCTCAAGCCCATGGAAGCACATGGAAAGAATCCCCTGGAATTGCGATGGGCTTCAGACCAGGGTTCTGTGCAAAAGCAAGGGGAGTGCAATAGGAAAAGCTGCATATACAGTATGGATTGGCAATTTTAGCAGCCTTCCCCTTGGCAGGGAGAGTTAAAGGAGAAGGCAGGGGGAAATTAAAAATGAAAAGAAGAAGAAGAAAAAGAAGAACAAAGCAAAAAACAACTGGAGGGCAGGGGGAATAGCAGAGGGATGGTAATTTACATCTTCATTTCAAAGTACTCATATGCTTTATTTTGACACACCTTGCAGAAAGAAACAAAACAGCATGGGTTGCCAGAGATAAATGTTATGGCTCTCACATTCTGAGTTCTTCTCATTTTTCTGGAGAGCTATTTCAGATATTTCTTATAATTTGACCTCTGAGCTGCTTGGAAGATTTACTGAGTGTCTCAAATGCAGTCATTTTAGCAAAACTGATGCATAGCATTAGCTACAGGAGAGTGTTCCGGTGATGTGCAAATAGGTCAAGGAAAAAAGTGAACCAATAAGGTAACCAAACAGGAATGTAAACTGAATGGAGTCTTTTATGCAGAGGTGAAGGGTTCATTTTTTTCCAGAATTATGAAATACTGAAAAGCTTGTGTCAGAGCCCCCATGCTCAAAACCTTCTGATAGGCAGAGATGTTTTTAAAGCTACCCAGGCTTCAGCGCATTTGTCCTTGCACCTCTAAAAATGTTGGTCTTGGAAACTCACGTGTAAGTACAAATACATGGTTGGAAAACATAACTTTATCATAACACACAAAATCTATGGTAAATCTTGAATTAATGTTTGTGTGCTTTGGTTTCAGGCTTGCCAATGTTATCACTCCTACCTGGTCTTTTTTTTTTTTTTTTTTCCCCATTTTTGGTAGAAAGCAAATAATCTGCTTAATAAGCAAATAATCTGCTGAATGCTATCCTGTCCCTAATCCTCCATTAAAGTTTCTCCACACTCCTCCTTACAGCATATAAGGGGGCAGATCCTCAGCTGATGTAAATTTGCTTAGCAGTTTTGATACCCACTGAAAATCTGACTGAAGCTCCTTAATGGATAGCAAGAAACAGCCACAAGGACCCCACACTCACAGGTTTGCCTCAGCAATATTCAAGGCTCAATTTACAATTTTTCTTTCCAAGATGACTCATAGCTGTGAATTTATTTCTCATTTTTCATGACCAGAGTGCCATGTTTTTCACTTGAACTGTCAGGCAAATCCTTCCTGGAAGTTTGTGTTGATATTTTAAATCCCTTTGATTTCTTTCATCTGACACTTAACAGTTGCAGTCATTCAGTCAAGAAATAGAAGCAACACCCAGTGACCCAAAAAACTGAAAATATACCACCAACACCAGAGAGTCAAAAGGAACAGAAAGGGATACATGGAGTAAACCACCTTTTTTCCCCCTTGCATTTAAAATGGTCCAATAATTTCAAGGTAATGCCAAAAAATGGGAAAATGAAAGTCTAGTCAGAAGTAGTTCTGAAACAAGAAAGCTAAATAACTGACAAAGTATTCCTAGCCAATATGCTTTCTGCTGTATTGTGTTTTGTTTGTCCCCATGGAAGAACACCAAAGGGAAAACAAGGTAAAGCTATATCACACCTTCCTGCAACTGTTTCTTCCATTCAATAGATACCTGTCTCCAGTCACAAATGAAGACTCTTCTGTGCTCTAGCAAGTGCCAATCACTGAGAACATGTAATTCCCATTAAAAGTCAGATTCTGACATACATAATTAAATGTATTACTTAATTGAGGTCAAGGTACCTCCATTTTATTCCGTTTTAATGCTGACTTCTTGCTAAGTAGGTCAGTGTCAGACACGCCAAAGTCTTTCCTGGTTTGCAAAATATTCCCACCCATTTATGGTGGACCCTCCAGCACCTACATGCAGTGAATCAACAACTGCTGAAACACAGCTAACCTGAACTGCAGAGTCAGTGAGACTGTAGCACGTAAGCTGGGCACCACTTATGTATCCTATGTGACAAAAAATTCCTGTTTCCACATTGCCAAAGGCTGACAGTCACAGTCAGTCTGTACCTAGAGCTGGTGTCTCACAAGGTGGCCGTGGGTTGAATCCCACTGCAGAGGTAGCGTTGGGCGTCTGCACCACTAAGATGATGTTCCTCTTTAGGGAAACTTGCCTGGCCAGTGGCATGGATGTGAAAATAAGCAGTTGCTGAAAGACACCAGCGTTGTGTTAACACCAAAGAAACAGCTGAAAATTTTCATGACTAGCCTTCTCATGGCTTTTAGTCATACCTTAAGCCAGGGAATGGAGACACATGTGATAATTAAGGCAAAAAGATCTTTTTGAACCTTAAAACATTTGAGTTTGACTGAATTTGAATTTTAGACAAAGGTTCACATAGGTTTTTATTTCACCCAAGCCTGTTTATCCACCTTTCTTTTTCAGACAGGCTTAGATTTTAATCCTCAATACCTGTGAAGTTATTTATGCTAGTTTGCCTGTTTGTTTGTTTTCAATTAACTATTAATTCATTTTTTGGGTCTGAGCAGGATACTTATTTTTCAAAATGCTGGGTGTAACCATGTATATAAACAAATCTGCCTAACTAATTTTTCTCCTTTTGATGTTAATTTTCATTACTTTTAGCCCCATGCGTGATGGGAGACTTTCCTACATATTCTGGAAACTCTGTTCTCAAATAGCCATCAGTAACATGAATGCTGGTTTAACAATTGAGTAGTTGATCAGAGCACGTAGAAAACAGCGGTCCTGCACAACATACGGGGCTTTTAGCATTAGAGGCAGATGAAAAGTTGAGCCACATTTAGATTAATACCATTTATTTTTAACTAGATGAAAACATGTGCAGAACATGACTCCTTTTACCAATCTGTCCCCATATTTTTTATTTCATCAGAAAATGAAAATCTCTAATGTTTTGGCCCAAATGGACAATTCAATCTAGCTTTCAAGCTGAGAGTACTTGAGTTTTCACCAATTTTTACTTTACACTTTTTAATGAAATATTGCCATTTTCTACAGGAAAATCAGAACAGCAATAATATAAAATACATAATTTTCCAACCTGGTGTATTTGGTATGCAGCTTTAGAGTCCATCAATGTTATGGCTAGAAATGCAAAAGAAAAAAATCACTAGCTGGCTGTCTATTGGACTATCTCCATTGCCTGGCTGGTTGTTTTTTTAAATTCCCATAAATTCAGTCTCCCTAGCCTTTATGCAGGCAAACTGTAGGAAGGGTAAGGGATGAAAGCCAGGAAGAATTTGCAGTCCTCCTTTTTTTGAGTTATTTCAGGTGTTCTCCATTTCTAACTGTTAGTGGTGAGACAAAAGGTGTGGGAGGTGGTGTAATGGCTTGATCCGAATTCAGAGCAGGTAGCAGAACCATAAGAAGCCTTCTGCCTCCTTACAAGGGCATTTAACAGCTCATGTAACTCTCAGCCAGCCTTTACTGTAGGAAATTTAGGGACAGAAAAAGTTCCCATGAGGTCTGCAGTAAAAGCTGGGAGTATGACCCTCTGTCTATTGGATATACAGCAGAAAGGTGAACTCAGCCCTTCTGTAACCTCACAGCAAACTGCTCCGTTTGCCACCTCCAGCCCCCTCTAGGAAACACCGCCTAAATGGCACAGTTGAGACCCATTTATTTAGTGGATGAAATTGTACATGAGTTGTACAAAGTGAATTGAGATTTACGCACACATGGAAGCCAGCAGAGATTAATTATTCCTCGGGTCGGCAAAACACTACAAATGCAAGGCAGCACATGAGCACTAAGTATCATTATTTCTCTCTACTTACCCACTAGCTGGCTTTTTCATACCAGCTAATAGCCAAACTATTGTAAAGAAACTAATATAAAAGTATTGGAAATACAAACACATATAGTTTCAGCTATCCAGAGACTCCTTTTCTTTCATAAGCTGTCTCAGGCCAGAGCAGAGCTGAATTGCTAATTCAGGTCGAGAGGCTTCTTCAGCTGAAGGATGACTTGGCCCTGTCTGTGAGCAAATGTTTAGTCTCTAAAGGTGAAGGGAGGCCATTGGCCACTCCGGCGAATTTGTCCGTCTCTGCTGTGATACAGATGAAAGAGCCCCACCTCCAAGAAACAAAGTTCCAATGTAGTCTAATCAGAACGGACACAGCCACTAAATACTTTCTGCCTTTCTTTGAATGCTGAAGTGATATACACATACCATTCCCCAAAAAGCACTGACACAGTACTCCTTTACCCCAGGGAAGGAAGAAGGCTCCATGTCCATGCCACAGTGAAACAGCTGACTTCAGTTTTTACAGTAAAGACACTCAAAATGAGGCCTAGTCCTCCCATGGAAAAAAAATGGTAGGAGAGCTGAAAACACCATGTACAAAACTCTCTGTTCCCATTCAGAGTTGTTGAGGTCCTTTCTATCCAAGACCAAAAGAAAAACCTTTTTGTCATATTTAATGGTTTTTTGCAGGTACAGGTACCTTTGTTTCCCCATCATTCCCTTGCTGAATGGACTTGCAAGTATGGCACAGGCATGAAGTGATTTTCTCCTTTGCTGGGACATGATGTTTATTAATCCATAATGCTGTGGTCATACACACCAATTCCCCTTCTCTTCTGGCAGTCAAAAGGGGCAACAAAGTGATGCAGGTGTAATTCATGTCTACTTTACACCCCTCTGGAGTGCCAAAGAAGATGTATTCTCAGAAAGAGAATGAGATCCACAGATTTCCAAAGCCCTCAAATCCTTAAGCTTTTAAAGGAGAATAGTTCCGGCTTGCGGTATTTAGGGTTTTCAATAGTTGTGGTGAAGAATGGAGGTGTGTAATGTGTCTGTTTGTTTGCTTTCTGACTACTGGAATGGTTGTGCCATTTTCCCAAGAGTTGAAAGGATGATACTATCATAAAAATGACTATAAAGGCATACAAATTTCATGTGCACTGGCGAATGAAAGATTCACTTCCAAACATTGGGTCCGTTCCCAAACTCTCCAACACCTCCCAAATGCGGTCAGGAAACCTCATAAGAGCCGACTCCACTGTAAATGGTCTGAATCCAGTTGGGCCACAAACGCCATGGGAAGAAAGTTTCTCATGCCACGATGAACAATTTTTCCCATGTAGAGAAGGCCTTAATCAATCTTTAAAGTGCTCCAGTTTTAATTTTAGGTCGCAGTTGGGGCTGGTTCTTACTGTGGCTCCTGTCCAGCAAAGCTCTTAAGCACATGCCTAATTCTAAGCATTTAAAGTAGCCTTGTTGACTCCTATGGGGTTGCTCACATGCTCAAAACTATGCAGATGTTTAAACTTCTGCTGGATCGAGGCCTGGCTCTGAACTTGACTGTCCTCCTCTAGTCAGAACAACAATGCAAAGTAAGGGAAAATGCTCCCAAACCAACCTTCAAAGTTTTGTCTGAAGGCATACTGGAAGGGCCAGACAGCTGGCAGGCTTTGCATTAGCTTGCTCACCACAGTATAAATTACCTCCGATTTGCTTAATGACTGTTTGGAATCAGGATGTCTCAGGCCTGCTAATACAATGCCCCATGGGCAATAATCCTCTTTTTAGAAGAATCATAGGCAAAGTACATTTTCAGCAGAATAAACCACTTCACACAACTCCAGGTGAACTATGTGCTGTGTAAGTACTCTGACTCCAGTGAAGATCACAAAAGCAAATCAGTGTGTGCTCACTTTATGTGCTTGGTTTTAAGGAGTGTGGTTTATTTTTTTGTAAAAAAAACATTTCTTAATGAGGAGGTATCGGCCAAAACATTGATTAACTGTGTCTTTTAACAGCTTACTCAAAGAGGTATGAATTTAATTAGCCCTTGTCAAAGTAAGAAGAATTAGCGTTAAGCTGTTTTATAACTCAATTCTCCTGACCGGAGGATGAAATGAAAGGAATCGTTTTTTAAAGGGAATGATTGGAATGGTGATTAAGGGATGCTGTCATGTTTGCTTGGGCTCCAAATATTAATTTTGTTTTAAAAAACAGAAACATGGAAAACGCAATTGTAGAAATGCCGAAGGCCCCGATTTGTCATGTTGGTATTGCTGTAAGCCTTGATTTTCTGACTTGTGCTACATTAAAGAGCACCACAAAGCAATACGACCAGTTATTGTGAAGTTCAAACAGGAGGTATCTTATTTGTTTAGAGGTCTGCCACTTGATGTTCAAGAGATGCAAGCTAGCTGACTTCAAAACCACTTTTTCTTACCTAGCCAAACCTTCCTTTCATATTTCTGTAGCATGCCTAACAAAATAGCCTGTACCAAAGTTCCTCCCCTGTGAAATGTGAAACATCTGCACCTATAAGGATCAGATCAAAAATGAAATCTAAATATGGCCTGTTTTTAATTAGCCTTGCTTCTTGAAATATATTTGGAATTTTTTAGTCACCTAAGCATTTTAAAGCAAAACAAACAAACAAACGAACAAAAAACCAGATTCAATAATGTCTGAAATGTTGGCGAGTTCTGAATAGGAGTCCTTTCCCATTCTGGAACACCACTCCTGAGGATCTGCTGAAAGTGCTCAACATCCTCACAGAAGCTGATGGACATTACCAACTCTCATTTTACAGCGTAACTCCCTGCTAGCTGCCCTCACTTCCAGCTAAGGTCCTAACACACAAGGAGGAGCTGACCCACTTCCTTCTTCTGGCCTCTCTGAACACTGCTCTGGAGGCATCTGCTGTCAAACAGTGAAGCCACGTGATATTCCCCTGCACGTTCCTGGGGCTGCGCAGCAACAGCAGAGCTTTCCCTGATGATTCACAACTTGTCCAAGCTGTGAATGCAACAAAATCCAAGTGCGTGCATCTCTGGACTTGGAAAACTAACCTGTGATGTATTTGCTGGTTGGGATGGACTTTGTTCTTCTTCATGTCCATCTTTAGCCTTGGATCAACTTCAGCAAACATGTTTTAAAAAGCAATGGCAGAAAGGCTGCTGAAGAGGGGCTCTAAACACAAAGATCCTCCTTAAACACAGCAGGCTTCAGAGAGCCTGTAGCAACAAGTAGGAATGAGAAAGGCAAGGGGAGTAGAGAAGCTCTAAAGTACTGCAGTTAAAAAAGGAAAGGATCTGGAGTCTAAGACTGCTCGGAGAAGAGGAAATACCTAAAGTATTTCTGGGAAAACAGCTGCTGGAGCCAAAGCTTTTCCACTTTCAGAGGCCCCCAGGGCTGGTGGAACATGCTCACAGAGTGCTGAGCAAAACCTGGAGCTTTTCAGGACAACTGTGATTTGTTTGGTTGATGTAAAAGATAGGCTGAACTCTGCAAAAAGTAACTGAAAGCAGTAGCGTACTGAGGGACAGATCCCATTTTCAAATGATTTATGGTTACTTAAGATACATGCCTAACTGAGAAGGCCACGTGATCTCAGACGAAGGAAAGCTTCTAGCCCCACAGATCTTCTTACCAGGGCTAAAAATCCACCACCGCTATTTATTTAATCCTTCTCATCTCCAATTAAATATAAATATGGTGACTTCCAAGAACACATGCAATCCAGCTTAGAGGAATGATAAAGGTAAATAGTCTGATGGTTTATCACAATTCACCAGATGGCTCTGATGTGGAATTGGCCCCTTCCAGCCTCTCCACCCCCAGGCAGAGGACAGGAAAGCTGTGACTGAAAGGCCTGAGAGTTGTGCACTCTCCTCCCAGGAATGCAAAGAGATGCAAAAAGGCTTTGGTGGGCAAATACCCAGCTGTGCATGGAAGAGTCCACATTGCAAAATGGGAGACCGTGGAGCATCAGTGCAAAAACAGAGGTAAAAAAGGTATGTGGTGTAGCTCTGACACAAAAAGCTGCACCAGTGCTTGAGCTAATTACTCCTAATTAGGGTAGGCATGGAGCCATACTGTAGTGCTTTTGGAACAAAGCTTATAGTCCTGCACAGGCCCACAAGATGCTAGGTATGTCTTACTGGTTTTAAGTGCAAGTAAAATAGAGGTACCTTCTTTTAGGTGGTGCTGTGCAGCTTGTACCTAATTGTATAATGGCAGGTCATCTCTACTAAGTGATTGCCAAGCAAAAAAGGAAAGATTCCTATTAAAAACTCATATCTGCAGCTATGAACTACAGAACCACAACTCCACTGCCTGTTAAGTCACCCAGAAGCCCTTGTTGGAATTACAGCCCCATAACTGAACATTTCCCTGGCTTTACTCTGTTGTTACTACTATCATTATTTTTATATTATATATAGAGCAGCATTTTGGAGCTATGCCCTGTACCCCCTGCAGCTGCTTCAAGCTGTGACTGCATCTGCTGTTGCCTTCACAAATGGCTGCTACCTCTTCCTCTTCCAGTTCTTCCAGGAGCAATGGAAATGCGTCCCCTGCATAACACCTACTCCAGCCTCCTTCTGGCATGCTCACATGCTAGTTTTCTCACTCTTTTGACCTCCACCAGGAACAGTGCTCTCCTGTCTGGGAGCTTTCTGTTTCTTTCAAATCAAGAGAGATGCCAGAGTGGTAAATTGGTGTCCTGGATACATTTGCACAGTTTATATCTTTTCACATGTAAATATTCATGAGGCAATTTCTAACCTCATGGAAGCTACAGATAAATATCCCATTGCTTCACTTCGAGAGCTGAAGCTGTGGTGTTCTCCCTGCAGCTCCTTGTATTTGAAGGCTAATCCATCCCTGCAGGGCCATAACTGCAAGGCAAGGCAACGCCCACATCCAAGTAAGAATATTCTGTATGATTTGCAGCATTGAGTATTATTGAAATGGATGGTTGAAAGAATGACTTGTAACATGAAATACTGCATTTACCAGTTGCTTTTATGCATATGTATGTATATTTACATATATATTTACATATACATACTTATAGGTGGCGTACAAAGTTACATTAGTTGGCTGAATCCACTTGACACTTTGATATTGCAATAAGGAGTCAACAATAATGTACCAAAACATGCACCTACTTAAAGAATTCCCATCACTATTTTTCATAGAATAGAAATTTGCAATGTCTGCTTCAGGTTTTCTCCCCCAAAATAAATGTCCCTTGCCCCAAACATTTTCTGATTTTCATGTGTTTTCATCTGGTTTCTTGACTGCTGAATAGTGGTGTACTTCAGCTGATTTTTAAATTTTAATCTAGGTTGCCAGTAGCATGAAGACAAGGTTAGGGTTTTGTAGTAGAAACTTCTAGAAAGGAATCACTGAGGTTGAAAGGCTTTTCTTTTTTTTTTTTTACATAAGCCATTTTAATCTATTAAAAAAGGAAATTTTACATGAGTAAATGATGTGACCAGTATCTTTTAGGTAGTGCAATACAACAGTAAGATTAAACTCTAGGAGAAAATGCTTCCAACAATACACCAAAGGAGTAAGACAGTAAGAAAAGCCTTATAGCTTCTTCCCATGCATGTATGTAGCTCTAATACAGAGACTAATCTCCTAATTTTGGAGGGGGATTTCCACAGAGATTTGCCATGGGAATCTTTATCTCCTCTGAGGTTCTGCAGACACGTTGGCTGGTGCTTTAGGGTGGAAAGATGGGAGAAAGAAAGGACTGCTGCAGAAGAACTGCAAGACCGTCAATGGTGTCATCTGTATGTCCTTAGGGTCCAAATCCTGACCCTTCAACCTGAAAAGGGTTTTCCTATGCACAAGCCTTATTAACCATGTTGGCAGAGTTGTTTTGCAAACATACAGTGTATTTCATGTGTCTATTCTGACTGTGCATGCTTAGCAACCCAAGCTCCTCAGATCTGCTGATCATTCAAGGAGCGGTAGCAAATTACTGAAGCAGTCACCTACCGGGAATCTGGACTTGAGGCATGGGTAGTAGGGGCTCAACTGCCTAGCAAGCCTGATTTCCCAAATATGCCATGCATCTTCGTTTGCTGACTATGAGGAATTACATTATTTGGGCACTAACCAGGCACAGAGGATAATCTGGAGAACAATATTGCTAGGAAGGGCCTAAGGGGAAGCTATAGAGAAAAGCCCTGCAGTGGCATAAGGAGAGAGAGGAGTGGCCCTGCAAGAATAAAAGACACAGAGAAGGACCCCCCAACCCCTGATGGGGTGCTTGAGGGGCCATTTTAGTCTGATAAACACATAGTTCTGTACTGACACACAAGAAACAGACAATGCCAATAGAACTCTCAGTGCTGATCATTACTACGCAAACGCACAGTCACAGCCAAGAGGATTTATTTTCATCCTGCTTAGTTAACGCCATCCTTGCACTGCGTTTATCTGTGGCTGAACATACTAATTGCCCTGGGACAGTTACAGGAGTGAAGATGCTAATGGGGGCCTATAGCTTCAGACGTAGTTCCTGTACTGACACAGGTAAGTTCATTTTTTAACATATCTAGACGTGCTTTAGTTGCCTTCTGTAATGAGCTGATTATACCTACACTTAAGTTTTCTCAAAGCGACCATTTTTCCCATGTGTTTCAGTTTTGGAGTATCTTATTTTAAGGGGCCTGATTTTCACTGTGTAACCTTTCAGCACTTCCTAACAGCTGAGACTTCTCAGCTACTCGGCATCCAAAAGAACCAGCAGTGGCTCTTCCACTGGTCCCTTGGGAAAATCCTCACTTTACATTTCTCCCTTTCCTCTATCTTTCTGTCCTTTGTTCCTGAGAGTGAGACAGATGTCCAGGCTCTGGTGCCTCCAGTCCTGGAGCTCTCCTAGGCATGGTCATCAGGACCCTACACAAGGGATGTGGTTACATGGTCATGTTTCTGTATGAGAACAGAAATGGACTTCGAGGAGAATCTGGGCTGGACCAGCAGCCAGACATGAACCACTCCGTGGGTTTTTTGTGACTCCAAACACTGAGCAGTGGAAATTTGATAAACCTCAAGCACCAGAATTATGGGCTCAAAGACCGACACCTTTTACAACCAATTCCTTCTTCCCAACACCCACTGCCTTCCCTTGCTTCCCTTATTTCAATCAAGGGCTTCACAATGCATTAATAACTCAAAAAAATATAATTGCAGTTAAATGATATGCAAGAAAAAACACACTCTAGACCAGGTGCAAGCTGTCAGGTTCCTGGTCCAGGAACCTTATCCACTCAGGTACAGAGGGATTGCAGCAGGGATAATATAATCTACTTGGTTTTCTCTAGCTGAGATTTGCAAAGCAACTTAGGAGTTACTGGTTAAATGAATGAGAAATCTTTGTTTAAGTCTCCTATTTATCTTTGAAAACCTACCCTTAATAAATCTCAATAATAATATTATATGCACTTACAAATGAATTTTCTGGGCAGAAGCTTAACATAAAAATTAAATGTTGTGCTATCTGCTGTTACTATCTAGGGTGGTACCTATCTCATATTGCTCTAATATCTGGCCTATATTAATGTAATATCCACACACCACTGTTTCTTTATAAACACATATTTGTCAGTTCACACAAACACTCCATTAAAGACTTTCATATTAATCCCTTCTATTATATTCATTGAGGATCTATAAAAATGAATTAAAAGACTAATTTTTCTACCCTTAGGAAGATTCCTTCTTCCTATTGTTTTGTCATCAAGGTCATAATTAAAGACACTGGCTACTGTGGTCTGTATACATAATTGCAATATATGATCAAGGATTGTAAGCACCAGGATAAATGCATTATCACACTGTCTAATTATCATGTTATCTGACTGACAGGAGGCTGTTTTATCTCTATCTAGAGATGAAGGACATATCTGACAGACACCAGGACGGTGCTTTGATGTCAGATTTGTATATGAAAGAATCAAAGACTCAAACCCTTTCCAAAATGGTTCCAATGTGGTTTAATCCCACCAGACAATTCTCTGCCTCGCTGCCAGAGCCTGCTTTGAAGTGGCATTGCACAGCGCATGCTGCTAGTGCATATTCCCAAAAGCTGGAACGCTGGGTGTAACCCCACATGCTGTGCAGAAGGCCCGTGCCCTCTGTCTCACACACCCACCACCTCATTCACAACATCACAGGGCAGAGAAGGGATGTGGCATGGCTGGCAGGCTGGGAGGGCTGAAGGAACACGGGTTACAGTGCCATCCCCAGTACATGCCTGAGGCATGCAGCCAGGCGCTTCCTGCTTTTGGCTGTGCTTATCGCCAATGCTTTCTATGGCAGCACAACCAACTTGGGTTCGTCATGTCACCCCTGCCAGCACCCCAGCAAGAGCATGTCCAGCATCTCCTCCACCACTGGAACCTCCATGTACCCGCTGAGAGCTTGCATACAAGTAACCATGGTTTTTGGTTGCACTGGAATACAAAATTCACCTCCCTTCTCCCTTTCCACCCCTGTATGACCTGGCTTTGTGCCACCGCAGGATTTCTCCATCGCATTAGTGATAACAGCCAAGCACTGTTAAATGTCAGTGTAATAAGGGAAGGCTGGGAATGGAGGACACTGGGAAGGGGCACCAGTGGTGGGACAGGCAAGGGTGAAACAGGCTAAAAAGGAGGGAGGAGGAGCACAGAAGTGTCAGCCATAAAAGAATAAGCAAAATTGTCCCCTCCCGCATGTTCCTAGTGGCTTGAGACCTTGAGACCTTGAATCCCACCGTTCTTGGCTGAGCAGAGACCCGTGAATCCCCTCCCCTGCCAAGCACTTTGCTGCTCACAGCTGCTTATCTCCCCAGTAACCTACTGGGGACACTTAGGCAGCCAAGTGGCTCAAGCCCATGTGATGGCACACAGGTTAATTTTGTCCCCTCTGTGCACATTCACGTGATATAATCTCTAATTACATAGTCCCTTTTTATTTAAGGTTTTTCCTGGGGTGTCTGATTGGCCTCTTCAGCTTCCTATGCTAAAATCAACCCAGCATCCCTGCACAGCAGCAAAAGCCTCAAAGATTGCTGCGTCAACAAATCATTTCAGAACCAGTTTTCATCCTTTGAGTAACTGCATAATTATGATAAGATAGTGAACCAGATTTGTACTATTTCCAGATTGGGTTTTGGTTTTTTTTTTTTCCAAAAAGAAATCATGCCAGGAACCTGGAAATAGTTTCTAATCGTTTCTGTGGTACAGGAATGAACAGATAGTTTTGTTGTCAGAGTTTTTGTTTTTTAATTTGGTTAGTTTCATCCTCCTTAGTGCATTCTTCACACACCCTTTGGCCATTTATCAGTCATAGAGAGAAGGATGAATCCTGTGGAGTTCAGGAATGTCCTAAATCTGGAGCACTTAACTTTGCAAATGAAATATTTTTCCAGCATGGCATTTGTTTGTATACTTAAACTTCCAGGTTTTTAAAAGTAAAATGAACTAACTTTCCTTGCCGTATCCTCAAGACCTCACAATTCCCCTGTGAATGCTCAAGCCTCCACCTCCCTGCATCAACCCAGACAGAGCAAACCATTTCTGGAAGCAGGAAGAAGGAACCATTTCAGCAATGGGGGCACCTCCCTGGACAGAGAATATAAATTCTCTCACATCACACTGGCATCCTGCAGGGTAGATATGAACTAATTTTTTTCCTAAGTTTCAGACCGGGTCTGTACCTCCAAGATCTACCTCTACTTTGCTCTTATTTTAACTAATGTATGATATTTTAACCATCAGACTTCTAATTCCTGCCTAATTTCTCTTTACACCTATGTTTTTTTGAAGTAGAGCGATATCAGTATAATTTGCAAGACAGGTACTTGTGTATTGCCATGCTTAATATCTCTTTAACAATTTATTGTCTTTGGGAATACAGATGGAGGACTCCTCTGCTTTTCATGCTGCCATAGCTGATTTGTGAGCACTTAGTGACTAAGACCCAGAGGTGTTTTGGGTGCCTAACTTACACTGTCGTGAGCAAAGCAGCCAAGCATCTTTAGGGACCAGAGCCAGTGTTTGCCATACAACAGCAGCAAAAAAACAGACATGGAAGAGGTGAAGTTGCAGAAAAAAAAATCTGTGGATCTGCCTATTGTAAGTGATATTTCTCCCTCTGTCTCTGTGCTTGAGAAAACAGCCATGACAGCTTCCTCTCTTCCAGGTGCAGCTATAGGAAGATGATATCACTCCATCCTTCTCCCCAGCAGCAATAAAAACTCTTACCATCTCCCTGTGGACTCTAGGAAATCAGATAGCTGCCTTGGGGCTTTTAGCAGTGAGTGAGAGTCTTCAAGCCCCAAAGAAGCCTTCTGCCAAACTGTTATACCTCCAAAAATCCTTGTTCAGCCATAAGCAACATCCTGCCATTGCCATAGAGGGGCCTACAAACACATTTGGGAATATAAACATAACAGCAAATGCCTGACTGGGTGTACAATAATCAAACCAGAAAAAAAGATCAAATTAACTTCGGTCCTAAAACCATTATGGGTAACCTCCTAGTTACCAGATTGGCACAACAACAAACTGACTGGGGGCATTGACACAGGTAGACAAAAGGCTTGGCTTAATCCATCAACACGTCTCAAATTTTTCCTATGGCACAGACAAATATTTACCACTTTTCAACACTTGAGAAATGCTGCTGTTGTTCTCCACAGTATTGTTAGAAAAGTCTGGTTATATTTATATACAGATATAAACATTGTAAGATTAACTCTTTAGAAATATTTTGAAGATTTTTATAGATGCTCTCAATCCAATATAATATTTTTACTGCCTTACAGATAAAACCTAAGTCAGTTTGAAATGTTGATGACATAAAAGTGCAGCTTCCATTACTTTTAAATCACACTTGTAAAACCTGTTGGCCATAAGCAGCTCAAGTACAGTTACAAGTGTTTTATTTTCCCTTGCACTTCTAATAATGAAAGTACATTTTAACCAAATTATTAAGCTGTTGAAGTCTCAATATAGGACCTTGTCTTTCAAAGCAAGATGGTTATAAAAAAGGCAACAATCAACACCTTTATTTATATCTATATAAATGTATACATACCCACTTACACACATGAAGAGGTTAATTATGCGATACACTCCAATTGTCTTTATTGTTACATGATCTGCAAGTGTGTTTGCTTTATGCTGTCAGACATTTATTACCCCCTATTTATTTTTAAAAGCTTTGTTTACTATGTGATAGGAATCTTTTCAGTATTTCGTCCATTCTGACTGCCAGCCCTCTGGAAGTCCTGGCTGCAACACAGACATCAGACATATTAGTTTTGATTTCAATGGCAAGTGGATATTAACAATGTGATACATTGAAGAAAAAGTCCTTTAGGTAGTTCAGGACTAAGTGAACCCCCAAAAGCTTTAATGAAGGTTTTGTGGGAAACCACATCACTCACTCAACATTTGAACAGGAACAATGGCAAGGCCAAACTTTTTCCAAACATGAGATAAATTGGAACAGTTATCAGCCACAGCTCGTATGAGAATTCACAGACTCTTATACACACTAGAAGTGTTTTACTCCATTAGGAGACTCTCTGGTTTCAGCTCAATTATTTGCAGAATAAAGCTCTACTTACTATGGGTAAGGTTGTCAAAACCTCAGAAACCATACTTACTGCTAAAGGTGCCCAAAATCTTCCCATTGACATTTTTCTTTCTTTTATATAGAGATGCATTTTCCATACGAGCACTCTCCCCCCATTGAAGGCATAGCATAGATCTGTTTGAATGGATTATTTTTTTAATTACTAAAAAGAAGCAGGCAAAGAATTTTCAGGTTTTAAGAAAAAAATGATAATCCATTGAAATAATCTAATAAATTATTTACCTTTGGGAGGGGATCTGCTCTATTGAGCCTTACCAAGTATGGAAATTGCCACTTAATTTTAATAGAGGACTAGAAAATGTTATACCAAGCATCTGTACCCATTGCTAAGCAAGTACTAACAGGACATAGTTATCTAAATAAATCAACAGACTATCAACTTCATACTAAGCTCTCCCAACATGTTCAATCAGCATCAAAGACTACAGAAGTCTTTATTTATTCTGATATTCTGACTAAGGTTAAGTTTTTCTCTCTTTTAATCAATACTTCTAATTCATTTTCTGTGTGAGCTAAGGCATCTCTGCACTGCTGAAGAAGTGCCCTCTCTGCCTTCAGCCTATACCTGACTCTACTGGTGCAGAAAAGGAGAACAGAATGCAAACATTTTGGTAAGCAAGCAGAGTGACTGAAGGGTTTCTTTGTCAGTGGTATCCTAACTACTTATTTAAATCCCTCAAATAAGAGAAGGGTTCATGAGTGACATCTAGAGGTAATTCCTTAAGATGACTGGGGCAACTGCCTACTGAGGTTCAGGTACCTGCCCTAAGTGCTGACGTCTCACTTGCCAGCATAGGTAGTGCTTGAACACACCATGAGAGTGGAATGAAATACAGATTTTAACAAGTAGATTAGGCCAGAAAGTTTTCAGAGAAAAATTAGTTTCTGTAGAACCTCCCACACAGTGTTGCAAAACAAAAGTGAAAAAGTTTAAATGAAATCTTTCCACTTGAGTCAAGTATGAAATCACTTTTCTCTGCAGTGAGCTTCAGTTCAGGTGTCTCCTTCCTCATTCCCTTCTGCAGGTCTGGCCAGATCTCATCTCCCAAACTATCAAGTGTCTCTTCTTTTTCCCACACAAAATATCAGAAAAGCCACATAAATGCAAGGTAGGAAGGAGGGTTGAAACACCTGGGCTACAACTCACAAAAGATGGTGAGATTTCATACAAGAGTATGGTGTAACATAAAAAGGACTTAAGTCCAGTCACAAATTCCATCTTTTGATCTTGCTTTAGTGAAAACAAGCGGCCAAATATACTATGCCACGTCCAATTTGAAATTTCAAGGAACTTCTCACCCTTGTGGCTCCTGAGACCCGCGTGGTGCAGGCAGGGTTTCAAGTCAGCTTCCCTGCCCATCCATGGGGAGTTTGAGCCTTGTGCTACGAGAGCAAATGCATCAAGCTGAACTTCTCCGGGTTACATTGCTGGGTCATTCCTCAGTGACACTCAGACCAGGCTGTTCAAAAATAGAGTGGCTGCCTTTTCTGGAAAGACCTTGTCCCACCTGTCTAGAGATCCCCACAGCAGAGTTTACCTTTCCTCAGCTGCCTTATATATACATTAAGTGTCTCATAGCTCCTATCCATGGACAGATTTTGGTAGTGCCAGGAAGACTGGCATCTCCTGATTTCTTGTCATAATTTAGGATGAGAAGAAATACTGATGTATCAAAACTTCTTTCAGGACAGATGCTATCTCTCACCTCTAGCAGTGAAAGGCAGGCTACTAGCACACATCCACTCAAAGAAAACTAAATAATGCAATATCAAAAAATAATTGGGACCAATCATTTTGCTTGAGCCTTGGCTATTTTGGACATTTCCAAAAAGAAGAAGAGGAGGGGAAAAGGCTCAAACTAAAAGAAATTATTGCAAAAGTGGGGGATATTAATGAAACATGAACATCTTGCACAATGCCATAGATGTAAGCTGCTCTGCACAGGAAAGGAAAGGAGCCAAACAGATAATGGAGTCCCTGCCTGAAGTCCTGCGGATACACTGCCGAGCATTACAGTATCAGCTGGGGTGTGCCTGATAGATGGAATGCTCTGAAGAGCAGGTGGCTCTTCAGCACTTAATCTTTCTTTTTCATCATCTGCATTTGCTTGGCATGTTTGGACACATGCATCTCATTTCTGTGCCATCAGGGAGCTCAACTGTAGTTCACCTATATTGCATACCTGCAAAATGGTAGGTCTCTTCTCATTTGCTCAGTTTGGAAGTATTCAAGGTACCTAAAGAAAGCCTTTAATCTGTCAGTTAAAATCTCACTGTGGTTTAATTCATAAGGAATAATGTTATTTTCACAGTGTGCCAAGAGTACTATTGGCAGCAGTGAGGCAATTATTTATGTGGGTTATCAGTTCACAGAGCTGATTAAGTAACCTGAAATGTGATGATAATGGCTTCCAGTAATGGTTCCATATCAAAAGGATAATAAATATTATTTGCTGCTCTTTCATATAAGAAATGGGATATATTTCAGTCCTGTTGAAATAAAAGCAACATTTCCTATTGTTCTTTGGAAGAGCCTCCCAGTAGCTCTAATTTCACATCATGTCTACTTCAATGTGCTCCTTTTGTTGCATAAAAAGATGAATGATATATGGAATATTACAGATACATCTGGATAACTGATGTTAAGTCCCAACCCGCTTTCAGAGCACCAGAGTGACCTCCCCATGGTAGCAATTCAGTTTTTAGTCCACTGCAAGAGACAGAGAACCAGCTGTATCCCTTTTGCTCAGCTTTATCTACATATCATCACACCCTAACTCTTAGACATATTTTAGAAAATATTCAAAAATTACTTCCTGCTTTATTTTACCAAAGGAAACCAGATCTACGTGTACTTATGATGGGGCTTGGTAAACTGGAGTTGATTAAATGAACTAACCTTGCCACTAGTAACACTTCTCATGATGATTTGCAGTTTGTTCATCATGAAGTTACTCTGACTTACCTTAAACCCACAGAGTACCCAGTTATGAAATCCCTGTTCTCAGTGAGGGACACTCATCAGCAGAGGTTTTTCTTATTCATTTAATTATAGCATGAATAATACAGACCCTATTCAGAATTGCCACTGATGTGCAGATTTACATCTCTTGCCAATGGCTCAGTTGTTTCAGTATTACATCATTGTGAGTATTTAGAAAAAAAAAATTTAGAACTTCCAAGAATGATTTGCAAAGACACTTGGGATGTGAAAACTTTCTCAAAAATATCTTATCAATGAAAAAGGAAAGTACAGTACCTTATTTTGGATAGGAAATCTATAGAGGGAGGGCTGTTACAATAGCTGCAAGAGCTCTGAGGACTACTCAACTGGTGCTAGCTGGTTTGAATGAGAGCCTGTAAGGTCTTATGAACATTTCACCTCATACGTATCATAGAAATACATAGTACCTACAGATCAATATAACATTAAATAAAAAAAAGAGGTGACTCTGTAACTACTGTAGAAGGCATTTGATTTTCAGTTATGCTAAAGAATAATATTTGAATTAAGCCACAGTATTGCAAAGCAGGTTATTTATTTATAACAAAACTATCTTTTGCAGAGACAAAAGAGTAATATCTGTAGGCTACAGTATTTTTTTTCTTTTAACCTAAACGCCTATTCTGTAAATTTTGATGAAAAAACCCACTGTTCCCATTATTTTTAAAGATACTACTCCTCTGTTAATAGTTTTCCACACATCTACCCGTCAGATTGGCAGTTTGGATTCTATTCCTTGCCTCTTAATGCTTAACTTGAGTGAGTTTCTCCTGAATTGAGGCCTAACATCTGATGATGTTTAAAGGAGAACGTAGGGCTGACATGTGGAACCGGTACAAAGAACACAAAATAAAGACAGTACTTTTGAAACCACTGGACAACTTTTAACACATATCAAAGAGGAAAACCTTGGTAATGAAGAATTTGAGCCTAAATGCCATGCTGAACAGGGACTCAAGAGCATAAATGTTACCTATTTAATTTCTAAAAATGTTTATCATTCATGCTTTATATGGATTTCTCATTTCAGTACACAGGAGTTGAAACTTATTCTAGGAAACTATATCAGATGTGATGGACAAATTGCAAGTGCTACCAAAAGCAAAAAGCAATCATCATTTTTTCTACCAGAAACTAGTAAATATGTGGTTTGCCTAAGTAAGAAATACAGTGGGCATAATAAAGCACATCAGTATGTTTCTAGGATGATTTACACTTCAAAGACTGTACATGTATTCATTACAACTACTGATGGGCCAGAGGATCTCCACCTTTGATGCAACCAGATCTTACCAACCAACTAAGGACAGGAGGGTTAGCGAAATGCCCAATGCCTGGCAGACTGTAGGGAGTAGGCGGCAGACCGTCCAGCAGATGCTGTCCTTCCTGAGTACATCAAACCTGACCGAATGACTGGGTAAAACATTAGAGCACCAGGCTCTGGATTTGTACTCTATCAGTAGAAACATATAACAAATCACCTGCTTGTGGTGGGAAGGCACATTGGTGCAGGGTTGGACAAAATGAAGTTGTTAGCTATTTTTTTCTGAGAAAATCCTGGTCTAGGCAATCATCCCAGATTTTATTTGTTTGTTCAGTGCTTCTATTGCCATTGGTGGCTGCATTTTAATCAAGTGAACCAATTCTCACACACTTTCCCCAAACAGAATACAGAAACTTCACTCTCTGAAGCCTTAAATGAAAGTGTGCAACGACATGCTTGGAGGTGTAACTTTAGGCATCCAGTTTGAAAACCCAGGCCCATCTTCAGCTCCAGCCTCCGTCCTCCTACTTCATTGCCTGAGGCTGTATTGGTTGTTAAGTCACATCAGGGATCATTGTCAGAGTGTCAGCAGGGCTGGATTTATGAAGTGTGTCACAACCAGTCATTTGACAATGTGGTATGAGTGCAAAATAGGTTTAAAATATCCCATCCTGTGAATCTTATGCTGTGATGTTACAACACAGATCACAGATCACATTTTGAAAAACGTCTGCATGATCTGTTAGGAAAACCCAGACTATGTAAGCATGTGGAGGAAAAATACAGTGGATGTTTTCTATGTTATCTAGCTATGTCTAAGAATCAGTTATGATAAACCCTTGTGAATACTAACCAACACTTACAGTGACAAAACTGAATTTTATTCAGGTGTCTTAAACTATGAATATTGGGAAGCTACGGGTGACTGACAAAGGAAGCTCCATTTAGAGACCAGGTAACGAGGAGGGGAACAATTCGGGGCCTCCTTCCGATCGCACAAAATGTTACATCAGCGCAACTCTGCTAGCATCCATCCACTAAGCTACTCCCAGCTGACACCTGCCCAAACAATTTCTGACATGGGATTCTGCTCTTTATCCTCCAGTTACCACTAGTTACGTTTTGCTTAAACAAAAACATTGAGATGCATTCTCTGGGTTCAGTGATGACTGTCCACCCCAGCTTCTCCCATCTCCTTTCTTCACTGGTGTGTGTCTACTCTACTCCCAGTCTCATTTCCCTCCCTGTAATTCGGTGATTCATCTGTAGCCTCAGGGAAGGGCACCTGATTTCATTGCTTAACTGTTATTACAGGCTGCTGCACAAATCATCTGGCCCTGCGGGATAAGGCTGCCAACAACCTTTCTACTAGAGCTACAGAGAGCAGGTTTGCAATGCTACCATTCTTATGAAAATCTTATTTCAATTATGAGGTTATTCTGAGTGTATTGTAGTGCTGTCCAAACTGCCACCTTCAGTACTGCTGCACTACCAGCAATTTTCTGCTTCTGAGTTCTTCTCACAATTGAATCTGGGCGACCAGCGGAGTTGATACAGCTATCTATGAGGAAGTTTCTTTCTTCAGTCCTCTTACAACAAAACAGCTTTCTATCCATGTTATATTTCAGCTCAGTTTCCAGTAATTTAAGAAGTATTTGGTTTATTAGGAATTCCTTCTTCTTTAATATTGAGTTATTTAATGCCAGCTAAATATGCTAGTGCAGCAGTTTTTTAGAGTAAGACCAAACGTATCCAGGTATTAGGCACAAGCCGGAAGATGGCAAGTCAACCCTGCTTTATGAAAAGCATCCTCAAAAAGATGTGTCTGTGTCCCATTCAGTCTTTGGTTTCCTTGTTAAGTTTGTTAGCTGATGTGATTTCCACATCTACATGATCTCCCATGGCAGCTTTTACTCCCCTGCCTGTAACACTTCAGATGTCTTTCTCCCTCCCATGTCACTCCCTGCTTCACCAGCTCTTGTCCTGTATGTTCTCACATCACTGTAACTCCCAGAGAAGGGACAGAGAAATTGGGTGGCCAATTCATATGAAATACAGTGTCTGCCTTCCTCTCCTCCTTGTCCAGAGTGTGCCACAAGTCGCAGCAGTCTGCCTGTGTGGGATGCTGCTGAGAGTGACCAGCCAAGGGAAGGAGGGGAAAGGGGATCCAACTCTCCTGTAGCCCATTCTGCCTGCTCCCAGTAAACACGTTTGACCTTAAATTAACATTCCAAATCCTACTTGTCTCAGTTCTAGAAGATACAGAAAATTGCAGGGTCATAAAAGAAAGAAAAAAAGGCTTTGTAAAGTTAATTAGCAGAGGATGAATACCAGCGTGGCACATTTGGTGCAGCACTGGACTGAAGAATACGAAAGCACAAACCGTCCCTTCAGTTCAGACCCAAAGTGGAAATGAATGGCTCTGCTAGCTTCCATATAATTTACTGCTAGAAAAATAAAAGACAGACTCAGCTATCCTCTTTCATGATGAACAGATCTATACTGGACTGTGGCATCCTATGTTTTATGTGAGCAAGAGACTTGTCCTGATATAAATCACAGAACACCAAAGCCAGCCGACTGCATTTGTTCAGGAATAGCTGCACGCCGAAGGACACTTGTCTCAGAGACAGTCCTTATCAACCTGAGACTCATTTACTTCAGGATCCTGCTTTGTTTTAATCACTCTGACAGGGTTGGCTTGTAAAGTCATTCTGCTTGTTTATCTGTACGTAAGTAAAATACATGCGGACATCCACCCCCAAGGACCCAAAGCTGCAAATGCACATAAATAACTTCAGCTGTGCGACTGGTCTCATTGGGTAAACATCAGGGAGGAAGAAGAGGTACTTACAATATTGACATAAGAACAAATCGGTAGAAACCATCCATGACTAACCTGAGGCTGAAAATGAGGGAAGAGTTTTTAACCATCAACTGAACGAGGTAAAGAAATAGCTTTCCAGCAGGAAGGGTGGCAGGCGAAAACTCAGAAAGCTCTACAATAAAATTTGGCCATTTTATGAGAAGAGTTCTGAGCCTTGCCTGTCATACCACAGGACTGGAATCAGTGACCCATGAGGTCTCTTTTGTCCCAGTGTTTGTACGTGACTGAAGTTACTCAGAAGCGTAAATGTTTACAGGATAAGCCTGGAGCTTGCGTCAGCATAGCTGGCAAGCTTCCATGGGTGTTTCATTCAACCCACTGAATGCACAGAAACACTGAAGGATAACTTCCTAGTAAAAGTGCACATACACACACACTATATATATACATATAAAATAGATATATTTTTTGCACAACAGTTGAAAATGCAAAAAAGTTACTAGTTACATGTATTTTAATGTATATTGTAAACAATCTGTATTTCTGCTGCAAATTATATACACATTTATGCACATGTGCTGTTGAGCAAGCCACATAACTTCCACTGGACTCTAACATGGATTATATTAATATTCTCATTAAAAGAAACTGAAGGAATGCATTGAACAGAGATTATTTCTTCAGATGTCCATAAGGTATTTAGGAACTTTTTAAGGTGTTAAGTGAGAATGATTTGGGCACAACTTCCAACAGGGATTATGAGCATCAAGGATATGGGTTGTCACAATTTAAGTCACCAAAAACAGCAATAAGATTTAGCCCTAAAGTGGCTTCTGGTGCGGGTCCCTGCATGACTTAGGTCCCTTGGTAGTGGTATCTGTAACACTGAATCAACAGACAACTTTAAAAGACTACCTGAACACACAGAAGTAAGCAACCAGAAATCAGAATATTAAAAAATTAAGTCTGAACTGATAATCTGAACTATAGTATTTATTATGATATGCAGAACATCATCCGGCAGTTCTGACAATCTTCAGACCACTGCGTACTTGCATTCACCTGTGTAAAGCCTCCACTTTAGGGCCTGAGAAAAGGCTTCCTCTTTCCCTACAGACTATGTCATGCAAAACATTTTCTTAGTCGCATGAGAAAACATCCCTGAGTGAGATAATAATGAAAAAGATATTGTGCATCTCTCAGAAGCCTTGCTGCAGACAGAGTTGGTTTCCATCAGGACAGTAGAGCTCTCTTTGAAACCATGTAAGATCCAATTTTTAGAGATAATGCAATATATTTATAGCTATTTTTACCATAACTAAAACCTGCACTTATAGTAAAAAGAGTTGAGTAATATAGTGAAATTATGTATGGTAACAATTAATTTTTAGGAGAACAAGATCTGTATTTCCATAAAATACAGTAAGACACCCTGATTCTGTAGTTCTCATCATCAGCCACGACAGCCCAGGATGGATATGAAATACGCTTAAAAACAACTTTCTGTTCTCTCTGCCTTTGTGTCGAGATAACACTGACTCAATGTCAAGGAGAATCAGCCTCAAAATCTCTTAGGGTTGATTATTAAGAATAGAAGGGGATTTCTCCAACCATCATTATTTCTAAACACAAAGATCTATTCACTTGTTTACTTTTATTTGCATTTGCATCTGATCTTTTAATCAGTGGCAATGCTAATGATACAGCTGTAAGAGTCTACAAGTGAGAAATCCATTTAGCAGATCTCTTTCTTACTTAGCTTAGAGGTTCCCTTAAAAAAAATAACGACAAGCATGTTGCTCCAAAAGAACTAGCTTGGATAGAGGCCTCTTGGCCTGGGTGTTTCCTGTCGAGAAGATTTCTGACTCCTGTTGTGGGAGAAACTCCTACTTGTCCTGCCCCAAGGGTAAAAGATACTGCCAGGGAATTACAGCAATAAACCTCCAGGTCCCTGTCAAGCTCCAACCACCCCAATGAATTATTATTCCCTTAGGACTCAAGAGACCTCAGGGAGATTGAAAAGCTCTTCTCCTTCTACAAATGACCCAGCCCATAACCGCAGTGAACAGGCAGAGAAGCATCCTTTGCCAAAGCTGGGGTTGGAAACTGTGGGAGCCTAGTGAGGCCACAGAGTGGGTGGCTGGGAAGGCTGGAGTCAGGTGGTCCCTCCCGCAACATTTGCACAGCCATGCATGATCACGGCCTGCTCTCTCCCCATCTGCTGAGGCTCCCAGAGTGCTCCTGGCCATTTGGACTGCCTGCTTGCTGGCAGGCTGTAGGATGAGCTGCTGTGCCAGCTGCAGCTGGAGTACGGTGGAGGTTCGCCAGGAAGCCTGGTGAAATGTCGGTCTGAGCCAGGCTGCTCCTGCACAAACACATAGGTGCTTGGAGAAGAAAAATGCAGGCTATTCCATAACACAGGCAGTGGCAGGGGCTGGACTCACAGCAGACAGCTTGGTTAGCATGTTGACCTGCAGCAGATCTGGCTGACCAGGGCTGCTTTGGCAGTGTAGGGTGCTGGCAGGGTACACTGAACTGCTCTGCAAGCCCCTGGGAAGACAGGTTGGGCCTCAGCTGCTGCTGGGTGGGAGCAGAGCAGAAGTGGAACAGGCTTCAATTCCAAAACACCTGGTGGAGTGGGCATCTGCCCATCAGGGTGCAGACTTAGCTCTCAGCCCAGATGAAGGCAATTCAATCAAGAAAAAAAAAGAAGGAAGGAAGCATTCTGAGCTGTTCTCCTCGTGGTAGAATGAGTGTGCCCAACCACCGAGCCACATTCATGGTAGTATGTAGATGGGTCTAAGAGGAAAAACACCTTTCCATTCCCACAGAATGCATGGGCACCCTCTGTTCTCTAGTCTCTGCCTAGGCACTGATTCACCGATTGAGAGGCATCTTGGGGCACCCTTTGCACCATGCTTTTCATGATGCTTTCATGAAAAAAATGCCTTAAATTTTCTAAAAGTAATTTTTATTTTATGTTTTTCATTTTCTCTACTCTATTCATTTTCTCCATTCATTCAGGTGCTTCATACAATAACCCATTTCTGAAGACAAAACCTCTGCTAATTCGAAGTTGACTGTTTACCTGACCACATGTCTACCATGTACACATCATGGTGGCTGCAAGATCAGGCATTTTTTGAAAGTAAAAGCAACATCAGACTGAATCAGACTGAAACACATGCAGATTAAATATCTCTGCGTGATCTCACACAGACACACACGCATATATAGAAGGGAGGCTACCACTGATCTCAGGTAGATCTGCCTCCCTGTTGCCATTCAGCCTCAGCAAGAGCAGAATTTATTTCCACTCTCCTGAGAATTTGTAGACTCTCCCAACTTGCTTCCAACAAACAGAAAAAAGTAGCACATATAACTACGGAAGGAAAGTCTGAGCAAAACTATCTGTAACCACTTAAGATTCAAATACGCCAGAAGTTCCTAAGTCATCTGATACTAATTTCTGAAGAATTCAAACAGGACTTGTGCTGTGCTATATGCCAGAAACCATAAATACAATGCTTTCTCTTATCAATCTCTTCTCTCGCTTTAGGCAGCTTGATAGCATTAGCTCAGTATCTGCACTACTCCTCCTTCCTTTCCCAAACAGAACACAAGGAACCTGTGGGACTTTTCTGCTGATTTATGTTCAAAGCTGGAGGTGAAACTGCTGTATTACAAGATTGCACTGAATGGGAACTAGAAGCCAGCCCACACAGGCTTTACAGGAAGAAATCACAGAAAAAGGGAAACACAAGAGAAAAATTAGAACAGGGATAAATTAGCAAATAGCAGAGTTGACTGGGAGGCAAGGTTTGCGCGCTAACCTTTGTGTTTATGCACTTGCTCCTGTGCATGCAGATCTCCACTGATGTGCTCCTGGGGAGAGAGCAGCTGGGACTCTCTCCGTTCACACTGCCAGGACTAGTCTATAGACAGGAATTTAAGATAATGTTGCAAGGAGAGAGCATCTAGAGTTACAAAAACAGTTAAAACAGTCTGATGGGCAAAATAGGTGACTGCTAGGGGTGAAGATTTGTCTTTAGAAAAGGTCACATAGTTCAGTATTGTAAGCTTCTGAAATGTACTACAGATTTTCATTTAAAGCTAAAACCTAAAAGTTCATTGATTTATTAAATTGCAGATCTATAATGAACAGGTATTTAAATATTTCTCTTCCTACCAGGCTGGAATCCATAGAGCACACTGCCTCCCATGAGGCTACACAGGGATGGTTAACTCTGATGTTGGGTGTCACATAAATCAGCTGGGTGTGTGTATAGGGGAAAGACCAGCCAGTGAACCACACTTATAGGAAAGAATGAGTTGATCAGACTCTCAAGCTGCCTCAAGACTTGGCATACCCCTAAATACAGATGGCTAAATACAGTTTAACTCACAGGATTGAAAATGCATTAGTCATATCAACAAAAAAAACTACAATATTTTGATTTGAAGAATCTCAGTATTTCATCCCTATCCTTAGGGAATTTCAGCTAAAAAAAATTTACAGAATTCCAGTTCCACTGAATGCTGAACTACTCAGATTTTATTTGCGATAGGGATGTTAAATAGAAACTCTTAATTTTTCTCTTCTCAGCTATAACAGGTTTAATTTACGGAATTTGCAAATTTTAACATAAATAGGTGGTTGTATTATCCATCAATTAGATGGATAAATTAAAATAAAGTACAATGAAGCATTTTATTATGAAGTTATAAAGAAATTTGAAGCAAGTATTTGTAGATATAGGAAAGTATAGCCATGCTATCCCTTGGGCTAGGACAGATTTCAGGGATTCAGTTGTTGAACCAAAACACTATTTTTTCCACTCAGAAAAAATGTTAACATAAATTCATGTTCAGAGCCTCGATTGTTTTATTCAGTTTCCTTTCAGGTTACTTAATGGTTCTGAAAACCTCTTAAAGTTGGCATCATTTTTCAGGTAAAAATAACTTCAAAACAAAAGATTACACATGATATTTTGATAATATTGAAGCAAAATATTGTGTTTTAACCTACAGGGAAGACTGACATCTGAGAGAAATGAACTGTTTTGATATTTCTAAATGTGCCCTAAATCTCTTTGTGAAAAGTGACCTGATTTCAGATATAGCCCCTGTGGCCCCGAACCTAATTTTTTTAGGAATTTTGTTATTCAGCACAAGTATTATAAAAATTACTATTAATTAATTATTGTGTTCACTCTGGCAGATGTCAGATGCTTTATTTTTTAAAAAATCCAACTACTGTCACAAAGATTTTGGCACTCTCTCAGGAACTGTTGCAGCAGGAGGAACACCTAACAGGAGAATCTAGTTCACATGACTTCCAGCCCAAACCCTACAGATCAGAGATTTTAAAATCTGTTTCAGTTAAACATCTGAACCAAATAGGACAAGATTTACTAGATCCACTGATCTATTTCCCTTTTGAAATATATCACTCTTTTTTTAAGACCATTGGCATACTCTCCAGATGCTAGTGAACTTAAGATGCTAGTATACTTAAGATGCTAGTTTACATGAGAACACCTCAGTGACACTGTTTCTTTGATGAGTCTTGTCTCTTAAGTTACTCTGGCACTGAAAATCCTCAGCCAAATCCTTTCTTGTTTGTATACTTAAAAGCAAAACTTAATAATTAATCTTTTGGGACAAAACTGTAATTTTCATTTCATTTAACATTTCTTTATTGTAAAACACCCCTTCTGAAATCATATTTGCCATAGCAAACATAATTCAGAAATTATGTGATCTGGAAAACTCAGATTAAGAAATCCAGATGCATTTCACCCTGCTTGGCAAAGACTGGCAACTGGTGCATAGAAATATAACTCAAACCCAGAAATGTTTGGGTCACCACGATGCAGGAAAGCAGACAAGTTGAGCGGCAAGAAGAGCCATGCACTTCTAACATGTCACAGGAAGTCCAACATGGTAGCAAGCAGCCCTGTTGCTGACTATTCTGCATCCCCATCTGGTGTCCTGTAATGGTTTTAATGAAAGCTTTCACACATGGTTCTTAAAACAACCCATCTGTTTACTGGGGTAAATTAAAAGATGTAAACGCAGTGTAATATGCCAAAGAATATAATAGTCTCAATATAAGATCTGACTGTGTCAACCAGCAACAGGTTCCAGCTGGGGAAGCCTCATGGAACAAAGACAGCCTTTGGCTTAATACTGAGTATATGCTTCTGAAGTCCCAAATCAGGCGAAAGCGAAATAAAGCTCAAGACCTTGACCAGATGTGCAATACCCAGCTGAGCGCACGGTAAGCATACTCCCACAGCAACCTCGCTATCAACGTGGACACTTCCAATAGGAGCAGACATCTGTTTCAGATAGCTAATACAGGGGATGTAGTACCTAATCACAGATAATGCTTGAGCAGGACTGATCCTTTGAACTGCCTTTTCCCTCTCTGCTGTTGCTGGCCGCAACTTGAATTAGCTCATGTTCTATTTTAGACAATCAGGCACAGCTGAGGAAGGACTGGATTTCCAAAAGTGCTCTGGTACAACATTAATGGCCAAGGTTGCAAAGTCCACAGACACCCAGCCACGCTCCACTTTCTAATATCTTTTCAACCTCCTCCCACTATATTAGATAAACAGATGGAAATGAATTAAATCTACTGATTAATGGTTATTGTACTAAGGTCCACAGTGAGCATTCATCACATAACAGTGTTTAGTACATGTTGTCAGGAAAGGAGATTAAAGACAGACATTCCTAATGACCAATCATCTCTAGGCCCAATGATTGCTTCCCTCTTAATCAAACCACAGATACATGCTGACATGTACATTCTCCAAGTCCTCTGTTCCACAGGAAGAGCCTGGATTATCACAATTTCCAGAGTGTCTAGCTCCCTGCAAAGACGAGGTTGACCCTACGCTTACTGTAATCATGTTATGCAACAAACACATGTGAGAATGGCCTAGGTAACACACCACCCTTTTGGGTTGGTTCCTTGGCTGGTTTGTTTTTGGGAAAAGGACTTTATTATAATTTTGTTTTCTTAGAGTATTTATCACAGAAAATTCCTGATCTGTGAATAGAGCTTGCAGGTGTTAACATAACACAACTATATAACATTCTCCAAATCTGGATTAATTCATAGACTTACCAGAGGCTCTCTTGCTATGATTTTCCCTCAAAGGTTGATTTACATGACAGAACTCTTGGAGGTGATAACTCCTATCTTTTGATTACAGCCTTGATGGTCTGATAAAGACTATAAAACTGCAACCATTAAAACTCTGGTCCCTGAATTCCCCGAGTGTTCTCCTTTGAGATCACCTAAAAGAGATAAACAGAGATGTGAAGAGCATGTGATGGAACTGTTCCATCATTGATAGCTATAATATTATTTGGCTTTGCATTTATGCTAATATCAGTTAAGCAGGTTTTATTAATACTCACTGTCATTTCCTGAGGTTACCTTACAAAGCAATCTATAACAGAAAGTTTCACTTTGCTTTTATAAAGAAAAAAATTACTTTCTACACTCATATGCTCTGTACAGCATGGTAGGAGAGGCAGCTTTTAGAGAGGGGGTTATCAGACAGATTAGAGAACTATAGCAATGGAGGGAAAATATTGTATTTCACTTTCATAGGAAAGACCATTTTCTGTAGACTCTTTAATTTATCCTCATAAACACTAATCAAAAACTTCATGGACTCTAAGTTGTATATTTTTGATGAGGTCTCCTAAATCTGCATGGGATAGCTATAGAAGTGTTTTCCCCCTTGTGTGTAACTAGGCTGCATGCTGGCAAAGTTCAAGAGCCACTGCTAACTTTTCTCCTTCCTTTTGCTTGTCTGTAGGAAGTGGGCCAAACAATCCCATTTTATCTTAATCCCTCCAAGTGCTTCTCTGTCTGAAACTGCAGGACCAGCATCCTTACAATACTATTCTTGGAATAAAGTAGCTTCCTTTCTGCTGTTATAATCAATCCCTCTCAGCAAATCACTCTGCTTCTCCCCCTGCCGCACAAACACCTTTTACCTCTCTTGAGACATCCAAATTTCCCTTTCCTTAAGTTTGCCAAGGAACTACTTGGATCCAATGGGATCTATGAGCCATGGTATAGTACCAGGACAGAGCAGTAAAGATAATTGAGAGCCCATCACAAGTTGGCCCTACTGGAAGTCTTCTTTTGAAGAGTGATTATCATTTACTATATATTTAAATTGAGTACTGATGTGACTGATGAATACATTCACCTTAGCAACATAAAAATAATACAAACCAAAGTATTTAACATTTTTGTAGCTCCCATAACCTTAGTGTGAACACCTCAGAGTTTTTGGCCCACTGTGGTGCTGAAATCCTCATCTAACGTGAAACACTGAGATGTGGAGAAGATTAATGACTTTCCCAGGAGATGCCAGAAATTCTGGAGCAGAGTGGGGATCTAAAAATGTGTATTACACTTTAACCAGCTGAACATGAAGAAATCAAAACTAGTCAAAGATTTTAAATTCCAGCCTTGCTGGATATTCACGCTCGTCCTCTTGCCCAAAATGCATAGCAAGCACCCAGTAGCCTGGTATAGTTCAGGTGTAGGTACTCCAAGTTTTTATTTCTCTGCCTCTGAGAGGTGTTGCCTAACAGAAATTTAACCTCAACTAAAATATTTTTACATGCTACTTTTCAGGCATGGCTATAACTTATTATGTGTTTTTCTGTCTTTTCTGCATGATATGTGCAGCAAGCACCAAGACCAGTTATACTCCTAAATGTTCTAGCTTCACCTGTCATCAGCCTCTCTGAGCTCATCATAATTGTGTCCTTCTGAGTCCAGGTTAATTTCAAAAAGTGCTTCGGAGACCACAGAGCTTTTACTGCAAACAGGCCAGAAGGACAAGTATAACCCCTACAAATAATGTCATAGAGGTTAGACCACACAGAAGATTTCTGCAGTGTCCTTTGGGCTTAAAGATGTAGGGGGTCTGAACTACCTGCTGCTTAGACAGATTCACAGCAGCTCCAAGAATCCCCCATGCAAAGCATGCAGTGAGTTTTGTGCCCATATGGATGGGTGTAGAGCTGTGGATCATCTCTGTCAATCAGATAGCCACATTAGTTTTGCTGCAGCTTGCAACATGCCCTCCTCAAAGCTAAGAGTAGCAGAGAGAAAGTTCACACCCCAGTACCTAACAGGTTGCCAGTAAAGGGAGTCTCCTAGCCACTGTGAAAGTCTTGGGTCCTGGATGCTGCTTCACAGCAAGCTGGGTGGGGTTCAACCCTAGTCATTCCCCAAGGCAAGAAACTGCATCTCCCCTTGGATGACTAAATAGGGCATAGAAACCATCATGCCATCCAACTTTAGAAGACTCTGAAGATGCCCACAAGTGAGCAAGGAAGGGAAAATATCTGGTTTAAAAGCCCTAGTGTTGTCAGGTCACCAAGTAGCGTAGTGGAGTCAAGATCTAGGGATTTGAGCAGTTTAACTACGGAGCTTCACTAACAAAAACTTGTGGACTCATGAAAAAATTGATGGAAATGGAAAGCATCAAAAGAGGGGCTTTGTGACAGCAGTATATATGTGACAAATTTTTGCACATCACCCTTCATAGGTCCTGCATCTGAACCTTCAGGTCAACAAAGACAAGTTGCTGCTGCAGCAGAGGCTCCAGGTTTGGTGCTTGAAGGCAGCAGACTGACATGCTATGGAGATTGAGCTGAATAAATGAATAGGGCAATTCATCATTCTTCTCTTTACAAATTTTCCACAGGTGACTCGCAGGTGTCTTAAAATGAGCAGTAACTAATTAAATTTTTGCGATTGGTAATAGCTAAAAGTAGTTATTGTCTTAAAGTTCACCACAGCCAGTATGTCTGGGCTGTGGTTGCTGAAATTCAGCTCTAGTGCTGGGATGGTTAGTTTTGGCCAGACACACAAGCTATAGGTATAGTTTTTTTCAGTACGTTCTGAATTTTTGGCACAGGAGCTTATGGTTTGAGCTAATCTTCATTTCCTCATTGCCTCAAACAGAAATTTTCCTTGTTAGAAACTGGAATTTTATCCAGGGTGAAAGGAGGCAGTTGAGAGGGGAAAGAGAGAGGGTTTAACATTTTTCAGAGGAAAGACTGGAAGTGGTGGGACAGCTCTGCTAGGGAGGTCAGGAAAGAGTGCTGCTTGTTTCAGCTCAGAAATCAGAGGTGCATCTTGAGACACAAAGAAGCTTTGTAGAAAATGCAGTTCTGGATCAGTTGTATGTTTTGTTGCCCTGTATCTCCCATGGTATACCACAATCTTTTCTTGCTGCATACTTACAACCCCTTCACTTTTCCCAGAACACAGAAGATATCAATACTTTTACTCTTTGTCCTAATTTGGTATACACTTGTTAAACAAAACACTGCATTTTTGTGATGTTAAAATTGCCTTTTTTTCCAACCATTTCCAAGGCTGTCTGGGACCTTGCATAGTCCTTGAATGAGACACAAAGGTTGCTTCACCTGCTCAAATACTTACTGGTAAGGAACCCAAAATAAATCACAACTGTTGCTAAAGCAAATTTCTCTGAAAACAGTATTTTTTTTTTTTAAGTTGCAGTATTTATGGAAAATGTTGACATATGCATTCGTCTCTAGAATTAGAGCCAGCTATGCTCAGAAGGACAAGGAGCCATACTAATTTATTCCTGCTACAAGAAACAAGCTTTCAGCTTTCTAGGATGGTAGGGCATTACAAAGAAAATAGAAAAAAAAAACCTCCTGAATTTTCTGTGATGCACAAGCATAAGTTGCAGTTTGTACTTGAGTCCTTTGCCACTGAATTTTCTTCTTTTCACAGAAGCCAAACACGGCAGATCCTGAACAAGATCCCTGCCAAGACTTTGATTAAAGACTAGCTTTCTGCACCTGCCTGTTATTTTACCACTACACACCTGCAGACCGTTTTCAAGAGCCTCATTATTGCTCACTTGTCCCTGGCCTCATTCTGACAAACTTCTCAGACAAAATGCCACATTTCCCTTCTAATGACCATCCCAACAGTTCCAACTCTGAACAGCTTCTAATAATTTCTCAATTTTTTTCCTGCTCACTGCTCACCAAATATGTAATAATGAATAGTGATCCAGCAGACTGAAAGTAGACCTAGAAAGGGAAATCTTATTTAAAAAGTTAAATCAAATAAGAAAAATCCAGGAGTCCAGCTAAAAGTTATAAGGGGGGGTGGGGGTGGGAGTGGTGAGGGGAATGAGGAGAAAGAAAAGGAACCCCCATGCCCAACAAGAGTATAACTGAAGACACTGACATTCTAACATTCCCAGAGTTTCCATCTAGAAATTTATGAATGTTTCTGCACCTGTTTCTGCACCTTTCAGCTTTGCAGAGCCCTTATATTCTGTCTCAGTCCCTAATTTCTGTTCTTTGTGAAATGTAGAGGGGACCCAGCATTGACTTTCCTCATTGCTGCTGGTGCTGCCACTGGTCAGACTGGAGCTCTTGCTCAAGCCAGTCTGGGGACAAACTGCTGAAACTCCAGGCTTTCTTTGAGCTCTAGCCCTGCCTTAGGCTCTCCCTGGCTGCTGTCTCTATTTCCTCATGAGATGTACTTGGAGCTTAATGACTTTTCACTAACCAGGAAAAAAATAAAATCCCTTCTCTACTTGGACCTGCGGACCCATGGTCCTGGGCAGAGGGCAGCCCACATGTGCCTGCACAAGTAGTCACTGCCCTCATGAGAGGCTTTGATCCATATTCCGGGTTGTTCTTCTCCCAGTCAAGGCAATATATATGAATATTTCTTGAAGGAGGTGCCATGAATCTGCTTCATGGTACAATTGACAGGCAACCAGTGACTGCAGCAAAAAACCCTGCCTAGATCTAGTGTGCCTGAAGAAGTGCTTCTGCACCCAGAAGTTGTGTATTTTCTTTCCTATGGTATCAGTTATGCTTATAAAAATATGCTTCTTACAACATCTCCTGTATCTATACATGTTTTAGGAAGGTAAGTTAAAGCCCTCCCTTTAAGATACCATCCTGCTGTTTCCCAAGGGGCCTTCTCATGACATTGCTGAAGCATGGGTGTGCAAGGACAATAAACAAAGAGGCATTTTAGAGAGATATCACTATGAAACTTTAATGGAGAAATCAAATATTGATGCCTTTGTTTTGCCCTGTTTTGTTAGAATAGGTTGTTCTTTAATCCTCCAGCTGGAGGGCACTCAAAGAGGATTTTGCACCATGTGCACTTCCAAAGGCACAGCAAGGAGCAAATATCACCAAATTCTCACCCTAGCCTAAGGGTGGCAACCACTTACAGAGGAGAGCCTTGTGCATAGCTGCAGCATACAAAGAGAGGATTTTTTTTTAGATGTGTTGGTCCAGACAAAAGTGGAGGGTTCTGATCCAGCTAGCAAAACTCTGTTTTCATTAGTGCAAGCTTCTGTGTTATAAACCAGGACCAAAATGGGAGAGGAAAAAAGGAGACCTTGGATTCATACAATCAAAGAGAGAATGAAGTTTACCTTGTGAGTCACAAGTCACAAACCAAAGTGTATATTAATCTTCACCCTGACACATTTCTTCCATCCATCAGATCTAGCATTGTGCTAGTCTAACAGTGAGGATACATCATGTCATTCGTGACACATGATGATTCCCAGATGTTCAGAGAGCTGTGCTACCCAGTGGAACAAATGGTGCTTATAGCAAAATAAGTACCAAATCTAGCAAAACTGAATATAAAGTTACAAGTTAACTAGTGCAAGAGGGCCTAAACCCCATAATATACAGGTGCTCATACTTCTTCAGTAGATCCAGAAGAACAAATTGAAAAAAGAGCTTAACAATTGAATAGTAAAAAAGCAAAAACAAACCAAAAAACCCACCCTGAAAGTCACCATGAAAGAAGCCAGAATAAATAACATCACTGCCGAGCTCTGATGTAGCTCTTCTGGTGGAGTTCCTGGTAATGAATAAAAGGAGCTCTGAGTCAGGTGCTTGTAAATACACCCATATGTAACACGCCTACCAAATCAGTGTGAAAGTTGAAAGAGGGAAAATGATCTAAATATATCTTAGAGAGGCTGTGAACCTCCCAAATAACTATAAGAGCTCCTGATTCAAGCAAGAACATCACAAGTCGCTTTGAAGGTTATTTGCTCTTAAATTTCTCAAAAGGCATAATGAGGAGCTCTATGAGCAGCTGGAGAAGGTGGCCACCTACCTGAGGCTGTGGAAGGGGATACGAACTTGGGCCTCTCTGACTTACGCAAGCTGAAGCAAAACACAGCCTTCCACTGTCTTGGTGATGAAGTAGGCAAGGAAAACTAAGGGTTATTCATTTACAGTCCTTGCTAACATAAAGAGAAAAGAATGTTAAAATCTAAAACCAGACACTGTTAAACCCAAGTGAGATTGAAAGTGAGTAAATCCCTGTTAAAGGCTGTCTGCCTAAAAACTTTAATGTTCCCAAATGTCATTACAACTCTCTAGACCTTCTCCTAAATCATCCTTACTCTCCCAGACATTTAAGTCAGTACTGAATGGAGCCATGCAAACAGTAACCCAAGCACCCTGTTCTCTTGCACTTCATGTCAAAACCAGGAAGCAGGAGCAACCTATGGAGCGGACAGTACTACGGGCAGTGGGGATCCTGATGACCCAGAAGAGCTAGCTGGAGCTGGAGTTCACACAACTACAGAGGGCCAGTCGCCAGCATTGGCCCTGGATACTTTCATCATTCTGTGCTAGAGCAGCAAATTCGTTTTCCATAAAGTACTAAATAGGCCAATTTTTAATCTGGCTTGCAGTGCTGAAAACAACCTGCAAAAAACAGGTGGCAGTCTCCTTTCATGCAAGCCAAAAGAGAGATAAAAATAGACTTGAATTGCCATTGAAAATATGGTAAAATAATCCTTTTCCATCTGCTAAAGCAAACCTTGGGAGTAAGTGAATCAACAGGTCTCCACTATCAGACACTGTGAGCTTGGCATTGCTGCTCATTAATTAATATTAGCATGACAGCAATTGATTGCCTATATCTCTTGACACATTAATCAAAGCCAAAAGCTGAGTGTGTACGTTGTATATCACTCACAAACCCTGCTGGCATGCTGCCCATTCCTTCCTAAATGTTTACAACAGTGTTCGCTCGCTGAAAATCGCCCCCATTGTGAGCACACCATAGCAAAGGCCTTTCCTCTGCTGGCATCTCAGTATTCCCTGTCCAGCCTGTGCCCTGTAGATCGTATTATTTAACACACAGTGCTGGCTCTGCCATTTTGATGTCGGCCACAAATGATGAATTCAAGAGGCAAACTCCAGGTCATTCACAGAAAGGGTTTTTACAAAGAAAAGGATGTCCTTCCAGAAAGTTCAGATCTGAAGGCCATAATTAACACATCTCTGCTGCTGTTACAACAGCGTAGCGCTGCACTGCCCACTCTGATGTTCAGCCAGCCAGAGCCATCCTGAAGTAAGGATCCTTAGCACTGCCTAATTATCCCAGACCTCAGCCTGTTGCTCAAAGGGGTTGCTTCTGTGGGTAGACTGCTAAAAATACCCCAAGTACCCGGTCATGGAAATGTAGACTTCCTCTCAACCCAAACACAATCAGTTAAATCAAGTCAGAAAGCAACCTATCCCATCCAGAAGGAAGAGAAAGTAGTTTCTGTTTAAACAAGTGGGGGAAAAAATAGGCCAAATCCTTGTCTCATTTATGGTAATGTAAATCTAGAATAACTGAAAAAATATAACTGGATCTAAAGCTTTTATAAACAGGTATAAATTAGATCAGAATCAGCTTTAACACATGCAAGTTTTTAAGACTCTGGCATCTTTTAAACCTCAGTTACTGGTTAGATGCTCAGTCAGCCTGAAATCAGCCTTTCAGCTGCCTATTATTTATTTGACTATTCACAAAACTGAGTAGTCACCCAACAGGACATGTCTAACCCACATTTGCACAACACTAAGCAGATGCATAAATTTTTCAGCTTACATGGCAGAAATTTGAGAGCACACATCTGAGGGACAGTAGTTCAATAAAGCACCAAATAGAGCTGATAAAAAATCAAGGTGTCCACCTCATGAAATTATGAATTTCATTTCAAATGAAGATTAAATGCACAGACCTTTTTGCCCCACAGAATCAAAAGTTCAGAACATGTTTTTAGTCTGAAATGTTGAAACATTTTGACTGAAAAATAAACCTTTTGACATTTCCAAGTCAGAATGTATACATACGGTTTGTCAACAAAATTAGTTTAGAAATTGCAGAGGAAGAGGTTCTCATGTGAGGTTTATCTTGTACTTCCTGCTTTTTGAAGAAATAGTACAATCATGTCCAGGTCAAAAAGTGAAGAGGTGCTCCAAAACACTAGCAATTACTTGCCCACTCTCCTTTAATCTCAGATCAGTTTTGATCTCAGTTTGGATTATCCCTGATTTAATTCAAGCTAATTCATCAACTTTTCCCAGCTGCACAACCCAGAGACCTGGGCCACTGATGACTTTTATGCACAATCCAGGATTAGAAGTGTAGGAAAGCTCAGAAATACTATACAACCTTTGTATATGTTTTCTTGGACCAGAAGTTTTCTTTTGCACCTTTTAAGGGTGAACACTGGATCCCATTTCAGATTTCTCTTCTGGGTTTAGCCCAGTTGGACAGAGCTGAGAGATTTCAACATCAAATATGTTTAGAGCCGCATGAATTCCTTCCAGCTATTACTTTTCTCATATGTAAAAAGACTCAGCACTCATATAGCACCTGAATGACAATCCTACTACCAAAGTGACTAGGATCTGAATGAGTAAATTACTGCCAGTTCAGTTTTCTTTTTTTTTTAAATATTTTTTTCAGTTGCAATGTAGAGAACAGCTACCTTCCAGGGACCAGATGATAAGAGTTCAGACAATAGAATATTTTAAATCTGTGCCCTAAACTTGGAACAGAACTGCATGGTCAGAAGAATTAAATTTGTCTTGCTTTTATTTCAAATTCCTATATCTATTCACCTTCTCGATTCTGGCAAGAAGTTAAAATGCCCAGAATAATTCTCTTTTCTCAATATTTCTGGCTTGCATTCAAGCAAGGTAGCTGGAAAGACTGGAATCAGACAAATCATTTCCATCTACTCTTGTATCTTACTAGTGAAAGCCTGTGGGAGTTACATAAATTGTTGATGATTGTGCAACAGATGTTGATCTAAAAAACAGGCATTTATTTTGTGACTTTGGAACACTTTACTCATAGAATAATCTTTTATATATATATATGTTTGTACATTTGTATATACGTGTGTTTGCATATATGTATATATAATCCCAATATGGAACCAAGACTGCTTTTTTTCTACCGTACACCTACCACTACCTACTGTGTGTTCTATTGTAATATATTAAATTTATATAATTCATTGGTCCTTTGGAAATGGTCTCTTATCTTAAAGTTACTCAAGCACCCACAAGAAAACAAGAAGAAAATTTATACCATGCCTAGTTTGTTAGAGAGAAGACCTGGAAAATATTGCAATAAACACTGAAGATAAAATATCAGTGTATGATGTTCAATGGCCAATTCTCAGTTTATTTTATTTTGGTTTGATTTAAATTCCTTGTTCAGTCTAAACATTATATCTACAGCAGAAAATGTACATGCACATGGTTTTTCAAAAAACCTAAAACTTCATTACTGGTGTTCTATGATACTAATATTTAGAGTGATTGAGTAGTAATTTCTAAAATTGTATTAGAATGTGATACTGCTTCCTGCAAGAATTATCTTTTTGACATAAAATCCCATGCACTATAGTCTGTATCACACTATATTTATCCACTGATGTTCCCGATTGCTTTCTCAAGGTGAGCTGACATTCTTGGTAGAAAAAAAATGAGGTATACAAAGTAAGGTAAATGTAACATGCATAAATAAGAATACTCCTACTGGAAAAAGCAGCTATCTTAATAATATGTATTAAGATATAAAGATATTTAACATTATTAAATGAGATCAGAAACACTACCATTCTATCAAGTATTAACATTCAGATAAAATTCAACATGCTTCAGGATTTCTATCCACAACAAAAGAATATCCACTTAAGAGAGAATTATTTAAAGTAACATATGTTATTAAACATAGTGTTCTGCTGCTTAAAAATACAGACAGCATTCCTAGTCATAATTGTTGTGGTGCCCTGTGTATCCAAACTAAAAAGTCCTGAGTCTGAGGGACAAGCTGCTACCAGCATCATATGGTAATATGTTGATGTCCATCAGAATGGCCAAGCAACAATGAAGACATGCAAAATCAGGATGCAAGTTTGAAAACTTAAGCATGTTTTTCTCTTTTTTTAACATACTTTTCAAACCATTAGGTTCTCAATTAATTTTCTATCAAAAGACAGAAAAGACCCAAATGCTTGAGGTAACGTTCGAGTATTCTGCAATACATACAGTCCAGACTTCTCTAATTTTTGCCTTTTACAAAAAGCCTTGTAATATTTTACTCCTAAACTCATTTTAATCACAGGGGCTTAACTTATTCTTGATGGAAGGAGACAGTGTAGGATTACAGGTGGCTGAGATGTAGCATTTAATCTCTTTGATCAAGCCATATCTCTGACTTCAAGGATTCCTTGCTAAAGTAATAATGAATGGAGTCAACACAACAGTAAGCTTCATATTGCACTAGCATTATCACTTTCAGATAATGTTTAACTTAAACTCCTTTATAGCTAAGCACTATACCAGCATCTAAGGGAATTTAAATTGTTGCATAAAAAATAAAAGTATAAATTCTTTTAGGGGAGGAGATACTACATCTCATATCTTTGAAGCTTTTGGTACAGAAGTAGCTGTGGGAAGTGGAAATGAATGCAACAAATTAAAATAATGGATATAACAGCTTTTAATTTGGCTGAGTGAATCCAAAAGAGTCTAACTCAGTAAGTTGAAGATTTCAGAGATACACATATTGAACACATAATTTAAAGGTCTTCAAGTAAAGCATTAGGTTGCACTAATCTAGATGTCTTCTGAATTTCAACTTGCTTAAACTCACTTACATTCACCTCTGAGTTTGGCCCTTGGAACAGTACTGACTACATAGCACTTTATATTCTTGGGGAAACAAGGTGAGCGAGTCCTACAAGAATTGTCTGAGAGGCTTAGCTACAGGTCACTAACAATATTAAACATCTAAATGAGTGGAATAGCCCAACAGATTCCCAAAAAATGAGCAAGCTCTGCTACGGAAACATATGTATTGCCTCTAAATTATCACAAGGAACACTAATCTAGATCACCACAAAAAGCTGAAGTTCCATTGTAATCAGGGAACATCAGTGTTGTCACTTATTTTCTGTCAGCTGCAGCTCTGAGATCCATTATGCTAGGGAGCAGCAGCCACTGAGCAGGAGACAACCTTGCCTTCAGGAGCCTGAGGCTTGTACAGGAGTGGGACTGTTGATGTATCTCTTGCAGCATCACACACTCCAGAGCCAGGAATACAACAAAGATCTGAACTGTGGCCCCTGTCTAAGGTTCAAATTATCCTACCATGTGAGAGCTACATGTCACCACATGTTTTTCACACAGCTTGTCTCTGCCTCCTCACACCATCCACACATTGGTGAGAAAGGAAAGGAAGAGCCTACCTGAAAGGGTGGTGTAGAGCAAGAAGATCCAGGAGCTGGATCTTTTTGTTTCCAGCTGTGCAGTCTCCAGGAGATGCTCACAGTGGCAGCCAGGGCCCTGAATCCAAAAACTGGATCACTGTAATCTTTCTAAGCTCAATCTACCATCCCATATCCTCTCCTAGCTGGATGTCCCCTGACTTCATTTTCCCACAGAGAGGAGAAATAAAGTTTTATGTCATATAAACCTAGGAGCCTTTTGCTAAGCAGATGGATGGCCAACTTCCTTGTCTCTTAGGTAAGCAATATAGGAAATTATACTGTAATTCAGAGCAGTTTGAAATAAAATGTCTTGGCAATGCTTAGACTTGGGCTAATATCACAGCAGTTATTTCTGTCAACTTCAGAGTACTATGCCGTGGCCAATTAATGGAAAAAATATGAGATTCAGTCAATCACTCTGGGATTTTCTCTTTGAATGTTCTGGATAGATTAAGAAAAGGACCTTTCCCTAGCCTGTATAGCCTTGTAACGCTACTGCCTGTTACTTCCAATTGTTGTTACAGCAGAGCTGGCCTCGCTGCTATTGTGAAAGGTCAGTCAATGTTTCCACTATAAACCGTCTTTATTGCAGATTTCACATAACTGTGTGATTTTAATTTACTCTGGACTGAAAGACAGTTTTTCTCAACTGGAAATGGATGTGTTTTGTTCTGTTCTTTAAATCTGTATGATCATTTTGTTATGAATCCAGGATAACTTTAAAAAAACGGTGATCTCTAACCCACATTCTTATTTAAGATTTCAAGGGTAGATGATCCCATTTGGATAACTGACTCCTCCATAACACCAGCCAGTGGTTTCCTGATTTAATCCCAAAGCAGTATTGGCAGCCTATTGCATGTTATCTGAGAAACTATGGTTATCAAGCTCTATTATTCAATAGTGGGTGGGTCACTTCTGAAAAATGAAAATCTGAAAAGAAGGTATTATTACTTAGAAAAATTTCAGTTTCAAAGCAAAAAGTTGTATTTCAAAATGGGCTGTGTACACAACCAGTGTATTAGACATACTGCAATCCCCAGGGCAGATGAAGAAATTTATTTGCCATTGGTCAGGAAACAAAAAAGCACTGGAATCAAAATCCTGTATTCTCCAGAATTCTCCAGACATTAAGTGCTCCATGGGATATCTCTAGGGCAACTGAACGTCCCTTTAAAATGAATAATCACCAAGGAATTATCTGTAAAGTCCCCTCATTATACACCCACACACATATTCTTTCCCACTGAAGCAATAGCTCTCCGCTGTCTGTCTTTTGCCTCCCTCTATTGGGAAGAGGCCTCCTCCCCAGGTAGGAGAAGCAAAGTGCCATCTGGTGCCCCACCACCGACAGCTCTGCTGGGTTTTTCACTGCTCTGCCTTAGCTGGTGCAGACAGGACACTTGCAGCTCCCTTGCCCTCTTTGTTTTCAGAGGAGAAAAATTTTCCTTTTTTCGCCCTTCCAGAGCCCCCTCCTGAACATTCCTTTGACCACAGCTGGCCTCTTGTCTTCCCTTTCCCGTCAAGGAAAGGAGGGTCGGGTGACCCTTTTTATCCCTCTAGAAAGCAGTTGCAATCAGAGGAGGAGGGCCACCAGAAAATACAGTTTTGACGTTGCATACATTTCATTGAGGTGTATAAGAAAGGGTGGTGGGAATATCTAAGAACTTGAAAATAACTTTGCATTACATGTTATAGTATAAAAAACTGTCACAATTTTTAAAAGGAAAAAAATCAAAATATCTCCTGATTGATGGTTTTATTCTCAGAGAATTATCTGGGGGAAATTAACCAATTTGTGAGGTTTCACTCCAAACAAAGCAAAAGCAAAGTTCTTTTTCAAAGGTTATTTGCATTCCTTGCCCATCCCTATTTTCAGCTTTAAGTCTCTACACACGCATGCACATACGTTTGCTCATACACACAACCATACACCTGGTACTCCATTAGGATTGACTTGGCACGGCCCCAAGAAAATTGGATTTTGAAGCCAACACTCATTTCTCATGCAGAGGACAATCCCACACCTATGGCTATGCTTTCAAACTATCTAAACACACACAAGGCATCTGCAGAACTCAGTTGTATCAGAACAACTTGAGATGTAAATTTAGACTGTTAAAACTGTCTTGATGGAGATCTAATGAAATTCTTACTGCATCAGAAGGATTAGGTTTTGGTTTAGCTCAGCTTGTTTGGAGGAGGTTAAGCTAAAGCAAAAGTCCCTATATGAGTTTCAGAGCCAAAATTGCCACACAAGATGTTAGCACAGTTCATCAAATAGGATGAGAATTGCCTGTGTCTCTCCATAGCAGTTAAAAGTAACTTGCATTTTCAGGCTGCTCTTCTCAGACTGAAGGATTAGAAACCTGATACTTCAGAACAAAGATGAATAAGCTGATGTCTCTCAGGCTTCCATGAGCTGGCACCAGAGCTGCATCTCAGAGGAACCTAAACCTTAACATGTCATTCACGTGCATATGAGTGTGCAGACCCCCATTTAGTTGATAATTACAGCTCTTCAGCTTTGCATTCTGCATTGGCTAGATGCAAGCTAGGTCTAAACTGGGAGCTGGCAAGTCATGTTCACACAGTGCCATACTTAAACTAAAATATCTTGTCTTTCAACAGGGATTTGCTTGGATTGCAGGCAGCATTAACATGGTGATACCATGTACAAATAAGACCGGAACAAGTTCAAATGATGGGTTGAGCTCCTTTGCATCTGCCAGCATCAATTCAGCCATGTCTTCCTATCATAATTAGTTAGTATTTTACAGGTCTGACACCAAAGAAATGAAGGCTCACTAGGCAGCTTTACAGTACAGCCAGCCATCATGAAATAACCTGGGCAGGATACAAGTGTGTATGAAAAACAGGACCATCAGCAGTGCAGGTTTATGTGTCTCCACTTTCATCACTGCTCTGCTGGGACAGCAGTGACAAGGGACCTCATGGAGTGTGGGAAGGATGAGTAAAGGAAACCACACTGCAAGAAATTCACTAGAGAAAACCTCTCAACACAGTGGGATTAATGTGAAAAGGCCCACACGGGGTATCCTCATGGAGAATGAGTCCTCAGGCTGTCACACTACACCATGCTCTCTATTCAGAGAGAAGAATTCATATTTTCAGGTTTGTTGGTGAAGTGGACTCAGTCCAAAACAGAGGGACAGCTCAGTAGTAAGTTAGATGTACAAGTATTTACCTTTAAGTGAGGCTTGGCTCCCATTCTCTTCACTGAAGACTTTCCATGCTTTACACTTTGACTGACCCTATTACCTTTTATCTCCCCTAAGATACCATGACTCTTAGAGGTAATTTTGAGATCTGGGAGTATTTAATCCTCCATTTGTCAAGGGCTTTTCCAGTCTATATTTTTGCATCTCTGTATTTATAGGACAGAAAGCCCTCTCCCTCTGAGATTATGTTGTACACATGATGGGAAAACCTCTTAAAAATCCTAACAAAATGAGCTAAAACAGAGACAACAAGATTTTTCTATCTGTAGGTTAATTATATTGCATAACATAAACAACTGACAATCAGCTATAGAAGAACAAAGGATATGTCGAACAACAGAGGGGAACTTTTCAAGCCATACAACACAATTCTCTGCTGTTTCCAGCTCAAGTGTTCAGTGTCACACCACCACAGAAACAGGAGAAGGCAGAGGTGGTCCGTGTGACATAAGCTAAGGTACACAGGCAGGTTACTGCCTCAAATTAGCAGAAGTCTTTCTGTCCAGCTGCTGAGTGACTGATGGCACTTACTCTTTTGCGTTCCTGTCCATTTGCTAAGGGCCTGATACAGTTAATGTAGTTAATGCTACACCTAGTAATTCTTTTCAAATTGCAATAGGCTGTGCTTTTTTTCACTCAAACTAACTCCCCCACCCTTCCCCCCCCAGATGGAAACTATCTGGAAAGAAATCCTTCAGTAAAAAGAGAAACCAGCAACTTGTGGAATGAGCTCAGAACTGCTTGGGAAGAACAGACCCAGAGAACATACGTTATTTATCTTGCATTACTGCACTTTTTTCCAAACATGTTTTTATATAACATGACAGGTTATCACTTCTTGCCTTTGGCTACAGATGGGTAGGACTGCAAACAATCAAATGCAAATCAAGAACAGTCTACAGCAGACACACTATTGTATTGTCATGGCATCACTCCTACTCACTCGATTAGTCAAAGCACTCCCTTTGGTTTGGTTATTTGGATGGAGCATCTGGGTGGAGACGAGCATGTGGGTGGATGGCCATTTTCCAGCAGAGCAAACACACTCCTTGGGGGACATCCCTTACGACAAGGAATTCCTCGTGACATCATGGGCTGCTTGACGCTGAAGTGATGTGCTTGAGCTAGAATTGTTCCCATTGCGTTTTATAACACAGCCAAAATAGAATGAGCAAATCCTACAAGAATAATCAATTTAGAGGCGTGGCTGTACTTTTACCAGAATTTTTCCTTCCTTTCTTGGTAGGAAGATGTGTTTCAGAAAGGCAGCTTCTAACCCCAAGAAAAGCCAGATGCACATATTGACCATGATTAACAGATCTTTTGTTTTGTTGCTCCTATGCACAAAATACCAAGTTAAAAAAATGTTTTCCCTTTCAAGATCTGTTAAAAGAAATCCCTTTCACATAACCTCATAAAATAACCTAGTAGTCTTTAAGAAAGGATCAAGTAGTTTTAAAACTTTAAGTCAACCACGCTACAGATTTAAATCTGTCTTTGGTATCTAGAAAAGGGCTGACATTTTCTTAGTTAGTGGAGGGGGGAGGGGAAAGGAATGGCAAACTCAGGCTAGATTAATTAAGGAACTGTTTGTCCCATCTAATTTATGAGAAACTCAAGAGACGTTTGCTCAATTGCTTCATCTTTGAAAAATGTTCACACAGTGTGCAGATTGGGCTGGTATCAGTATCAACAGAGGACATCTCATCAAAATGTAACACATTCTATAAATTATATAGTGGGCAGCACCTTTAGGATGAGCAATATCTTTTTTTCTGGTTTTGGTTAATTGAGCACAGCAATCCCTGGTCAAGGCTACTAAACGTTACTGTTCAAGGCAGACCAGGTTGTGGATACACAATCTTCTCTAACTCCTGGGCAGAGATTTAAGGCAGGAGCTGTCAGTCCAATTTTCTGTGGTTTACTTGACTTAGAACAACTGACAAGGGTGATTTTTACATACTTTTGTTGTTTTAGTGAAAACATTTGTGAAGGACAGGTGAGTACAGCTACAATTGGGCTACAAAATCATATTCTGGCATGATATTATGAGAACAATGTGATAACAACTGATGAGCTCCAGTACACAGGACCTGATATAAAAAAACCCACCACCTTGCCTCAAAAAGTCAAAGCTTTTGTCTTCTGGAAAGGATGCAATCAAGGAAGAATTCACAACTTCAGTGAGATTTCATAACCTGGTATTAGCAAAATAAAATTCCCATATGAAACTGAGCAACTATTCCAAGCAAAATATTGAACTCTAATGATAATTCTGTGAGAAACTTTCCTGTAATTGAGAGAATTACGGGAGCATGTACTGCACCTACATCTCCATCTAGGATCTGTTCACAAGGAGCTTTGAAATGGAAGGAGAAAAGATTTGGCTACCGGTGAAAAGATTTCCTCCTTCGACACTACAAAACAGACTGTAAGCTCAAACACAAAGTCACAGAAGACAATTTCCAATAATAAGAAAAATTACAACACATAATTGGCCAAAACCCTCATTTGTAATGAATCAACAGGTTCCCCAGAAGATTAATCCCTGCTCCGGTTCTTATGATAGTTCATGCTCAGGGTCTCTCCCTAAGCAGGGCAGGTCTGACCCCCACTGTCCTCCACGTCCCAGGACACATCCCTCCCACATCCCAGGCTGTATCATACTTCTCCTTGGCATTGTGCTATGCGAACACACCCTCATAAACCCCAACACACCTTTCACATTATTTTAAACATTTTGCATTAGGGAACACATGTACATTCTTCCAAATATTTGTAAGAGCCTACAGGGACGCAGAGGAGATGTGGACCCTATGGTGTGCAACAGGAACACGGCCAGCCTGCCCAAAAAGAAACTCACCCTAAGCAATGCTTATTCTTAGATTAGCTGCAATCGAGGGGGATATCTTCATATCTGAAAAGTATGTATTTTGAGAGGTACACCTATTGCTAATGCTTTCCAAGTGGCTCCCAGGTGTACCTAGGTTACCAGCGGTATTATAGAGAAGATAAAAACAAACTCTGGCATGGGAGAGAGGTAACAGAACTTCACTGAATTCCCCTCTTAATCCCTGATATTTAAGAGATTGCTTTAAACCCTGCAGCATGAGATTTTTGATTCACGACAACATATATTCTTTATTTGGGTTATTCCTATTATTCCTATTGGTGTACAGTGTCATATTCTCTGCAACAGGAGCTAAACAGCCAATGAAAGCAGTACAGGTGATTGGCAATTTTAAGTGATTCTTTCTCCTACCAGTCCCATTTCTCACTCTAATTTAATCAGCTTATTTCCCTACCATTTTTTCAGCCTGCTATATCATGCTTTACTCTCCTAGGCACGCTATGGCTAAGATTCACCTACACACTATGTTGCTGGCATCTTCAATCACTCTACTGGCTCCAGGGTAGCTATAGGAGTATCAGCATGTACTGACTATCCCTCATTAAAATTCAGCAGCGCCTGAGCAGAGGAATTGTGCAACCCCATTGTTCCTGCTGTGTGGTTGCAGACATTCATATAATCTTATTATGACTTCTGGGTGGTTTGTGTGCATATTTACACTTTAATTTTCTGTGCTGTAGGTTCAAAGAAGAGCGTGTAAAATATTATTATATGGTGCTCAGTACTAGGAAAAGGATTAAAAGTCTTCTAGAAAAAATACAGTGATTCGACAGCACTACAGTGTAGAATTAATACTGCAGTATCCATTGTTTAAAAAAGAAATTTTGTAAACTGCTTCTGGGAAAATAATTTAGTTTTTTGTTTTTGAAGAAAGTGTTGCTGTTGAAAAGCTTCAGGTTAAGGAAAGGTTCTTATATTTTAAGCATGACATATATCTAAGTGAGTCCTTGGAACCATTTTCACAGACAAGATACCCATTGTGTTAGCCACCAAATAAACACAAACTAAAAGTGCAGTGCCTACCTCAGGTATCTTACAGTCCTGTTTGTCTCCCGACATGCACCACATTTCACCACACTAGAAGTGATGTCCGGGATCTACACTGTATACATCAGCCCTCAAATACCCGTAATCCAGAACAGCACATTGGCAAAGCTGACTAAATTTGAAGGAAATACTGAGGCCTATTTCCCCATAAGCAATCTTGCATTAAGGGACATACCAGAAAGAGATGAAGGGAAAACACTTCCCTGTTGGTTGTGACAGTTTCTCCATCAACAACCTAGGGACAACCCAATATATTTGAAACTTTGTGTAATGTTTACAAAATAACACAAATGAGCAAGCCTTGGAAGATTACAAGGAAGTCTGCCTACTAGTGATTCCCAGAAAAATCCTTTCATTGCACAAATATAGTTGAAGGAGAGATAAAAGGAGAAGGAAGGACTCAAACGAATCCTGACCTGACAGGGAAAGAGATCACTCCATACCCAGTTCTGCTGAGTTAAGACGCTGGCACCATCAGCATTAGCAACTGGCTAAGACATTAGCAACTTCAACAACGAAAAGGGTTTGGATTTGGATCCTCAGCATTATTAGTCACCTTCCCACTTGAGAAAGTGTGGCTGTGGCATCCTTGAAATTTTATGACATGGACGGACTGACTTGTGCCTTCCTCCAGTTTTCCCTGATGAACCTCAAAAGAAATGTGTGTGCCTCAGCATTAGCTCAGGAGGAAGAGGCCTGAGTTCTTTCAACTCTTATTTTTATAATACACCTAAATTATTTACATGTACTTTTATTTACACAAATGTATTTACATTTCTATTCATATATACTTTATGAATATAATGCATGTAGGGATTTAATGGCACAGACCAGAAAAGAGCCCAGAAATCGCAATCTATTTCTCAACTACAAGACTTTATTCACTCCAGCCCTTGGCTTCTCTATGATGACCTCCAAGAGAGGCAACAGCTGAAGACAACAGCAGCAGTTTTCTTTGGACTATGAATATGAGGAATTCAACAGACACCAGTGCTAGAGGAATTCTGGGCAGTGGGTTATATACCTGCCAGGAAGAATCAGCAGTTTAGAAGGCTATCTCTGCTTTTTTATTCCTTCATTCCCCTACTTATACAAGAAAATCAGTCCATCTAATAAGGCTGTCAGAGCAGAGGAATATTAAAGTCAGTTAAGAGGTACTGTGTATCAACAGCATAGTGGATGGTGGTAGCGCAACATCTAGCAGGAGGCTTGGCCCCAGCTCTGGGAAGCACAACAGCCCTGCTCCATGCTCACATCCCTCTCACGCACACATGCACACCCCGCATGGTTTTTTCCCGATTCCCTGTCCACTTTCTCCTTTTGGTAACATGGGAAAACATGGGAAAAGTAAAGAGCAACAACAGCCATGGAAGTTTCTCGTTTTCTGGTTTAATGCTGAAGTTTGCGATCTCAGTCACAAGTTGGCAGGTACAGCTTAAATGAGGCTGTTGCAGTGGAAGTGAAATAGACAGTCTAAAAGGGGTGGCTGGCACAGATGACTTTTAAACAGAAAACCTTGTGTTTACTGGTCCAGGATCAAGCAAACCTTGTCAGCCTAAATGCTTTCCTATATATATTAACCTACTTCATTACACAAACTCCTTAACCATAGAAAGTGAAACATTACCAATAGGAAATCCATAAAAGCCGGAACTCACAGAGTGGAATGTTTTGATGTATTTTTGCCTCCCCTCTTCCAGGAGTCAATCAAAGGGTAAACAATATTTTACCTTTCCTCAAATTAATTAGTTGTAAGCTTTTCCCAATCAGACTTCCCACTCAGTGCAGAATAACATACCTACCCTCAGAAAAAAAGAATCTTTAAATTCCAGAGGAAACATCTTAGCACCTTTCACCTGGCCCAAAGAAAATAGTCCATAATCCAGTAAGATCTTTATTAAGAATTATGGACAAGGAAATAGCTAGAAAAGTAGTTTCTGAAAATCCAACAGCAGAACAAAACAGGAAAATGTCTGGGATTTGCATCTGTATTTTACAAACACCCACTTTCTAGTCAACTGTCCGTTTTCTCACCATATGGATTTTGGGCTTTACTTCATCACACTGATTAAAGCTTTCAAGTTGCAGTGGCTGCTTTCAGGAAGAAAAACCTGAAGGTTGTTTACAGATAGAGAAGTACAACGAGGATGCTCTAAAGTTAGTACAGAAACTCCAAAGAAAATCACAATTGAGGGAAATGGCAACTTGTCTGTTAGTTCTAGCAATGCTAAAATTTTTGAGGCTTTTCTACATCATTTAAATCCATGCAAATCACCAGTGTTCATATTGCACAAAGAAATTGTCTCCCATCTTTTTTATACAGAGGAAAGTATTCATATAGGCATTAGTTTAATAAGGTAATCCTTTTGTACAAGGGCTTTAGAATCTAAAGTTGTGACAGATAACCAGGAAGTCTGAATGTGCTTAAAATCGGAAGGATTTCAGCACAGCTAAAAGGTATCAAACATATTTTTTGTTTCAGAATGTTTAAAATGGACGCAATTTCTCTTTTGTAATTTTTCAGTACAGCTTTCTCAAGTTAAAACATTCGAGGGCACGTACCTTTTCTTTGAAATGTCATCCATTTTTTACTCCAGTTTAAAAAAAAAAAGTATTTAGAAAGCCAATTTTTTTTAAAAATCCAATATCAACAGTGATCTTTTCTGAAACACTTAGAGTTCATTAAGATTTTTTCTTAAGAACAATTCTTTCACATTCTACAAAAGCTAAATCAGAGAACTGCTGTTAATGGGATGTGTATTCTAGCAAACAGAACATGCAGAACTTCTGATGGGAAGCTGAAGCTCATCTTGTTAAAGTAGGAAATATTTTTTTTTTTTAAACACATGAGAGTAACTCCTCCTAGGTGTTGTAATTATATCATCACTTGGAATCTGAAATCAAGATTGGATGCCTTTCCAAAAGATGCACTCATGGCTCAGTTACAGATTAATGTCACTGATAGTTCATGTATTTGGTAGGGAATAATATAAAAATAGCAAGGTCAAATTCTTTGGCTAGTTTTACACCGCAGGTCAAAGTGGACAATTGTATTAGTCCCTGAGGAATTCTGAATTCACTGCCATCATCAACAACACTAGTAATTAGTGTGTGCCTGTGTTTGATTTAAACCCTGTTTGCAAGCAGTGAAGGAGGGCATGAATATCATCAGAGCAATGAGGTATTTGAAACCTAAGTCACTTCACAAGTGAGATTTTAGGAATTCTCTTGGCTCCAATCTTTTACTGTGGTACAAAGCAATCAACTTCAGTGTCAGTACCGTAGGTAAGGGTTTCTCTTTAAACAGATACCAGGGATTTACCATATATTTTACACACAGCAGGGGAGACATTTTTTCAGCTACTTCTGCCAGGTTCGTTTCAGATATTCAGAAGTCTTTGGAAGAATGAAGATCATCCATCTAACAGGTCACAAGGGTAGAGATATCAGAGACATGCACAAAGATGAAGCTTCCAAAGGTGGATGTTTCTAACAACATACAATTCCAGCCAGTTCTCCACTGTGAACTAAAGCACAGGGCAGCAGTCCCCAATATAAGGGGTATAAGCAGTAATCAGTTCTGATACTTAAATAATACAACTGTATCAGGGCAGTCATGAAAGTTGGCTTGTTAACCCTGCTGGAAGACAGAGCTATAAATTTGTGCTGCACAAAACCACCTCACAACACTGTTCTAGGTCGATGACATTAGCTTGAGAATACTACACTTACAGGTCTGCTTTAACCACAGAAGGAGCTTGTTGTTTAGTACTAGGATGAGTAAGGCATTGGCTGTGATTCATTGCTATCTTCCTCTAGAGAAAATGAAGATTTTAAAATAGTGTGTAGAGTAGTGGGATGATAGGTGCCAAATCTTGTCTTTTCCTTAGATTGATTTTGGTTTTCCCACAATTTCATGGACAAGGTGGGTCAGTCACAAGACCCTACAGAGCCAGTGTTTTAGTTTGGCAACACGTAAGTTAGGACATTGCCCACCTTCACTGTATGAAAAACTGAGATCATGCTAAAACTGCATGTAAAATCATGCCTATCATCCAGATTTCTTCAAAAGCTGACTGAGGAGACAGCTAAGGGCTTTGCAATACCATCCTCTCTCTTATGCCAATGTCCTTAGCGCCAGGCAGAAGGCACGAGCATTCCCCATGGATATCAAAGAAGATGCATATGTGCATCCTGCTTTGCATATTTCCTCTCTTGGACTTAAAGAAAGAATAAAAACCTAGCCAAGCCATTGCCCCATAAAATTTGTTGGCTGCTTCTGTACTTAGCAGGAGATACACCAAGTCAGCTGCAGGTGCAGAAAAGCCTCCCCTACTTTCTTCTTCTGGCAGAAACAGGAATACATTGTGATGACAGTCTGCCCCCACAGGATGGAATGGCAGAGCCAAGCTCCTGTCCCACATCTCCAATGCTACATGCTACCTGCCTGCAGTTTCCAAAGAAAGTGGCTCAGAAGCTCTCTACGGTCTTTTCTGAATAAAAATTTTTTTGAACAAATCTCTCTTCTAAAGCAATACATGATTCCTGACAAGACAAATTCTTTTGCAGCAACATGACTTTCAGAGAAAAAAAAAACATCGACCACTTCATTGTTGGCCATCTTGTCTAGATTTTGGGGGAGTCCTTTAAGATTTGAGGCTTTTTTGTTTGCTTTCTTTTTCAGTTAGAAGTCTTCCTTTTTCTAGAAAGCACAACAAAAAGTCAGACTGGGATTGTGAGAATTGTGTCTGAGATTTATAGTCCTTCTTTTCCCTGAGAGCAAAAATATGGAAACAAAGGTCCTTGAAGTTTGGAATTTTGGAAGTTTTGGTTCTTTTTGGAGTTTCTGGTATTGTGAAATTGCACACACAGGACCAGAAAATAAAAAACTGAGCTGCAAGGCAAGGAGGAGAGAGGAAAGGAGCAAACAAGCCAATAAAGGCCTTCAAACTCCTCCAGTTCTCAGTTTGGGAATTGTGGCAGGCAAGGGCTTTTCAGAGCAAGTGCACATCTCCAAGGTGATCCTCACAGACACACCCCACCTGTGTCCCCTCTGATCCCTGCCAGCCCTTGGCTCCCCTCCCCAACTCAAGTGGTCAGCCCTTTCCTATCCATGTTCCTCCTTTCAGGAAAGCATATTTTTTTTAAGTAAAATTAATCCTTTAAAATCTAGTTTTGTCACATTAAAAACTGATTGCATACACACATACACATGCTTTCTCACTCACATACAAGCCCTAAAACCAGTGGAATTGCCCAGAGTCCTCTGATGTTCCTTTTCTAACCATATCAACTGTGAGGTCTCTCCTACATTCACAACAGCTTTTGAACCTCTTAATCTCAGGACCAGATTTGCAAAGAGTTCCAGAAAGCTAAATCTTCTTGGCTCTGGAGAGAAAACTAAGGGCTACATACGTTTTGGGCAATATGGAAATCACTCTAAAGGCCAGCTGTAGTTCTCAGTTGGCCATTTGAGGGGAGGATAAAGACTTGGGTATTGTTTAGTCTTGAGGAGGGGAAACTGAGGAATGAATGTGACAACGAGTCTTCCAATGTGTAAGGACTTTTAAGAAGAGATGAATGATTGACTGTTCTTCATAGTCAGTGGGGAAGAGGAGGAATCAGCATAATCTCTAGCAAATACAACTTAGGTCAGATATTAGAAAAACTTTTCAGCTACAGCAGTAAAATACTGGAACAGGCAACCTAGGACTGTAGAATCTCCTCCATTGAAATTATGCAGACAAAGTTTAGATAAATACCATTTGAACAGGCAACCCAGAAATGTGGAATTTCCTTCTCTGGAGTTTTAAAGAAAATGTTAAGACAAATGTCTGGTAGGTATGGTTTAGCTATACTTGATCCTGTTTCATCCAGCTCTCTGTTTCTGCAACTGTGATTTATAGGGCAGTGGTAAATATTTGTACGATGGGTACACCCACACCTCACTGCACGAGGTGTTGAACACACACACACACACACACACACACACTGAAAGGAGCCCAAGGAGCTAAATTGACATGGCTGTCTAAAAAGCAAATGGAAAACAAAATCAAAGATTTGCTTAAGTCTGCGCATTGAACAAATTAGCAGCAGACAGACAGGTATCATTTCCAGAATCTTATAACTCATGTCCAGTCACCCAGCCACTGGGCCATTTCCCATCTGCTGGCTGTAATAGACCATTCTTCGCCAAAAACTATATCAAGGCCCTGTTATCTTCTTCCTCTCATTTTCCCTTTGCTTAATGAAAGGAAGAATAGTTACTTGTTGGCTAGAGTGCAATCAGTTGCATCCTGCTCAGCACAGCTGAAGTTGTATATTTGCATTTTAATATTTTTTCTATTACAGACCTCCCTGTGCTACCATAAAAAACACAGCCTCTAATCCCCTATTAACTGTATTTAGCAAACCTCAAATGTTTCCTCCATTTGCAATCTGGCTGGGCTTCAGCCCTGAAGCAAATTTCAGGTGGCTGTGGTCTAAACATTAACTCTGGTCTGGAGCTATTTGAATTACAAACCAAACAGACTGTAAACGGAATCCTAAAGTGCAGTCAGAGCTCAGTCTGGGAACCTGGCTTTGTTCTCCTGAGCCTGCAAACCTACTCTTGCACTGCTCCTCAGGCAGTCAAAAAATGGGTCGTTACTCACAGAGAGGAAGCGCAGGTGTTACATTAAAGGACTGCAAAGGGAGCCATTTGGTACCAACAATATAGATTTATTACTCATAAATTTTTAAAATTTCCTTGTGTTTTGTGATTAAAAACACATCATACTTTGATTTCCTAACCACCTCCTGTGTTTTGCTTCCAAATTTTTGACAGCCAGTTAATTACAAAGTTTTGAACTTATTTGCCAAGTCTACTGCACATGCATTTTCTATGTTGCAGCTAAGAAAAGTATTCAGCCACAAATATACCCCTTCTCTAAAACTGCAACGGTTAAGACATGACGCACGCTTTAATTATTAACGTCCTGCAACAATACAGAAGCATCATCTGTTATGCAGGAGGCATCAGAGTGCTTCTATTCTCATAAGAAAACAACGACCAAATTTAAGCCCATGTTATTACTTCACTTGCACTGAAGACTTAGAGGAAACCTGCGGGAAGTGAAAAAGGCACGTGATTTTATCCACACAGCTGGCATTTTGCAGACTGCTTTTAATAGGATGCACGAGGTGATCAGCTAGACCTTTAAATAACTAGACCTAAGAAAAGTTTTGAATAACAAACTAGTTATATTTATAGGCAACAAATCAGCTATTGTGCTTTCTTTGCAAGAAGGAAACTGCTTATGTGAAAAATAGTTGGGCACATTAGATGATAAATCACTGAACGTCTAGGACTCAGGAATGCATCATAACCGTTACGATAGTTACCAGTTTTATAGTGCAGGCTGAAATCAATGGGACTTTTCATGTACTGGAAATCAGGCATGTGCTTCTATATCTTCCTGAACCAGAGACTGATGTCAAAAAAGGATAAGCATGTGCGGATGTAAACTGCTCAACAATGTTCTCAACTACTGTTGTGGACAAGGGGTAGCATGAATTTGCTAGCAGGCCCAAGGTGTCTTTGAAGTATTTGTTCTATTATGGGTTTATGTTACACACTAGGCATTCTGTCTTTTTATAGCACAGGAAATATTTTCTGCAGAAAATAGGGAAGAATATAAGGGTCCTCTTTGAAGAATCCTCCTCTCTTCCCATCTCTGCTCTAATATTATACCCATATGCTGACTGCTTTTGGACAACCATTTGTTTTTTCAAAGGCATCCTACAGCATTTAAGCATCTGAAAGCTGCTAACCTTGAGGGATTTTCTGCAGCTGCAGGAGGCATGACTTAGAGAGATTGCTCCACAGGTACTGCTCGTGGCCAAAGTCAACAGAAAGTAGTTAGATTTCTTTCAAGATACACATAGGTAAAATGAAGCCTGTGTTCTCAAGCAATCCACACTGTAAGCACATCTAATAAATAAATAAATCTTATTTGAACTACTTTGCCTGATTAGCTTCCTCATACAAAGCAGAGATAGTGACTGACTTGCTCTTGCGGGCCTGGGGCCAGAGCTTTCATCCAAAGCTTTTCCCCTTTGTGCCCTCAAAACAATTACACTAGTCTGCCACAATAGATGAAGATTCCTCAAAAATTGTTCTTTGTTAAATTTGGCTAAAGACTGTTTTTATCTTGCTATTTAAGGTAAGACTTGTGTAAGCTAAGTATTCAAGTTCTTACTCAAGCTAACAGCCTCCTGCCTCCCAGCTCAGCATGCTCAGTAAGGTACACACCTGCCACCTCTCCACTTCACCACTGTCTTGGTGAAGAGCCCAGACGGCAGCACTTGAACTTAACCTAAACTTACTCCTGCAAAAAATAATGGGAAAGCTCAGGGCAGTGAAGCTGAACACACCTGAAAACCATCACTCTTAGTACACAAGAAACTGTCAATGTTGGTGAAAAATCCACATGTGACTTCTCCTCCACTTGAGGAAATATTCTGCAACAGAGATGTTTGTCTGATCAACTGCATTAACTACCTCTGGTAAAAATTGCCTAGAGGCTATAGCCCAAAATGAAATTTTACATTTTCACATACAAAAACAGAAAGGATAAGAAGACGACTATTCTACACCCTGGTTTCTGTATCTCAGTGATGAAGGTTTGCTCAGGCAGCCAAGCTGAACACCCTTGCACTCTGCCCTGCGTAGGGCAGCTGAGACTCAGGGTGTTTGGACAGGTCATATGGAGAACATCAGACCTGCTGGAAAATTATGTCCATCTCCTGCAGAGTTGCACAACGTGGCACCATGGAAAATGTGAGATGTGAGGACATTTCCACAGTTGTGCCCCTCAACAAGGGCTAGGCACAACACTGCTCTGTACTTTCCCAAAGACCTTGGCCTGGCTACATCTTTGACCTCCTCTAAGAGGCTGTAGCTGGAGCACTTATGGCGTGTGGTCTGTGAGCACAAAATTATTTCAGAAAAAGAAAACATAATTTAAAGTGATGTTGTCAGATGGAGCAATGCTTATTTTCACATGTTTAGTCCCGGTGAGTACAGCTCAGATGCAATCTACACTATGAGTGAACAATAAACTAATAGTGGGAAACTTGATTAATATCTACTTATGTCAATCATACCCCTTTTTACCATCCTGCTTAATGGTCCCTGTGGTTACTGGTACCAGCACATTCATCAGTTCCATACTGAATCCCACCACTGAAGAGCCGTGAAGACAGGGAAAATACTTCTGCGCATGCTGCTCAGTGTTTCTGTTTCAGACTAACTCTCCTGTTGTACAATTAAGGTGTACAGTGATATTCAGAGGCATACCACTAGTTTTTTCTCCCTCCCTGTGGCTTCCGTGTTACAATTAATCTAATTTCTAGTGACCTGGCAGGAGAATGATTTCCATGTAATTTGGCAATGACACATCAATGCAAAGCATTAGCTTCTACATGCCAAGAGCTAGATTTTCTCAGCTTGGCTCCAGGTGCTAACAACAGGATGCAATGCAACCACCAACACCAAAGACTCAGCAGTCAGAAGGTGTATTTTTAAACCATGGAAATAACAAGTTAAAGTAGGGTCTTCGTTCCAGATTATTCCAGTTGTTTTAGGTCTTAGCGTCACAGCTAATCTCTAGACCCATGCTGATTTTGCTATAATTCAAAATGTTTTATAATTATTTCACAATCCATTATCCATGTACAATTATTTTTAGCTTTGTTCTGGGTGTGGATGAGGACAACTTTCAGTGAGAGGCCCCAGCTGCAACCAGAGACTCAGGATAACAGGCACAGGATAAGAAACAGCCCTTCTTCCAGCACCAGTGCAAGGACTTGAGGAAATTGCCCCCCTGCCCTCCATGCTGTGTTTCTAAAACATCATAAACTTACTACCTGAGTACAAACTGACAAAAAATCTCAGCCCGGACTTTTAATTTAGTTTCTCTTTCTTGATGAATAAAGGTATAAATAATATTTTCTGGGAACACATTCCCTAAATGCCTAATTCTTCATTCTTGGGACATGCACTTGAGAGGTTGTGTTTTATATTCATGTCTGAACATAATAGACTCCAAAATGGTTTTCTTTCTACAGCTGTGCAAAGCTTCGGGATTTCAGGTCACAGCAGGCTGTACAAATATTTCCTTCAGTTTCAGTCCACAATCCTTTTGAATCCCCAAATTCTCTCCCCATTTCAGTTTCAAACAAACACTGAAACTAATAAAAAACCTTCAGTCATGCAGAAGTAAAACTAGCAAAGATGAATTTTGTACCATTTACCTGCATCACCAATAAAGGAAAGCCCCAGGTTCACCTAAATATCTCTGGGAACCTTAACAAAGCAGGCAACGTATTTAGTAAATTTAATCTTCAGGACCAACATGAATATTTGGGCAGGTAAAGCATAGCTTGGATTCCACTATGATATTTTTTTGCTAAATTCTTGTATTATTTTTTCATCAAACTTAAAGGGAAGAACTCAGCGAGATCTGAAGTAGTTTTAGTGATACCAACAGACTTTTAAAATACAGTTTTATTTCATACTCAATTAAAAACAACAACAAAAAATGTTACCTGCATTCAAAAAAAAAAGTTATCATGGAGAAAATACCCACACATTTTCAAATCTGCATTTTCCTTAGATAAAAACACTGTCCTCCATGTATAATACTGTGAACCAGGAGAGGTAACAAAACCCACTGGAGAAAAGTGAGAAAAGGGGAGGTAGATGAAGAGGTAAATTAACTGCAGTTTTCCTCCATACACTCTTTTCCACTCCCCAACTAGCTGAAATAGCTGAGCTGGTGCAGGCTGTCAGTTAATGGTGATGCCCTGTAAAGTGGAAGTCCACTGACCTAAAGGAATAACTGAGTCCCAGGGGCTTTTCCTGAAATCTCCCTCTGCCATAGCAACAGCACCACATGGATGTTACTGGTTTCAGCACAGCATCAGCACATGCTACGGTCCAGCATAAATTCCATTGTCACTCAATATTTCAATTTATTGTGGTCACTATTACTTTCCTTTGACCTTTTTTTTAAGCCTCCCTAAAGGTAAGTCTTATTTAGAGAGGGAAAAATGCAAAACAGCTATGAACTTAGCAGGCTCCTAAGTTCTTCTCCTGCCTCTTCCATTTTCCTTGCACCCTCACACTCCTTTCCAGCCACATAATACATCCAAAGTATTATACAGGTGTCTACTTAGATCTCATCAGAATTTCCAATAGACAGGTCTTATTTTCCAGCTGGAAAATCCTTCTGGTCTCAGTCATTTTTTCAAGAAAAACAAAAACTCTATTGGGAAATTAAAATAAAATCCTGTTGGTTATGATCAGCTGGCTGTTCAGTGGAAAGACACACAATTCTTAATGGAGCAGGCATGGAGCACTGGAAAGAGATAACACTAGAGCCATTCAGATAGTAAGAGCCTTAAGGGGAGCTCTGCAGACTGCCCCAGTCCACTCTGAAGGTACAGTTCAAGTTGCCTCTTAATAATGTCTTTGACTGTCTGCACCTGAGATTTTGCTGTAGACTTTATTGGCCTCCTTCTGCCATCCACGAACACAGTACAGCTCCCACTGAAACTGGTGGAAAGACACTCTAAAACACCACACAAAGCTCTGCAAAGACACGCATGGAAGCACTTCCAAAACGAGCGCCAAGACTGGAGGAGCAAGGTACAGCTCCAGTCTCCTCATCACACCCAGGGCTTTGCAAAGTGACCTGCCAGCTACAGAACAGCTTCAATTGACTGGAGGAGAAGCTGAAAATGAGCCACAGAGAGAGTTTGGACCGGCAAATGAAAACACTTCTGCATGGCAAGGAACAGCAGCCACACAGAGGTTGTATTATTGTCCTGAAATACACAATTTCATCTTCATGATCTTCAACTGCCAGTTAGGGCTCTGCTCTAAACCAGGTGGCTTGGGCTGGGTACCTAAGATATGAACTGCTCATGAAAACCTCTCCCTATTCAAGCTGAAGTCCCTGGCAGCCTTTACATGCATTTTTACAGACTGGTGTCAACCCCAAAGAGAATCTTCTTGTGCTAAGATGACTTTAGCACAAGCAGATGATGCACATTTTACAAGTAAGGCAAAAATAATGTCAACGTGCCCAAGCCTGATCCCTGATTTTCACTCTTAATTTTGACTGCAAAGATCAATCCTTTTCTACAAGGGTCCTCCACAGCACATACACTTTCCATAATGCTACAACTGGTTTATTTAGGGTTGTGGCCTCTTATTTCTAATCAGCATCACTACACTAGGACAGGCTGCAGCATGGACTCAACTCTCTCAGCAAAGAGATCTCCCCTCCCTCACAGGAAACAGCTATTTCTGCAAAAATACTCTCAGATGGAATAACTGAGCCTGGATGAAGGGCTTGCTGTTATCTGTACCATAAAAAAAGTACAATATTAATGAATGAACGAGACCTAAAATTCTACTTTCTTTTTTGTTAAAAACAATAGAAGAGGTTGTTTGGTTTTTTGGTTTTTTTTGTTTGTTTGTTTTAATAATTACTTAGTTCAATTCAGTCCTTCAATTAAAGACCACAAATTGTTTTAAAGAAGTGAAGTTGGCAGGTTTTACAGGATGTTGCCATCTGGGCAACAGACCTAGGGCTTTGTATATTTACCATATTATGAAGAATTAAAATCTGCCTTAGTGTTGTAGCCACCCTGCTGCAGAAACAGAAAATGTGACCAGGGTGGCAGGAGGGCTGTGTGGAAGAAAAGTAGTGCTTTGGATTTAAAACATTTTGGCACCACTTTCAAAGTCTGCAACAAATTTATAAAATTTGTTTTATTAACCACATTAATGTTGTTGCTGAGTGGACTATTGATTTATTTAGGTCCTCTCCAACAAATTTTCAAAGTTAAGTTCAACTATGAAATACAATAAAACCTCAATAAATAAATTACTTCTGTCAGAAATGGGGGAGGAAGCAAGGAAGCTGTCACGGAACAGGTGCTGATGTTTAAAAAAATAAGATTAATTGCTACAAAACATTACCAAATAGAAAAGGAACCTTTAATTCATCTGGAAACTGGGCACACAAAACCTTGTGGAATGGGCACTGTGACCTAAAAATTGATAATAATAACAATTCTATGGCTCCAGGTGAATATTTATAGAATAGGATGCAATAACTGCAGCATAGGGACTCTTCAAACTCTTTAAGAGACCACCCTGATGCCCAGCCAGAAGTATCAAAAGGCTGATAAACAGATTGCATATTCAAGTCAGGAAAATGACTTTACAATTAAACCACAGCTACCAAAAAATCAGTATTCCTACAGTATATATATTCTGGGAAATTTTAGGAACAGTAAGACTTGCACTGGAGAAAAAACCCCAGTATTCTGGGAAACTCTCCTGTCCAAATATTTCCATATTGCAGCCACATTCTCTTACACTAAGAATATCAGCAAAACTCTTACTATGGAAGCTGATGGCCCTTTTTCTGCTGAGGCAGTGGCTCTCCCTACCCCTCTGCTCGTGTGCCCAGACCTACCCCTGAGGGTTTACAAAGACTACACCACTGCTATGAAGCCAAGAGGGCCGAAAGCCCTGGCACTGCAAGTGTTTGCCTACACACCTGCATGCTCGTCTGCTTGGGGGCAGGTCCTGCCTCATGACACTTTGCAGCCATCTGGAAAACACAAACAGCATGGGCTATTGACCACTTTCAATAAGCAATATGAACCTGAGCCAGTTTCGGTTTTTTATAGGGGGGAGTGTTAGTTACACAGACGTGAGCTGCTGATTTACCGCTTGCATTCAAAACCAGATGAGACCCCTTGGACCATTTTATTTCTAGCATGGACCTGGCAAACATGGGATGAAAGAAGCAAAAGATCTCCCATTCACAGATGTGGAATGAAGGGATAAGAAGGCAGCTCTGTAGATATATTAAGCATCTAAAGGTATTTAAATGCTGTAAGAAGGAGACAAGACTTCTTCAAGGGTTTTCAGGAACGTTTACATTTCTAAAACCTTCAGATTTCTATAAGCTGGGATTCTAAGTCACCTCTGAGGTGTCCACAGAGTCACATATGCTATGCAAAAACTCTAGTCTGGAGTGACTGCCCTAAGTCATACCAGGAGTCCAGGTGAGAACCAGGAATGAATCCAGCTCTCCCAAAGCCCAGCATAATACCTAAAACTAGTTTACTTACTCCTAAAGACTACATCCTCCTTTCTATACTGAATTCAGCATGGAAACACTTCAAAGCTCTGGAGTTCTATGCAGCTCCCTGCTGGAAACCCCCCCACACCTGATGCTTCCTGGTTTGACACCAGCAGAGACAACATCAAGTGTTAGCACACATCAGGACTGTAATATGGCCTGTTTGCTCCCTTCAGATTTCTCAGATAAAATTCTTACTATCCTGCCTCAACCCATAGAAGCTTTGCCTTCACCTATGCTGGCACCACTGTTCCTGTTTTACCCCCAAAACAAAGGCTATACTTCCAGGAACCAAAAAACCCACAACCAACAGTAGAACAGCAGCAGCCACCAAAAACTTGGACATTACACAACCCACAGAGAGTGGTCTGGCAGTAACAACCAGTGTTAACTGCAGGATTGCAGAGGGGCTACTTAACAGGAGCTACTTAGCCTGGCACTTAGAAATAGCACTGAGCTATTTCTGCCACAGACACTGGAAAAATGTATTTGCCAATTACAATAATCCAAGCAGGTCCCTTATGCCCGAGCAGAGAAGCAGAGCTAAGGAAAACAACATCTAACATCTTCCACAAAGAATCACAAAAACAGAAAGTATTCCTGACATCTGGGATACTGAGGGTGAAATTCCCGCCCTGCTGAAGTCAACACCAAAATGCCCCTTGAGTCGAAAAGGGCCAGGATTTCAGTTTCAGATTCCACAAATAGTCTTAGCCTCCTTTGGCTCAGGATGAAGGACTGGGACAGCCAAGTAGGCAGCACAGTCCATTCCTGAACAAGAATAATAGGCCAAATTCAACAATACTGCAAGCCTTGCAAGACTTGCTTACATCAGGTCTGGACCAAACCCAATGCCTTGTCTTGCTCTGCCGCATTGAGCAACAGCTGCTCTTGGATTTGTGATCCTCATTCACAGCAGTGCTGCCGCAAATCCAGAGCAGGAAGCATAATATTCCTAGGTGGCATTTATTCCAGGGGCACAGACTCACTGGGATCCCAGATCAAGAGGGCATTTTAGGCTTGGAAGACAGGAGAACTGATCAGAAATCCTGTGCTAAAGCAAAATCTTGATCAAGATATTTTTTCTATAAATGAGAGCAAGGAGGTTTTCTGTGGGAGCTGTGTTTCCTCTAGGGAATTGAAAATATTGCCTCTGCTGTCATCATTCTCTGGTGGTCTACTTAATGAGGTGCTTTTGGAGATGACATCCTAAAGTGCACTGTTCCCATGGTGCTGAACCACCATCAGGGTCATCGTTCCCCAGGATGCTGACTCACTTCCTCTGCCACTGTCATCCTGCATGCTATTGCACTGGGTCATGCAAATGCCAGAACATCTTACTTACAGCCTCCACTGGTAGGTGTCTATCACTCAATACACCAAGCAACCAAGGACATGCAATATTGTCCCCAGTTGTTTTACCTTCTCAGCATACTAAAGCATAGGAAAACATGCTCCACACAAACCCTGCCGCAAGAAACAAATATCCGGGTTGGAGGAGGGGGTGGGGTGGGGAACCACTTGAGACAGATTTCATGAAATTCTGCCAACAGACCCACAGACATTACAGAGGAGTCTCCAGGAACTCCACTACAAAAATTCATCTGCAGTCAGAGACTCACAGTCAGAATCTGCTCAGCTCAATATGCAGCTGGCCCAGAACAACATCATCTATGTCATTACTTCAGATTTTGTGGCTATGGTTGGGATTAGATTCTGCCTTGACCTTCCTAACTCAACTAGAAATGACACAGAAATGGTATTGGCCATAAAAGAGACCCAATGTTAGCTGGATGCTGTAAAACTATATCAGAATATCAGAATGCTAGATATACCTAAAACCACTGCAGATTAAGAAAAGGTTGGTGAGAAAAGTGTTAGATCAAAAAATGAATGGAATGACTAGGAAAGTTTTCTAAAGTCTCTCTCTTGGAAAATAATATTTAAATTCTTGGACAGTATTTACTCTGCAGAGCAGTGCACAGAAACAATAGGCTTAGATAAAAATAACCCCGCACATTTTGGTTATGTTTAAATAACATAATACTCCTGAAATAACTCTCACACATTAACAGAAAACTTCCTGGCTATGGTGGTGTTATTTTAACCTACATCATGCAAATGAAAGATGCTGAAGATTTTTTTCTACTATAAAATAAAAGCAAACAAGAAAAAAATACTTTACTCTGGTTTTTTCTGCCTTTTAAGAATCAGCCAAGATTATTTGTGTGCTGGACAAAGGGATACCAGCACCAACACTTACTACGTTGATATTTTTCTATAATACTTGGAACATCAACAGGAAGGACAGTCTTGTGAAATGTGACTTTATTTCCCAGCTCGGCAGCAGCATCCCTGTGCCAGACATGGACTGTACTCCCAGCTCCACTCCCATCCCAAGGCTCTGACTAATGCTCCTGTTCTCTCTATATGATCTGTTTTAACTGCATGGTTGTGAAGTGGGTCTGGATGCCACTGACAGTACGCTATGGGATCCTCATTTTCAGACAAAACCTCCAACTCCTATTGAAAAATGTGTCATAATTATCACAAAGAGAAAGCATCTAAGTAAAACATTAGAGACATCCCAAATTCCCAAGCGTTCGGCAACACAAGTCCAGCTTCATTTCTAAAAACCAGGACCGCAATACATGTTCTTCATCTGAAAGTGACAACAAAGGTGATGTAGTCAAGTGTATCAGAAAAGAACTCACAGAATTAAGTAACTTTCCATAATGATCTGCTAATGCTAAGGAAGAGGAACAGAACCAGTTATTCACCAAAGACACTTTTGTAAAGATCAGCCATGCTTGCTTACTCAACAGCTTCATTTCATACACTGACTGCAACTCATCTTGTCTGTTTCTCAGCCTGGCCAAAGCCGGAGGTACAGGCAGACTGAAATGAGCCATTGGTGGTCCTACAGCAGCATAACAATATGACGCTGTAGCCCAGCATAATCCAAATTCAGGCCATCGCTAAGGGTGGGGAGGAAGGGCCAGGAAACCCTTTCCTTTCCCTAATAACTACCCTTAGCTGCAACACTTCCTATAACAAACACTTAAGGAGATCCATTTCTGTCCCTTCAGACCTGTCACCTGCCCTAGCTCAGCAACACAGCTGTGTGACCACCTTTAGCAGCCTCCATCAACAAGCCACACCACGAAGACCCACATCAAAGACATCCTGCTCCTGCTCCACAGAACCTTCCCAAAAGACATTCTGCTGCTCCCAGGAGGTCTGGAGAGCACTACGCATCAGTACGAGCCGGGGGGCAAGCAGAAGGCTCTGCCCAGAAGCCTCCCAGCTGGCTTTGAGGTTTTGCTGTGCTTCAGATAAGCATTCAATCTTTCAGGTGCTTATAATAATTAGAATTGAATCTCCAAAACCTTTCGAGGTCCACCCATCTCTACATATAACTATATGTAAACAGTGCATAGAAACCTGCCAATGTCAGGAGTGAGCACACAGGACCTGACTTGCTGGAAACATTGGTTAACACTTCCTTTCTTAGCCACTGAGGAAACCCACAGTGACCGGCATTCAAGAGAACATCTCCTCTTTGGAATAATTAATTCATGCAGTTCAGTAATATTGTTCAGTTTCCAATCACACCCTTTTATTTTTTCTTAACTAACAGAGCTAAAACATAAACACCAGCTAGCTGTACCTCCAAAGAGAAGGGTATAGAAAATAAATATTTTAAACTTCTTTTCTGACCATGAAAATCAGTATGTGCTCTAATTGCCGATTTTAGCAAAAAAATCTAAGTGGGAGTTTTAAAAATACATTATGTTTAATTTCAAAATACATTATTTGCTAAATACATACAAGTCTGTTTCTGCCAACTGCTCTATTATAAGGATAATCCACACATGCCTTTCTGGCTACCCTGGGAGGGGAGGGGGGGGGGCAACAAACCCAAACATGAAACACTTCTGAACCTGTGGGTGGTTTCTCACCAGTAACAGAGAGACATCAGTGCTCACAGGCACAGGAATAGTTGCCCGCTTGCAAGTGTGGTGGGTTCTGTTTTTCCAGCCTTGGCTTTTGGGTCCGACAGTTACCAAGGATTTTCCATTCTGACTTTTGATTCAAATGACGTCCAGATGGTACCACTTGGAGTCAGCATTATCTGGAGACCTTTCAGTGGCTGGTAGAGCTAAAAAGGTTTTGAGGTTAGGAGGGGTCAATCTGATATCTTTCAAAAGAGAGGAGCTTGCCCCACCGTTCCTGCATCAAACCCATGCTAGACAGCTGAGCCACAAAAGACCTTTAAAAATACATCCTGTCTTGTTTTAAAGACCATCAGTGCAGCTGAAATAAATAGATGCAGATTAAAAGATTCAGCAAACTGATTTTGTGCTGTCTGGTATCAATATCACAAGACTGGCTCTACTATTCAGCCCTGTTGTGCAGGTCAGGGTCAGTCCCTCTCTTCTTGCCTCCCTAAGATTCGAGTGCACATCAGGGAGGCAAAAAAAAAATGTTGAAAATGTTGAAGCTGTTTCTATTCCTTAAAGGCTGAAACCAGAAATAAATCCCAGTTTCTGAAAGTATGCATGCTTCTTTTTTCCTTTTCCCACTTTTTTTCCTTTTCTCAGCTAACGCAAATACTGTTCTTGTCTTTCCCCGCTTTTTCAGCTCTATTCTTCAGGGATTTTTCCTTTAAGTATTTCAAACAGCTCTGAGGTTTTTGAAAGCCTGACAATACTTAAAACTGCAAAATTGCTTTTGTGTTTTGTACTTGCCTATTTCACTTTTGAAAATCTTGGTAAATTTTGAAGCGTTACAGAATGACAAAAGAAAAAATGGCATGTGATACCACCCTCCATACAGAAATGAGAATATCAGAATCACCTAAGCAGATACAGTGCATTTGCAACACCAAGATCTCTTTCCCTCAACATAAGAAAAATCCATCAGCAAAGGGGAAATATGTATTAAATCCTTTTCCTTTGGTAAGTACCCTACTTAGCTTAAGCTATTGCAAACCACGGAATATTGTACTGCTTTATTCATGAATGGTTTCACAAAATTCCACAGAAGGCAGAGATGACCAGGAAAACCAGATAGGCTGCTCACTAGATGCTGCATTCCACCAGCCTGGATAAATAAATGAAGTCTGATCCAGTTATTATAGTAACAGCTCTAGGCAAGGTACCAGAAAACTCTGGTACCCCAGTGGTTGACCCAAGGCATTCCCAGAAGCACCAGCTCTGTGCCTGGAGTGTGGGATCACATTTTCTGAGATAAGAGGCTGCAGATTCTGCAGCATGAGCACCCAAGCTCCACAGCTCAGGTGTGTGCTCACTATGGGCTCCATCAAAAGCTTTTTAAAGTCAAAGATACTTCAGTGGGCTTTGAATTATACTGATTTCAAACATCTATCTTTAAAATCTTCCCTGATTAGTCACATGCTACGAAACAAACACCCTTCCATTTATATGTGCCCTGTTTTCCATAAAACAGCCACCTCTAACCTTCTTTTTGCTGATCTGATTTGGCTCGAGTGAGTTCACGTGAAAAACTGGGCTCTCTCCTGTCTCCAGAGACTAAGGTCTTCAAATCAGTGGGGTGCTTCAAATCAAGTAGGTGCTAAACTTTCAAGGCAAGGATAATCTTTCTGAAGTCTTCCATTCAATCAAACTATTTACACAAAGAAATTTAAGCACATTCTAAGTACCACAAGAAATCATAGTCTGAGAGGCATACCTCCAGGCACAGTTCCCTTTAGCTATATTCATTTGGTTATAAATCAGAGAGAACAAGATCCTGACCAGTTATTTCTCTAATTATTAGTGGTACTACTCCACTATGCAAAAAGCTTTAATTACCTCACATTTTATTTTCTCGGAGAAACAGACCCCTCCAACATTAAGGTGTGGAAATTCAGGATATTTATTTTCAAAAAAATTCTCATGCATTTCTGAATGCTGAATTTCATCAGCATGAAACATTTCCCTTTTATCATAGCCAGAGACTTAAAAACATGCTTGATTTTCAGCACATGCATAGTCCCCATGACGTAAAATGCTTAAATTAGTACATCTGCTTAAATGTGTTTCTAAATCAACATCAGGATAGAAATTCATTCTGAGATGAGATTTGGCAGAGACAATTCAAGCCTGGAAACAAATTTTTTAACATATTTTGAAAAATTTAGTTCAGCTATATTTGACTTTTATAGATCATACAAAGAATATATTAAGAGATTCCAGACGTTTTCTTCTTTTGGTTCTCATGTGATTTAAAACCAGCTTTGTTTCTTCAAACCTGGACTTGCCAAGTGGTTAACAGCAGACTAAGTATTTTCCCAGTTTGAAATAAAACCCTAAAAAAAAAAAAACCAACCAACCCACCAAACAAAAAAAAACACTAACCCAAACCTTTTCTAAATAATTATTGTTTTAAAATTATGTTCTGGGTATGCAAAGCATGGGTTTGAATCTCTTGGATGCCATATATTGCAGCTGCAAGCTGGATTTTGCATGCAGAATCAAATAGGAGATATGAAATCCTTTTAGCCCCAAGGTGAAATATTTCTGTCCCAGGTGGCCCAGGCAAGGACTCCCTGAACTCACCGCAGATGACATATCACTGCAGTATTGTGAGAAATGGTGAACCACTCCCTGTGCCTCTCCAAGACAGTCCCGATTATGGGTCTCCATGTCCTCTACCACACCTTCTTTCACAGCATATTATGTATGGCCTTGCAATATTCATGCTACAGTAGTATCAGTGTTAAAGTAACTCCACACAGGAGTCAGAAATTTCACTCTTTTTTTTTTTGTTCCAAAGCCCAAACAAACCAGCAGAGATCATCCTTATGGCATCTCTGGGCTTTTGATGAAATCAAAGCAAGGAGCAGGTTGTGACAGAGATGCTGTTGGCCCTGCCTCATTATATATCCATGTATTTGTGTTTGCCATGACAAACACACAGCCTAAAGCACCAGTGGAGTCACTCCAAGCAGGGATCACCAAACTTGAGAGAAGACCTGCCCTCCCAGAGAATGGGAAAAGATGATGTTCAGCACAGCACAGGTGAAAATAAACCTTCTAAGAACAAATCCATCAGACTAGCTACACTGATGCTAACTCTGCTCATTGAGTATCTAGCCCAAACAATGCAAAATAGGCTAAAATAGTGTAGTTTAAATTACTCTGTATTTTGTAAGTATGTACATTACTCTGTTGAACTTTTACAGCTAACAGTGTTCAAATGGTCACACAAATAGACACATGTATGCATTTAACCACCCATTAAGCCCTTCACTCTGCTGTGGCAGCGCAGTCACACTCCTGGTCCTTGCACAGACCTGTGGCAGGGGAAGATGTGCTCCTGAACCAGGAATGGGAACAGGTCAACACATGGCCAAGCTAAAATGTGCACCTCTATGCCCCTTATTGGCACACATATGGTCTGGCTCAGCAACATGCAGGACAGGAAAGGGTGAGGTTAAAAGGAAGAAAAATGGAGGGGCACACATCCCGGCTGAGATCAGGCTTATCTGACACAATCTTTCCTTGGGTCATATATTGACTTTTGTTGGCTGTGCCTGCCATTAGTTGAACTATGGCTCACAGGTAACTCTTTGGATTTAAGTGGACTCATTAAAATTAAGAAGACATTTGAGAGTAACGTAATTGATTCTGAAGGAGTCACTATCCATAGTGGAAATGCCGAAGGCAGAAAGCAGGTCCCCTTGGACACAGCTCTGAGAACAGGCTGAGTCAGCAGTTCTACAGCACTGCTAAAGACTTCCTCTACCTTCAGGCACTAATTTGTCTGAAGACTTTTGTAAGGTTTTTGCTAAAGAGAACCAGAAAGCCTATGAAAACGTGCTTTACTGGTAACGCTTTCCATCTGTTCCCTCTGAGGCAAGAGGCAGGGAATGGTGTGTTTGGAAACACCTCAAACTAAAGCACTGGGGCTGTCAGGTCTGCCCGGGATTTTTAACAGTGCAGCTGTCAGTGACTTCACTGAGGTGGCAAACTCAAAACCCCTTACCTTTCAGAAAATGTACTTTTCTTGTTCTTTATCCTACACCCAGCTTTCAGGAGTTCAAGAAAGAGTTTCCACAGAAGATCCCTATGCTGAATGCATGAGCAATGCTGTAGGTGCAGCATCCCTACCCGCTGCTTGGAGGAGCTTCACTGTATAGTGCTGGATAGCAGAACCACTTTGCCTATTTTTTCTTCTCTCTCTCTCCAGTGATATGCCTGCCTCTCCCCTCATTTACAGCACAATCAGCATGGAATAGCTCTGTTAAAATCAGCCAGATCATCATCTTGGGGGAATAAAAGGCCATCAATATCCCAAATTAACAAAAATAACTGAAAAAAAAAACCCCAAACCCAACAAACAACCACTAAACAAAAAAGTCAATGGCACTCTTTTGTGTGGAGATTTTTTTCCCTTTCTGTATTTATCCTGTCAGAGCAGGATAAATTTTAATCTATCTCAAATTTTAAATTTCACCTTATTTTTGATGCTGGCAACCAAGAAATGTTTCAAAAGGATGTTCAGATAAAAGGTAGCACAAGCACTTGGTTGCAGTAACTCTCATCGAGTTGAGCCTTCATTCCAGAAGCAGGCAACTCAAGGACAAGAGAAGTATTCCTGTAGTTCCTGTACTTAAAAGTGTTATGACTGATCTGTGTTTCATTGGTTAAGTAACCTTATTTTTATTCCCTGTTGTGCTTTTCCCAAACTTTAAAACCACATATTTACCGTTGGAAATCTTCAGCTACTATTGAACATTCACAGCAGAAAAAATGAGCTGACCATTAATCCTACTTCACTGCTCTGTTCCAGATTCAAAAGTTATCTGAACTAGTTTATTGTTGACGCAACAATCTTAACCTTTACTGATGACAAATGAACTAAATCATATGGCTTTAATACCTAAAGAGCTATTCAAAAGAAAACCAACATACAAGTTATTGTATCCAAAAGATAAGGAATTGCAGTTGAGTTGCCAGTTTGCAGCGCCAGGTTATGACTGCTCACTCCTGGGGTACAAAACCAAGAGGATCAGTAGCTGGAGTATTTCCCATCTTGTACACACACATACAGAGACCAGCTATTTACAGTCCTCTCCTGAGGCATGTCCATTGCAATCAACAGGCATGACCTTCATGATAAGTGGATATATTTTCTGATGGACCCTCAAGCAATCCACACCATAGCTGTTGCAAGCATGTTTTTAAAGCACTTGGAACCTATTCACACCAGCATGTTTAAACACAGTTTCTTCCAATTCCAACAGCCAGCCAACAAACTCAAAGCTACACCATATCTTGCAGTAGCTGTATCTTAAACTAATCCCATTTCTAGTGCCAAACTATGCTTGGAACACAACAGCCTCAGAGAAGTTTTGGTTTTCTATATTGTAATATTTTAGCCCATTTGTACCAGCCAGAAATCATGGGAGGAACTAGCTTAAACCAAGCAATATTTTTCCTAGGAGCCAGACCTCCAGCTGCTACTCAACGTGAAGATATAGGTGCTGTGTTTCACAGTGTTAATTCAATCTGATCTTCAATATAGGCATGACGTTCCTATCTACTCAGATAGGTTGGCAGAGCATGAGGCATTGGTTCTTTTTTATACTGGTGGCTGAAACACTGAAGAGATTTTTAATGCAGTAAAGAATGACAAATCACAAAGGAAAAGCAGTTGACCTTGGAAAAAGACATTTAGAGAAAAGAAAGTTGAAGTGATCTGTGATAATAGACAGGATCAGCAGAGAATTTAAGTTCCCAAAATATTTGCTCAGAAGTGGTTTGGTTTGGATTTTTTTACTGTATTTGTAAAATTAGTGGGTGAAAGGAACAAAAGACTGAAGAGGACAATCTCCTGCAGACCTCCAACGCTGCAGCCAAGTGTGGACTCGAGTCAAGAGGAATCCCCAAAAGGTTTGTCACACGTGCCAAAAGACCTAGAACCCTCCTGGCATTATGAAGAAAAATCTAATGCTTTCAGTACAAACTACCACAAAACCAAGAATAGTACCAAGTACTGCCAAAAGAGTGTAAGACATATCAAAGACAGATACTGGGAAGTTTGATCAGGAACAGCAGGAACACCAGCACACATCAGTCACCCAACGTCCTACCTTCAGCTGGAGCCAATCTCTGATGCTTCAAAGAGAAGGGGAAAAAAAACCTCACCCACAAATAAAACAACAAATGAACCATCAACAACAACAGCAAGAACAATAAACAGAAGCCGTACTGTTCAAATGAAAGGAAAAGAAAGTCTTCCTGGTTCCTGTGAGCTACGCTGGCAATCTTAGGACTGCCTTAATAGAATTAAAAATAATGCATTTGAACTCTATTATCTGAGTATCTTCTGAAGCAGTGTCATGAGATCTCATACAGTACCTGGGATAAAAGCATTGCTGTTAGTGGCAGAGTAGAGTTGAAGGGGAAAAGTACACCTCCACTGCCCTGTGTTGTGACCCAGGTGAAGGCAGACGATCCCAGCCGGTGCTCCCGCATACACAGTATTTAGCACGTGCAGCGTGTCGGCATGAGAAGCTGCAGCCGGGTTCTTCCCCGTATTTTCCCCACTCCCTCTTTAGAGATGCTCAGTGACAAGAACTGTCCTGCAGTAGTGGTTAAGTGGTCAAGTTTGCCTTGTACTGTATTCAAGCTTGCCTTTTTTAGCTCCCTTAGCTTTATTCTGTTGTGGCTTCCCCAGTCACCACGTAGGTACTGCCCTATAAACGACTACTAGCACAAGCTGGAGCAGGGGGAGAGTCAGGGAAAGTCAGGGATAGTGTTCATTTGAGATTCGCACCTGGGCAGAAAAGTAATTATGGTGAGCACAGGCTCTAACATGTTATGTACTGTAAATACACTTGCAATGGGTTCTCTGCAGCATCTTCTGAAGAGTACTCACTTTGAGAACATTTACAGCACAGGAAAGGATCCTGGATGAGCATAGAGTTACAAGATATGTCTGCTTGAGGTCCTCCATGAAAGCTTAGTGGTTTATTTTGTTTCCTGTTGATTTTCATTCCTAGACCTGTCTGGTTGATACATATAACTTCTAACACCTAGCAATGTTCTTGTTACACAGTGAGATACTGCTAGGGCATAGCCAGGCTCATCTAAATCACAGTCACTTCTCTCATTTAAACCTTCTGAATAGCTGGGCCCTGCTTTTATTTCAAGCCTCCTGTTTTTACTCTTTCTATCTGTGCAGTAACTGGCCACTTGGGAATTAGACCAGCCACATTAGGTAATCCACAGATATAAAATGTAATCCATTTTCTCCCACTTCTGTCACCCCCTTTCACTTTTGCCTGAGTTTTTCTACATCCCCGTTTCTCCTCCTACCCCTTTGTCCTCTCCACATTTGCTTTTGGGCATATGAAGGGGTAAGAAGAGATGGAAAAGGAGAGGGGGTGGGGTCAGCAAAGTTGGGCTCAGTCTTGGCAATCCTAACTAAGTTGCCCTACTAACTTGCTGCTTTTCCCTTGCTGCTGAGCTGGTGATTTGGGCTCTGAAGGCTGCACAGGGCCATTATCCCCTGCCAACACCCTTTCTCCACCAGGCCAGTCCTCATTAATGAAGCCCAGCTGGGCTTCACTGACCTTGTACCAGGTACCCCAGGGCTGGCAGAGGCTTCTCGTTAGACATCAGCCTCATTCAGCCCACTGGAGGGTGAAGGCAGCAACCGAGGGCTGTCAAGTCCAGCATGTATAAGCTGCTGACACAGCAAGGAAAAGGCAGCTATATGCAACGGACACACGGGTAGCACCATTTCCTGCATGTCATACTCATTATGTGCGGTTTCCCCAAACATTAGGATGTGACACAGAAAAGGAGTTGCAGGCACCTGCAGCAGATGATTCACCCTCAATAGAGGAAGCTTATATGGTCTCGAGTTTGTGAAGGAAACTAATCACACTGGCTCTAGGAAAACAAATAAGTGGTGAACTGGTGCCAAAAATGACTTGGCACTTCCAGTCACCTTGCAGTTCATTTCCAGTGCAAGCTGAAGGCAAATACAAGAAATTTTTTTCCTGATTTATCCATGTCACCCTGCAGAGGTCTTGAAAGCCGTACAGAGTACTGTACAAAGTACAGAGAAGGAAGGAAGCAGCTGAAGCAGCACCAAGTAAGAGGATGAGCATATCAGCCCTAGTGGTGTTCCAAGGAAGGTAGACCCAGAGGCATATCTCTGGGCACCATAACCAGTATCATCCCCAGCTCCTGATGCGGTGTCCACTCGGTCACTGGCTGCAGAGGAAGGTGAGCGAGGAGCAGGTGCTTACCTTGGGTACACCAAAACATTCTTACACTGACCACAGGGAACCCCTGCTGCCAAACCTGTCTTCAAGTGTTAAATGTTTTAGTTAATAACACTCCAGAGGTTCATGCAGGGGAAAGCAACACAAGTGACAGAAATCTCAGTTTATCAGCACAGTAATACCACGAGCATGTCTGAAGGGGGCTACTGGGTTAGGATCGAATGCATTTGAAATAATGAAAACAAATTCAAAAATATGATCCACACTACTGATCATAGATCTGGAATACAAATTGCAACAGGCTGCTGCTGTTTATGCTGAACTTGTCTTTTTTTTTTTTTCTTTTAAATTTAAAATCTACTGTGAAGGACAGGACATACCACCTACTGCCTCGTCCACCAGATGAAGGACCGAAGCTATTTTTGGCATTCGTTATGGTCCAGGTGGCCCATCTGGCCTGATTCACTTGGCCAGTTTTCCTTTCCATCTGGGAATTTTGACCCTCCTGCTTTCCAACTAATTGTATCACATTATCTCCTTTTTGTTCCCCACTTCCCTCACTGCAAAAGGTTGCAAAAATCTCATGCGCTGTGTTAGAAAGTCTCAATTAACCTCTAACCTTGCTTCAGTGCATGTGGCTTGGGTTACTTCTCACACCCAACCGTGGGCCCATTAACACGTTGTCGTAAAACAAAAACTGTTTTGACGGGCTGTAATTGCTGCTAAGTGATGCTGAACAAAGGCACTCTTGTTCGGGCGGCTGGGGCTTAGCCATGCTCCCAGCCCCGCTCCTTCCAGGATGGGGCTCAGCACCCCCGGATCTATTTGAGCGCTTGGGCAAACAAGCTCCCCGGCATTATGAGCTGAAGAAGGAGACGCAAGACACCCCACAAACCCAGCAGTGCTGCTGACAGCCCCCCGCAAGACCCACAGAAAGGTTTGGGGTGGTGGGTTTTACCCCTCTTCCTCCCCCTGCTGCAAGTATTAGTTTATGTTAGCTGGAAAAGGGCGGAGGTGACCGAAGGGCAGGGCCCTTTTTGTTTTTAGGCAATATAGTGGAATAATTGCTTGACGCTCAGATCTGCAGGTGCTTTATGAAGCTCATTTGGTGCTGGCAGCCCGCAGTGAAAGCTGATTTCCCTGGAAAATGCTGGATTCCATGTGACAGGATTTATTTGCCATGGCAGGAGTGATTGGCCATTCATGCCATTCATCATTACGGTATCTGCTACAGTCAACACTTACCTTAGCCGATAGTCCTTTTAACGCTTGCTCTCCTTCTCCCCAAAGGCTGGGTATCTGCAGCTGAGGAAGGACTGAACCACCACGCATCTTTCCAAAGAGGGCGCAAGGATGCTGTAGGAGTTTGTGCCTGCCAGCTCTCCTCCTGTCCCACCGAGGATGCTGAAAAAGCCTTCACGGGCAGTAACAGACCCACAGGGCATCCTGCACAGACTGACTTTATGGAACAACCCCTGGCCAGCCCGAGCATGACTCCAGGCACCCTGCTACAGGTTTCCTGGGTGAAGCAGGAATTTCAGGCCTGGGCTACCCCTTAGTCAAGCTGCAGGAATGGCAGCAGCCATTTTACCATATGTGGTCTGCTCAGAGAGCTGTAAATACACAGTTTGACAAATATAAAAACCCCCATTTCAGGGGAAAGACATAGACTAAGTGTTTCAGAGCCCTCCTTCAGGTTGAAGTGAGGATTTTGCTGGAAATTTAAGTCTCTTATGCCCATTCAAATCAGAGTTTCAAAGAAACTGTCAGTAAATACCTCCAGAAGATAGATCCATCTGTTTGAAATGGTGCATTCCAGTTGTCCAAAAGAGAAATAGCCCTTAGTCCTTGCAGACTGGCCTGTACAATGCTCTGGATGATCAACCCCTTGCAGATTGCTGTTGATGTGGAGCTGGATGACAGAGACAGCTATGGCCCCTTGTCAGCAGCACACAGACAGGTGGGACCCTGCTGCCTTCCCATAGGGCCTTTGCAGAATAGTTCAGTTATTCCTAGAGCCTTTATTACAGCAGCTTCCTGGGATGTCCCAGTGGTCACAACAAGTTCTCTGTAGAACATCTTGTCTTACACTCAAAAGTGCATCTTCAACTGGCAGGGTCCTCTTCCCATCCCCACAGTCCCTGGGGGCCAGGGCAGCCTCTTCTGCAGGCATCTACCCTAAGCATACAGGTGGACCAGGACAGATGTAATCAGATAGCGAGGATACTGCAAGACATCCTATGTTGTGTTTGCAGGGCACATCCATAGCCCAGATACACCTGACAGATCCCAGAAAGTAGTGCTAGCACAACTCTGCACCCATTCACTATCTCAAGGCAGAATCATTGCTCCTGTGTTGTTCGAAAAAGTTATTTTCTGTCTTTTTCTCAAATACCTGCAGTTCTTATATATGGAGCCTCCCTGGCAGACCACCTGGCAGCGTACTGTTCTTAATGCCAGAAAGTTCATCCTGCTACTTAGCCTGACTCTTTTTGGATGCAATTTGATCTCACCACTAATTGTCCTACCTGCTACGAGAACTGAATTTCCCCCCCCTTGTTCTGCAAAAGCCTATATATTGGTAGAAGATCCTTGTTACAGAATGTCATTAACCTCCAGAGCACAACCAGAAAACTCACTGCCACAGTGTCATCTTATCCCTCTCTGCGAACCAGCAATGCTCAGTCAGTGTTTGCAATAAAATAAAAGCCACCCCTGATCTTTTTTTAATTCCAAATATCCACCCGTTCCTTCAAGTTTCTAGCAGGCTGTTATCTTTATTTCTTACTGTAAGTAAAAGCTAAACAGCTTCAAGCATTAGCATTTCAAAGCAGCCTGTACTTGGAAACACACCAAAACAGCTATTCCAGAAACTCTGGAATGGTGTTTTGGTTAATTTCCAGGCATAGACAAACCTTAAGATTTAACCTCCTGATGCTGCCTGCAATGGGTTGCTGACCCTGAATCACAGAACTAACCTCCTGTGCCTGGAGGTACCACCTGGCCTTTAGGAAAGGAAACTATCCCAGCCAACAATTACATCTCAGACATTTCCACATCACTATGTATTTCTGGCCTACTGCACTCATTACTGGTTTACATCTTATTTAGCTATTTATCTTCTGGCTGAGGAATGAAGTTTCTACAACCATTATCTAAGCCCTGATTAATAAAGCACAGGTATTACCTAACCAGTATAAACTGGCACTTCTCCATTGATTTGCACAGAGCTACTTTAATTTATATCAGGTGAGGATCTAGCCTGCTTAAGAGTGTGTTAACAGAAGACAAAGCCCAAGTGTGTTTTATCTTCCACGATAAACATTGCATTATGCTGTGCGTGTAGGATATACCTTCTCAGAAATATGATCTTGGCTGTAGAGTGTACTGGGCACAAGAGCTGGAAAAGTTTGGATGTTTTCAAGCAGGGGTTTTTAGAGATTGCCAAGACCTGTCACTTGAGGCCTGAATTTAGGCAATTTACTATTTCCTAAGTAACAAGTGCCCAGATCTATCAGGACAGTTAAAGGAGACAAAATCAGGTCTCTGGCTCACTTTTGCAGCCAGGGGAGGAAGCCCCTGAAAGGAGGTATACACAGGTGGAAAGCTGGGCACACCTCAGAGCAATCCAGAGCAAAGATAAGCTAGTACTGGCTAAAGACAGACCCAGGCTTCTAAATCCACAAGCATTTCTGTGCTTCAGAAAGTTAATATTACATACCCAGGGAAGCGTTAAGATCCAACATGCAGGCACAAAAGAAACTGAAGTGTCCAGCAGATGTACAGCTCTAGAAATGTCTGTTTTCTCAATCATTTAGTGCAGTTTGGCACCTGAAATCACACCTACCAGCCCCACCTGCCAAGGTCTCACTTTCCTTTTAGCTTGTGAGCCCTAAAGCCTGTCAGATGAATGTGTACAACTGCACTTTTCCTCCTCCCACAGATCAGGATTTATATCTGCAACTCCAGGAGAAATAAGCCCCTGCAAACAGGACAGGTTAGTTATCTTCCCAGCCCTGCTGGGTGACCCTGAGAAAATATTTTTTCTTTCTTTTCCTCCCTTTGTTTTCTCACACTTGTCTGTCTTTAGGGTGGGACAGACCTGTCCAAATGCAGATGGCTGATGCTAACTGGAAGTATATGAGAAGTAGCAGAGTCACTTTTTCAAGAAGATTCTAGTGTTGTGCATTAAATACAGCTCCTGTAGGAACTAGCATGCCATGAGTACCACTATGACAGCTGTTCTTTGACTAAGGCTAGAGAAATAACTTAATGCATTCTCCATGACAAATCACAATAACAATTTGGCAATAAAATCCCAAAGCAAACACAAAATAAATAATTGGTAACTTGCATTTGTTTTTTATATTGAAAAGTTGTCCACAGAGCCAGAAGACACAAAATTACTTTTTATAAGATACATGTTAGGGATATTTCTGCGATTAGACACAATTTGTATAAACAGTGAAGGGAAATGATGCATTAAATGCATTTTTAGTCTTTGAGGAAAGTCACACTAATCTCTTCCCAGGAACACAACAAGCAGGGACAGGACTACAATCAAGGAGAAAAGGTAAGAGGTAGGGAAAAGGTATTTGATTGTCATATCCCAACCTTCTACCTGTATATCTGCAGAATTTTCCTCTGCCCCTTTCACCCATGATTCACGAACATATTCCACTGAACTGCTGAAGCAAAGCTTGTAATTAGGTTATTATCTTTAAGAAAGGATTCTAACTGTAGGACAACAAAAGCCAAGCACACGGAAGATTACTCAAGTCTTATGAACAGATGATGATGCCTTCCAGTGCACGCTCCTTTTCACGTGTGGAAGACTCAGATGCCAATTTTAGATAGGACTGAATCACTGATATCTACTCAAAAAGACATCTGGAAGTAGATGATGTAATGTGGTGAAAAGAAACAATAAATTAACTACAAGAACAACCTCATTTTCCCGGCAGCAAAGAAAGAAGAAAAAGAATTCAACTGTATACAAGTGGACTTCCAGTCCAGGGGTAAAACATATGGGAATCAATAGCAGAGGTGGGAGGACAACTGTCATACAAAGGATGAGGGGAATTTAAGCAAACTAATAGCTGTGGGAAGATGAAACAAAGATGACTCAGTTGTCAGGCAAATAATTTCTTTTCCCCCCCTAGCCACCATTACTAGTTATTTGATACAGATTCCCATTAAGCTGGCTCAAAATAGCTCAGAGAATTGTACCTGTGGGTTGAGCAATATCTGCACTGCTAGCGATAACATGTGAGCTCTTACAAAGGACGGCTCAGCCTCTGGAGAACAACTCTTGGGATTCACCAGCTTGCCTCAGTTTACAGGGGTACTCTCAGACTTTCAGACCAATTGACCTCCAGGAAGATACTTGAGAGACATGCAGCTTGAATTGGTCTCCTAAATCCACCAAGTGACAGCCTTCAGCTCTATCACTTCTAAATTCAGTAAGAACTTCCAGGAGCTCTGCCCTTAGGAAGACAATAAAGAGCATCACATAGGACTCGAAAACCAAAACTGCTATTTTTTTAAGCTGTTTGACAAGTTTTATAATAACTGTCATATAAAATGACAGCTCCACTGAAGTGCCTTGATTCAGGTGCTTGACTGGAGGGTGAGTGGGTGAGGAATCAAAGCTATTCATTGATGCCCCGTATCAAGCAATTTGAAAGCTAAGTTTAAGGAAACTTCAACTCTTGTAGTAGAAGAGCCACCCATCCCATTTCCCAGTCTGCTCACAAATTTGACTTGGTATCCTCCCACAGGAGTAAGATTGACAGGATAACTAACACACTGTGTGAAGTAGTACAGTAAAACCTCGTTAATATTCCCATCGCTAATCTGCACACCTCATAATTCACACACAGAAAGCAGTGGTCTCTTCCCCCTTCTCTGCCAAGATTTACTAGATTGCTTTAAGGAGGTTTCACATTACCAAGAGTTCAGGAGTATTACAAAACACACTCCTGGACATTTCTTCCTGTACATGAAGGACAAACAGATATCATCACAAAGTCTATTCACACAAGAATGGACCAAACCCACAGCTTTGCAATCATTTCTGCAGCTGTTAGTATGAATGATCAAAATGCAATTGTTTTATTTTGTGTTTCCTATTTCATCTAAACAAGCTTGGTTAGTAATATTATTGACACACATCATCTCATTGTGAAAGGAAGCAGTGACCTATTTCTAATGTTTCCTCCAAAATCTGAAAGGCCTTAGGAAAATTCCTTTTAAACACTTTTTCACTGCTAAGTTAGCTCATGCTGTAACTTGAGTTACCACCTCACACAGAAGAGGAATTCTTAACTTAAATGGGTGGGCTTGTTATCTTGCCTTGGCTAGCCCACAGACAAGACATTTGAGAAGTGACTCGATGAGTACCGCTAATTCTCCAGTGTTTTCTCATAAATCCTGCTGGGAAGCAGGAAGGACAACAAAGTTTTCCTGGATCCATTAAAACACAGCGAGTAGAGCAGCCCAGCCCAGCTGAGCTGTCTTGAAGGACTGAGAGCCTGTGAATTAATTCTTTCATCAGAATTTCCAGGAGAACTGTTGTGTCATTTCTGGGCCCAAAAGAAGTTCAGCCTTTGTCCTTACAGCAAAATAAGTGGGCTACTTGTCTACCCAAGTCAAACAAGCTCACATCCCTTCTCTCCTCATGGAGAGAAGAATGGAGAAGATCTTGCACAATCTCTTCCTCTTACTCATTTTGTGTCCTCAGCACAGCTAACCACAGAGCTGGGGACCACATCCAGAGTCCACAGCAGTCATGGGGAAGGTCCTTCTGAAATCTAATGGAGTAAAACCTGCCAGACCCTTTACGTTATATCTGTCACTATATTAAGCAGAAACTCAACAACTACATGCATGAGTACCTATTTCTTTTTATCTCCTCTTCATACCCAAGAAATTCAGAATCTGCTTGGGTACAACAGAAATCTTGCCTATTTCTGCCAACCTCTGCTGCTGCGTTACCAGAGCCTGATGAAATGAAGCTTTCCTACTGTGTACAGCAATAACACCTGCCCTATTGGCTGCCCTCACTCAGCTCCACTAAATTTCAACTTACAACTGCTTGCTTAAAAAACAAGCAAGCAAACCTCCAAACTTCCACTTTAATAATTAAAATAAATAACTGGAAATAAATTGTAAACACTTTTCTGACATCATGTTAGTGTTGTGCATTACAGAAGGACACATGCTAAGGCTGAAATTTGTCTTTGGGGCCAAGTGCCTCAGCTACTCATTGGACTCAAACCAGTTAACCAGTTATGGCTACTTCATTCTTAATTTCTTCTCTGGTTGCTGCTAACAGAAACTACTTAGAGTCAAGAGCAACTTCACCATTGCATTGTATACATAATCCCCCAACGCATTAATAATATCAAAATACCACCAGTGCTACTGGCCCCAAAATGCTCTGTCAGCCACTCCTCAGCAGGAACAAGCTGCCATCCCATTCTCTGGGGCCCAACCAATTGTCACAGGAAACAGTCTGACTTCCTTTTATAAGCTTATATATTAGGGATGTCAAAAACAATCTGGTCACTTAAATGAATTGTGTCCTGGTCCAGTGAACAACCTTTTAAAAGAGACGCTCAGGTCAGGAAAAGGGATTATTCCCCTCTAGAGCAAATCTGTTGTTTTGACCTTGTGAGGTGAAATAATTTATTTTAAAAGAAAAACTAAACAAACAAATTAAAGGCAACACAAGACCCAAGAACTTGCTCTTGTTTGTTCTTGAGCATTGAAGGCTTTCATTTTTGGGTGGTTGGGGGGAGGAAAAGGGGAAATGACATTTTTTTAATGGAAATATCCTCTGTGTCAGAAAGCTGTACTACCTTAAAAAAACTTCCAGAGGAAAACATTATAGACCATCTACTTATGCAGCTCTTGTCACTAAAATTCAGCATTTGTTCAGAACAGAGTAGATTTTATCTAGAGTCAGGAGTCCTTGGCAAACACAAGCTAATGCAGCAGCGTTCCAGCCTTTCCTGCTGTTTGGACTGGCCTTGCCACTTCATACTGAAATTTCTGCAAAACACTCCAAACTGATATTCCTAGTGACATACTGCATAGAAGCTGCTCCAAAATTTGACTTCTTCCTTGAAGATTTTGACTCCTGTCAAAATCAAATATGGCTTTTCTCTAAAAAAAAGTTTCTGGACTTCATGCTTTCTTCCTCATTGCCTTCTGCAGCAAAGCAGGGGAAGATTCAGTCCTAACTGAAAAGATGTTCAGCAGACAGACCCAGGGGTGAGCAGGGATGAGCTCTGCCCTGGAGAGGAGGCTGATTTCCAGCTTGCCCCTTTGCCTCCCCCTCAGTACTCTGTGTTGTCTACTGAATGTCCAAGTTCTTCAGGACTGAAACTGCCCCGCAGCAGCAGTATCTGCATGTGGCTGCACCAAAAAGAGCAGTGACCCTCATCACCCTCCAAGCTGTAATGCACAGGCAAAGAGCTGGTTAAACACTCAGTGAGACCAAGCTGTTCGCAAGGTATGAAGCAGGGCTGGTTTTAAACCTTGAAGCATCTGCCATGTATTCATCTGTAATTGCTTCAGGAATAAACCTTTAGATTAATAATCCTGTTAATCCTTCTTCTGTCATCAAACTAACCTTCCTCCCTAATCCTCCTCCCTAAAGTAAAACACAGAACTATCTCAAATCATGACTACTGCCATAAACCTTGAGCAAAAGACAGAGTTTACTGAGCTGGCAGAAGTGGAGCCAGACTCAGGGCTGAGTCTGATGGGGTTCAGGAGAGTTTGCATTCATGCTGATGGGGGTGGGAGGGAAGATATCCCTTAGGGCTTCTTGGCATTTACCGAAATAACAAAACAAGCCATCCCTTGTATTAATAGGTACCTCCCTTGTAACTTATCACAAGGATAGTCCTCTCCAGCTTATTCACTCACAATTTGGCTCAGACAATGAGTTTTGGCCTGTTGGCATCTACTTATCCAAAGGTAACTCACACTGCTTTGCACACCATCTCTGCATCTGGTCACAGTGAAGGAGCAGCTACAAGCCTCTCTGCTTTGTAAGGGCCAATTGTATACAAACTTCTTTTGTTCAGAAAAGGGGTTTGATAGGAAAGCCACAGGTCCAACAGGATTAGTTAAGCTATAGTGTTCCTCTAACACGACCACCAAGGAGAAAGCAAAAGTCACCATCATTAAAAGGAACCTATTTCTGCCTCCCTGCTTATTGAGTTAGACCTTTCTCCCCAGAACACTACTATTTATTTTCTTGACTTCTTATATAAAAAGCTGCTCCTCTTGGGGACCACTGCACATACACAAACACAGATAATTACTAATAAATTGTGAAGCTCTGGATTTCACAGATTAATGTTGGCTTAATCTTGCCAATCATAATCTTCCAACAAGTTCTCAAGTCTAGCCATCACATTTTTAGTCCAACTAAAAGCAGGAATTTTAGTACTTACATTGCAATTCCATATAATAAAGACTGATGTTTAAAAAATATTGTCACTGATTAAAAAAATATTTTAAGTAAGCTCAAAAGCTTTTATTTTTAGTATTTATGAAGGAAGTGATTGCTATTTTTCTTGGGAAATTAAGTTTGCACACCTACCTAGAACATAATTAGCTTCTATTTTCTTTAATACCTATAAATTGGATTTGACATGTCTTCCTTTATTAAAGTTCTAAATTTGTCCTCGAGTAAATGTGTGCTTGTTTAAAATAGTTTTAACACGGTGGTTCAAAACCATTGGGGCTGCCAGGGTGGAGTTTTGAACTTTATGCTTCCAAGAAACCTATGGCCTTGACCTTGCCAAAAACTCCATTTTATGTTTAAATGGTCACAGATTTAATAATGGGCTGCAAGAAAGACTTGCCATTAACTACCTTCTTTACTTTCCTTCTAGTTAACAGAACACTTATGTCTGCAGTAGATGCTGTAAGAATTGGATTAGTTATCTAGGATAATCTGTCCACATTAGCAAATGGTGTCTCACTAGGTCAATACAGCGATTAATTGTGGGATTCTTGTCAAATCCACATTGTTTCCTGGCGCAGTTGCAAGCCACTCAATTAGACACCTTTCAAGGCCTTTTGCTGGTCTAAATGTAGCTAATTGCTCCAGTTCTGGATGGAATGATTCATGTCCCAGATGTCTCGGACCTCTCCACAGCTCTGCTCAGCTAATATCAATACGTACATCCAGCCGACAGGATATTCTTGTGAACAGGATATTTTTACTCATACCTCCTTTTTATATGATTAATCCCAAACAAGGAAGGTCTTCTGAATCATGCTCTCGACACAGCAACTACTTTACGTCTGCTGGCTTCCCACACACGAGGGACTGGGCATGAATGCAGCCTCTTTGTCAGCGCTCTCCAGGTGCAGCACTATTCACACTTGAGCTTGACAGCATAACGTAACAGTTTTTATTTGCCGGTCTCCTCTGTCAAGTATTCTTTTCTCTTCTGCCGCTTCCTCATTTGTCCATATACCAGCGGCATGGCTGGCCAAATTGAAAATGAATGAAGCACAAAGAAAGACTGTAGTTTCCACAGTGACGGTCTATGAGAAAACAGTGCATGGTTTGGTTTGGTTGTTTTGGTTTTTTTTATGGAATCCTCAAAGGTCACTGGTAGCACTTGTATCGGTGAGTCCCAGAGGAAAAGATCAGAGCATCTGGTCTGCTGGTTACCAGCTTTCAAGGAGAAATCCTCACAAGCTGTTGCTTAAAAGCCACAGGGGGAGGTGGGGACAGGGATTAAAAATACAGTAACCTTGAAACTTCTTCCCCAACCCCCTTTGTATACGAGTAGATTCAGAAATACAGGAACAGGGGAGAGAGAGGCAGCTTGGTAACTCAGACCCCATGGGGTAGGACACAGTGTTGTACATGGGAGGTGTGTGCCTCCAGCCTTGGTGGGTGGCAGCAACATGAAACTAGATCTAGCGCAGCACCTTTGGCTATATAAAACCTCAGGGAGGTTCCCCAAGAGTACCATGCACTCACCTGCCATTAACACAACCAGCCACCGGATGTCTTCATTGCTCCATGCCAATACCCATGGAAAAGCATTTCCCCAAGAGTGGAAAATTAGGTCTCTTAAGGATACCAATACACAAAATGAAACCTGGAAGATAACAGCTCGGCTCACTCGAGCATCATATCTGTGCTTTAGTAGGAAGCAATATGCAGGGGTTAGGACATTAACTTGAGGAACAGGTTTTTGTTTAACACAGCACTGACTGTCCCCGGGACCTTCACTTACGAGATAGGTCATCTGAGTTTCTCCATCAGCAAACTGGAATGCCGGATATCCTGCACTTGTGCAAGTGTCAAGAGGACGGCACAACATCCAGAGAACTTTTTGTAATGCTGAGGTCTCTAGTCTAGAACTGCAGTAATCGCTGCCAAGCATTTGCATTGTCTGTGCCTTCCCCCGCCCCATCCCAGTTGAGTACACAGCACTGCGACCACTACAAAGGAGCAGCACAGTCCACCCTTCAGCGCTGGTTCTCACTCAGCTCTGCACATTTGCATCCAACCTCAGAAGAAAAAAGAAAAGGAAACAAAATGAAGTTGAGTTCACTTGTACATATACATGCACATACATACAGAGAGACAGCCACTCTAAGCAGTAGTTGTAACGTGGTGGTATGCAGAGGCCAGCACTTAGCTGGACTGGAGCCCTGTGAACATGCAGAGCAGAAAGACAGCACCTACTGGCTCCCTTCAGACCCCTGGAGTGTGTTTGTCAGTTGATTAATTTCTCTTGATTTCTTCTTTTTCTCTCCTAGTAATCCCACCTTTCACGTTTTCCCTTGTCAATCCTCTTTCTTGCTCCTCCTCCTTTCTACTATTGTTTGTAATTCTGGATCACACTCCTTATACCGTCACCATTTCCCAGGATGGGAGCAGTGCTGGGCAGAAATCCTAAAAATTCATCTATGCATCCTGACCTCTATGTGAGTCAGGAGAGAAGGTTTCTCTCAACTGGGTGCTCAATCTTATCAACACCTGCCTCTATGACAGCTCACGCTTCCAGTCATTCTTGCAGGGCTGGGCTGGAGATGCTTCAAAACAGTAAACTGGAAGCAGCTACTATAGATGGTGGTCCAGCACACTCTGCTCCTCTGCTTTACTGTCTTCATTCCCAAGACATGTGCTGCCAGCACTTGGCTGAGGCAAGTCTGGAAATGCCTTTTATGCCTTTTTCCATCCTGTAACAGGCAGGTTTGCTAGGGACACACTCAGGTAGGAAAGGCTCAAGAGATGTAGCCCAAATACTAAAACTAAAGAAATGCTCAACTTCAGTAAAACATTTCTGAGATCTCATGAGGCCTCAACATAGCATTACAAGGATATTTATCCTTATTATCAAAACTGTTCATGTGCTAACAACTACATGCTTGTTTAAGTGCTTTCATATGGTTGGGTCTATGTCTGATGTAGCAGCCATTCAAAGCCCTGCTGACTCAGAACTTTCTTGGTGTTTCCACTATCCCTTGGATCAGCTCTGCCTTTGGAGGAGTTGTAAACTCCTACAGCATTAAAAACAACCTACTTAAGGTTTTCTATTGTTATTGACTCCCTTGGCACTTAATTCTGTTCATTCAGAAATTATAGCAACAGCAAAGACCCCCATATCTTTCCCATACCATTGTACATAATTTACCATGATTGCTTTCTTAGGGCAACAAATCAATTAAGCAACTCAGACACTTTTCTGTAGTGAGCACTCTAGCCAATTTTTGCATTTTTAGTGTGGTGGTAAGCCTGTCACTGGCTGGCAGATGTAGTATTTTAATTTCTAAAGTAGCTGAGGTCCTGGAGGTAGCAGACCCAGTGCTCAGGCAATGTCTTCTAGCAAGAATACCAAGCATCTTCGAAAACTTTCTCATCCAAAAAGTAAGCAAAGTCTGATATTTCCTATGACTGCTCTATGGTAACCTCTTGAGAGGCCTACCATATGATATTTTAGGTCTGGAATCATATCTGTTAATAACAGAATCGTGTTATTTAGTATATTACTGCTCTACTCGTATCAAACAGCAATTGAAAGTAACTTAGGTGTGATACTCTTTGTCATGGACTGCAACTATTATTATAATCGATGATACAGTATCTCTTAATTTTATTTTCTGGATGATTTTATTTAATTATTTCACTTGTTCTGACTAATGATCACCATCATATGCTTGCTTTCTGTATCACACGGTCAGGCTTTCAGGCATTTTCTCCTCATTTCCATTTCAGATGGAATGTTTCAGGCACTTCATGTGCTTCAGAAAATTAAATAATAGTTGAGTCTTCAGTTTTGCTTTGTGTTTAAAGAAGAAAGCTGATGAAAAGTAGGTCAAGCTGAACCGTTTTTCCAAGCATTATTCTTGAAATCTGTTAGCACCTTGTATCTCTATTCTTCTCATCACACTGCAGTGTTTACAAGCTCTCTAAGCATGCATTCACATGCCAATTATGCCAAACAGACAAACACAGACATGAAAGATGAATCTCAAATTTGAGCAAGTAGTTGTTTGGGGAAGCTATTAAAAAAGAAAAAGAGAAACCATCACCCAGATCACAAATTCACATTTCTTTTTGGCTTATTTCCAGGCTATGTCTTAAGCATTGAATAGGGACTAATGCAGAATACATACACCAAAGTTTATTATTCCACTGCTGCTCAGAGAATTTAATGCCAGAGAGAACCAAGCATGTGTAAAGGGACAATAGCCACTTATAGCAAAGTTTTGCAATTTGAGATGAAAAGTAGGTGTTCTGCTATGCTGATAATTGTAATCCTTGTTACAACGAGCAGTGCTACAAATCCCTTCTCAACATCAGCACTGGAGCAACGCCTAAGTACACTGCTGCATGATTCGGCATTTGCATTCAGCTTGCCCATAACCAGCAAGCTGGGTAACACAACCACAGGTCTCAGCTGCATCTGTTTTAGAAGTACAACCACCTGCACCACCATGCACCCAAAAAGAGCCTGGCCCTTCTCTTCCAGCTTATGCACAGTCTCATACAAGGCACAGCTCACTCAGAATTGCTCAAAATCTAAGTGGACAAGGCAATAGAGGTCTTACTCTAATAACTTCACAGATGAGAAACTGAGGCACAGAGCAAGTAAATACACAGACTGTTGAGTGAGTAAATACATGCCGCCTGTGGTGCAGTATGAGTGTAGTGGGTTTTTTTACTTTTATATTACCTTTATTTATTTATTTTTTTACTTTTAATATTACTGGTTTGCTTAGGCTGTCTTATGTGAGGAAACACTGATCTTTCCATTGGGTAATTTTGGGTTTGGGCACACGAGTTGGCAGAACAGGCTGCATCACAGAGAAGCCTATTGTGGCTCTTTGGTCAACAGCTGACCTAAATTACTTCCCCAGGCTTTCAGTGCTCTGAAAAGGCAGAGCTGCTGTCTAACGAATACCAACGCAAAGCCATTTCAGGATGCAAGCCCTGAAAACAGCCCTTCCATGCATCGCTATTAACGCTTTGAGCATTCAGAACCTACACAGGGGCTTTGTGACTTTGATTTGCCCTGTATTTAGAAATAAGCCCTCCAGGAAAGACCCAAACATGTATCCTCTTTCATCTCTGCATTTCTCCCTGACATTTGATTTTCCACCTCAGAAGGTTTATATTGTTTGAAACACCAGAAATCACAGCAACCCAAGATAAAAACCTATTTCTGATGGCACAGAACCAGGCTAACACCTGAAAGTTATGCCACCACAGAGAGACAAGCAGCCTTAGTGGAATAATCCCTCCTTAGGCAGAGAGGGAAGCTTGGAAACCAGTGTCAAGGAATACACTTTGACTTGGAATGGGACGTTCTACTGATGCCTGAGTGCTGAGCATTATAATGAATCTGTCCTCACAAATGGGCTGTGTAAGGTCCAGGGTTCACTTGGAGAAATCACCTGCTGCCCTGAAGAGGCAGCTCATAGCTAGATCTTCCCTATGGCCAGGAGAAAGCTGGCAGAGAACCTGAGCCAGGGGGAATGGCTGTCTTGGGCATCACAACCTCAGCAAATATCTGAAGGCAGGTGGTTGCATGGCTCTCACTAACCCCAGTGTAAGATAGTGTTTATATCTTATACTCAGATACTTCCCCCCCTCCATAACTGAGCCAACACAGAGAACTGATTTGCAGCTGAAACTGTCGGTCTCAGACTCATCCAGAGCATCTTCTGAGGATTGAAACCTTGATTTTTTACAATAAATAAATGAAAGCCTCTCTATGGTTTAAAATGGGAGAAGCGGCAAAACAGCAAGTTAGAGAACGGCTACCCTAGCAGAAATCTCTAGCGATATTTTCAGTCTGGTGACACGAGACAGAGCATAAATTGCTTACGAATTTTGCCCAAAAGCACAGAGCAAGAAAATGAGACTGCAAAAGTGAGTAAGTTTAAGTAAGAGTTTATAAGCTCACTCCCCACTGTACAGAAAGTCTGCATAACTAAGGAGCTGGCTGCAGCCTGCATTGCTTTTCAGCTGTAGGTCACTGGTTTGAATCTAACCCAAGTGATAGGGACAGAGCCATTGCCATCTGGCAGATGTCAGCTGGCTCCTGTGACATGAGCTATCACTGTCAGCCCAGACCATAACGGACAGGTAGAAACATCTCCAAAATCTCAGTTATCTAGAGTAATTTCATTTTAGCTGGGCATAGTGCTGGACTGAGATTGGGATGTTTTACCAAGTTGGGGTGAAGGCGCACTGAGAAAGAGGCACATGGAGGAAGCTCACACTATTGTAGTCTGCTAAACCTGCAACATGAACAAATTAAGCTGGTCATCTGGCACAAAAATTCAAGAAAAAACTTTGATTGCTGCAGGAAGAAAAGGATCAAAATAATGAATTTTTTTTACATAGTTAAATTGATAAGACACTCAAAAAGCAGGACTACAGTAAGAATTATCATATAATTGATACTAACATGGTTATTATTCAGCCTTACAGGATATTTTCTTTATTCATGGCATTTCTTTTCCATTCTGTTGTAATTTTTTTTATGGCATGTAATTACATTTCCACAGACGTCATGTCTACAGAAGGAGCATGCCAGAAAGCTATTAGACTAGTACTTGTTTGCTGCTGTGCCAGATGCAGTATGCATTGATTTCTGAAGATCATGAGGTGTCTCATTTTGCTTAATTCTCCCCATCTCAGTGAAGGCACATGTGTAGACAACAACGCTGCCAGTTTACAAAGGTTCATAAGATGACCAAGTTGAGTTCACTTCCATCACAGGCAAGATGCAAGTCACCTACACTGTTAGGCACCACTAGAAAATTGCATTAAAAGAATGACAACTACTATTTCTGTAGCAGATTACTCAGACCTGCTGCAGTCATCTGAAAGTTGGGGCTGCACAAGCATTAGAATATATAGTAAGAGTTTTCCTTTTCCTGGATTCCTGTGGAACAAATCTGGAATTCTGCTGTGACTTTTTCTCTACAATATTTTCGCTATATTCTACCACCTGCCGCATTAGTAAGCTACCAGAAATGAAAGACTAAGTCATCTTAGGGTAAACTTTGTTATTCTTTATTAATGCTCTATAAATCAATCTTGTTATAAATCAGGGAATGTTCATTAATCAATTCTCAAAAAATATTTTATTTGGCTAAGAGTGTCAAATCATGAAAGTGAAAAAGAAAAATTAAGAAACAAAGGAAGAAGAAATTAAAACCATGTGCTAGAAGTAGGTTCATGACTGCATGCTTACATCAACAAAGACTCATAACTGCACAAACAATTACCATATATCATGTTAACTTTCATTAACTGAAACCACGCTGAAAACCAGTAGTATGATCCTTATAAAACACACGTTTTCTAATATATTTGTGTATGCAGGACAGCATTTTACACTCAGTTAACTGCAAACTTGGGTTGCATATGTGTAAATGTGGGCAGAATTTCTCCTGCTGGCTTTCCATACGCAGATATATTAGAAAATACTGTCTCTAGTCTCTAGAGACAGTGTCTCTACTATACCTGTCTCTAGTAGTTTGCTTTGTTGCTCTGTCTACATTATCCTCCTTTTAAGACAGACTGTCTTGCTGAGCAACAAAAACAGAGGACTAAAGATCAGGCTTCATTCCTTAGCCTGTTACTACCTAGTTATTTAATCTTTGATAAGCCATTTAGAACAAAGTATTTCAAGCTGGCAGAGACCAGATAATCAGTTAGTGTGTGTTGATTAAGACTACAGTCCCCTGACTCTATACTACCTGGAATCAGCTGGGGTCTGGTTTCCTTAACATGAGGTTAGGCAACACTATCTACATTTAGAAGTCAGTAATAAAAAGCTGTGCCAGGAACACAACTGAAGTAAACCCTCCTAGAGGAGGAACAAGTTTAACCAGCAAAATAACATATCATTCCCTGAACTGCCAGTGAGAGTGTGATTTACTTGGTGTCACTGTCTGTGCAAGCTTTTTCTCAAGCAGTAGAAAAGTAGTTTAAAATAAAAGACACCACTGCATTTGCCACATGCAAGTCTAAAGCAGATGTGACTCAGGAGCTGGGGCAACAGAAGAACATAGTCACTTCCCTAGATGACAACAAACCACATGAACCACAAAAGCTTCAAATTCCAGCCTGCGTCCATTTGTAGGTCAGTTTTCTTCTTTCTCCACATTTCTGTTTACTGATATTTATATTACAGCTGTTCCTAGAGGTCCTAACTGATGGAATGCTCCTACTGAAAGAAGCATCATAAAAAAATAAATCCATCAAAATAAAACATATTGGGGAAGGTTTACAAAAAGTCAACAATTAAAACAGACAAGATGGGGAGAAATATCTACATTGTACTCATTTTGCTATATAAGCATGAAGAACAACATATTTGGCCCTCCTTTTCACATGCTTAAGTCAGTGAAAATATATACCTGGAAAGAAGGTACTGATACAGGGCTAGATAAATTAATAACGACAACAACAACAACAAAAATAATAATGTTGTTATTATTATTATTATTTAAAAATTAGTTGGAATTTAGGTAACAAAACCCAACCAAATGATCCAATTGTGGATCATCCATGGATTGCAAGCTGACGTAACATCACTGGCCACTGAGGCGCACACAGCCTGATCATATGGTAGTGCAATTCTTTGCACTGTTCCTCTTGCTGGATACATTCTGGTCAGATCTTTCGGCCCTTCTAATATTTTCCAATCACAGTAAGTAGAAAAATGCATCTCTGGCCATTGGGACTATAGAGAACACAAAAACAAGCCCTACCCAAAAGGCTCAGAAGGCAGAGGAAAACAAAGAGTGAGCCCCCCCAAACTCTTACTTCTAGAAGATTTTCATGTTTCATCAGCCAATCTCTCAGGGCTGCTGGGGGCTGATCCAACGTACTAGAAAGCCTGAGGCCGACTCTGTAACACAGGCAGAATTCCTACCAAAGCGCAAGGCACAGATACCCATGCATTGCCTGAGCCTGTGCACTGGCCTGGTTTTGCAAGTTTCTTGTATTTAAGTTTCTATGCACTAATAGTTATCAAATTGGTGGCTGTTTATTTTATAAAGGAAAGCCTACCCTGTGGAGCTGGTAGTTGAAGTGTTTTAAACAAATGTTATCTCCAAATGCTAAACTGGTGCATTTGCCAGAGCTTTTACACACATTCAGACATGTAGGAAAAAATAAATAGGAAAGAGGATAATTCAGCCTGTCATCAATGGAGTTTCATCTCTGAACTTTAACACCTGATGTTTATCAATCAGTTGTGGCCTGCAATGTTGGCAGAATCAAAAAATATTCTGCCAGGATTTTAATAAGAGATAAGTACCAACTGTATCTATAGAATAAATTCCGATCTGCTGCACCAATTTTGGGTTGTGCAAAAACCTCTCTTGATCTGCAGAAGGACGAGACATTCAGAGCTGGTGCAGGGCTGAAAGGCCCTGATGTGCAGTGAAAACAAATGCCTGCCCTCTTACAGGCCTGGTGCACATAGCACCCATTTGCTGATGAGTTGCATTGATTCTGTGAAGTGTCCCATGAAATATGCCTTCAGAGCAGCAAAAAAACACCCTAAAAGAGGGCAACCACTGTGAAAGCTACAGAACATTCTTTGTGCCTTTGCTCTTCCCTCCAAACCAAGGTCTTAGCCATGAACACACATAGCAGGATGGAGGGAAGCTGTGGTTATTCACTAGATCTTGTGGTCACTTCTGTCATTCACCTGGCTCTGTATCTGTATTCTGAAACTTGAGAGCCAAGTTCACACCTTTAAATCACCTGAAACTCTACCGCATATGAGGCAGACTATTATGGCAGCCAGATGTTGGATTAGCACAGTTACAGGTGGCCAGTATCGATCTTCACAGGAGAGAAGTAGTCTTTTCTGAAAGTTTCAAAATAAAATAAGAAGCTGGTTCAAAAATAATTAAGTTTTATTTGACCTTGCTATCCCTGTCTTTTTCACATTTTTTCTAAATTATCTAAATAGGGATAGAAAAGGAAAAGGGGGAAATGCCAAATAATAACATCTCCAAGGGATGCTAAAAACATTCTATGTACATGCAGCCTGCAAAGTTTGAGCTTTCTAGCTGTCTCCACTTGCTCATTCACAGAGCTGCCATCTGTGCAATTTTCTCCATGCACTTCAAGCACATACTGTGAATAGGGATGTTGAACTTTACTTTCCCCCCAACCCCATGGAAAATTGGATTTTTAATTAGAGGAAAATGTCTATTTTCCCTGAACATAGCAATTAACATTTTTTTTTCTTCTAGTCACAAAGCTCATTTGGGAAAGTTTTACCTCAATGTTCCTGTTTGCCCAAACGAGGCAGGGGGAGAAATAAGTGAGAGCAAGGGGGAAGTTTTTCTACATTTATGTTTTGAAATAAAGGGCTGGATTTCCTGAAAATGTTGAGATAAGGAGTGCGGTAAAGTCTGAAAATTACACTGAAAAATCAAATCAAATACTCAAGTATGTTAGTACTTGGTGAACGCTTCCCTCCCCAAGGAAAGGGTTGGTCCATGGTACAAGCCAGCCCATTCTTCTCCTCCCTGACCTCAGATATAATTCTCCAGCTGACACAAACAAGACCATTTCTGCTCTGAAATTGTGGATGGTATCTAAGGCAGACCTTCACTGATTTAATATTTATCCATATGACCCTTCCTGAAGGCAGCCTGAGACACAAGCCAAACCTCTGTTGTAAAAACAGAATCACTAAGTGCTTTCAATCCAGGAGCAAGAAACCCAACTCAGCTCCACTATTGCAAATAGTAACAGTCTCACAGACTTCAACAAGAGCAAAACCAGTCCCTCCAGTGCTGTATATGGTTGTATAGATGACAAAGATGGGAACAAAAGGTTCAGTCCAGACCACTAAAATAACAGACCTAGCCTGAATCCAACTTTTACTTAAGGCTAAAGTACTACAAATACAACAAGAGCAAAAGGGGCTTGTTTCTGAAAATGTAAAGTTACTTACAGGTTGGGCATGCTTCACCATAAACCAGGACTGGTGCAGGTGTGCAAAATACAGAGGCAATTTTCATCTGTTTTTTTATGTTCTGTTCCAAGGGGAACCTGTCTCAGTGGCAACCATATGATGACCCCAGGTGTCAATCTTGTGTTCAGGACTTCATCCTGTTCACAGATTAATTAGACCTATGTTTAATTGAGAATTCCATTAGTAGAGTTTTTTATTAATGTTTTTCTTGCATGGCTCCTGAAACTTTCTGCATATGTTCCACCACAGCTAATCAATATGTTTTGGGAAGCAGACACTGCAGATATGGTCAGGACACAATGAGCTGTAAGGGGTAAAAGAGAGGTGGTAGCTAGGAGAAAGGAAGAGGGGGAATTCAAGCAATTCACAATGTGAGCCAAGGACTCATTGAATCCAGCAGGCTTCGTATAAAATTTGAGCTAAGGTTAGACATGCAACTTTGCACACTAGAAATAAAAGGGGTAGAACTGAGCCTTTCTTTCTTCTATATTCTGAGAAGAGAGGGGACACAGGAAAAAAACAGGACTAAGTGCAAGCAAACACATATGGAAGAAGCCTTGAAAGATGTTTGAGGGATGGAGTCATGATGGGAGGAAAAATGGCATGGTCCTGCAAGAAGATAAAGAAATAGTGCAGGCAGCTTGTCTGGATTGGCTCAGCAATGGAGGATCCAGTAACCAGAGACAACCATCAAAAGGGGAGGAAATACACATATCCTTTGTTGGGTAAGCCCTTCGCTGGAGCCACCTGCCAGCAGCACTGCTGGTGGAGACAGAGCTGCCCCAAACCACGCTCCCTAAACCTCTGTGCGCTCTGCAGTGCTGGAGGCACAGAGCCAGATGTACCTCCCTGCATCCCAACTCAAACCCCAGGGGAAAGGATGCAGCCCGGTCCCTCTTAAGCTGTTTAATTATCAGTAAATAGATTGAAATAATCTGCTGCTGCTAGCCTTTCTGCGTACCAGTTCTAGAAAACCTGTCCTGAGCTCGCGGCAGTGTTTGCATCCTGTTCCTCACCCCTGTCCCAAAAAGGAGAAAAATCCAACTGCAAATACACTTTAAATAAGGCCTAAAAGCATGGCAGCTTAGGAGTGCTTAGGCAACATTCATTTTCTTGCCCCCAGGAAACACTTTTTTATAGGAATAGCCATTGTCAGCACTTTATGCTTTAACAAAAAATGTCCATGGTACGAATGAAACAAAAAAGAGTTTTGAAAGTTTTTCAGCACACTGCACTTAACTGTGAAAGCAGAAAAAGTGGCCACAGGCTATACTGTGAGGAAGAATGTCCCCCTGTTAAGACGACTGCTTAGTTCAGGCAGAAAAAGCCCTCAGAAATGAAGCAAGTTACATCCAACCTGCTCCACCATGCATACTGCTAAATCTTACCCATTCTATTTCCACCTGCGCATGGGCTTTGCTTCCTCTTTCACACTCAGCCCTCAGATGTGGAAATAATAAAGGAGAAATGAGACACTGCTATTGTTTTCTAAACTGTACCAGCTTCTTCTGAATTTATTGTCACGATCTATTTTTTGGCAGGGATAACAAGAAAGGTCAAACTGGAACACAGCTGCAGGTGTGCAGCTACAGTCCACGCCACTGCTTTTTGTGGTAATGAATGAAAACATGGGAGTTTAAAAAACTCTGCCTAACAATCCAGAGGCTCTTTTATCTCTCCTTGAGGGATGCTGGAGGGGAGCTGCTCAGCTGCTGCTCTGTCGGATACATTTGGTCCTGCTGACTTCAGGGCTGGGAAGCTTTATATTAGAGCTGATCTGTAAATCTGGTCTGTCCTCCTTTAGTTTTCATGCATTTTTGCATACAGTGTTGGAAAAGCAAGTAAGAAAAACTAATCTGAAATAAAAACCAAGTCAGCTCTGAAAGGAGACTAGAATAAGGTTTTGATATTTTCAATATTACAAGAATACAGAGAAGCTCTTTATGTGAAGGGAATGCTCAGCAATAAAACCAGCACAAGTGCTGCAAGGTATGCAGAAGTACTGACACTTTCACTAAAAAAAGAAGATACTGATTTAGACTTACACTTTTTTTTTTAAATCATGCATTCAAGCTAGTGCCTCACTTTATGCCTTAGAGATCCCATTGGTGAGTGGAGCAGAACTTGCACTGACCATTTTGGAAATGTGTTATTTGTTATTTCAGGGAGGAAGGCCCCGAAACCCTGCAAGAAGGTCGGACACAACTCTTCCTGCATTGCCAGAGGGACAGCAGAGATCTAAGAAAACTTAGTCTTGTATGATTAATTTTTTAGCTGCAGAAATAATATATATTTCCTTTCCACTGTTGCCTCTCAATGTCACTACTACAACAGAACTACAACTGGAGGATCAGCAGCCCCAGGATGACACTTAAGCAAACAACAGGGTTTTGCCACTAACCTTGAGCTGAAAATACTTATGGCTGCTCACCTATCTGACTGACAGCTGGGGCAACACCATGGTGTTGCCTTTGACAACTGAGGTAATTAGGTCCAATACCCTAAAAAGCATGTTATCTCTAACCAGCTTGGCAGCTTGGCACCTTTTGATGGTGAAGAAATCTATGTCTCTTTGCAAATCTTACCCAGCATCTTGACTTCAGGCTCCAGTTCTGGAAAATTTTGCCCTTAAATAAGAATTACATCCTGGAAATATTCCAAGTAATTGTACGTCGGCTTCTTTCTAGAAAAGCCAACCTGTAAGCGTAAATAAGCCAGCTCGGTCCCAGCTATTAGCCCAGTGAATTCAACACAACTACAAGTAACAGTATCCAAAAATTATACTGAATATATATACACATAGACTGGACTGTGCTGTGCCTTTTCTACAAGTCCTACAATCATGGCAATTGTGTAAGTATTAGAAATATGCTTTTAAGAGCCTCTAGGTTCCAGTACTCATCACTATAGCCTAAGCACAAATGTCTCTTAGTTATTTAAATAACCCTTGTTCCTGAAGCATTAATGTCCTCAGAAGCTACCACACCTTTTTTTGGCTGGGAAACCGAGGCACAGACTTGTGATTTCTCCAAGGCCATATAAAAAGATATTAATACTGGAAATGTATGTCATGGCCAACATCTGGTGTAAATTATTTACAAATAAGTTGGCTCTCTTAAAAAAAATAGTTTTAAAGTTTGTTTACAAAATTGCCGCGTGTTGTTTCCACTTCTTTATTAAGAGCACATGGAGCCATGCTCCCAAACAGCAGCATTAAAAATAGACTAGGATTCACAGTGGATGAAATTCAAACTTTGGTTTTGATAAGCATCCAGAAGTTAGGATTAGCCAAACTCCTTTGGTCAGCCAAGAATTTATAGTAAGACATTTATTATGGAAAGCTAGAGTACAAGAAACCTGAACAGAAGTAAGCCATAGTCTTCCAGCCAAATCCATCTACCATGTAAAGATGGCATGGGCTGCCAAGGCTCAACATACAGGACACCTTGCAGGAGTGATAGAAAATCATCAGCTACACACACTGGAGTTGGAGTGGAGCATAGCATACAGGACAACATAAGGGGAGACAGATGGTTTCCTTTGGGAAGCTGTCCTTGCTAGAAACTCCAGTTCTCATGGATTGCTGTCAGGCCTTCATCAGCCTTTATCAACTGTTGCCTGTAAGACCTGACTTTGCATGGTCATCATGGACTTTGCACTGGGTAAAATCCTGGCTTGCTGAAATTGGTGTCAGCACTGCTGACAACATCACATCAACCATAAAAATAATCCATTTGGACACCAAGAGTTTTATGAACTTGTACAGAACAGTCTGATGCTGGTTATCTTACCACCAAAAGGCAGGAAGAAGAATGAAAAACATCTAAGCGGTTTGATCTGAAGAATTCAAAGAAGGTCAAGTGTGCTTTATTACAGACCAGTTGTTTGCACCAAAACCAGTTTGCCTGGCCAAAGATTTACATCAGATAATGACATCTCCTGATCATGGCTGGAACAAAATGTTTTCTAAATGCCCCCAAAATGGGTTGAGTGAGAATACCCTGGAACTGGCAAAAATGCACTGTGTCCTAAATTAAAACATGAGCCTAAATAAAGAGATGTGGTTAGTGGCTTTCTGCTCATCCCCACTCTGTTGGCTCATCTTAGCTTATAGGTTATTAAATAGAGAAGCCTTTCTTTCCTCCTGCAGCCAGGAGCATGGCAGCAGTCTTGGATGGGTTCAGAGGAGCAGCTGCTACATTTTCCCAACAGCAACAGATCCCATAAACCTCATCCACAGTGCCAGAGTACACAGGAACACCAGACAGGGCAGATGGGGTGTCAGATAAGGATTTGTCTTTTATACCACCACTGAATTTTCCCTGTGAAATAGCCTAGCTTGTGGATATGTCAAAGGAAGAGCTGAAAAACTATTAGCCTACCAGGGGGTGATTTCTGAGATGTCTGGCTCTTTGTTTCACTTTCATTCATTGCATAGGAAAAGCCCTGAAAATAATCTGAGAACATTCACTGCTTACACTGGGTTAGGTTGTGCGTTGTCACCTGAAGACACTGGCCAGGTTACAGAAGGAGTAAAGGGGGCGCATCCAGAATTCAGGAATTAATCAAAAAGTCCTGATTGAAAGAATGAGAGCGTACCAAAAAAGAATAGAGTTCCGGCCACACAGTATCTGCCAAAAGGGAATCAGGACTCTACAGGAAAGACATCATAACTGGACAGCTTTTCTGAGCATGAATGGGTGACCTTCACACAATTGTGTGGACAGGATGCTTGTACATCAATTTTCCATTTGATTTTTAAACAGACAGTAAAGGTCAGATGTGCAAACTTAGAACATAGATAAAACATCGCTTAACCCAAACGTTGTTGTATGCAATTTCTGGAGAAGAATAACTACCTGTCTGCACATCTGTAAGAAACATGTGAGTCTACCTTGGAACCACAACTCTGTTCGGAAGCCTGATACTAAGATGTACTGAAACAGCTTGCTCTCTTTTTAGGACTCTGGCTAACATTTAATCCTGCCAGGCTTCTGCAGACCTGGAAATAGTTGGACCTGTTTCTGTCACAGCCAGGAAGGATTACTGTAATTCTTTCTCCTGAGTCTTATTATTTTTACAGAAATTCCAATTCACCCAGAATAAAGCTGAAGACCTTACTGTGAGAGGAATATCTGGCACTTTAAAGAACAAGTCAGACCTATGCCCTGCAAAATCAAAATACTGATGCCAGACTTCAGCCAGATGCTGTTCTGAAATATCAACAGGAAAAGAGACTCTCATAATCACCTTTCCTCATTACTCTGTACCCTCAGATGAATTCAGAAGACAGGTCTAACACCAACATCCAAATTACTGTGATTTTCTATACCTGGCCCTTTTCTCCACCCGATACCCATTTCTCCATCATCACCATCCACAGCATGGTAAATAGTGCTGCTTCCATCTATTGTCCAGATTTCTTACCTGCTGCATATCCTGCTCCACCACACTACGGCCAAACCCACACCAGCTTGTGTGTTACGTGATCACACTGTTGTAAATCAGCATCGCTCAGAGGAGTCAGAAGGCAATTACACACGTTGAAGTTCAGGCCACTTGTTTGCAAAAGGGTCTTGTGGGCAAAATGGGGCCAGGCTTTGAGTTTCGAGTTTTAGAAACTGTTAACTTTTCAAAAATTAATGTAATTAATTCCCCCCTCAGATGATCTGTGATCTCATGAGCAGGCAAATCTGTTCAATAAGATGGGGATAAGGACTAATGATTTTTCCTTCACCTGCTTTTATGCCTCACCACAAAGGTACAGATGTCCCCATCATTCTCAAGGCCTGCAGTACAAAATCAAAGAAGAGAGGAAGTTAAAGCTCTGTTTTTGCAGAGTTTAAATTTGTTATAAGTTGGTTCTGTCCACCTGGCATCATTCAAGCAAACAGGTGAATATCACTCATTGAAAAATAATGGACTTGAGACTCCACTCAGCTATAACGGATTTACACTGTTATAACTCTAAACAGACCTACGGGATGTTTATGCCTCACAAATAAACAGAAGTAGCTTTTCTTTCAGCAAAATACACTCTGTTTCACCCTAATGATAGATGTTTCCACTACTGAAAGAAATCTTAGCCCTACTTGGCTAACCCCAGTATTAGTCAATAATGACTTTTAGAGTATTCAGCCAATCTTCTGGGAAAAACAATATTATAGATGTGTTTTGCCAAGGCAAAAATCATAAGCAAAAATATCAGACCAGCTGACATAAATTAGCATAGCTCCACTGACATCGGTTGCATAAACTACAAGTTTTGCAATAGAAAAAAAGAATAAGCAAACTATAGTACTAGTTATAGGAGACAATACTGACATTTCAATTAGCATATTAACCTAATAACAATAACAATAGTCGGGATGCTTTCAGTTCTTTCTATATTTTAGTTTTAAGAGCACATAAATTCCCATGGCTAGCCGTAGCTAATTTGAAAAACCACAACCCCACATAATATGCATACAAGAAAAAAAATATTTTTTTTAAATTACCGGGCTATAATTCAGATTTTTTCAGAATAGGACTCTGAAGTGGTATATGGGAAATTCAGCTTTTGGTACATTTCCTAAAGATTACAGCAGGACATGTTGGAGAAAGCTTAGCCAAATCTTTACTCAACTGCTGCAAATGGCTCTTCCCAAAGCCCCGATTTTGCATGAAAGAAAGGACCACTCTGTTCAGATGTGCCCAAAAGGTGTCCATGGACAAGATCTTTAGCTGGTGTCAACCAGAAGAAACTTAGAATGAATTCACACAAGTTGAGAGTCTCCTTCAAAAGATTGGCCATCATTCCCATTCATTTTATCCTCTTTACTTTGACACAGTCCAACCCAGAATTTGCACTTTCTTTCACCAGTGAACCTCCTGTTACACTATGCTACTGGACCGGGAGGGATTTCAGAGCCTCTGCACAGGCACTGGTAACATCACCCTCTCTGCAGAGCTGAAACTCCAGTGAGTAGGGGACAGCAAATGTCCCAGCGTTTGACCTTACTCCCAACATGAGACATGGCTGTTTAGCTCTTCCCCTTATCAGCACTACTCCTGCTCCGACATGACCGATCTGCCTGCTGGACGGCAGATGTGGACTCATTAAGCTAAAAGGAAACACGACTTTGATTCTGATCAAGCCAACTGTAAATAAAATACCAATGTTTTATGATGACTTTTCCTTCCAATCTTATAGGAAACAAGATCTGAACATGTAGTTTTTGGCCACTAAACCCTGAAATAAGGCTGAGGAAGTCTGGCAAAGATGTGTTGTTGAAAGCTCAGACACGGAAATGCAAATTCTCACCAAAGTATCAATGTAAAGCCTCCAACTCTGTACTGGCTTCCTTTCTCACTATCCAGAGACAGGAAAGACTGATGACATGGTGGGCTGGACAGAGAGTCACAGAAAACACGGAGCATTGCAGTATCTATAAAAAGACCTGAATTTTATTAAGGAAAGCCAATACAGTCTACCCTCAGAATGGATCCTCGGTGCCTAAGACAGCTAACATGGGGGAAGCTATGATAGAAAAGCCAGTGTATCAAACCTGTCACAATTTCCACCAGAAATGGAATTTCTAGTCAAAGTCCATTTTTAATGAGAAGTTTGGGGTTTTTTTAATGATTTAAAAACTATTCCTGTTCCATACTGGGACAAATCCACAGAATTTCAAATATGGCTGGAAAAGGAACAGAAAGGTCCCTATGCATTTTAACCCACTTATCTGTGGTTTTATTTAGGTGAGAGAAACCAAACAAAAGTGAATGCAGAAGCCCTGTGTTAACAGACTGGGCTTGTTCCTGAACTTGCTGCACATCCTGGAGGAGTGAACCTCAGGGTCCATAACCTGGCACAAGGAGGCAACAATACTAAATAAATTTGGTTCATCTCCAAAAGTGCTTAGCTGAGATGTTCAGTCTGGTCTAGGAATTTTTTTCACACAACTCCCAATGAACTTAATGAGTACTTAATGAGCTTAAAAGAAACCCAAACAACTCCCCCCACCCACAAAAAAAAAAAAAAAAAAAAAATTCCACCAAAACCACCCCCCAAAAAAACCCCAACAAAAACCAAAAACCCAAACCCAACAACAGAAACCAAAACACTGAATCCCAGGAGGACATGGCAGAGAGTAAGCAATGCACAAACACTTTGAAAATGTTGAAATGGATCATACACTTATAGGCAAGGTTTCATATTTTCTGTGCAAAAAATAAACTGGAAGTAGAGCTAGTGGAAAAATCAGAATATACTTTCAGTGACAGGCTTTTAACAATTACTTTTTCTTTAACTGATCAGTATTGTTTTGGCATTTTAGTTAATTTTTTTGCTTCCCACCACCCCCTTCAAAACATTCTTAGGGTTCTCTTCTTCCATATTTTTTTTCCTTTTTCTCTACATTTTTCCCCCACTGCTCTTTTTCAATTTACATAGTTAAAAAAGACAAACCAGAAAGAGCAACCTGTGGGAAGGGAGGAAAAAAAAAGTAAAACCGTACAACTGGAGGAATTACACACACACCCCGCCAAAAGACCAAACCAAACAAAAAAACCCCAAAACAAAAAAAAAAACAACACAAACCCTGCAACACAAAGTCCAGAAGTGAAAATACTCACTTTTCATATATCAGTTAAAGAAGAAATTATCTTTTTCAGAAAGTAATTTCCTATTTAGGGAAAAAAATCCAAACAAGTCACTTTTCAAATCACAGCCTGCACAAAACCAGCAGTCTTTGCTTATGTCTAAAAGCGAGTTCATGGCTCAGCATGGTCACCTTTTAAAACCTTTCTGTTACAGAGACACTCATTTGGGGTGACTATAGGACCAAACCCAACCAAGATCACATCAAAATCTTGTGCTGAGAGAAATTTGGCTCGTACAAGGATAAAGCTTTTGGGGGCCAGTCCCCACCTGGAAGAAATGAATTTATCTGCGCTGCAGAGCTCTAGTGATGTCCACCAGCTATTGGTCCAGCCCTTTGCGTTTCAAACTGCTGTTATAACTCAGCCCAGCCGGTTCATGCCCCGGCTTGCTCTGACACCCCATAAACTTGAGCATTTCAAAGGAGCAGTGCACAATGACCCTACCAGGTTGTCTACTGTCTCCAATTACCCTGTGCTAATCCACAGCTGTTCCTCATCAAAAAAGGCAAAGAAATAAGCCCTGATAAGTCCAACAGGATTTTTTCCTCTCTACTTTGCATATTTGAATGCCAAGTTGCTTATCTCCCAACCTCTGCTAATTATAAAATTATTAACCTCTTTGTGAACTTCATTCACATCACAGCCTGATTCCTTTACCTGCTGACCTGCAAAGGCATGATGACTATATTTAAGAGGTATTCAGCATAGGAAATGTTATTACTGGGATACATTATCCACCACTGTTATCCACAGTTTCTCATCAGCTGAAAAATCATATTGAATTCAGAAAATTGCTAGGCTTGTGTCCTAGTGAAACACTTTAACTACTACGTTTATTTACAACTCTGCTTATCTAACTCACTGTAAATAAGATTGAGTGAACTGATGTTATTCTGTCAATAGGAAAGCTTGCATACCAATAATATTGCCTCTTTAAAACCACATACAACAGGGTCAGTTGGTGGTCCTCGTCTGACATGTGACAGGGAAACCACTGCTTTCTATATACAGACAAAGATGGCAAAAAGCAAACGCTGCAGATATAACAAAAGTGATAGAACCACCTCTCACTGGAGGATGGATCAGCCAGCAGAGAGTGTGCCTCTTGGAGAAGACTCAGTTCTGCACGAGAGCTATCACTGCTGCTCGCAACAGTTACCTGTTTTATTTTTGGGAGGCAAGGAAAACAAAACAGCCTTTCTGAAGCAAAAGTCTGACACAAATTTCACTGAAGTTAACAGAAATGCAGCCTGTTAATTGACCTTTGGATCAATTCCTGTGTTTGGCAACTGAAATGATGCTTGTGCGCTGGAGATAGGAGTAACTGGAAATACATCCAGTAACCAAGAAGCCTGGTCCTCCGCTAGTGCAGAAACTAGTGCAGCCAAACGCATTGTTGAGAGAAAATGTGTTCAGAAAGAAATAGAAACCAAAATTTTGCATTATTTCTCCTTATTAATAGCAATACTTTTAGTAATACTCTTCTGAGTGTGACTAAAAAAACTATACCTGTTTTTGGTTTGCTCACCTAACACCACAGACAGGGGGCACAGACAATTCCAAGCAACTTAATAACTTATAAATGCTAGTCTCTGTGGTACTTGGAGTGAAAGTGCTGCCACAGAAGTTTGATTTTGTCCAAGCATACAGTACCTGATGGCTCAGAAGGTCCAAAGATCATGGGGAACTAGCTGCAGGGTTATGACTTCCTATCTCCATGTCTCCAGGGCACACAAGTGCAAACTTGTAACAGCTAAAGACAACCTGCAGCTCAAACTGACTTTTGCCCATGATGAGGAAATAACTTTGCATCAGACACGACAGACTATTCTAGGGCTTTGCCAGAGCTACTGATTTCCGTGCAAAGTAGTCAAATGCTGCTATGACACAAAGCAATGTAAAAGCCGAAAGAATTGCATCTTCGTTTGTACAATTCAACTATGTGGATTAACTCATATATTTAAATATTACAGTACAACATTTCATACCAGTTCATTCTGTTTTCATATGGTACCTCAAACACCTGGATATCTTACTGCATTTCACCGAAGTGGAATAACTATTCAAGCACAAATCTGCTTAGCATAACTATGTCCACAATGGAGGTGAGGAACAAGCGGGAAAAAATTCAGCATGCCTCTGCTTTAATTGCACATATACAGACACATCTTGTTGCTCTCTTGCAGCACAACAGAAGAAAAATTCAAACTCAGCAACTAAGATTTACTGTACGCATTGAAATTAAGGCCATCTAAGGTTCAAGAGAGAAGTAAAACAGATATAAACAACAGATATAGTAAGCATCCTTCTCACTGTAAAACACAATTAGGCAGAGGAGTAATGATAAGGATCTGCAGAATACAAACATTAGTATTTGGCCACAGGGACAAGCAATTAAATGAATCAGTTGCAGGCACATGAATGCAACGGACAAGACAACAACTGGATCCAGCTCCTAAGACTCATTTTTCATGCTTTCCTGGTCCAACAGTATTAGTTTACTGTAGCTGAGTTCTTTTTAAAAAGGATATTTCCCCCTTGCAGTAAAATAAAATAATTTTCTACTTGTTTAAAGAAACATGCTGTAAAAAATGAAATCCACCTTGCTAGAAGTTGTCTGTCAATGCATCAGAAATACAGCAGACAGCTAGTTGGCATTACTGCAAAGATATTAGCTGACATCACTGACAACCAGCTGGACAGCTTCCCTGGTGTCCCAGATTCCTAAGCTATTTCATAAGCAGACAGAGTATGCTACACCTCTGCTCCTCCTCCCTTCCAGGCCTCCTCTGGAAACCCCCCCACCCCAAGTCACCAAAGTCCAAAGGATGCTCCACAGAGCACAGGGCACTGGGATGACTGCACGCCTGGATATGAACCTGGGATTTAAGTCAGCTATATTGCTTTGGAGAAGTCTGGCTAGAAAAAAACCAAGGTGATACTCTCACTCACATAAATGACCCCACTTCAAGTTCAGACATTCATTTGAGCTGTTTGAGTACTGTTTGAATACTGCATGCACCTTTTCTTGGAGATGCGGGGGGAGGAATCAGTAAAAGTAATAAAGCTTGGTAATAAAGCTCTGTAATGGAGTTTAGCTGGATGGAATGAAAATGCAAAATTTCCTGTTTATTTTTGAAAATGAATGAAAAGTTTCACCAGCTAGCCTAACACACTGAACTTTTGCAAACCTTTGAAAAGAACACTGACAATTTGTATTTCAACTTTTTGGGGGGAAGATGGGAGAAAAGGGGCAGAGTTAATGATTTCTCCAAATCTTCTGCAAAATGGTTTCTTTGTGGGTTCCAAAATATTTATTTATTTATTTTTTAACCTGATTTATCAAGAGCTGCTGATTGGCTGCTGAGCCTGGCAGATTAGTAAGGCAATTCAGTAGTGAATTCAGATCTTTGTTTGATATGTGAGCATATATGCGCATGTAAAGTTTCCGTATACAGGTACATTAGTTTACAATTTTTAATGCCTTGTATATATAACTTTTAAGTCCACAATTTTAGCCTGATGATGCAATTCCAGTTCCTATAAAACACTAGAAGAAATACACAGAAGGCTGCAGAAATCAGATTTTCTATGCAACTCCCACCAAGTTGTAAATCTAAAATCCTCTGATGTCACCACAGAGACTCCTATCGATCTTGGAGCACCCAGTAGGAAACAGGACATATCATACAGGACATATCATTCCTCAATGCATTGCACAGCCTCTCTGTCAACAGAGCCAAAATGCAGAATGCATCATTTCTTCCACAGCAGTTATAACTCAGGCTGCAGAAATAGTGAACATTTCCATTGGGTGACCAGGGTGGGGGGAAGAAAGCTTAGCTTGGTCGTGTCATATGTAAACTTTGGGGTTTATGAAAAGAAAAAAAAAAATCATTCCCAATCATCCTAAAATACTGGATTCCAAATAATATTTGCTTTAGACTACAAACGTCAAATTTTGCATTTGACAAAACTAAGTTTTCCAAAGGAATTGTTCTGTAACCTTTTACAATTTTCTTCTCTTTAGTTAGGTCCCTTTATATGTTCAAAATCTGATATAGAGATTAAAAAGCCGAAAGTTCTATGCAGGTAAAACCTATATTAGACACTTCAAATTTCCAAAAATATAGGTATAGTGATAAAGCACTGAAAGTTTCAACATCTCTTCCATCCACACAGGGCTTTTAACCAAAATACTTTACCAGTTTGTCCCAACCTTACAGAGAATGCATCCATTTCAGCAGATCTGGTATTCATTGAAGTAACTGTTTTGCTCAACAAACACTTCAGCTGACATACTGAAACACACATTAAGGCTTGAACCCAGGATGGAAAAATAAACCTTCATTTTCCTAAAAAACCGCAAAGTTTTACAAAGAGGAATACTGCTGCTTGCCTACGAACCATGCCATTTTCTTCTGAGACAATCAGGTAGAGCAGTACCCTGGGGTTAAAGACCAGACTAAAATATCACAGCAGTGGAAGGATGGAAGAAAACAACTGGTGCTGCGTTTGCAAGACTCTCCAGCTGAGCTCTGACAGAGGCCAGCACATTTTTGCCAGGATCTTACCTGCAAAGTGTAGTCGCAGTGCTCATCTATCCACTCCCTGGTAGCCATTTCCAGCACAAGAAGACTGGGTGCTCAGCCTACCAAGGGGATCTGGTGCCTCCCAGATCAGCAGGCAGGACCCAGAGGCATGTGCAACAACAGGTAAAGAGTTAGAAGAAATGATACAATTTCTCCCCATTCATTAATTTCTTTTTTTTAAAGGAAAAGCAGAGCAGAGTGGGAAAACTCCAAAAAGGCAAACAGCAACACTGAAACTTTCACACCTTGTTTTACCTTTAAAAGGAGTGCGCTCACTGTGGATGCACTCCCCTCATTCACCTGCTGACACAGAACTATGTTACTCATCACACAAACGGCTACTGAATTTAAATAATTAGTCAATATTATTCACCTGTCTCTGGTGATCCCGCGTATTGAAATGGGAGAAGGGGTTTTGGTTTTTGGGTTTTTTTCATTTGTGTGTTCTTTGCAAGAGTCTTGCACAAATAGCAGGAATGAATGTGGGCCACTAACCCTAGGGATGTACAGGCAGGCAGCTCCTCTGGAGCCAACGCTAATTGCATTGCAGTTGGCACACCATACCTTCTGCTGCATGGAAATGATTTAGTGTGTCCTACAACACTAGTCCCTGCTCTCCTGGAGTAAAGCAGCCATAAAGTCAGGATGTTTAACCTACAGATAACTGTCAGGAAAGGTTTGGAAGAAAAGCATTTTGGAAGGCTTGGGCTGGGCAAGCAAAGATGGAGAAACTTCAAATACCATGAAAGAGTCAGGAAGTCATGGCACTGTTGAACACCGCTCAGCTTTTATCTTGTTTTACCTAGGACTTTGGTTTTTTTGCATCAGTTTCATGGACAGCAGTACAGTGAAGAAGTGACAAGTAGGCTGCATTCTTCAGCACAAGTTTAAGCATCTACACGCTATTTATCTGAATTGCTCCTACAATCACAGCACAATATGCTTTTAAGTCACATTTCACCTCCAAGACAGAGGATTAAAAGAAGTCAGATGAACTGTGCCTTAGTATTGCCTATAACTCCTACTGATCACAAAGAGGGCTCAAAGGACTGTGTCAGCTGTGGATATCTGCACAGAAAATAGCCGAAGGTAGGCAAGATGAATTCAGTGACACCAAAAAGCCAGCACTGCTCACACACACAACAATATATCCCTCATTGTTTGCATAGCTCAGGCACCATTTTCGTCTTCCTCTTCATCCACAAAAAAGACTTAAATGATAATTCGACACAGCTTTCCAGGTGTACTGAGCGCTCACAGGTCCCCTGAAACTGCTCCATTCATGGTTCTTCAGCACACCAGTAAGACAGGTCCACAGCTGTTCCATAACAGGCCACTTCATGTCCATGAATATGAAGTGGCGTATCATGATATAGCCATACTAACCGGAATAGGTTAAGCCTGCAGGAACTGCATAGTAAGTGTTGTAATATACCTAAAGCAAACAGGTGAGAATATCTCTGCATACAAAATCAGGGTATATCCTACAGAACAAGACCTCCTTAAACCCAGGATTGCACCTAGAGCGTACAATTTAAACAGTGCCTTCTCACTCCTAGCAGGTTTAGACTAGGAATTTGGCTTGTCCATGGAAACAGCAGGAAAAAGGACCTCAAGGGAGACTTCCACTTTCTACCACTTACTTTACTGAGTTTTTTCTCAGTACATGGGTTGCTGTTGAGTTTGCCTGTGAACAAGGACCAGGCCTTAATCCCACCTGTCAGCCAAGTGCTGGTAACACCCTCTCTTCTTTATCACAGAATCACTGAGGGTAGAAAAGACCTTTAAGATCATCAAGTCCAGCCATTAACCCATGGTGGGTGCTGCCAACCCCACCACTAAACCATGACCCTAAGCAATACATCTATGCGTCTTTTAAATACATTCAGAGATGGTGACTCAACCCCTTCCCAAGGCAGCCTGTTCCAGGGCTTGACAACCCTTTCTGTGAATAAATTTTTGCTAATATCCAACCTAAAGCTCCCCTGATGCAGCTTGAAGCCATTTCCTCTTGTCCTATTGCTTGTTACTTGGGAGAAGAGACTGACACCCACCTCACTACAACCTCCTTTCAAGTAGTTGTACAGAGCGATAAGGTCTCCCCTGGGCCCCCTATTCTCCAGACTAAACAACCCCAACTCCCTCAGCCGCTCTTCACAAGACTTGTTCTCCAGACCCTTCACCACATTTGTTTCCCTTCTCTGGACACACTTCAGCACCTCAATGTTTGTCTTGTCCTGAGGGGCCCAAAACTGAACACAGTATTCGAGGTGCAGCCTCACCAGTGCCAAGCACAGGGGCAGTATCACTTCCCTACTCTTGCTGGCCACACTGTTCCTGATACAAGCCAGCATACTGTTGGCCCTCTTGGCCACCTGGGTACACTGCTGGCTCACATTCAGCCGGCTGTTGACCAGCACCCCCAGGTCCTTCTCTGCCAGGCAGCTTTCCAGCTGCTCTTCCCCAAGCCTTTAGTATTGCATAGGGTTGTTGTGACCCAAGAGCAGGAGATGACACTTAGCCTTGTTGAACCTCATACAGCTGGCCTCAGCCCATCGATCCAGCCTGTCCAAATCCCTCTGCAGAGTCTTCCTACCCTCAAACAGATCAACAGTCCTGCCAAAATCATGCTCTAACCGCACTTTGGAGTCTCACATGGAGGCAATAAATATTCCTAGATTAACATCCAAGAGAGAGGTGGGTTGAATAGAAGCGTGAACACTTTACCCTGAGAATGGGCTGACATAGTCCATGCTTGGGATAGTTTTGTTTTAATAGTCAGCAGGGCGGTTGGAAGAGGAATAATTGAAGAAACAGCTTCTTTAATATAGTCCGTTGGCAGCATGTGGTGCAACTTTCCCTCTGTTTCCCCCTCCCCAACAAGAATTCTTCATATCAAGCTGGTTTGGTGTTAAGTGCGCATATCTAGGAGGCATTTCTCTCCAAAATTTGGATCCAAACACACATCAGAAATAACAGTTCATCTGTCACGGTTGGGAAGCATGTATGACAAGAAAATATTTGCTTTGCTCTGGTTTTGTGTTTGGTTTGCTGACCGCTTATATCAAAAAGCTAGAACAGCTTTTTCATCTTGGTGTAGTTTAGAAACATTTATAGGACAGATGGTCTAAATTTGTGGGTTTTATAAACTTAATGAGAATGTAAAAAAAAAAGCGCATATGGGTGCAATATTTTCTGGGGCTTCTTTGGGCTGGTCAAAAAGTAGCCCACTACAGAGCGGAGTAACAATTCACATTGGGAACTCATTCAAAGGTTTACAGATGACTGAGAAGTGGGACTGCCACAGGCTTTCTTCACCTCAGTGGCAGTTTCCCTTACCCTGTGTGGTATAAAGAAAACATATATTTATTCTTCCCAGCAAGCAACTATTTCTTTAAACTTTGCCTTTACATAACTGTTAAGTGAGCTGGCTGCAATAGCTCACCAAAAGGAGTAAGTAGTGCCCCATCCTCTGTCCTGAAGATTTGCTCTTGGGGCTCCTTGCTGGGCCCAATGAAGATGTTTACCCATCAGTTCCTCTAAGATTATTATTATTTTAGTCCTACATGCAGCTTTCTCTTTCTCCAGACAAGACTGTTTAAACAGAACAATGACAATGCAATCTGGTCTTGAGGTCAGGCCGCAGTACGGGGACTTGGGAGGTCCGTATGGAGGCCCTGGCCCTGCTCCAGGCTCTGTCACAACCTTTGGACAGTTGCATAGGAGCAAGTCTGAACATGGCTTTTGTCCCAAAGCGGGCCTCAAAACAGAGTCACCATGAGAACAGCAGGAAGAGATGAGAGTCCTCTCTTCAGGGAAGCACTGTGTAGACCAGCATCCCATCTCTCTCTCCAGGCACTTCCTCCAAGAACTGGTGTATGAAAGCCTACCTCAAAGTGAATACATCAGCATAGAATCAATCTGTAAGGTCAACTGAGAGTCCTATTTCCTCACTACAAAATAATGAATAACAAGCACCATCTTCTCAGACCCTTTATACCCATCAATCTCTCCATCTAAAAAGTTAATCTCAGCTGAAACATGAGGTGAAATAAAGTAGGTTGAACGTGTTTTCATGAAACAGCACTCTTTGTGTAAGATAGTAAGAATCTCCTGTTAGGCAAAATTCCTTCTCCATCTAGCTTCCCAGTCTGAAAAAACTGAGTTAAACAAAAACAACTTCCAGTCCTCCCTTATGTAAGCTATTAAAATATTCATGAACAAAGCAAAATTCATCAAAACAGGCTCCATTAACTTAAGACCTCATTTTTCACCTTGGACAATGCTCTTCCAATGAAACACGATAGGGAGGTACAACCCTCAAATTATTATCAGCAAAATATTTCAGACTGTTGGCATGTAAGCTGTCATCATTAGGTTTCCGCATAAACATAGCATTTAGCAAAAATAGGCAGCAATTCACTTAAAATTGTTCTTTAAGCCCATTTGAAATGTTAAGCGTGCACCATTTCATTTTACACCCAGCTGCTGCTTCCAATATTTGCTTCAGGATTCTGATTTTTAATTTTATTTTTTCAAATGTGTCAGCTCAGACTATAGCTGGGTGTGAAGTTCCTAGCATAAGAACTGTGCAATACTGATTATGAGGAAATCTTGAACAAATCCTTTAGCCCACTAATTTCATCAGGAATTTAAATGAGCAAGGCATGCAGACTGTTCAGGCCTTGCTTTAACTTACCTACATTTAAGGCTCTCTTTTGTCAACCACCAGAGTTGGAACATGTTGAAATCTTACTTATTAACAGACAAGAGCAAAAGCAGCACAGGGCAGTATTATGCCACAGTTTAACCCCCCCAGGATTCCTTTGTGTGTTATCAGCTAAAGACAGAATTTCTGTATGTACAAAGGTGGTTATTCCCAATGATAAATCATTTCTATACACAATCCAACAAAAGCTAGCTATGCTGGGGTAGGGAGGAAGGCTGTGATTACACAAACCACATCTTCATGCAAGGCAGAAGCAAACCTGCCCCCCCTAGCTCCCTACCCACCCCCCAATAACTAAAGCACTCAGCAAATGTTCAGCAAATATTTGGACAAACAGCCAAGGACTTCTCAGAACATCAAATGATTATTAAATCTTAAACTGTACTTTCCAAAAATAATTTTCTGGTGCTGTTGTTTGTTTGTTTGAAAGGAGGGTAGTAAAATCCACAGATGTGTACAGTCATAAACCTTTAGATGAGACTCAATTTCCTTGATGTCCAACGATAAAATCCACTAATAAATGTGTACAGATGCAAAGGCCTATTTGTTGTCCTGTCAAGTCAGGCCATGTGGAACAAAAAACCTAAAAGCAACCAGGAGAGGAACTAATGATGTAGGCTCGCCTCTGCCAAGATGCACTTACTGCAGTTCCTGTGACATTTAAGGAACATAATGATGGGACATTCCTTTTTAACTTTATTGTTTTGTCAAAAGCGGGTTTTTACAGCTGAAGATCACGTTCCCAAGATAGTCAATTAGGTTATGCAGATTTAGGGACACACTGCAATCTCTTTTGTGCAGCATGACTAGTTTCTTTGCGAACAATCACTCACATTTGATGACAAAGATGGGGCTGGTGTCAATATCTCCATATAGAATGGGATTTTTTTTTTTTTAAATGCTTTCCATGAAAAGCTCTTTAGATCTTATGGTGCATCAAGACAGTTTTTTTTTTTAATCTTCAGATAATTATTTCTGAATGTGCAAATATAGTTTTCAAGGGGAAAAAAAAAACACTTTCTGGAGTAACCAAACACCAGATTTCCGCAGTATGAAAGCCATTTTAAGGCACTGTGGTGTGCTTCGTGGTTAGCCCTGCTTCTACTTAATTAGGGACCTAAGTTATAAGTCCACAGCTGCAGGAGAGCAGTAAATAGCTATTGCTGACTTCCTTATTGCCAATATGTACATCATGATTGTAGGGTGAAGAGCAGGGGTCTTTTCATAAACGCTGCCTTGTGCGGCAACAGTACTTTGATGTCATAAAAATGCTGTTACATATTTTAAAGTCTTAATTGTGGTCCACTGTGGTGCTGTCAGCTTCCTGGTGAAACACTAACCCTTTCCGTGATTTCTCGGGTATACAGAACACTTCTTTTATATGCAGGTTTCATAATTAAGTCTACATGTGCCATATCCTCAGCTCTCACAATGCAGCCTATCTTCGCTGATTTCAAACCACCAAGCCCCTATATAGTATATGGTATACAGGTTAGGGAGGGAGAGGAGAGGGGGAAAAAGAAAGGAAAAAGAAAAGCCCTGCAGTACAAAGGGTACTCGCCTGCTCCATATTGTTCTGATTAACAACATCCGCTTGCTTACTGTTATGAACACTCCTTCACTAAACACCCTGGCCAGAAAACCCTTAATTCAGTGCCTCTGAGACCGAGTCCCCACACCAGTGTTCCTAGATAACCCTCAGTCTTTGACTGATCCTTGCTTCGATATCCGGATAAACTCTCCCACCCCAGCACACTCTGGCTTTGTGCATTAACTCCACAGCCTTCCTCTTCTAGCTCCTTCTCATGATTTCAAGTCACCCAAAACTGAATGCTTTCAGCTTTCTTACATCTTTTTTTCAATACCTGATTTTACTTATATGGTTGCTGTTGCCATCTCAAGAACATGTTTTCCGAACAGTTCTTAGTCTCTTTTTCAGTCTCTCCATGGCAGGCAACTTCTCACTGTTACCCCACAAATGGTAGAAATTTGGCTGAAAATGCCTCAAATCAAAACAAGCCAAGCTTGTAAGACCAAAGACTTACATGTCAGACTCATCTGGTGCCAGCAAAAATGTTTCCGCATGCAGTGCCAAGCCCTGTCCCTAGCTGAAGGGCCAGATCCTCAGGGGTAGCGGGACAGACACTGCAGTACCCACCAACCCTTCTGAGCTTGTTGGGCACTTGGCATTTATTACTGGGTCTAGCAACACAGCCACCTGATCCTGGACACTGCTTTCCCTATCTGCAGTATCCAGTCCTATGCTCTGTGTGTTGCAGGTTGCCTACATGACCACAGAAGTTCCTCCTGGCCTTCAGAGCATGCATTTGTCTGGAGATATCAGTACATCTGCAGGTAAGAACCCAGTCTCAGAAGAAAGCTTTAAGGAGTGGACGGGACATGAAAAGAAGAACTTAGGTCCAGTCCCAGCTCTGTTGTTACCCTGATAAACACAAAGACATCTTCTCCACAAAGGTTGCAAGGTTGTTTTTTTCAGTGAGGTATTTGGCAGGTATGGTGGGCAACATGTAGAGGATGGCACATGTAAGCTCACATTCTACTTCATGTTAGTCAATAAGCCACCTATTCTCACCTAGGCTGAACACACTATCAGGAAAATGTCCCAGATTCTGTCCCTATTGCCGACAACCCACTCTGGGTTCGAACCTAAGCATCACCTTCAAACAGGTTGCTGACCTCAGGTAGTCTTTCTAGACAGCCTTGTTAACACAAATAAATAGCAATGCTAGAAACTGCAGAGGGACGACTTGCATTTAAACAGATTGGGTTTGTGCAGTGTCTGTGCTAAACACCAGCACTTAGGAACTTGTCTTGATGAATGGGTTTGTCTGAAGGCAACACAATGGGGATTGATGATGAAACAGTGACAAATGGATTTCCTCCCCGGCTGGAGACAGCTATTGTTTGCCATCTGCACAGTATGTCTCACGGAGGCATATTTTGCAACATGAACTCTGAGTTCATGCAAAAAAAGGCCTGTCTGAGAAAGGCAGCTCCCAGAGCAAGAAGCAACTGGATTAAAGGTACAGAGAAGGACAACAGCTGTCTCTAAGAGAGATGTAGAACCCAAAGAATGTCTCAGGGAAGGAAAAGATTGCTTCTAGTTTATACAGCTGCATTTACCAAGTAAGCAGAGCATCTGAAGTCAGCCTCAATACCTCAGTTTTTGTCTAAGGGGGTAGGTATATCACCAATACTCAAGGAGTGCAGGAGAAACGTTGGCAGTAAGAAGCAATAAGGGAAAAGATATTTGGGAAACCATTATAAATTTGCAAGGGGAGTGGGGGAAAATAGCCAAATTAGTCACATAGGAAAAGAAAACAGCTTGCCACAACTGAATTGCCAGGTCATTTCACAGAGACACCCAAACCCATTTAGTTACGGTTTGACATAGAATGAGGAATTCAAGCTGGGTTTGCTGGGTGTCTGAGCCTGGAGGCAGCTTTTTTGAAAAGCTGCAGACATCACCACAAGAGCTGCCTCTGGGTGGGAAGCTCCCATGTGGGAGTAGCTCAAGATCCCTAACAGAACACACACTTCTCCCAGTCCAAATACAAAGGCAGAGTTTGAACATCTGTTCTCAAAGAGCTCACCAAGAAGGAGCTAAAAGAACACAGCAACCATACAAATACTTTTCCCTTCACTCTTCACTGTCCTAAGAGGATTAACGAGGGCAAGAACACATTGGGGTAAATCAGGGATTAGAAACAAATTTGAAAAGCCCAGTTAGTCACTTGGCACAGAGAGTAGAATCCAAAGCCATACATCACTCTCCTGAAGAGATCCCATAAGATATCACTGATAATATGGTCATTTATTTTTACATGTTTATTTACATATTAATATATATTACACATTTATTTACAGAGATGTAAAAATTGGTACTTGAATGCTACACCAGTAAAACAGCACAATGCAACAAACCACTAAATGCAACAAAGATATTAGGATCAGGTATTCTGTGGGCTGCTCGGGAATAAAAAAAAAGTTTCTGCTTCATTAACTGTTTTTTATGTTTGCATATCCAGCGTGACTGGATACACTTGCCTCAAGGCTCTTGCTGGCATCCTATTTGTTGTTGGCCTATTAGAAGTTCACCAGAGAAGCTATGTTTTATCAGTAAGTACCAAAATATTGACTCAGAACGTAAAGCATGAAACCTGTGACTACTTAAGTAAAAGACCAAATTTCCTCTCATTTCTAAAATCACTTTCTCTGTGTCACCTACTGGCCAGCCGTTTTGTCTTGTAAGGTTTCTGCATATTTATAAAATGGGGCTAATAGTATTTTCCATCATAATTTCTGTCTTGTCTACTGAGTTTATAAAGCTCCAGAGCCCAGGAACCATTCTCAATTTTATAAATATAGCATCAAGCACGAGAGGCTACCATACCATCTGGAGTCTGCCCCTTAAAAACAAACCAATCAAGCCTCCCTTATCTATGGTATGTTTTAAAGCACATACAACAACAAAACTGATCTAGCAGCCCGCAGCAGCAGCAGCAGCATACGTTCATTCACAAAGCTGCGCTAAAAGACATGTCTCTTCCACTTTCATTTCTTCTGGGAAAAAAACCTTAAGAAACTTTTATGGGAAAGACCAATGATCATAGTCAGAACCATACCAAGAGATACAAAAGCCAGGAACATCATCATGTGGGGCTACACTGCACGCCGTTTTGATGAATCATGTCAGAGATTGAATTTTAAATAATTGTAAAACTGTTACTATGATTCAGATTATAAAACAGTAAATTAGTCAGGCTGTCTCTATCCACAGATGGGAGTAATTGGGGGACAGTTTTTAGCATAACCAAGGACCCATTGAGGCAACACTAACTCTTGAGCTTCTACAGGATTACTGAAGAGTAGTTCACGCAAAAGTTATCCAGCCAGTGGTATTTACACTAGATGTGAGTGGGTACTTACATACCCACCTACAGGCATGGACTTGTGGATACCCCCAAATTACTGACTGACTCAGGAGGTAACATTTCTGGAAATAATGATTCAGTGCCGTGGGGTGACTGGATGAATCTGTTCCCTCCCACCAAACCTAACACAGACACCCATAACCTCAGGTCTGTGGTATTTCTCTCTTTGGAAGCATGCAGAAATGTTGGGAGTGTTCAAATATCTTTAAACTGTGTAGCAGATCTTATCTGCTGTGCTGTATGAAGCACCCAATGCTGGCAGGCTACCTGGAAATACCATTCCCTTGGATTTAACTTCCAGTATTTAAAGAACTGTTTGTTGGGGGTGTTGTTGTCGTTGTGTGTCCCCGTGTGTGTCGTCCCCCCCTACACACCCCCCGCAAAAGAATCACTAAGGTCTATAGATAGTTATTCATTAGCTAAAGTTTTAAAACATTGCAGTAGCTTGGGTGCTTCTTTAAACAGGTCATGTTAACTTAATCTCTCAAAGGACAGCAATTTCTAAACCATATTTATGATCCAAATTAATTCCTCCAAGTTCTTCCAATAATCTTTCTTTTACCTTACACAGTACAGGAGCATTTGCAGCCTGAAATCCCATTTGTGACTTAGATTCCTGGCATGTCCACAGTACAATGTCTATTTTTCAAAGAATGTGAAGTTCTGATATATGCTTTCATGTGCTTAGCATGACATTTATTCCTGAGTAAATGCAAATAGAAGGCACCAGAATGAGTGGAGGAAGTGTGCGTGTGGGGTGTGTGTGCGCAAAAAGCTCAATTCCTTGAAGCACACACACCTCAAAATCCATTATTTTAAGGAGAACACAGTAACATCCGTTCAGTTCTAATAAATAAGATTCGGGATAGGAATCTGTAGTTTAGGAACAAAAAATATTGTTGCAGTTACACCTGGGATGAATTAGGTTTAGCAGCCTGCTTATCTGTGGGTTTAAGTTAAATAATTCCCCTCAAACAGTAGGTTATCAAGCAGAAATCAGCAACACCTGTTATATTTGTAAAATAACAATAACAAGCTGAGATGCCATTCATTTACGGTAAGAAGAATGCCAACTTTGCCAAGATTTGTTTTGGCCAATCTATGTCTAATAGGCTAGTGATGCGTTTGATGGAAAATAAGCTGCACCTGGATTTGAGTCATACCTTGTCCCCTCGAAAACCTGTCATATCCTCCTACTTAAATGTCTCTGATACAATAAACACATGAGCATAAACAAGGCCCCAACTCTTTTGCCCTGTCTTTCTCTTCGTTCCAGACAGGAAACATAAAACAGCTAACAGCCCAAGATGCATGAAACCATTTCTAAAGCTACTTTAGGCCATTTGTTTAATGTCATCCAGGATCTCTTTTGTGCACTGGACAATTTTCCTACCATGCGTTTGCTTATTGTGTTACCTGCTGGTGCATTTCCATGCAGAAATAGCCATAGAATAGAAACTGTAGCTGGCATACTTCATCACAGAGGGTGCCTGATCCTGCACCACTGAGGAAAAGAGGAGCTTTAAAAGGGACAGATGGTGTGCGTAGACTCATAAAATGTAGGTACGTTAACATTGTTGCAGTGAGAACTATGTGAAAAACATGAAAAAAAATTGTATGTGGATTAGAATATGTATCATACAGGAGATGCTACCCTCTTACTACGAGCCAATACTTGCGAAGGGGTGAACTAACTTCTTGCTAATGCTAAATGTGGTCCTTATGACTGTCCCTTTTAAAAAAGTTAGGGGAAGCATTGTTAGAAGCACATGGAAAGTATATATGCCCAGGAATCATATATCTTCACTTTAGCAGCATCTAAAGGTCTCAGCATGAATAGTGCCCATCTCAAACGAGTGCACATGGGTGACAGTCGCAGTGCCTTAGCTGATGTGAGAAACTCCCAACACCTCCAAACACCTGCATAGCTAATTTTGGATAAGTCACGTCACTTCATTTCTCCCCATCTCACATTGCAACAGAGAAAGTTAAGACACTGGCACTCCCATACCAAGATGCCTGCAGAGGACCATGAGCAACACTGCTGCGAGTCCTTGTACTAGAGTAACAGAGGTCACACACTTACTAGACATGTGGAAAACCCTTGGTTTCAAAAAGCCCCATTCCCCAAGCAGTTAGCAAACTCCTACGGTACAGGGATTGTTGATGCATAAAAATTCTTACTACTGTTTCAGGTTTCAAGTGTTTTATTGGCATAATTCAGTGAATTTTCCCCTTTGCCTGTCACATGTTACACTGCAAGGCAGGTTCAAGGATTGCAGAATTTTAAAATTTCATGTTTAATGTATTTTTCCTTGCTTTCTACATTGACTTTTCCATATAGGATCTACGCATGTCGGCACACCTGAAAATGAGTAACTAGATCCATTTTCCACATTTAATGAGTGCTTCCCTCATTATTCTCCTTCCTGTAGGGCCACACAGGTAGACATAAAAGGGAAAATTAAAATGACTCAGAGTCACTTTAGTAATCCCCAGACCACCCATGTCATTAGCACTAGTCCTCTAGCAAATGCCCCGTTTAAAGGGGTTCTATGTCACTTGCAATAATTTAGGTGCAAGACAGACTATAAAACCTCCTAGACCTACTAGCAGACATACTCGACAGTGGTAATGGTACACTACAGCACTCCAATAACTCAGGCTAAATACAGCAGCTCGCCTAACAAATCACAAACACTGGTTAACACTGAACTATCGATTCCTCCCACCCACCCCAATGATTTTTCTTAAGCTTGCTGGCTCATTCCTCAATTCTGTTTTCCTTCTCAGACTCTTCAGTCCCTCCCAAAGTATATGGGTGGGAAGAACCATCAAGCAAAAAAAAGTTTACTGAGTAGTTCAGCAAAGTGATTGCTTGGATTGGGGTTCTGCATGTATGACTGACTGCTGAAGTAATGTCGGGGCAACCAGGGAGAACATGGTGACCTGGAAAAAAGCCTAACCTTTGGGAAGGGAATATGGGTAGTGATAACAGGGTTGTACAAGGGACAGAAAGGGAAATGGAGGGTCAATTTGCTGATGTCTGCATGTTTAGGCAAGTAGTATGGGAAATGAAAAGGAGGAACTGAAAGCATCAGTACATAATCAAAATTATAGGTTAGTTGGCATAACAGATATAATGGAATAGCTCATGACTGGAAAATTAACTTTGAACATACAGGCTATTCAGGAACAACAAGCAGGGGAAAAGAAAGTCTATTCAGAAACACAGACTAAATTGCTGAAAGACTGGATAAAACAGGAAGAAAAATGGTAAGAACCATGGTTTGGATTTGCTAAATACTAAACTTTGAAGGTAACATTGAAGAGGCTTTTTTCCCCTCTGAAATTCTACTAGTTGTATAAGATTGCCCAAAGGGGCATTTAAGACATCCTGGTATGTTTTGGAACATCTGTTGTACTGCTACCTTTCCACAAGTACAGTGTCCAGGCAAGGCAACAAGGGCAAGCAGAAGGAGCTTGATCTTGATCAGTAAGGAGGAACCAAAAGGACTAAAAGCAAAAGGCAGTTTTAGTGATACTAAGTAGTAACAAGGCAATCAGAGCAAGAAAAAGTATTGCAGACTATAAAAATCACTAAAATTTGCTCACACTTCAATAATTCACACCGGCGCTATTACGTGTCTACATGCAGATTATGAACACAGAAATGCTCCACTTGGTTTTGGAAGCACAGAGCAGTGTCCCAGAGGGCCTATGATGCAGGTGAAGCTGTGGTACCCAGCTATTACCTACTCTACATTTTCCTTATGTCCTAATGGAAAAACTAAAAAAAGTTACAAGTGCATTACTATTTTCATCCACAAATTAATTCCAAGAGGTGAATGATGACTTCTGTCTAAATAATGTCTCACAGGCATGCGGAGCAGTGCCTGCACTTAGTAGTGGAGCTTTTTCAATAAAAATTCTACTCTGTAGCATTTGGTCTCTACCATAGCAGAGGTTCGCTTGCAATATCCCATCACCATTGGTGACTACCATATGCCTCACGCTTTGAAGACACAGCACTGATGTAGAAGGTCCTTTTGAGATTGTGCTTGATAGCTGGTGTTGCAAACACTCACCTGTTCAATGCCATTTCTAAATATTCAGAGGATAAGTCTGATGCAGTTACTCAATTTACCTCAGGACCTTTCTCCTTTAAAAGAACTCTACCACCAACTGCAATTATTTGTGCCCAGTAAGTCACTTTTCTAAGACAAAAAGCACAAAACAATCAAAAAAACCCCAGTGTACCTCTGTGAATCACGCTAAAGCAAGTCCAGACAGGAGTTTAATTTATGACCTACGAATACACTGTCATGATATCTGTAATATTATTATCTGAATTCCTACAGCAGATCCCATAGCACAGATTATTAGGATATACCTGTCAATCCATTTGCAGCAGTTACAAAAGAGATCATGCAAGATGTTTCACAGAGCAGACAGCAAACTGGGATCCTTTAGAGGGTAAATCACTGTAAATTTTTTTATCTGAGCTGCCATAACTCTTCCATCTTCTGAGCTAAGACTATCTGAATTCCTGCACATTACTCATGCATCAAGCAGATTCAAAAATACACCTCTTGTAAGTGCTCTAACATTACCTATATCAGTCTCCAAGTCCCAAATAGCTTATGTATACTTCTTGTAAGATACATTACCTGAGCAGCTCTGGGTAGGCTGGCTTCTGTTATTACCAGTCTTCAAGCTGCACAGCCCAGGATACTGTCTCTAGATCTGTACCCTTCCTTTTCTCCATCAGTGGCGGCACAAAATGCAACCATCACTGGCTAATACATTCTTGTTTCAGTCTTCTAACAGTGACCACAGAATATTGCCTGTCTCTAGTCACGCTACACCTGTGGCAAGTGCCCCTATGCCTAGGATAACAAGGAAGAGCTGGTCATTTTGCATGGTTGTAGAGCATTTCCCCTGTGAGCAGAGTTATAATTCTTAACCTTTTAGCGGAATCTCAGGTGTTTTCTATCAATTTCATGATAGTCTACACCACAGAAAAGAAATATATAAAGCCCAAGACAAGAAGCCTTCTGCCATATAAAATTATTTAGTCTTTCTCATGGGGAGATGCCACAATGCAGACAGTGGTGCACTGAAACCACATGGAACATCTCAGACAACATTTGTGTCTTTGCACTGTCACGAGCATTTGTGGATGGATACCATCTCATTTTCTTGTGCAGCAGTTTGCTCAGGATGAACTGCTGTTGCTATGTTAGGTAAAAACCTATAATAACAACTGACCATATTCAGAAAGGAGTATCATTGCGACATGCTTTGTGGTCCGGGTGCCTTAAGGATAACTTCAACCTTGTCTCAGGATTTATGTAGACCATAATGATCAATGGTATGGCCACAATGTATCATTAAAGCTTTGAAAAATTAGTGTTTTTCCTTGTATACTGGTGACATGCCTTAAGCAGAAAAGGACTTATTTTGGAACTAAGCTGTCCACACAAGGACTTGCAGCTGCACAAGTTATACAACTATAGTTCCACTCAAATATCCCACAATGATGAGCTCTTTCTAAACCTTTTCCCTCAAAGAATCCTCTCTTCAGTTCCCTTTTCCTGCACCTTCTACCCTTGACACAGCAAAACCCCTACTCTTAGAGAGTGCAAGCTATTTGCTTGTGAGGTACGTATGAAATGACACACCAGAGCAGTGTGCACACACACGCACAGAGTTGCTGCTGTTTCGGCTCATGCCTGAGTGCAGAGCAGTAAGAATCACTAGGCAAGTCAAAACATACTTAAGGAACATTGTACAATTTCTGTTGCCTGTGTCAGGGCCTGGATGGGTCACTCGCTCTTAGCATTGCTAAGTACCCCTCTGTTAGTAATGAATTGACTCAGATAGTAAAGCAGAGATGTTCATATTTTAGGCTTTATTCCACTTATCTATTCTAACACTTACTTGACTGGTACTCGAAGATACAAGGAATGTACACAAGGAGAAAAAACAGTAGCCATGCTGATCTGTTGGTATTGTAAGCAGGCAGGTACGTTCTCATGATAAGGTAAAACTTATAGGTGTAAGGCTGAGAGTTTAAGCCTCTGATCTTTTCTTTAGTTGGTAATGCTGAGGAAAAGGGGATCCAGGAAGTACTCTAGGTGAGATGGCCCACATTCTCAAAAACCAAGTTATACTGAAGTGTATGTATCTTGACACAGACTGCTTACAAATAGTAGCATATGCAAAACAGAAAAAAGCAGACAAGCCTTCATAACCTTTCACTGCTTAATTTCTATTTAGGAGGCACATTTGATGCTTTGCACTTATATACACAATTCATTGACACAGCTGAAGCACTGTTCTAAAAAACATTCAGTCATTATTTTTTGATAGACTGCCTTTTCAATTTTTTTCTTGCTTGTAGCATCCATCTTAATCCTCTAACAGCTGCTTAAATGGTTAAAAAAAAGAAGGGAGAGTGATTTTTGTGATTTTCAGTAGAGCTGGTTAGAAAGTACTTTATTTTTCCTGGGCAAAACTTCAATGGAAATACAAAATAGTTTTCATCTCAATTTTTCAAAGGAAAAATTTCAATGTTTTGGCTGAAACTCAAATACCAAAATATTTCAACCAAAACCCAAAATATTTCCATTAGGAAATGCTGCTGTGTGGTGCCCTGGGAGATGGAATTCCAGGTCTCATATTCTCATTTCCCTTTCTACCCCATGATACAGCTGATTTCCTCTTTTCCAGACAAGAGCTGCTGCATCACCAAATTTGTATTTCCTAATTCCTGGTGGGACACACACACTAGAGAAATGAATGGGGATCTGAGGCTGCGGAATACCAACAAATTCCCACACCACTGCTTCAGCTTATCCAGATGGAAACATTTTGGGTTTCAAGAAATAGGTTTCAAGAAAAAGGCTTCCCTAGAAAGCAAGCCTTTTTTCAAGGTAAGCTTAATTGAATACCTGTGATTTCTGTCAACAGGCAGTTTTAAGACAGCTATTTTGTTTCAGTTGGTTGAAAAGATCCTGCTGTTGAGCTTTATTCCAGATTCCCATACAGCTTGAGTGCAGTTAGCTATAGGCAGTAAGACTTCCAAAGCTTTAGAAGATCTGGGCACTCCATTTCTGTGAGTTTTGAAATTAACATCCCAATCCTGCAGGTGGCACTGTCTCAGTCCACTGTTGCTATTCAGACAGGGCAATGCCAAGCAATCTAGTCTGGTACTAGGCATCTCCCAAGGCACTGAGTCCAATGCCTTTGAGTAGTAGTGACTAAAATGCTTATCAATCTAAGTAAACACCAGCCTTGCTTTACCTCGTGGCACACAGAGTTGCCAACAGAACCCAGAGCATTCCCTGGTTGCTGAGGAAGCTTTTGGACGTAGAGGAAGATGAACTTCTTTATACCTTTATTGAGGCTCTTACCTCTTCATGCCACTGCATGGCAAGCTAGGAGAGACTCGTTCCCCAGAGGAGGAAGGGAAACAAATCATTTATCTAGCAACAGAAAAACTAACCAGTACAACCTTGGACATCCAAGAGGCCCCTCAGGGGGAAGTACACCGTCTCTGTGAGCCATTAATTTTAGCGCTAGAAACTTTGCCTTGGACTCTAAGTGAAGCCCAGCCTATAGATTCTTTCCTAGGGACAGGAAAGGTGAGAAGGCTGGGAGATACTTTACTGAACTCATAGTTGGGTTGAATTTGACCATCTCCCCTTGAAGTCCTGTCTACAACTGAGACTTTCTGTCAGTGGGCTCAGCTACTTCCTTTAAGTTGTCACACCATGGGGCCTTCTCTGCTTTGCCCTTTCAACCAAAATGCCTTGTTATGGTTCTGGGCCTTACCAAGTGATGCAGAAGAAAATTTATTCCCAAATCTGGTAATCAAATCAGTTTGACCAGCCAGTCATCTGCAAAAACAGGATTTTATGTACCACGTCCAAGCACTGGCCTACCTCCAGTGTCATGTCTCCAGCTGGGAAAAATCTGGTGCCTCAGAGGAAAGCAAACAATAAATCCTTCCCAAGTCCTGCAGGCTGAAGCCCTGAAACATGAGATTTGGTTACAGCTTTCCATTTCAAAAGGGTTAGGAACGCACTGAAACCAGTATAGATCTTCCTGTTCTCCCTAAGAAGGGAATGAATACTACCACATACCAAATAATTTCTCTCTGTAGTTGGATTAAAGTATCGGTATCCTTCAGACAGACATGTAGGTTTTGCTTCCATTGCATGGATATATTTAGGGCTATTTTGGATGCTGGGGAGGGGGGTAGGTGGGATGTCATTTTCTGCTCCTCCAGAAGGGCATGAGTACCTACAGTCCTATTTCAGACCAGTCTCAGGCAGATCTCCGAGACCTTAGGTTCTAAGTGACTTGGAGATGTTCTGTCTGTAAGAAACTGAATCAAGTCCCTATTCCCACTCTGAGGACCTTAAGTGCTGAGAAAACACTTTTTTTTTCTTTTCTTAATTTGTTCCAGGGCTTAGTTACATCACTGTTATAAAATTTCTCCTTCACTCTAGGCTGAAGCAGTCTGACTTTGACCAGCCTTTATATCTCATTGCACACATCAGCAAACCAGAACCATCCCAGCATCTTTTCACATGTAAATATCTACATGATGCTTGAGGCACCTCAATTTCATCTGTGATAGCTAAATAAATTGAGATCTAAAAGTCCCATGCTTAGACTTAGACTAATTTTTGAGACTTTCTCTGAAAATTGTTACACTGAATACTCATGAAGGAACATAATGACAGGGCTCTCTTGCAAGTCTTAATGTGGCATAGAGAAGCAAAAGCACTGCTGTTATACACTTTTGTATACACTCAAAGGTCACACCTGCCACAGAACTGAACCGAGTACAGAAGTTGAAAGCTTTATCAAGTTTGTACCTTCACTAATGTGGAAACTAGTTAACTGACATGACACTTCTAATTCGAAAAAGGTTAAGAAATATTTTAGAAGTATTTTCGCATATCACACTCTTCCCACCTCCAACAGATGGTTTCTACCAACCTTAAACTATTTATTGAAAACTCAAGTATTCCTTTTCAATCCAACTGATTTGGGGTTGACCAGGGCTGGCACAAAGAGGGTAAAGACAAGGAAAGGAACGAAGTTCAGAAAACACTGCAACACTTTACACAACCAGAATACGCAATAGCCAGTGATAATATCAATGACTGTTCCAATTACCATATACCTTTGAATGTCTACTCTATTTCTGTCTGCTACCCTTATTTACTCAGTCTACTTCTGATATTTCTTCCTCCAATAGAGCAATAAACCTTTTTTAATGCAATACCAAAGTAGTTCCTTATGCACCAGCTTTGGATACTGCAGCAAACGCTCAGGACGAGCACATATCCAAGTTATATTAATACACAGCCTAGAAATTAAATTCATGTACTAGTGTAATTTGTGATATAATTCTGCAGTTTACTGGTAGCTTTGGCCTTGGATATCTTATGGACCTCCAGTTTATTATGCACCAGGGACTGCCCTGCCCGACTGTACTCCCTTGACCACCTCTCCCATAGGAGCATCTTCTTGAAGTACAGTCTAGTCCAACATACCATGAAAACCAGGACAATATCCTATTACCTACTCCAGCTATGCTTCTGGAGAGCCAGTCAGGATAGGCTTGAGCCAGGAATGCAAGCTTTTTGCATGGATTTCCCCTTATATAGAGCTGATTTCTGAAGCTCTATAGAGCTTGGGCCTAAGCCTCTTGACCCCTCCTATGGGGGGAGGCAGGGGAATCTTTGCCCAACTCGGACAGGGTAGAGGCTCTTGAGGGCCTCTGTTCAAGAAGCAATGCAAGGCTCTGCATAACAATAAACACATGTATACCAACGGGACCATACACGTGTTGAAACACTATGTGCATGCACAAATACCTTGCTGAATCAGGGCCACAGTAAATGCATTCTTTTCATAGAAACACTTTTCCATGGACTTGATCCAAAGCCCACTGAGGTCAGCAAGAGTCTTTCACTTCAATAGGATTTGGATCAGACCCCATGAGCATTTCCAACTAAAACCAGCACTGGAATTTGTGCATGCCCATGCACTGAAACAATTTGAGTCTAGTTCACTGTAAACCCTAAACTCAAATACTCCTCAGCTCTGGGAAGCCAGGAACACAAGCTGGATCTTTACTTTGCCCAGGCCCTTCTTTCAAAGGCCAATTCAAAAAAGGTTCAGACTCCAATAAGCATAAGCCTTCAGAACATTCATACCTGAATCAGGGTCAAAACTTAAAAAACAGCTGGAATATCTCTGAGGAGGAGAGTTTCATCAGTCCTTTCCTGTAGTACTGCAGGTTAAGTGTAAAAATAATAACTAAAGAACAGGCGAAAATACATCTGCCAAGGTATATACATTTTAGGGTCTTTCTACAAAGATAAGCATTCTATTTCCTAATAGCTATATAAATTGATAAAGACTTATCTCTGATAGATCTGATAGATCATCACTGGAAAAAAAAAGAGAGAGAGGGAAGAGAAAAATCATAAAAGCATTCCACCTGTATTGCTGGCAGATGGCTTATAAATGTCACACAGACTTAGACCTACTACTGGCTCATACAAGAGGTATTAAATAAACTGCTGAACATCTGCTGGTAAATACACAGCAAACAAGAATGCAACTTAGAGCCAAACATCTGGCGAGTGTGGGCCACATCTCTGCTCATAAACTAAGCAATGTTTTCTGCTAATCATTAACAGAGTTATTGATTTTAGAAGTGTATCACACAGCTATAATTTTGTCAGAGAGTAGACCACATAAGTTGTTCTTTTTCTGGTTGTTTCATTTTGTCTTATTCCAAAAGTCCGTAAATTGACGAGCAGGACAAAAATTATAATTGACATCATCTGTGGGAAATATTTCATAAAACAACAGGCCCAGATGTAGGATTAAAGCCATGTGGTAGTAAAATACCACACTGAAAAAAGTCCAGGTTCCATGATTTCTTACGAAAACAGATGTGCTATTACTCCACTCTACTTGTTTTTCAATGCTTTTTACTCTAAATAATTCTCTCTTTTTTCCCTCTTCTTTTTTTCCACAATTGCACTAGGGAGAGATCATAAATTGATTGCAGATGGCAACTTGTACTTCAAAATCCTAACTGTCACAATCTTTGAAATAAAAATAAATGAAACATTTTGTGAAATTATATTGAGCTGTGTTATAAGTAATGAAGATTATACAAACATATGTCTGTTTGTCATTTATACAGCACCTTCAGGCATGACAACCGAATCTATTAGACAATGCTTCCCTCCCTGGGAAGCAGTTATTTTCTAAGTCCAGGATGTACTGAAATATAGAAGGCAACCTATGTCTGAGCACTCCTTTATCCAAGCCTTAAGATGATCTGAACCTCCTGCAACACAGAACCAGGCATGCACATCCTTGATTCTCTCACATACAATGAGGCAACATGGAAACACGACAGAACAGTTCTGTGCATCCTGCTTTGCACATCATTTCATATTAGTACATTCTTGACAAACATATTGTATAAGAGATCCATGAAAGACAGAGGCTTGTATGGTTTGAATCCTAATTTGTCAGAGCTGTGCAGAGTGGCAAACAACTGTATTTCTTCCTAAATGACTTACTAACATATGGAGCCCATTATGATGCCACTAATTACAATTCATTAAGTTCTGAATTTATGCAGTTTCACAATGGACTCGTAGATTCTTCACTTCCAGTTATCAGAGATTTTGTAAGACCTAATAAAATAAAGGCCTAAATAGGCTCCCATCCTGTCACTTTAATGCCCTCAGACAAAAGCCGTATCCAATAGAGCTGATGGTGTTTGATGGTGATTAAAAAGGGTTGATCTAGGTGCCTGTTATAAGGATTGCTGAAGCTAGAAAGAGGGAGGAAAGCCACAGATACTCATTTGTGAAAAGGAGATGTTCATGTCCCAGTATACTTCAGGGGAAGCTGTGAAGGAAATGTGAACATGGCTCAGTTAAACTGTAGCCCCTCTTTCATCTCACATAAAGAAAGAATAAACCAACAGTAGTGGGCAATGGGAAAAGCAAGAATGGAGGACTTTTTGGGACCACAGAAATAATTAAAAAAACCTGGAGCAGGAGCAGAGTCAATGTCCACAATAAGATGTGGGAGCAGACTGAAATAGCATCATTTCTTTCTACTAAACCTTTATATCCAAGGGGGTTAACAGGAATACCTTCATTATTCCCTCTCCCAGGCAAGCCCCGAAGAGATTAGCAATCTTTGCCATCTGGCTCTGAAAACTCCACATCCTTGCTGTGAAATCTTTGCTCATGAGGCGGCTCTCAGAGCACCTCTCCTTCAGCAGCAGCAAAACTTGGGCACTATTCACACACCAATCAAGAAGCCCTTCTACCAGAAATGCCAGGAGTAGCAAGATTCAGTTCAAGATATCTAATGTACACTGTATCTAATATGATGCACAAGAGCGTTTTCAGAGACTGAAGCAGTGTTTGAGGGAGAAGGAGTGGGACTGAACTGTTGTTCAGTTGGTTGGAATAAAGGCTTTCGAACAACAAGGGGAAGACTTAGAGGAAGTTCAAATCAGGGTCATTTGTCTTTTGTAACAGATGAGTCTGAAATCCATGAAGGCTGGTACTACTGAGCATAGAAATTCACAGCTCTAGTAAAGCCCCTGCAGAGGGACAGCAGTTTAACACCCAGTCTTCCTCCCTGAAGAGGCACCATTCAAATCCTTATTCAGGAAACTCCATTCTTTACACTGCTTGGTATTTTGGCCTGTAGAATTAAGCCTCGTATGATGGATGTGAAGATCCAAGGCAAAACAACGAAACTAGAAGCTCATGGAAGAAGACAGCAAGGGCTTTGCAGGCCAGGTAAATGCATACACACTTACATACATATCTTTCCATGCTCTCTGTGTCTCTATCCAGCCTATCCCTCACCTTCCAGTTAACTGGGAAATGATATTCTGCATTGCAAGGAGTATTGTTGCAAACTTCAAATAAGAAAAGGATTGCTTTGAATGCTCCTGAACAGTTTGCCCTAACTCACCATTGCCTTGGTGGGATCATTCTGTATGTCACCTCCCTCCCATTTTTCACCACGGAGAGTTTGCTTAACTCAATTCATTGTACAAATGTCCTTGACCAGAATATTTCTTGATCGTATTAAGCTTTGGGGTCACCAAGGAATACTGAAAGCATTATTACTACTTTTCCTGTAAATAGTTTGCGATTCAAAATGGACGACTCATTCTTTCTCAATTTGCAATTATTTCAAACCAAGGTTAGCATTTGCAATCAACATTCAGAAGACACATCCTCATTTGAAACCTATTTTCCAAGGCAAACAAAAGCTTTAAGAAAGCACGGTGCCCAGATTAAACAAAGGGGGTAATATATATTTTAAATCAAAGTCCCCATAAGTGATAGAGTGTAACCTCAGCAGGTTTGCTGATGATACCAAGCTGGGAGGACTGGCTGATACACCCGAAGGCTGTGCTGCCATCCAGCGAGACCCGGACAGGCTGGAGAGCTGGGCCGAGGGAGACCAGATGAAATTCAACAAGAGCAAGTGCAAGGTCCTGCACCTGGGGAGGAACAACCCCATGCACCAGTACAGGCCAGGGGCTGAACTACTGGAAAGCAGCTCTGTTGAGAAGGACCTAGAAGTGCTGGTGGACAACAAGCTGACCCTGAGCCAGCAATGTGCCCTTGTGGCCAAGAAGGCCAATGGTATCCTGGAGTGCATTCAAAGGAGTGCTGCCAGCAGGTCGAGGGAGGTTATCCTCTCCCTCTACTCTGCCCTGGTGAGACCACATTTGGAGTACTGTGTCCAGTTTTGGGCCCCCCAGTTTAAGAAGGCCAGGGAACTGCTCGAGCAAGTCCAGCTGAGAGCTACGAAGACGATCAGCGGACTGGAGCAACTCCCATATGAGGAAAGGCTGAGAGACGTGGGTTTGTTTAGCCTGGAGAAGAGAAGGCTGAGGCGGGATTTCATCAATACCTATAAATATCTAAAGGGTGGGTGTCAGGATGATGGGACTAGGCTCTTTTCAGTAGTGCCCAGTGACAGGGCAAGGGGCAATGGGCTCAAGTTGGAACATAGGAAGTTTCACCTAAACATGAGAAAAAAACTTCTTTCCTGTGAGAGTGACAGAGCAGTGGAACCGGCTGCCCAGGGAGGTTGTGGAGTCTCCTTCAGTGGAGACACTCAAAACCTACCTGGAAACAGTCCTGTGCACCCTGCTCTAGGTGTGCCTGCTCAAGCAGGGGGGTTGGACAAGATGATCTCCAGAGGTCCCTTCCAACCCCTACCATTCTATGATTCTGTGATTAAGGCTGAGACCTGTAATGCTTACCTTTCAGTAGTTTCAAAGTTCACAGAAATCATTAAATGGTGTTTCTCTTACCTAATTTTCAAAAACCTCCCTTCTCCAATATGTCTCAATAAAGTCCCATAAAATCTGAATCAGGGACATCCTGATACTGTGAAAATCAGAAGATAAAGGGGTTTGTTTGTTTGGACTTTTGTTGGGGTTACTTTCCAGTATGCTTTCGGCATTGTACTCTCAAGTTATTCTTGTTCAGTCTGTGATATCATCTTGGTATCACCTGAAAGCCTGACCAGTCCACAGGGTACAGCACAGCAGCCCAAAAAAGTAAACCAGAAAGTAGATAAGACTATGAAACCAGACAGAATTCAGGAGGCATGGGCAAGAGTAGACAGAAAACGATCCATATGAACATGAGGCAGAGCAGAGGAAAAGCCTAAAATAAGACGTTGGTCAGCTGAGTCCTGGCCCAATTTTCTATGAGACAACTCCAAGAACTATCTCATGTTTTCCCATAATGGTTTGGGGGCTGAAAAATGTTGCCCAGAGGAAGGCCCTATAGTGCTGTGCACTGATCCAGACCCAGCACAGAGGAATGTCACATTTACTGATTTACTTGGAGGATTCTGTGACTTGCAGGCCATGTTGGCCTTTATCGCTGGAGTGTTGTTCTTTCAAAACCTGCTGTTTTTCATGAAAGGGTCAGCAACTTTCCCATCCTTCCAGTCTTCTTTTCACACACTGGAAAAACAGAGGATGGGTTTTAGAGAGATTGAATACATCAGAGAAACAGAAGAACAGTAAAAAAAGATTAAAATGGAAAAGCTTGTTCCTAAATCAAGATGTGACCTTCATTTTAAAAAGTGCAGTTGGAAGTTTCCATTCATTTTCCGGGTTTTCCCTGTAGCACATAAAAAACCTAGAACTAAATTAATTTTTCAAACAAAACCTTGGAACAAGTTTCTGAGCTCACATCTGATGGGCCAACATGGTCAACGGGCCACTCCTGTATCCACAATTTAAGACCTTGCTTCGTAGCTGCTATCTCGTTCCACAGCTAGCAGTGAGGAGGAAGTGGAAATGGGGAATCTGTGCGGTACTGCAATTAAGATTTTGTTTCATCATCAGTATGCCCACTGGTATTCCTGACATAAGCCAAAACCGCCCCACTGAGCTGTCTGAAAAAGGGATGGTCAGTGCTAGAAGAGGATTTCAACCATTTGAGACGGATGAAAGGAAGCCCATGGCCATTAGCACTGTTGGAGGCACAATTGCTATTATTAACACCATCTGTGACATGGACATTTTGGACTTTGATGAAGGAAGTATGGAGCTGGAGACCACCAGCAGCAGCCTGGAGTGGGTGGAGTGAGAAGGAAACATACCACAGTAGCAGCAGCCACAGGATTTGCCATCAATAGTGAGGAGGATGGATCCAAACAGGATGTTGTTCGGTTAGAAGCCATACGTGCTCTTGGGCATTTGAAGCTTTACATTCTTTATTAGGAACAAGGGGAAACAACAATTCTTTGAGATCTATTTCTGCTCTGAATTAAGTCCAGCCGTTGTAACAAATCATGCCGAGATTTGTGCCTATCAGCAGCTGGTCAGAAGTCCCAACAGCAGTCAGCAAGAGAAAGTGACATTAGCGAAATCTGCAACAAGACAAGGCTCTAGCACTAAAAAAACCCAGTAACATTACATTATATTTAAACATCCTGAACATCCTGTACCAGGATGAAGGAAGAAAACCAAAGCAAGACATAATGTAATTCACACAAAGGTTAGACTAAACATAAAGGAGCATACAAATGCCATGGGTCCTATTTCAGGCCTTGAGAGCTCTCTCGCAACACAGCAGCCTCTGAGCTGCTTATAGAAGTACGCATTTGTCCCAACTACATGAGCTAGCTTTGGCAGGACAGGCAGCACGATCATCAGAAATGGCAGTGCTGCCAAACACCCATCTTTTCCTCCTCCCAATGCTAGCATTAAAAGCATTACCTCCTGAAAAAGGGTTAATTATGGTTGACCCCACCACCTTTTCCATGGCGATGTTGGCCTTAGCAACAGCCACAAAACTGCCAGCAACACAGATATCAACCACAACTTCCCACAAGTTGCATTTCAAGCCACAGAAAATATTAGCCCTTAAATGCTTGTGGAAAGGCACATGACCTGGCTGACAGGGCAGTTGATAACACTTCGTGTCAGCAGCCGGTGTATGTTTTGTTGCCAGCTTCAGGCCTGGAGAGGCCTTCTCACTTTCCACCAAAAGAGCAGGATCTTGGGAACTTTGCTGCAAGACCAAAGGGAATTAGGTGCAAGAGATGCTAAACACTATATTAGCATCTCTTCTTCAGAGCTGGCTCCTTAGGGAAGGGAAAAAAGACCTGTTTGGAATAGGCTGCAGGATAGCAGTCAGTAGCAGAGGACCTATTATTTATATTTGACTTTACTTTGTCAGTCACTGTCTTAAGATCTTTCTGCTCCTTTTTTTCCACTGACAGTGTTAGTTTTGACTGTCTGCATAAGCTTTGTTATCAGAGGTGATTTCGCTACCCTTCCTATTCATTCTTTTTAGATCATGGATGATAATTTGAACTGCAAATGTTTTGGCACAAAACTTTCATTGGACCATCACGACCTTCCAAAAAGAGGTGGGGATAAACAAGAGGCCTATATAAAAATAGGTCTTGGTTTAGCTGTCCAGTCCTACAGGGTCTTCCATGTCAAAGCCCGGTGCTAGAAATAACCTTATAGCAAAGAAAAATCAGGAATTATAATTTTTTACATACAAGAAAAAAATGTATTAATGTCTCAGTTTTTGATGTAGAACAAAACTTTTTCTTTGGCAGAGGATCCATGTCATTTGCCAAAGCAGCAATTTGTCTTCTGTGTAACAACAGATGCTAATGGGAAGCACACTCATTGCTCCATCGTTGCTGGCCACCAAAAGTGGGTTTGCATATAGCCACCAGCATTCCCAAGTTCTGCCCAGAGCAAAATCACCTAGGCTGAGCCCTCATTGTCTCCTTACTCACCTAAATATCCTTTCTTACATGTAGGCCTAGGATCAACCCTTACAATTTTATTTTCCCGCAAATCAAATCCAGTAAGTGACAAAGTCCTTAGGGCTGTTCCTATGCTCATTTCTTTCATTAGCTTTCTAAAATACAAAAGCCCATTAAGACATACACTGGATGTCCTGCCAAGAGTCCCTTGGTTTTGAAGGCCTCAGGCCTCTCTCAGAAGGAAACTCCCATCAGTTCCATTGCCCAAGTTGCCCAGTGAATCTAACAAGGCACTTCATAATTTAGATACCGTCAGCAAAGTTTAATCAGAGTTAATTCACATTTTTCTGGTACAGAAAGAAACAGGGAGCACTGCAAAGTGTGGAGTTTCTTGGAAGTAACTTGAATAAATAATTTTTTACCCACTGGGGTCTGATGTACAGCCAGCCTCTAGCAAGGGTCCAGTAACTCAGCTGTCTAAACACTTAGGAAAAGAGCCAGGGGTTTTCTGAAGTTCACTTTTCCCCATCATCTACCGTTAAGCAGCATTGAGTCTATCTGCAGTAGCTACATGTGATCTGCTGACCTCCTGTAAATTCCTTTTTCAGCAGCAGCTTATATTTCACCACTAATAGGATATAGGGCAATAGGAAATGCTCACTTCTTGTTGCTATCCCATATCCTTTCCAAATTTTATCAATTCCATTAGTTTTCATTTCCTAGGAGAGCATGGTACAATTTAACATTTCACATGGTCAAAGCTAGTCAGCCTAACTCCATGTCAAGAGCATTTTAAGTGAGCTTCAGCCTGTTGCTCAGAATTACATATTCTGCGACACAGAGATTCAAGAATTTAACCTCCCTGTGTCCAGGGTTCACCAAACCACTGGCACAATCAGAAGACAGAAGTAAGAAGCATAAGAAAGTTTAATTTTGCTTCTTGAGAGATTCTCCTTATTTATAATTATTTATAAGTACTGCCTTCCAGGAGATGAAGTTTTCTTGAGAAAAAACTGCAAACACTGGAACAGTGACACTTCAACAATTCTTTGTCTCCAAACAAAGACACCAGCCATGCCAATGCAATTTGTCTTGGAGATATAGCAGGGGAAGGGAATTACATGAACAACATACCAGTGAGACTTTGTGGTGGTGATCCCAGGTTAAGTTCTGCTCTCATACCCTTGCAGACCACATGGGTTTTTTCCATGTAACCTGTGCCACTAAAGGATTTGCTACCACATGGTGCACAGTCCTTCTACTCCATTTGAAGCCAGAAGTCTGGCAGAGCACAGCAAATCAAAGAAGTGTTATCTACAGAAAGCAGAATTAGTTTCTTTCTCCTTCCAGCCCTGAAAACTTGCAGTTATTCACTCTGTTCAGCAAATGAATAAATAAAAACAGCTAAGAAGTATATTTCTGGTTAACCACCTGAGAACATTCCTGACCAGATCTTTGACTAGCATTTTACACCCCCTTTTCTTTAGCACAAGTCTGGTTTTCAAAGGATAAGTTGCATAAGCACATTTAGTTTGCTGGCAAGCATTAGGAGCCCTTTTTCTTTGGTTTTCCCACCTATGTCAAGATCTACAAGACAAAATATCATAATTGTTACTGTTATACTACACTAACCATAGATCTAGACCACCTATAAAGCCAAGAAGGCGTACAAATAGCTGAAGACTTGACCAGCGTTGGCCCACTGCAACTCAGTGTTTGTGTTAGAATTCTGCCAGTGTAACATTTCTCTTCTCTGGTAAGCAACTCATGGGACGCCTCTTCAGTGCCTGCAAAAAGTGTCAGTCTTAAATATTATTTGCAGTTTCTGTGCACCATTGAAAATTTGAACAGGCAGCTGGACAAGACTCTGGAGATGTCTCCCCTCCAGAGTTATGTCTTTTTCTAAAATGGTGGTCAACATGATCAGCTTGCTTATTTATTATCCATCTGATAAGTCACAATATTTTAATCAAAACTGAATAATTTCAAAATCAGAAGGAACAACAGTACACTTACATGATACCATACACAAACTCACATTTCCATTTACAGTTTTGGATCAAAGTACTAAAAATTGCAGCATACAAACCAGTATCATACATAAATTTCAGCAGGAGATTCATTAAGTAATCAACCATAGGTAACAATTAATGTTTTAATCCATACTCTCATTTGGAGCAAGCCTTGGTCTTCCATGACTTGCCAACTCGAAGTATCTGAAAAGTGGTCTCTCCCACTTTAAGCTGCAAACAGCTGTATACCCAGAAGCATTTTGCAAGCATCTGGCAGAGCACTTAGATCCTGACAGCCTGCTGCATTTCCTTCTTGGAAGAATTTGCTGTTGGGTATTCAGATAGAGGCCCAGTCAAGTCAGCCACTATGTTGGCTCCAAGACTTTATGTGCCTTGAGGTAAATCTTGCATCCACCAATGCAGTGAGGCTGTGGACAAGCTATGTGCTCAGTCGAAACCTCCCAGTGCTGCTATAATGCAACTCTGGTATTTGTTGTCTAGCACAGACCACATCAAAAATGAAACCTCTTCAACCTTCCTCACCATGATGCATACCCTGGGCTGGATTCACTGCTCCCCTAGGTTGTCTTTGCACACCACAATCAGCAGAGTAGCGCTGTGCAGAGAACTCTGCTATGGGAACTAGCAGACGCACCTTCAGCTTTTCACCCGCTGACCACTCTCTCAACTCAAGTCAAAGGAGGGAACAGACTTTGGATAACATCCAGGGTGGCATGGGGGAGTTTATACGCACTACATTCCTTAGTGGTATTACTTGGAGGTAACCCTATAGTGTCTTAAGAGCTGCTTGTCCCAAAATCATAAATCTACAAGGTCCATCTTCACTCCAGTTTCCAAGCAATGCTTTGCCAAAGCAGCGGTATGGTCCCCAGAATGGCAGATACTGCTCATGTGAGCAGAAGATTCCTTAAAGGATGCGTTCAGCCAGAAGACCATGCCTGTACATACTGAACCCTAACACATGTTTCTGTCTCCCTCCTCTTAGCTGTCTAGACCCCTTTGTAACCATTGCATTTTTGTTATTGATTGTTTTGCAATGATTTTTATTCCATTTGGGAAAGGAAGGTTTTGTGGTTTTACTTTTCTGTTTAAAAGCAAAAACCACTGTTGATTACTTATTTTTATTATATTCTTGCCAGGGTCTCCTTTAGCTGAGTTAATTCTCTGGAGTTTGTAGTCTGTTCCATCACTGTGTCTTGAGTTCCACAACTCTGCAAACACCTTGGTAATGGGTAGTATGTCAAAGACTTTGCAACTAATTTTTAACTACCAGTTTCTACTTTGAATTTCTTTCACTCATTTTAAAAGCATTTGAGAGACAGCAACACTGAAGCACAGATGGCATCATTAAAAGTAAACATTGGCCAGGATACAGCACAAATACCATACTGTGGCATCCATTCTAAATATAGGACATACCACAGTAAGTCAACAGCATGGTATGATATTGGTTTACCTTTTAATGAGATCCACGATATTATTTAAAAAGTGGCAGAACAAGATGCGATACTCTTAGTTTGTGGGAGTAAGGAATTGCCTTTTGAACACTAATTATTTGGCACAGGCTCAAAACTGACTTTTAGGCATGGTCTGGATACATGATCCTCCAGCCCAGAGTCCACTCAAGGCAAAAGGGAGATAGCATTAGTCAGTTTATTAAGCTGACGACAGCTCCTCTGGACACTGATCTGCACAGCCCATAGCTCTTCCCAAGAGGAACACCAAGCCAGTGTTTAATGTCTGCTTCCTCCCCTGTCCCAAGGTTTGATAACTGTGGCAGCAGCATAAGGTACAGCAGTGTTTTAACCCCACATATAGGCTGCTGGTGAGAATTTTAAGCACATAAATGATTTAGGAGTGCTTGTGCTGGGGCAGGGGGGAGGGGGCGGGGAGGCAGAAAATAAATCACTAGAGCTTATGTTTCTAATATATTCCTCAAATGCAACCCATCCTAAAGTCCTGCCTCTGTTAATATTTTATGGTACATTATAGATCTCGGCAGCTTTTGAAAGAAGGCATATGTTTGCTGGTTAGGGTACAATTTTCAGAGCCACCTGGAGAACCAGATATGCCAATCCCCAAGGTAACCTTTGCAAGAAACATCTACCCCATTACCTTATGCAGATTTGAAAATTTTTCCCCAGGTGCAACATCTGCACACTATAAGGACCAGTAGGCCAGTGGTATCTGCTTAGTTCCTTGCTAGTGAATCCAAAAGAAAATACAAGAGATGTTCATGATCACTGTACTGATGATGCCTTTCCTTTCCAATAGGATGGCCTCAGAAATATAGGTCTTCTACTTCCATACACTAAGGCTGATCTTCTCAATGTAAAACATTTCATAATTTATGAGTGCAGAGATAGAAAGCAAACCTCTTCTGTTTATGTATATAACTATCAGTATGACCTCTGGCTGTGTACAAAGTTTTGCTGCTTTACTAACCTACATCAATGTAAAATAAAAAGGCTACAGAGAAATTGCTATTCATAGCAAAACAGGAGTTGCCACCTAAAGCTTTCTGTTGGATGAAACAGCCAGTCCATTATTTTCTTCTTCATAACTATTCCTTGCGCATTTCAACTGCTCTGCTAGATGACTCTTTAGGGATTAAGGAGTAATGTTTCATTTTTCACTGATCCTTAACAAAATACAGCAAAAGTTTCTACAATATAACAGAAGGGGTGCTGTCATTGTTCCAAGTATATTATATTTTAGACTAGCTGAATAACCTTTTGGGAGCCAGAATGCTGAATCGCATATAAAATGTTACATTCTCTTATCCTTTAAGCCACATTTATGCAGAAATGCATTCCCTGTTTTGGACTGGGGTTTGCTTATCTGTAGAGAAAAGGACTTTCTTGTCAAATGGGGGATAAGATCAGCTAAAAAGTTGATGATATTTTTCTTCCCATTACAATTGTCCAGACCACTGAGTACCTCAGTTACCTATGATTAGGTAAAGCTATACTGAGTAGCTCCTCCTCCCTCCCATTTTGTGGGACTAATCATATGCGAGAACTCAAAATGGAATTATTTTCCTTCTTTCCCTCCCATGTGTGTTACAGTCTCATCTGGCTTTAGCAGCAAGATTTGTTAATCAAATGCTACTGCAGCAGATGAGAGAAGAGGGGGAGGGTGGGTGGTGAGAAAATTAGCCTGCAGCTCAGATCATCACCTCCCCTCCTTGATCTGGTTGAGCCAGGAGGTCACACCACCTTCACTTTACACCTGCTCACAGCCAGGTTGCTCTTCCAGCTTGTGTCACTCACCTAGCAGAGCTCTACTGCAACTGTGCAAGGGCAGACACTCCATAGACCATATTTTGGGTACATGCTCTTCTTGCACCAAGTCCCAAAAGCTATTTAAAAAGTTTCAGGTGTTTTCTCATAATCTATTAACTAGTATATTTTTGCATATTATTTAAATAGGAACAGTCATTCAATCATTAGTGCTGCTGGTCTTTTGAAGACCTGCTCTGAACTCCAGCAAGTCATTTAGATGCTGTCTCTCAGTGCTGTTTAAATCATCATCAAGGGAACCAAACACGTTTTCTGTAAAGATTCACGTTCTGCCTCCAGATTTGTTTCGTCATGAGCAAGCAGAGGATGTCAAGATCTCCACAAAATCAGATTGTGAAAAAAATCAAGTTGTATACTGAGCTGCAGAACATCAGAAAACACTTAAAGATGTTAAGGCTCAAATAACTACCTAGTAAAAGCTTTTACATCATTTGTGTCATCACACTTAAACAAATCTAAGAAAAATTTCAAGACCCTCCAATATTTGAGATGCATTTGCCAGAGCATTGGAGCCCTGATAAAACTCACAGGGAAGAGAAGAATAAGTATCCCAGTCACCAAGCCAAGGCAAACTCCACCAGAGGAAAAAGTTGGAGTCATGTATTCAGACTTTACTGCAGACTAAAAATGAACAGAGCAGTATAGACACTGTCTCCTGTGCTGCCAGCTATCTTCCCATTTATTACAAATCTAATGTGAATTCTTGGTCAGAACAACAAAATGGAAACTTTAGCATTAGCCTTGCACTATAGTACACATACTTGTATTTCACAAGTGCAGGAGTAATTCCCACTAATGCAGTGTTTGCTGCATTTCATATCCCAAGGGGCTCCCACAAATATCGATCCTGTTGTAATGAAAGTCAAGATGGGAGCTTTGCCTTTGGTTTCAGCAGCACAGGATCAAGTAAATTGAACTACTGCAGGGTTTGAAGCTGTACACATCATGAACTGCTTGGGTAGATGAAAGTCAAATGGGACCAGCGCTGCCACCTTGAATTATCACGAGTAGTACCATTCAATAGGAATCATCCACCCTTGAGCAGCAGGGTGTATGGATCACTTCTGTCTCAACTCAGCCCTTTTAAGTGGCAAATAGACTAAGTGCCCACCCCCTGCTCAGGGGAGGATTTCATCCTCCCATTGGGTTTGGGTGGCTGGTAGCAAGACCTCCACTCTGAGACCTTTATGTGGCCACTAAACCATTTCCCTTGTCTGTGGCAAGCCTGGAGTCTCCCGTCAAATCCTCATGTGTGCAATCTTCTCCACCCTTTCAATTTTAACATGAGGGATAAGAGAAACAAAGACTATCACATGTGTATGAAAGCCTCCTCAGACCATAGGTATGTGGGTTTCATTCTGGAGAAAGGACTCTGAAGTTCTATGGTTAGTGTTGTGTAAATGCTAAATGTCACCTCAAAAATACTCTCAAGTTAAAAAGAAAAAACGCACCAATTTGTCCCCAGCTGTGGTTACACAGGCACATTTTATACCACGGTCAGATTCAGCACCGATATCAGCTGGAACAACTGCCTCTGGCTATTACAGTTATTAAAGCTGTGGGACAAATGCCCTCCTTTGCAAGAATAGGTGTTCATTGTGTTTCCCAGAATCAAGGAAAAACTGTACCTGCTCAAATCTGTTCAGTCCCAGAAATTCATCAGGTGTGCTCAAAATGCAAATCTTCACTAGCTTCCCAGTTTGCCAGGGTCTGACACAAAGCCTGAATCATTAGGGACACAGCTCTCTAGGGAACGGGGAAACAGTTTGGTAAAAGAGCCCTTCTGCTATAAAAGTGGAGTCAAACCTGTCCGGGCCACTGAATAGTGTTCAGCTGCAGTTTTCTTGTAGTAATTCCAGAGTTCCTACTCAAATAAAAACATGACTTGCTTTATGCATTCTAATCATCAGGAATGCGATCAGTTCTCTCCCAGTGTGAGCTGTCTCTCCCCACATCTGCTTCTTTCCCCCACCCCCACAGCAAAAAGAGAGAAAAAAGGAAAAATAGTTTATTAAAGAAAAACGCAAAGCTGTGCAACTGCTGGTTTAGCCCCACTGGAGAAGCTTTTGTCTAGTTTTACAGGGCCTAACATGTGTTCGATCAAGTTCAATTCCTGAGGAGGTCTAGATGGAAAACAATCAGGTGTTATCAACAGTATCACTGGAGCAACATCAAAGCCTTGCCTTAGTGCATGAGCCTTGATGCTCCCCAGCTGCTGCATACAGAGTCCAAGAAAAAACTCCAGGATCTGACAGAGGTTGCAAGGCACCTTGTAAAGATGGAGAAAATTAGCCAAGCAGGTGCCTGGCATGGAATGCTTCTAGAAACTCCTGCCTCAGCACTACAACATGTAAAAACAGGAAAAAAAAAAAGAAAATAAGGATAGATTCTGTAACAAATACTTCTTAAAAAAAACCAAAATAGCCACAAACAAGTATTTTGGAGATGGCTTGTCCCACAGATGTTCGTTAGGAAGTATTATGCACAGACTCTGGTACTAACCACTACCGGACACAGGATTATGCCCATGGCTGTATTTGTTTTACAAGAAGCATGGGCCTGCTGTAATGACTCAGAAGAAACTTGTACATATTGTAACTGCTTATGAAATAGGACTTTGTGCAGGGGTCACATGCCCTGCTAATTAGATACAGCCATAACTAACATGCCCCCAGCAGTTGTCAAGTTATGAGCCTGTCTGTCAGTAGGGCTGGGTCACACTCCCATCTCTAAATATTCCATGTTGTCTCTCCAATTCATGTCATGGTTTTACCTTGAGATAGAGGCAAATGGGCAGGGATAGCAAGGCATTAGGTGGCTCTAAAACCACACAGCAGCAGGCTTGCTGGGCAGAGGCAGAAAGACATGCATCTTTTACTTCACACACCTCTTCTTGGGCAGTGGAAACGTGATGTGACACTTTGCCAACAGCCCAGAAGATCCATCTCCACGGAGGGAGGCTTCTAACAAATGCAAAAGGCCCATTTACTGATAGCATATCCTTGGAGTTAAGTAACACATCTTACTCTGCCATGTGTCTCCCATCTGAACAGCTTAGGCTACGCAGCAGATTAATCAGTTCCAGCTGGGACATTTCCTGTTTCCCCACAAGTGACATTAACCCTTTCTTTCTTTCTCCTGCTCAGTGGATCTTTGAGCATAGACACTTCTAAACATCACAGCATGTCCCACAAACATCATTATCTCTCTTTCTTACCATTTTGAACACTCCAACATCACTCATGACTCGTGCAGCACAAGTTTAATCCTCACAATTTATATAGTTAGGTAATGCAGAGATGCCTGATCCATGACTAAGTCAGCTAGGAAAGGATCTTTCCTGAGAATCACTTCACTCCTAGATGCTTCTTCTTAGAGATGGCCTTCTTTTTCTGGATTTATATCCAAGTAGACTAAACCGGGTGATATTCTTTGAAGTAGATGTCCCTTTTTCTCAAAGATAATCCCCTGACAACAGAATTAGCCTAGTTACAAGAGATGCCATTCTTAATCAGAAACTCTATCCTTCGCTGACATCTGCTTGACCCTTCTAGGGCCCAGGACTTCAACAATGTTTGCACAACAGGCCACGAGTGAAGTAGGTATACATTTCCTGTGATAACTAGCCAAAAAAACCAAAAAAGGGCAGGACACATGTTACAGCAAGACAGCTGGGATCGTTATGAGGCTGGTCTAGCCAAATCTCAGAGTGAATCCATAGGAGAGGTATCCAAATGGAGTACACCTCACCTTTCCCAAAGTCAATATATCTAATGAGCCCATCTGGCTTCAGAACTAATATTAACCCACTGTGCCACTCACTCTGACCTCTCTATGACCACTAATTCCTTCTTATTCTCACTATCCACTCTTCCCAACATGTATTTGCCAGATTTTCCCCAAGCCAACAGGATATACAGAAGTGGTAATCAACTCCAGCTGAGGTGCCTCCTGCTTCCTAAAGCCTGCCTTGGCTACACTGGTATTTGTCACAGGGTTTATGCACATACCAATGTAGCACAAACCTCATGATGCATACCAACATCTCCAGCAGCTCAGCAGCCATGCCGACTATCTGAGAGCCTACAGAGTACCACATTTTAAAATAAACACAAGTTTGCTTATACTGTATCTTGATCTTTCACCAAGGTCTTGGGCTTTTCCCAGGAGGCAGACAGAAAGACCGGAAAGCTGGGTAGAAAGATGGGCTTGTGGTTAAGGCACTGGTCAGGGAGTTGACACAGCTGAGACTGGATCCTGCTCCCCTGCCATCTTTCTTCATGACCTTGAACAACTTGCTAATTCCTCTGGGCCTTAGTTTTCTCATCTTCAGAATGGGATGCAGATCTCTTAGTATACCTTTCCTGTAGGGACTGGCCAGGAATTTAATTCAAAATGGGACTTTTAAAGTGCAGTTCAACCACAGTTCCCCCCAAGGACATGGACCTGTTGGAGGAAGTCTACAGGAGGGCCACAAAGGTGATCAGAGGGCAGGAGCACCTGTCCTTTGAAGACAGGCTGAGAGAAGTGGGGTTGTTCAGCCTGGAGAAGAGAAGACTCCAAGATGACCTTATAACAGCCACCTAGTACCTGAAGAGGGCCTGCAAGAAAGCTGGAGAGAGACTTTTTTAAAAGGACATGTAGTGAAAGGACAAGGGGTAATGGCTTTAAACTGAAAGAGGGTAGATTTAGATTAGATCTAAGGAAGAAATTCTTCCTTAGAAGATGGATGGTGGGGCACTGGAACAGGTTGCCTAAGGAAGTTGTGGATGCCTCATCCCTGGAAGTGTTCAAGGCCAAGTTTGATGGGGTTTTGAGCAACCTGATCTAGTGAAAGGTGTCCCTGCCCATGGCAAGGGGCTTTCAACTAGATGGTCTTTAAGGTCCCTTCCAACCCAACCCATTCTTCGGTTTTCTTCTATGATTTAAGCTGGCATTAACTTACGCAGATTCTCTGGCCTACACAGCATAACTTAGACAGGTGATATCTCATCTACAGGTAAATCTGCTTTGGAGGACAGGACTAGAATCCTAAATTATATTAATAAATTATGTTGTGAAAACAATGTCAGAGGAAATTCAATAAGTGCAATACTTTTACAGTGAAGCGGGAATACTCACTTACAGCTAGAAGAGGTGCAGAACTGCTGGCTGCATGAAGGGAACCAGACTTCTGGCTAAATAAAGCTGTAACCATCATCCTGGAACCAATAACCAGGAGTAAAAACTGTGAGGCATATGAAGTGCCCACTTCGTTCAGCTTTTGCAAGACCTCAGCTGAATAATTATGCCCCCATTTGGACCATTTAAAGAAATTCCAGAGAAGAATCATGGGAATGGTCTGAAGTTCATAAATCATGAGCTGCCAATAAAGACTGAGAAACTAGGGTTGCTTAAAGAGAAGAGAAATGGGCTGCTGAAAAAAGGGGAAGAATCCATGGTGGTCAGAACAAACAGAAATATGATTAAGTTACACATATTCAGAAAAACATTGGAAGTGAAGCACAGGAATGTTTTCCTTGGACAGAACATCCACCATTAGGAGAATTAAGGACAGGTTACAAGAAAATCTGTGAAGAGTGACATGGTTTGATTTGTTCCCGCTCACAGTCAGAGGATGCCCTGCAAGAACCGCATTCCTCTCAGCTGCATTTTTTTATTATTCTTTCATTTCTGTAGAGATTGGTTACCTACAAAGTCCACATCATGGAAATATTCATAAAGTTAATGTACCTGAAAACTCTCTGGGTTCAGGTTTTCCTCAGGTCTGGTTCCAGACCCTACGTTTAGAGGAAGAGTCTCACCACAAGCATATTCAAGATAAATGTTTTATTGTTACATTACACCTTCCAGCCAGTTATTTCTGAAAGTTTGAGAGAACAGAGTTTACCTTTCAAGCATCCAGGGTAAGCAAGATTCGTATGTAACATAAGATGACTCAAGATATCCATTGTATCCACAGGTGTATTGTATCCCTGCACCTTTTTTTTTTTAAAGTCATGCTAAATGTTTTGCCTTAATGACCTTGTGGTAATGAATACTGCAAAAATTATTTTATTTTCATTCAGAACTGGCTGATAAATCCATAGGAAGAGACACTGAGTAGTGATTTTGTAACACCTTTAGCAGAAGTCTTTCAGGAAAACTTAAGTTCTGTAATACAGAGGCTAGACATTTTCTTCATGTTGCCATCAGTGAAAGACTCCAACTCAAAAACCAAAATACTCTAGAGAGTTGGATCCAAAGTGCCAAGTCTGAACAAAGAGCTTGAAATTTTTATGAGGGTAATTAATTATCTCATAATACAAAAACTCTTGCTAAATTTTAATACATAAGTCACCCAGGTGCTAATTTTGAAAAACACAAAATAACCATACCCTGGTTACTAAAATAGTGATGGAGAGATGCATCTCCCTACTTTTGGCAAGGAAATAGAGTGAAAGAACCACAGTTCCGAGAGTGAACTAAGGAATAAGGAGCAACCACCCCTTTCATCATAAAGAAAGGACCCCTCAGTCCTACTGCTTTCCTTCCCCATGAAAAAAAAGAATCCCAACAGTTTAAAGTTGTACTGTGCAAAGTAATCTTAAAATTAGAGATGGGCCTGGGGTGCGGAGACTTGGATCAAGACTTCTCCTCTCAACATTAAAGTTCAGACAAGTTTGAACATTAGGGAATCATCTTTATTCATGTGTTCTTTTCATTGACCCCATCTCCAGTTCCCTGGAAGGTGAAGAGCATGGCAGCTATTTCTGGTTCTATCCTATGAATATATATGACTTAATTCTCAGAAAATTCTCAGAAAAAGAGGAAAACTTTCTGGAAAGGCCAGTGCAGGGCTGTGTCTGCTCAGCTGTAGCTATAAAATGCCTCTAGCCATTTTTATGGGTTATACACAAATATTTACTGGGCTTTCAATCAAAAACAAATATTTACTATTCTAATTAGAGCAGTACTTGGCAAACGTGCTAGTCTGCAAATACAGAGCATCTTCCTAAGGAAATACATACTCATCCACCAAAGGTAATGAGTGCAACAGAAAAACCACTCTTTCCACTATTAAAAAGACATTTCTTTCAGCTTTCCTAAAGATTTGCCAATCACGTAAAAATAAAGTTGTCACTGTTGGTGTATGCCATCACAGTCCATTTACTAACCTCCTATAGGTTGTTGAGATCTTGTGACCCTTTTCTGAGATAGCCAGGATGGCTTCCAATCCATATTTACTCTGATACCCTGCCACTGCAACTGATTAATCCTTCATCTATAAAACACAGGGAGCCTTGCTGCCAATGAGGGAAGTTTTCTTAACTTCTATGCCAAAGGACACCACAACACCTAAAAGGTAGTTGGATTCTGAAAATCTACTAAGGGTCAACACTGGAATTACTGCACTGTCTCCTGCACTATCATAATTTTACATTATGGAAACAGCTTTGAGTTGGTTGTCACTAAGTCACCCTATATACATACTCAGTATAACCTGTGCTGTAAGAGAGCAAAAAGACTACCAATATTAGAAATTTGATTAGATGTCTCCATTTTCAATCATACCTTCTCAGAATCCTTGTTCCCCCTCCACCTTTCTAAGAGAGAAGGATGGTCAAATCCAGAAGATTTTGTTTCTAGCCTTCTCTAGTGTCTTTTTCATTTGAGGGGATAGAAAGGGAATCAAGGCTGAGGAGTGTATTTCTTCTCCCTTTGAAGGATAACTATCACTGGTTTCCTTAGGGAGCAGAGCAGGAAAAGGAATAGGAAGAGAAATAAGATGTGAATATTGCTAGGACCTTAAAAAAAAAAAAAAAAAGATCTCAGAGTCTAGTAGAATCTCTCCCCCATCCACCCCCAAACCCTCACAAACTAACCCGAAATGAGTAAAAGCCACTGATGTTATTCATTAATTAAACAAGTTTCTTTTTTATGTATGCAGAAGCTAGAGTGAGGTCCTTAAAAACCAAGATGTCTCCAGTAACATACACGGGAAAAGAGCTAGGCTGTTAGTGATTATTTTAAAAGACCTAGTAGGAAAATTCAAAAGGAAAGACTAAAACCACATCCTTCAATGGAGGACATTCCACTCGGATCACTGTTTAGAACTGTACTTATATGACACCTAACTGAAGGGATCCTAGACCGTGATACAGTCCCACAGGCACTTCTGCAATATATTTTTAAACCCATGAAGCCGTATTTTAGGGAGTAGTTTTCTAGAAAAGTACCACACACGCACGCCTACCATTTTTTTTTTAACATCTATAAATCACAAATATGAAATTGTTTAGTATAGGAAGAAATGGTACTGGAGAAACAGAATTTGAGGTTCAATGGTATAATTGTGAAATGTATGGGAATTAATTGTGAAATACCATTATACCATCTGCTTTGCAGAGAAGAACTTTGCAAAACAGAAATTTGAAATTTTCCTCTGCAGAAGAAAAAACCCCACAACCTATTTTGCTGTCGACGGATTCAAATTTTGCCTAAAGTCTTCAATATGTGAAAACAGTTAAAGTGCCTTGCTTACATATTAGTCCTGAGTGTGTGCTTAGAGCAAATCACCTCTGTCCTCCTTCAGATAGGATAGGATTTTCAGATGAGCTGTCACTGCTTTAACACATAGCGTACTATTAAACATTAACATCCTCTGAAGTTATAGCAGAAGAGAACATCTTTAACATATATATATATATATATATATATAAGGGATCATTTTTATAATTTTATTTCCATCCCTGAATGTCAACCAACTTAAACAGAATAAGATCTGTTTAGTGCATGTTGAAATGCAACTTTGACCGCATGTCATAAACAGATGGAAAGTTTTGCTTTCCCACTCTGTTCTCTATGACCAAATGTGGAGAGCACACAGTAGTAGCATCCATGACACCAATATATTAGAGAGGAAAAACCCACACTTCTAATAACCCATATGCTCCAAAATTTCACTCAAAATAAGCAAAATAAGCTGTGAACCTTAATTGACCACAGCAGATCTGGAAAGCCAGATAAAGTACTACAGTAGTCAGACTGAACTAAAAAAGCTAAGCAGATATTTTTGTTCTAGCTGATATTTCAATATAGAGGAAAAACTCAAAAGCTCCTCCATTTATAACATCTAACAACAAGTTTTGTTTATGGACAACTGAAATATTGATTTCTACTCTGGAATACTTCATAAAAATGTCTTTAAATATTCAGTAATAAACAAGAATGTTTAATTTTAAATGATCAGTTCTACATAGGTAGTTGTGCATGAAAAGGAAGGTTATAAAGAATTAACTGCCTATACATCTTCATAGTCATGCAATAGGTGAAAGAGTAAGCAGAGAGTGTTCGGTAACATAGTTATATTTTCAGAGGGCTCCCTGATCATCTTAGTCCTTATATTTTAGGACACGATGAGATTTTCATGTTTTGAAAGCCTCCATTAAAACCTTTAGAAGAGTGACCTGAGTGCCCCAGGTATGTCTGAGACAACCCTGAATTAAGGCATGCATCAACCTAATAAATATATTTTGCAGTTAGTATGCCCCCAACACTATCCATCACTAGTAATGGAATTCTGGATTAGAGGTTTGAGGTTAGACAACCACAGATTTCCTCCTTCATCTCACAATAGAAATCTAAAGAAACCTGAACATACAGAAGGATACAGTGTTGCTCACTTCGAATCATTTGTTACCATGAACTTGATGACTTGTCCTGTTTGTCCACAGTTTGGGACAACTGTGTCATGAGACCTGTTGAAAAAAGGTCTGTTTCAAATAATAGACACAGTGTCACACCCATTTGGATGGTCCTTCTGGTTTTGTCTTCATTTTGGTTTGGTTTGGCTGTCTTGGAGCTTGTTATTTCACTTTTTTAAAAAAGCTGCCAAATGTGGACAGTGGGTGTGTCTTGCTGACATCTTGTGGTCCACATAATATGGCCATTTTGCTGATTGTCAGGGCAATATGATTAAGACCTTAAAATCAAGGGAGATTTTAGCCAGCAACACGTGTTGAAAAGCAGCAGTATTTGTTGAACAGCAGCAATTAAGCCTCATTTCAACAGTCAAGTATGACCACCTCCATCACTCTTCATCAATGCAACCTCCCTTAATCCCCAGCTGTATCATTTGTCTGGGTCCTCCTTTACCAACCCTTACTAGGCATAGCTCCAAGCAGCTATAATACTTTACAGAGAAATAACAGCAACCATAATGAGTTAAATCAAAGGTCCTTCTAGTCCAGCACCCTGTTTCGAGCCATGTCCAGGAAACAGCTGTTTAGAAACAGAAACAAATCAAGTGAATTATCCTTCCTGTGGTATAGTCTCCCAGCAATCAGCAGTTTAAGGAAATATATCCTGATTTCCATAAGTAGACTGTTCCCACAAGATTATGTGCATCCAAGGCTTGATGTTCCCTCCTAGCCAACTGGCAGAGGTTGGATCTTCAATCTGTCAACCTTCAAACACTGCAGAATAGGCCAAATTCTCTGCCAATAAAAATCAGTGACATTTCACCAGCTTGAAAGCGGTTAACATTAAGTACGTACTTTGGACTCCTATTTTAAAAAGAAAGCATTCTAGGGCCCAGTTCTCATGTACACAGAGGATCTTTTAAATCATAGTAGCAATAAGATTAGAAGCAATCGTTAATTTTATTTGGCTGCCCCTGAGGAGACTTAGCCCAAGTTAGAAAGAAGGCCCATTATGAATTTTAAAACTAATAGATAACTCCCTAACATTAATCTCTCCTTTTAAGCACCGCACATTGGACACAGTACTAAGAAAAACAACTCTCAGATGTGAATACATAAAAGAAATTAAAGTGTTGCAACTAACTATCCACATGGCTGAAGTGATTTACAGCAGCCACAAATTCAGCCAAGCACTGATATTAAGAGTAGCACACATGGTAAAATGATATAGTGTGGTCTAATATTTATTAGACTTTTCAAAGATTTTTTCAGTGTGAAGGACTTGAATGAATCAGCAAATCCCCACCAAAATAGTGTAGCATATATCACACACCACACACAGAAAGATACCAATGTATGGAATACTCTTATTAAAATTTCAGAATACTTTAAGTAGGAAGGGAACTCTGGAAGTCATCTACTCCAACCTCTGGTTCAGAGCAGGTGTAATTAGACCAGGTTGCTCAGGGACTTGTCTAGTTGAGTCTTCAACATTTCCAAGAACAAATTCCACAAAATTTAAGTCAGGAGGTTATACAAAACATTCCTTTTAAATTGCAAGTGTCAAACAACATTATTCTTCCATTACCACATGCAAATTACATTTACTACTCCCCAACATGTCTGTTCCTTATAGCTGTTCTGCTGAGATTCAGAAAAAATATTTGATGAAAAAATTCTTTGCAGAGGCCTCCCTCAGCTTCTGGAGCTGACAGGAAGGGAAGAAAAGACAGGTTCCTACCAGACAATTCATCACTTGAGCCAAAGCACTAGTTTAAAAAAAGCATGAAGTAAGACAGGACATGAACATACATTTTCAGTGAAGGATTCAGAACTTCCTAATGGATTGCAGGTCTTGGGATACAGCACCACCACCCTGGAGGGAAATAGCAAGAGGCAGGCACCTGATCCATCCAGTCTGGCTTCTAGATTATCTCCTATACAGAACTTCCATACAAGACCAAGACATTTGTACACCAACCTTTCCTCCTCTCCCCTTCCCCTCTAGAACAGGTTTTACAGTTCTGCCCAGGTCCCTAGGAATGTCTTCCATTCTGCTGTCTTAATCTTGGCTGGCTACTCCCAAGCAGTGGTTTCTCCTTGAGAAGCAGGTTTCTTATGCCCCTGGTGAGATGTTACCTGCCCAGTCCTGCTCTCTTCAAGTAGATTTAGTGGTCTCCAGGCATAAATTATCACCTGCTCCAATCAGAGTTTAGCAGGACCCAATCTTAACAGACCACAACATTACTGTGAATGAAAGCAAAAACTAAAAAGAAACAAAAAAATCCACTGAGAAATCCTGGCCACCACAGAACTCCAGACAAGCCAGTAAGTGATCATTTCAGATGATAAAACAGCTTCTAGACCATGCACACATTGTTCAGCATCCCTGCTGATACAGAATCATAGAATGGTAGGGGTTGGAAGGGACCTCTGGAGATCATCTTGTCCAACCCCCCTGCTTGAGCAGGCACACCTAGAGCAGGGTGCACAGGACTGTTTCCAGGTAGGTTTTGAGTGTCTCCACTGAAGGAGACTCCACAACCTCCCTGGGCAGCCGGTTCCACTGCTCTGTCACTCTCACAGGAAAGAAGTTTTTTTCTCATGTTTAGGTGAAACTTCCTATGTTCCAACTTGAGCCCATTGCCCCTTGCCCTGTCACTGGGCACTACTGAAAAGAGCCTAGTCCCATCATCCTGACACCCACCCTTTAGATATTTATAGGTATTGATGAAATCCCGCCTCAGCCTTCTCTTCTCCAGGCTAAACAAACCCACGTCTCTCAGCCTTTCCTCATATGGGAGTTGCTCCAGTCCGCTGATCGTCTTCGTAGCTCTCAGCTGGACTTGCTCGAGCAGTTCCCTGGCCTTCTTAAACTGGGGGGCCCAAAACTGGACACAGTACTCCAAATGTGGTCTCACAAGGGCAGAGTAGAGGGAGAGGATAACCTCCCTCGACCTGCTGGCCGCACTCCTTTGAATGCACTCCAGGATACCATTGGCCTTCTTGGCCACAAGGGCACATTGCTGGCTCAGGGTCAGCTTGTTGTCCACCAGCACTTCTAGGTCCTTCTCAACAGAGCTGCTTTCCAGTAGTTCAGCCCCTGGCCTGTACTGGTGCATGGGGTTGTTCCTCCCCAGGTGCAGGACCTTGCACTTGCTCTTGTTGAATTTCATCTGGTCCCCCTCGGCCCAGCTCTCCAGCCTGTCCGGGTCTCGCTGGATGGCAGCACAGCCTTCGGGTGTATCAGCCAGTCCTCCCAGCTTGGTATCATCAGCAAACCTGCTGAGGTTACACTCTATCCCATCATCCAGGTCACTGATGAATATGTTGAACAGGACTGGACCCAGCACAGACCCCTGTGGAGCACCACTAGTGGCAGGCCTCCACCCAGACTCTGCCCCATTGGTCATGACCCTCTGAGTTCTGTTGTTGAGCCAGTTCTCAATCCGCCTCACTGTCCACTCATCCAGCCCACACTTCCTTAGCTTGCCTGTGAGGAGGCTATGGGAGACAGTGTGAAATGCCTTACTGAGGTCAAGATAGACAACATCCACTGCTCTCCCTTCATCAACCCAGCCAGTCACGTCACCATAGAGGGCTATCAGGTTGGTCAGGCATGATCTTCCCTTGGTGGATCTATGTTGACTCTTTCCAATAACCTTTTTGTCCTCTACACACCTGGAAATGACCTCCAGGATGAACTGCTCCATCACCTTTCCAGGGATGGAGGTGAGGCTGACTGGCCTATAGTTCCCCAGGTCCTCCTTCTTGTCCTTTTTGAAGATTAGAGTGACATTTGCTGTCCTCCAGTCCTCGGGCACCTCTCCTGTCCTCCACGACCTTTCAAAGATTATGGAGAGTGGCTCGGGAAGAACATCCACCAGCTCCCTCAGCACTCGCGGGTGCATCCCATTGGAGCCCATGGATTTGCGAGGTTCCAGTTTGTGTAGGTGATCTCTGACCCAGTCTTTCTCAACCAATGGTAAGTCTTCCTTTGTCCCAATTTGTACATACATGAGGGAACAGACTAACTTCAAAAAGTGCTGGATTTGATAAACAATTTCTACCCCCCTGTCCTGCCCAAACCACAGTCTGTTTCAAAAAGGAGGGATTAATTTAATCAGGCATCACTTAGAGCAGGCAAAACATTACTAGTATTTTCACTCTTCTGGACATTGGACTGCACAGCATAATTGCTAGCACTCCTTGGACTGTTAGGCATCACTCTGCATGACCCATTAGTTGGAAGGTATGGCTAAATACCAGTAGCCAACATCAATTAAATAGAATGAAGAGGAAGATCTTATAGCTTTAAAATGCCTCTTTGGTTTCCTCAAACTCCAACCCCTCATCTTATAATGAAAGGATGGATATTTACGAAGAAGCAGCAGCCAAAAATTAATTTAGCAACATTTTACAGACTTGCAACAAAAATCAGGTGTGGAAGACTCATCCTTAGCTGAGCATGTGAAACACTGGGAAGAATTCTGTGTATCTCACCAAGCACAGAAACAGAGAAGGCTAGTAAGTTCATCAGTGCTATAACCACCACCATCACTAGTTTGATTACTCAAATGATCACAGAGAAGGGACTATTCAAGGCAAATCTCATACACTGATTAGTCTGCTGCTAACATAACACACATCAGCCCAACACAGTCTGGATCTACAGCTGGCTTGGGCAAGGAAGAGCTCCCTTACTGATGTAAGGGTGATGTTTCACGGTGATCTCGCAAAACCCTAAGCACCTGCACTGCTACCACTCTCCTATAAATCAGTTTAGGTACAAGCAGTTGGAAAGGTGCATAAAAGTTTTATGCAAGCTTCAGACTTTTCTGTGGCACAGCAACACATTGGCCATCACTTTGCACATTATATGTTAAGCCATAGTTGATGTTCCAGGAGTTACGTGTGTCTTAACTAGCCTTGGCAACAAAAGGAAAATGAAATTTCACATCCTAGAACAAAGGACTGCAAACCATTCCTTCCAGTCAATAACAACAGTATGTCTGCCTCAGTTCTTCAAAGAGCAAAAGGAATGAAGGTCAGACATTAGCCACTTGCAAGCTCATCTGAACCAATAAGTGTCTGCAGATTATGGTAAACCTGCTTAAAAAGCAGGTCTAACCTGTCACTCTTTCCCTGAACCTGCAATACTCCAGAATTTAAAACATCCTCCTTGTATTTAAATCAAAGCACCACTGCTTGTTCTGATAAAACCTTTAACTTCACAGACATTACCCAACAGCATGCCGTCAGTTTAACAAAAACTTTCAGATATCAGCCTGCATCACAAGAGTCAGTCTATTTCTTTTCCCTCCTCAGCTGCAGAGGATGTACATTGGTGAGCTACAGAGGGCACACACAGCCACGTAAAGCAAGTAGGCAGGCTCACCACAGCTCTGCAGTAGCTTGTCATGTACCTTCTTGTATGCATATACATGAAATAATGCTATCCAGGGTCCATCATCTCTGCCAAGGGTATTATAGACTGTGATATCCCAAACAAGCCTTTGAAAGCCATTTGCACTTTAAGACCCAATACAGGTCCCATAGGATGCACCCACTATTCTGGAGCACCTTCTAATACTGCATCACTTCTACAAGCTGCCCGTGTCTGAAGTAGATCTCATCTGCCAGCCATTTGTAAACAGGTAACAGCAAGCAAATTAGTCAAGTCCCCACACTTTCAAAGGAAGATATTCTCAAGAAAAAAAAACACAACCTTGGATCTCTCACCCAGCCCAACTCAGCAGGGTTCACTTTGACTCTTTGCTACTGCCTTTCAGCTGCACCAGGCAATGCAGCAAGCTTGCCAAGCCTCATTCCTCTGCCACCAGACTCACTGGAGGACCAGATCTGCAACCACATTGCCGAGTCTTTCATTCTTACTCCTTGCTCTCAGCAACACCCTCAGGAGTCTCTCCTTTTCCAAGGGGAAAAAACGTTCTCAGGAAAACTTGTGCACAGCAGCTGAACCCTAGTCCTCACTGCTTCCTCACCCTGTTTCCTCTTCCTCAGGAGCCACCTTCACAGCAACAGCTTTCATACAGGCTATATTCCTCAGCTGACATCCTCACCCTATAAAAAAACTCTACCCCAAGCTCAGAACTACTACAACACTGTAAGAGTTGTATATTCCCAGTCTAGCCTTTCCATATCTCACAGCTCTCCATAAAAGCAGCAGAAACTTGCAAAGCACCCTTCCCCTACAAGCTTAGCCCCTTCCTTCCTAAAAAAACCTAGTGCATGTGTGGCCAATTGAGCAGGGCTGGCCACAGCTTAAAAGATGCAAACACCTCCCATATCCTACCGGTGACTACAGGGGATTTGCTTTCAGATCCCACTAACATAATGAATTTGGGGGAAAGTCTATTTGGGTATGTTTGGCAGTATTCTGAGTCGTAGGAATCAAAGTTACTTTCAGGATGCTCTTCATTTAAAATTGAAGGAGTTCCTTTACTTAACAGCTGCAAAGAATCAAGAACAAACATGATGAATAGTTCAAGGAAAACTAGATAGTGATGAACAAAGTTTCCAATTGCATGGGACTGGCCTGAAGTAGCCTGTTTTAGCACCTAATTAAAGGAGTATCTTCCTTTCTATGCAATGTGAATTGTTAATATAGTATATACAGACAAGATGGAGAATACAAGATGTATTCCCTCTTTATCATATCAAGGGTTTTGGTAGGTTGCATGGAGGTGGCTAATCTGCGTGCCGTAGACCTGGGCTGGGCTGCCATTCCAGCTCTCTCAGCCTGCTTCTCTTCTGTAGTCTTATATCCCGAGGGTCCCCAAGATGCTAACAGTGAGGAATCATTCAAGCTATTCTGCCTCTTTCTAGGAGATTCAGTTGCACCCCCACTGCATGCAGACAAAAGCTGTCCAGCCATAGGTACAAGCATGTGCTTTGGTCCATGATCAAACATGTCCCTGGTGACAAGATGCTCTGCTAATGTGCAGAGGACACCTGCATTCAGATCACACTGAATGTAACTGCTACAGAGAGAAGCGTTCATCATTCACATGGTCCTTGCACAGTGGAGAGGAATGGCAGGGTCATGGCAGCCTGCCCTAAAGTCTCTTCCCAGTCAGGTAACATCAAGTGGCCAGATGTAGTCAAACTCCAAGCCTGCACTTCCTATCCTGCTCAACAACAGCAGCACTGGCAGTAAAGGGAATGCTTGCAACTTTAAAGGATTATTTTCTGCTGGAAAGTAAAGCAGAAAGGCAGAACTGTAACGTACATTTAATTATGACACTCAAAACCACGCCTAACTGGAGTTGATGGAAGTCTTTCACTGACTTCCCTTGGCAATAAATCAGGCTCAATCTTAGAAGAGTTACTTGTTTTCCCTTCAGATTCATTATCAGCCTTAAAGCATTAGAATCATGTGTTAGGAAATCTGTGATAGCATCTTTACCCTAACATCATTAGTTCATACTGCCATTAAAGGAATGGAGAATGATGAAAGGTGATAGAAGAAATTAGAATTCCTTTATCTTCAGTAGTGCAGCTCCACTCTATAGCATTCTGCCCTCTTTCTGGGGGAAAACAGACTTTATCCTATTCAGTTTGCTGCTTTTCCCCATGCAGTAGCTTAAGCTAGCTGATCAGTAACTAAAGTGGGACAACATCAGTGATTATCTGTGTGACTTTTGGAATTTAGACCTTCAGGGGGTCATAGCAACACAAATGCTACCCAGGAATACCATCCTTCTAAGCCCAAGAAAGAAAAACATTTAAGGTTTTCAGTTTGCACAAAGAACCTTCCATTGTCCTGGTGACTTTGTTCCATCTGGAACATCCTATCTTCATATTTCAGAAAATATGGAATGAGAGGGGACAGGAAATATCCAGCCATTAAGAGTTCATAAACTAATTTTTTAAATTTCTTTGCTTCAGAATGGAAATAATTTTCATTTCCACTCCTTTTTGCCCCTTCTACCACCATATGCTACGCTATTTTCCCTCTCATTGCACTTTGTGTTTGACCTCCTGGTGAAAGTCAGGAAACATTATTCAACTAATTGCAAGCACCTGCATTGCTGCAGGTGTGAGGGGAAACACCTAACTCAGTGGGTCAAGGAACTCCGCACTGATTTACAATACGAAGACCGGTTATGCCCTGGAAAAGCAGCCAATGTTCGTTGTCATTGCAGTGGTGGAGGGACATGCCAGAAATTCTACTCATGGTAGCAAAAGTGGTTATAACTGTTTCGTTTTTGAGAAAGGAGGCAGACATAGTTTCAGACCTGTATGGTCTGCATTTTCAGCAAACTTTATTCTCTCTGTTGAAATCTTCCATTTTTCTGCTTCAGTCTAGATCAAGGTGAGTGTACACATATGTGCATTCTGAGTACATGGACATGTTTCACTGCTTTCAGCAGTACTGACCATGCACGTGATATGCTCGCTATAGTACATTTTCAGTGCTTTTTCTCTTTTTTAGGTTCATATGAGACTCTCTCTAGCCAGACACCTCATTAAAGCTGATAGATTTACAATCCCCAGCTTACTGTTTCTGGACTGTGGGTGGCCTTGGCCTTGGACAACTTGTGAAATTTTGCATGTCACCATTTTCCAGTTGTAGAATAGGAAGAAGAATCCCTCTTACCTCCCATACACTGTTTTGCTGCTCAGAATAAAGCATTAGTATTTCAGAGAGGGCCTGCCTATTCACAGAACCACAGACCCTCCACTGATTCTAACAATGGAATCCCAACCACAGCTGGGGCTTCTAATAAAAATACATGAGTGCTGCTGTTGTAAAAACAAATAAATAACACTAATAACTCCAGGAGAATTCTGTCAACACAGATGATGGGCAGGGCTCTCATAGTATTTTATTTGCTAGGTTTCTAGAACTTTGCTTTTGACCTTTTACCTTCTGGAAACAGCCATGTTACAGAAACATCCCCAAAGAACAGTCCCTCCATGCAAACAGGTGAGAACTCTCCAGAGAGCTGCTAGTGAGATATATGCACTGTCTGTCAGTGGTGAAGGAGTCAATTCAAACCCATGATTCAAACAAATGCACTTTAAGAGCTTCTAATGTTTATATTGGCTTTGTGTCCGCAATGCTATTTTGAGAATGGTCTGCCTAAGGCATTTTTCTCATTTCCAAACTGAAAGGTACTTTAATGGGGCCATGCATGCAATGGTTTAGTTCCCATGTTGGGCTCCTTGCCGAGGCTTCCACCTGCCTGTTTAATGGCAGAGCTTTTCAACTTTTCTGCACAGAGTGATATCTGGACTTTAAAGACTTCTGCAGCAGTGGTGCGCTGCACGGTATTGTGTGCCACACCCAACTTCTGTCTTGAAGCTGAGAACAATCAGAGCTAGACAGAGCAGGGAAAGAGTAAGAAAAAATAATATTTAGACAGCAAACTTTCCAAGCATTCAGGAGAGAATGGCTTGCAGATGTATATGTTCAAATGACATTTATACTCCCATTGTTTCCTTTAACTTGGTGCTCATCTTACCCTGGGCTTCTTCTGATGAAAAAAGCCAATACTGCTGAGAGCTGTGTTCTTCTTAGTGAGAAATAACACCCTTCCTCTTCCCTCTCAGATATACTGAATTCTAAAGGAAAAAGTAGCATTTTGGAATTGTGTGTATAAGAGGAAGGTCTCCCTTAGATACACGAGCTTAGCCTCTTGGGTTGTTTTCACCCAGAAGAGACAGCAAAAACTTCATGTAGCTCTGGCACAACGTTTTTATATCACCCATTCCAAGGCTCCAGGTAAAAGGGGAAGAAGGAAGAAAGTCTCAGCACAATGTAATTTTCAGGTCCGTTTTTCCTTTGGCAAAGACACATAACTGAACCAGATTTTCAGACATTTCTTTTATAAACTGGGAGTCCAGTAGACAGACTTATACAGTCTTTCCTTGCTCAGTAATCTTGGGATACTTCAGTCAATCCACAAATGTGCCTGAGCCTACTCAGGTATGTCCACATCTCTGAACGTAATGTCCTCTTAAACCAGCCTAGTTACGCTGCAGTGTTCAGACCTCTGCACCAACTATGAGCACAAAAGGCTCAGGTGTTTTGGCATACACTTGTGATCTTTGGGAATACAGACTGTAAGTACGATTCTCACTTCATACAAATTATTCTCTCACTAGCAAAATCAGTGAAATGATTTCTAATAACCAATTTATACCAAAGGATCATTCTCCTTAGACTGCGTTCTTAAAAAACAGTGCTATTAAACAGATCGCCACACCTAATGCCCAAGGCATGATGAAAAATGGCATGATGAAAAATGGCATCTTACACTTCCGATAGTCAGCAAAGATAAAAAGAGCAATGAAACTTCCTTTTGAATTGCTGACTGGTTTTTTTCAGTTGTTCTCTGGATGCTGGGACATTGCAGTGAATATATGTCCCATCATCTTGACAATGGACCAAGCCTTGGGAATCAGCAATACAGGTAGCAATTGTTCACTACTGTCAGCTAACACCGGAGTTAAATGCCATTTTCTTCTACATGTGCAGCAGGGAGGGTAAGGGGAAACATATACACCAGATGCTTCCAGTTTCCTGTGTATTAGTGCTCTCACTCCACACAAATAACTCCTATGTGAGTGACAACACAACCAAGAAGCAACACTTAAGCAAAGATCATTGGGAAATAACAATGCTACCTTTTCTAAATAATTAGGATATCAAACAGCCACTCAAAGACCAGTCCATCACTCACCCAAATCAAGGTTAACACACTTGCCATTTGTTACATGTCCACAGAAAATTTCTCTTTAATTTGCCCAACGGCCTCTTCCCAGATGGCTGGATATTTTGGCATCCCATTCTGCAACATCTCTATTTTTTATTTTCTGTCTTGGAAATTGGTTTTGTGGTTCAACCATATATTTTTTTAACTCCCTATGATTGACGTATGATCTGAGCTTGGCTAGAGCAAAGGGACATGCTCCACGACACATTGTCAAGAGAAAACCTGCCCAGACATGGAGTTTGTATAGTCTTGGTTTGACTGGCAAAGAACGAGATCCAAATCAAAACATTTGGCATGTAGAGAAGAAGCCCTATGAGATTAATGTGAAGGCAGGAAGAGAAATTAGATGTCTAATCTAATGGGACCAGTCCTACACATGGTGTACTTTGTAGCTACTTGGGTTTTGCTCAACTGACAATCTGTACAGCAACCGCAACAGAAAGATCTTGTCACTCCAAGGGTCACTTTGGTGCTCCCCTGGCCACAGAACGTGACAAGTTGCAGCACACAGTCCTGCTCAGGCTTCAGCTTAAGAGCATGAAGTAAGAGGCTGAGCTGTCTCATCCCATGGTGACACATGGGTTTATTTATCCTGAGATGGAGGATGAGTGAGTCTGCTGATATGTCTAACTCCTCATGCAGTCTGCTTCTATTGGTGCCACATTCAAGTAATTGCACATTTATGTCATGGAAATTCAGAAGTATTGATTAAGTTACACATTGGTGTACAGCTATGTATTCGTGTCACAAGCAAACCAAAACATGACCGTGTAAAGCCATTCATTGCACAGCTGAGGAGTCTGATCTGGCTTTTCATTACCCTCATTCAAAATCAGTATCACACGGTGTGGACCTGACTTACACAGTGCCAGTGAAGGAAGAACTGTGCCCTATGAACCCAGCAGACTTAACAAGGACTCTTCAAGATTGCTTTTATTATATGGTTTTGTTCGGATGCCTTTGCATATGCACTTGCAAAATAGCAAGAACCTGATGCAGTCAGAGAAAGCAATAATTTGCTAGGAATCAAGTAGGTTAAATCATTCTTGTGAAGAATTTACATAGGTATGTAAGTAACAAGCAGCTGGAGGTAAAATCAAAGTGGATTCAATGCAGATCAATATTTCTGAACACGTGAACTGCCAGAAGTACAACACACAACACAACATGTAACCAAACAGAAAAACAGCTACACTTTGATTCATTTTACGAATACCAAAAGTTGGGTTTCACCAAAGCCTTCTTCCTATTCTTTTTTTCTAAATTAAACTGTCATTCACTACAGGACTGAATGCAAATGATCAAACTGCAGCCACCAGAGAGACTTCTGTACGTACTGGATTGCATTCTACTGGAGTAGCTTGAAGCAAATGTTTATACATACTTCCATTGAGTTTATTTTCTTAGGGTGAATGAAAATAGTAACTTCTTGGAGAAAGGGATCAAGAAAATCAGCCTTCCACAGAAATCACAACTGAGAAGAATTTGGTAACAGTGCAGAATAAGGAATACTGAGATATTTACATTTCACTAAAGACTTATCTTCCTTCAGGAATTGCCTGTACCTTATATACTTAAAACTGGTTACCCACAGGTTGCCTTCATTTGACTGTTCTGAAATACTGATTTCAACAGAGGTATTTTGATATTATATCAGCATATTGGGAAAACAGGTCTGAGCTGTTTTAGGCAGAAGTCAAAGCAATTTCATTTCCAGTTCCTCAAGACCTAACAGAGTAGCCAATTATTTCCCTCTCCCCCTTCAAGCACACATGAAATGAGCAATATCATCCAATCACATTTCAGAGCTACATAATCACTTTCTAAATAGGTTTAATACTGAGCCAAGACTGCACACATACTAGAACAAAGAAAGCTTAAGAGAAGGAGGCAAGTTATCTCCAGCAGCCTGCCCAGTACCAATAATTTCATCATCTCAACACAGAAAACAGGCAGGCCTCACATGTTGTTGAGTAATGAGGAGTAAAGAGTGAGCACTGTAAGGTTTTAAGGCTTGATAAAGTGTAGCTTAGCATGTAGAGGTTTTAGCGTTCTTTCCTAAACCTAAAAAATCTTTTCACCCTCCCCTTTCAGGCACGTTACAGCATCCTTTCTCAGTTCTTAACATCAGTCTGTCCCTGACACAAGTAACCCAGAAAGAAAGCTGGTCAATCACTTGACCAGCCCCTGCTGGTTTCTTCCACTGCAGAATTTCTAGCACTCTGGGTTTCCTCACTGTGAGGGAGGTAAAGAAACTGCCCTATCTTGGCATATCTGAAAAGAGAGACATTAGCAGGAGCATGCAGCTGTTGGGGTGATTTGGGTTGGTCAAAGACCAATGTCGTGAGCTGGATGGCAGAAACTTCCAGTCCAGAGTGAAGATCCATAATCTTTGAGAAGTTGTGGAGAACGGGGGATATCCCAGAGGACTGGAGGAAGGCAAATGTTACCCCTATCTACAAGAAAGGCTCGAGGGAGGATCCAGGTAACTATAGGCCCATCGGCCTTACTTCAATCCCTGGGAAAGTTATGGAATGAATCCTCCTGGGGGCCATCACAAGTCAAATGAAGCCCGTGATTGGGAAAAGCCAACATGGCTTCACTAAAGGCAGATTGTGCTTGACAAACCTGGTGGCCTTCTATGACAAAGTGACTTGCCTGGTTGACATGGGGCGGGGTGGTGGACATTGTCTACCTGGACTTCTCCAAGGCCTTTGATACGGTCCACCACAGTCTCCTCCTGGAGAAATTAATGCGTTATGGCCTAGACAAGTGGTCTATGCAGTGGGTGGGGAACTGGCTGACAGGCCGCAGCCAAAGGGCGGTGGTAAATAGCTCCCTTTCCAAGTGGCAACCTGTCACTAGTGGAGTCCCCCAGGGATTGATATTGGGCCCAATGTTATTCAATATCTTTATAAGTGATCTGGATAATGGCATCAAGTGTAGCCTGATGAAGTTTGCTGGTGACACCAAGTTGAGTGGGGAAGTAGACACTCCAGAAGGGACAGCTGCTCTGCAGGGAGATCTGGATAGGCTGGAAGAGTGGGCCAGCAAGAAACTTATGAAGTTCAACAAGGAAAAGTGTAAGGTCATGCACCTGGGAAAACATAGTCTGGGAGTGCAGCACAGGCTGGGACCCACCTGGCTGGAGAGCAGCTCTGTGGAAAGGGACCTGGGGGTCCCGGTGGACGTAAAGCTCAACATGAGCGAACAGTATGCTGCTGCGGCCAAGAAGGCCAACAGGATGCTGGGTTGCATCAAAAAGGGCATCGCCAGCAGAGATAAAGAAGTCAACATCCCACTCTACTCAGCGCTTGTCAGGCCACACCTGGAGTACTGTGTACAGTTCTGGTCCCCGCTGTACGAAAAGGATGTGGACAGGCTGGAAGGGGTCCAGAGAAGGGCCACCAAGATGATCAGAGGACTGGGAAGCCTGCCGTATGAGGACAGGCTGGGAGAACTAGGTTTGTTCAGCCTTGAAAGAAGGAGGCTCAGAGGGGATCTCATCACCATGTACCAGTACTTAAGGGGTAGCTACAAAGAAGATGGAGGCTCCCTTTTTACAAGGAGTCCCATGGAGAGGACAAGGGGGAATGGACACAAGTTGCTCTTGGGGAGATTCTGATTGGACATCAGAGGGAAATTTTTCACAGTAAGGACAGTCAACCATTGAAATAATCTCCCCAGGGAAGTGGTTGACTTGGCCACGTTGGACACTTTCAAGAGTTGGCTGGACAGGGTGCTGGGCCATCTTCTCTAGACTGTGCTTTTCCTAGAAAGGTTGGACTAGGTGATCCCTGAGGTCCCTTCCAACCTGTGATTCTGTGATTCTGTGATTTGACAAATGAGAAAATGTCACTGAAACCACTTTATTTTAAATAAATACAATTTATTTTACCTAAGATCGTAGAACACCTGGTGCAAATGCCTCAGTTTCTGTTACTGCTGTAATAACTCTGAATCCTGCTCTTCCATATTCTTTTCAGAAAGGAAATGTAAAAGGCCTATGTGTTCAGTCCCTCCCAGACTTTGCTTTTTCATTTGGTTCTTACTGAGAAGATGCATAGTGCCTAGGGAAATGAGTATCAAACACAAGGACCTGTAAGTGTGACTGCAATCCAAATAATAACAAATTAGAAAAAAACCCAATTAATTCTTTTTCCCATTGAAAAATAAGCAGTAACTCCATTCTTATTCTGCAGGAAAGAATTGACTGCCATAGAATTCTCATCAGCGAAAAAAATCATACCCAAATACTTTTATGGATGTCCACATCCATCTCATTGAATAAATGAATCCCTTCTATGGCTGGAGGTGAGTAATTCTGGGTGTCTTACAGCATCTGCATCCCTAAAACCTGCTTTTTTTGCCAGACTTTATCACTTATAAAAGAGTGCAATATCAGAGCAGATCCCGCAGTGTAATGCAGATACCATCCAGGTCCTGGGGGAGAAAATAAAACACAAGAGGCTTGGAACTATGGCTCCCATGAGACAACACCACAAAACAGATGTAGAGATTTATTTCTATTTTAACTAAATCTCATTTTCTGATGGGGAAATATTCAGTCTGAATTGTCTTTTCTGACCTCATTTATTGTTCAAGTACAAAGCTACAGGATGAATTGCATTCATCTGTTTTGTAACATCAGAAGCAAAAGTCAAAGCGCTCTCAGTTTAGTTTCATTTTATGTGTTTAAAAAAAACATTTTGTACTGTCAGTAACATAGTGAGTCTTGATTTGTACAGAGCTCATGATAGTAAAACTGCACACCAACAACACTTCTGTCTGGAGATAAGGCCAAAGATGGAAATGACAGACGTGAAAAGATACATCAACAAAACCAAGACTGTGACTTGAAAAGCAAAATAATAAGTTAACGGCCCTGAATCCACAGCTGCCCATGACTTGTTCAAAGTTTGTGGGAGGACAGACTGGTTTTGACTAAACTGCTTCACTCTGTCAAATAGTTATTTCTCATGAAAACTCCTCAAGCTTTTCATCCACAAAAAAACTTCCATTATATTGTCTATTCAGATTTGGAACTGAAACAAATACCAGCTTCTCAGGACTTCTTCAAGGTGGAAATCCTGAGGAAAGTTACTCAGCTCTATTTGCTAGCTGTCATGAAAGATAAATGATGGTCTAAACAGAAGTATGCTAGGGCTTCCTCTGTGCATAAGGAGCATGAAAACAACCATGGGTGCCCTGGCTGAGATCAGCTGGAGGATTGTCCTCCTACCAGACATGGCCACAAAGCACCTGTGTGACTTCTGCTGGACAGCTCCAGAGGGCCTGTGAGAGGAGAGGCAAAGGTGATAACAGCAGTATGCTCACTATGTGCTCACATACAGCCTTCTCCCTGATAAAGCCAGTTCTGCTATTGCTAACTATGACAACACTGAAGAAAATCCTGTTTCCATTAAATCTTATAATAGATGTTCAGCTTACATAGTGTCAGGCTGAATTCTGCAAGCAGGCTTTAAAAAGTCAAAGTTACTCCTACACATGCAGGTCATGGCTTTTGTACTTTGTTCATTTATTTTATAGTAAACAATACGCTTTTCCAGTTATTTGCCACCTGTTGCAGCAGCTGGTTGTCTGTACTCTCCTGCCCTGAACATCATGAGTAGTCATCACACATTTCTCACAGATTTCCTTCCTGAATGACCTGTAACACACTGTGTAAAGGCTTCTTTTGTTTAAAAATGACAAAAGGTAAGGTTTGGTCAGTTCATACTGCACACCCCTAGAGGAAATAGCCAGATGCTTCTTCATTGGGACTCTAAGTGAGGCAGAACTCAGTGAACACGAACCATTCACAGACAGAATCTATACACAGCAGACTGTATTTGTCAAGGCCACCTCCACCTTGCCTTGTGCACAAGCTACACACTGACAGTTTTGCAGAAGCCTGCAATTGGAATATGCAATTCATCTGTGTAAAAAATGAAACAGCAGAAGGATACCAAAATCACTTGAACTTTGGCCATGTTTCAGCTCCAGAAAGCACTGTGCTCGAATTTGCCTTCTCCCGTATATTAACTTGCCACCTGACCAGCACATAACATCACCTCCAGTTGACATGAGAACCATTTCTATTTATACAGGGCACAGGGAAAAGGTTTAGGAAAACACAGGCATGGCCAAAACTGGACATGCAGAAAGGGACTTCCTTACTCAGCGTTCCCTAACTAAAGATACCCTCTGATCTCAGCAAGCTGACTACCTTCTTTTCCTTGATGGAGGCCTTCCTTAGACCTTTCTTGCTCTTCCAAATGATTCTTCTTTCTCTGTTGACAAACCTTTTTCTGAGATTGTTTTTCAGTTATGGAGCAAGCAATGAGATTTATTTGTTTAACGGCACCCTACACACACACGCACATGCACAAAATCTCATCTGAACAGCCCACCTTCTCTCCGTAAGTTCTCCCTCAGAGTACCCTAGGCAGGACCTTGCCATCATGTTTCTCAGCAGTGCCTCAAGGAGAAGCTGAGGCTCCACTTGCAAAACAGAAGGTAAACGTGGGAGGAACAAAGCATGGCACCACTCTGTAATACTCTAGATAACACAGCAATACTCTGGATAACATGACTATTCTACTTGATCCCTCCTCTCTACATTTACCTCCAGACATCTCTTTCAAAGGGCAGGGCCTCAACACAGCCACTGGATCTGTCCTTAGGCCAAGAGGCCTACTTCAGGCAATCTTCTGGCAGAGCAGGTCTAGATGTGTCTGATTTGGACATTCCCAAAATAATGCCATCTCATCTTGGCCTCTGTTCCCACAGATGGCCACCACCCAAGTGCAGAGAGTCTGCTGTTCCTACATAATTCACAAGAAATCCTGGTATCAACCTATCTTGTGATCATCACTAACAGCCAGGAATCCAAGCCATTCCAGCATCCAGCCTAGAAACTGAGTTTCTACTAGTGATTGACCCAACTTCAGAAACAACTTTTGGTCTCTGGTATAAGTCCCAGGGCTATTTTTCAAAAGATTACTTCCTTTACACACCCACTTGCATGCTGAGAACCTAACTTTCCTTCCTATCAAAATCTGGGCTGGGTTTATAGCCTTCCAAATAAATCATGTCTGAGCTCCCATTAATCATTTATTTTTCATCTCCACTATAAAGATTATCCTTCCCTAGTAATTTCAGTCTGGATGACATGGAAATTTTGAATAGATTTAATTTCATTTTTGCTCAGTGAGTGTCATGCCCATGGTTGGTGAGAAGATGGGTGAGTTTTTCCAAAGTGAAAGTTGTTACATACTCTTACTTATTTCAAGTGTGCGTATATGCTGATTAAAACCAACTGTTTTCCCAGGAAGAAGGCTACTGAGTGTTTATCTTTCAATCACAGATGTCCAGGCCATTTCCACAGAACACAAATTGTAGCATGATGATCTGCTGGCATAACTGGTGACACTAATTACATCTCACTATTCCTTTATAGATCTTTCTGGTGACCTAAATAGCTCCAAGCCAAAGATTTTACATGAAAAATGCAGGATATACTTCACATAACCCTGTGAAAACATGATCCCATCCCACTGAAGTACAGTACCTCATGTTTCACAAAATGTCTCACCCCTTACCAGGCTTTCCCAGCCTTGTAGCAGATGCTGCCAGATCCAAGGAAGGAGAGGATTTTGGCTTTTCTTCACTTTTCAGGGAAGCTTTTACCATTCAGCGTTTCATGAGTTTACTTTCCCTCTTACCTGTTGTACAAATATAGCCAATGGCGTCAAGACTGGCATCCCATGTTCTGTGCTGTTGTCCCTCTTGAGTAAGATAGAAGTTCAGCAATATGTCTAGGAAGATGCTAGGGCTGGTGAGAAGTTCACAGCTGTTTTGATCTCTGTCATTTTACTAGAAGGCTTCCCATGCAGACAGTGTTCAGGGGTGGTGGGGGGCAGAGATGGAAGATTGTAGGGTATACTTTTTTCCCCCAAATGAAACACAGATGCTCTCTTTCTCTCTGGAAGTTGCTCCATTCAAGCTTTAGTCAGTATCTGGATGCATATCCAGCTTGTTATTCTCTGAAATTGCTCCAACAGTGTGACACGACAACCCCTACCCTCCAGGCAATGCCCCACACAACAGATTAAATCCTTGTCTAGGGCAGAGAGCCACCAGGGAGATTAAACTATTCAAATAGCTTTTCAGACGTTTCCTGTCTCCTTCCTCAGAAGCTGACATGAGGACTCTAAGGCTGAAGCTCTGGAAGAAACATGTGACATTATCCTATACAAGAAATACGCTGACAGTTCTTTTGTATTCCATGGCTTGATTGTATTCTGTTTCCATGATTCCACCTTCCCTCCCTAGGGAAGACACTGTTTCTAGCCCAGACATTATTTCTCATCTCCAGGAAACAAAAAATGATTCGGTAGAACATTAATTCCTTTGCTTTCTCTCTTCACAGCTCTTTCTCTAATACTGATACATTTTCAGCATTATTTCTGCCAGTGCTGACACTCAGTACAGGTTATCCTGTGCTAAGTGGTGACACATTTACTGGGAGTCTCCAGAAAATGTTCAGAATTCCTGCAACAACTTATTAAACTCATGTAAGTATCTGTGAGTGATTGTAATGTTAAATTTCTTTCAGTTCTCCTTCAGTCCCACCTTTTGACATTGCTGAAACATATCAAGGTACTGATATCAGTACTTACTTATCAGCAGACCAAATGCTTTATGAGTAGATCACGGCACTTGCTAGACACAGCTTGCTGTGGCTTTGTATGTCCCATAGGTTGCACAGGGTTTTCCAGTTTCATTATGTATGCTATGATACAATCCTTTCCTACCTACCTAAATCAATCCCTGCCTTCCTTTCTGAGAAAGTAAGCAACCAGCCCCTCTGATCAGGTATTTCATATTACTATTAATATTACCCTAACCATCACACTATCTAAAATTGCAGATGTATTTCTAATGCCTGAGAGCTTGTCCTGTTGGTACTTTTCAGAGGCTACAGATAATTTTCCTATTTGCATGTAGTCCCTGCAATCCTTTACTGCCTAGCAGATTTTAATTCAGCCTCAAGATCACTAAATGTGTGCGTTTTCTCCTCAAGGAGAAATTCCTAATGCTTTGGGCTGCATTTACTTCCCCTTCTGCCAGCAATTGTCTCTGAATTCTTACATTACCATCACCACAAACCAAACTAATCCTCTAGGACATTTCTAAAAGAAAAATATTCAGCTCATTCTTTTTATCTCCACCGCAGCCATTGGGGCATGGCCCAATGTCCAGAGCAGCACTCGTTGCAGAGGCTATTTGCAATAGGTGCCCCCTTTACACCAAGACACAAAACCAGATCCTGAACTTCTGGTGGATTGCTTCCTCATAGCCTTCTCATTCCTAGACCCAGCTCTGGGCTGCATCTGATCCTTGCTAGTCCCTGCTGGCCTTTCCTGCCCCACTCCAGGAAGTGGGGAGGCGAGCAGGCGGGGCAGCTGCTCAGGTAGCCACAAGGATACCGCTGCCATCAGCAGAGAAGCCACAAGCTTGCCAGGCCCCAGAGAGGCTTGCACAACCAGGGACAACGACAATGCCTGCAAACGACAAATCTTCTCACCCCCTCCCAAGCTTCCTGTGACTTTTCTTGAGGCAATCCAGATGCTGCCACAGGCGTTGCATAGTTCCCCGTGAGCCAGTTATCATCTCAACATGGTGCTTCAGTGCTAAATCCCCATCCCATGCCAGGACTGCATGAGCAGATTGTTCCACAAGCATGAGCTCTGCAACCCACACCCTGCTACATTTCAGCTTCAACCACAGCCAGAGGTCACAAGCCATTATATACAACCAGCTTCCCCAGGGATCTGTCTCTTCCTGGAATCATTGTCAGAGCATCTCTTCGGTTAGGCCACATCAGTTCAGTATGGCCAGCCTGAACAGGAGGGCACAATTTCAGGCGGACCAGAGAAAAGATGAGGAGATGCTCTAGGGGGTGGTTGGTCCCACTCATGACCACTTGGTATGGTGCCAGGCTCCAGCATCACGTCACAGCTATGTGGTCAGGGCTATGCCTGCTCCTGGCTGGGCCCCACATAAGTAACAGGGAGATTGGTCATCTCATCAGCGAGTGACTTAGCTAATGCCACCATTTGTACACAGAGAACAAAGTATACTTCTGGTAGTCCCCATCTTTAAAAGGTTCACTAATCCAGTTAACACTTGTGCTAGGCTGCTGGCAGCATCACCACACATTGCATTATGGCCACTGCTTGTTGCACTGTCCGCCAGTGTTGTCCATGTTGTATCTCCTCCTGGCAAATCAGCTGTTGCTATTTATTGTGGCATTTGTTGTTGCTCTGTCAGTTGTCTGCCTGCATAGATATTACATATTGGCCTGAACAGTGATGACTTCCGTTCTTAGTCTCAGAAGTTCAATGGCAAAGTTTGCGAGACTTTTACTCTTTACTATTGAAACACTACTGCACACATTATTCAAATTAGTTGTAAAATGTCTTCTCTCCCAGAGCACAGAGCTGGAGTACAAATCTGCTTAAAGCATCACCCAAAACCTGTAAATTGTTCTGTCCCCTGAGCAACCTGATCTAACTCTGAAGTGGATCCCACTTTGAAGCGGACCTGCTTTGAGCAAGAGGTTAGACCAGATGACTTCCAGAAGTCCCTGTGCAGTCATTATTCTGTGGTCTAGACAAATAGATGTTAAGTTGCAACTCTTAACGCTGTTTTTGCTTCCAGACAAGTACACCCATTCTAGAGCTATCAGCAGTCCAAATATAAGCACCAGGGTGGAAAAGACAACATCTTTTTAACCCTTGTGGGTCACAGCGCAACTTCTACAGGGTACTGCTACCTACACTCAGACAAGGAAATACAAGCTCATCTGCCTGTTCTCCAAGAGCTGTGCCCAAGCAAATATACCCTCTCTCTCAGCAGTTTTGCAGAACTGCTGCTCCTCTGGTCAGGATATGATACAAACAGAATGAACCTACTGACAAACCTTTTGATTCCTATCTCCTTTAGGCATTAGGAAAAAAATAATTTCTCCTCTTTTGCCTCCATCTTCCCATCTGAAAAATGGGAATAATTATGGCAGCAAGATATAACTTTTTGCTATTTACTAATACATAAGATTTCCATTTCTCTATTTGCTACTGTCTAGGTCTGAATGAATGTGAAGGTTCTCCACAATTTTCAATCAAAGGACTTCTTTAGGTTACATAATACTTCAATGTTGAGCTTTTAACTTTTTAACAGGAGTTTGCATCTTAAATAGTCATTTAGCTCTGGAAAACAAAAAAATTCATCTAAATAATGCCAAAAGTATAACTTCTTGCTGGTTTTGCTCATAATTGAGTGTGAAAATCAGAAACTAATTGAAACTGACTTTTATTCTGGAAGTTGTTCTGGCTTGGAAAAAAAATCAGCATTTTGAAATTATATTTCCCTGAAAAATTCCTGCCTTGTCCTCTTCTTAATTGATTAGGGTGTTTTCAAGCTAATTTTTTATAAGCACTGAGGTTCTAAGGATAAGGAAAAGAGCCATGAGCTCTCTCTCCTAGACCCCACTGAAGATAACGCCTTTAGAAGGCTATCTGCCTGAAAACTTTTCAGATTCACTTTATGTGGTAACTTTTACATTGTATTAGCCAAAAATATATTGGGATGGTAAAGGAGTCTGATTGGTAAGTTCTTCAAGGACATTTGAACCTCATGCAGTGCACAAGGTAGATGTGAATGAACTCCATTTACAGCAGCAAACATACATCATGCTTTATATTGATGTAGCTGAGTAGAGAAGTTTTTATCATTGCTATGCCTTCTCCAAAGCCTGTGGTAAGCTTGTAGAGAACTTTATTTGTTCTTTTCCTTAATTACATTGCTGCCAATTGACACTATTTCACCAGAACCTAAATATCAAAGTAAGACATGCTCCTGTTCATGTGGTAAAAAGCCATACTTACAAGAACCAAAGTTTGATATTCTGTGTTCTCACTTCAGCAAAAATATGAATTACTTCAGTGGTGTTTCAATTGAATAAGGAACATAAACTGAAGCCCAGCATTACTTTTGTGTGGATTTTCCCCATAAATTTTTGTTTATTTTAAAACAGTTGTTATACATGCAAGGCATTTGACTGATTAAAACTTACTTCCCAACAGCAAATAGTTTTACAAATCTTGTTCTTATAACCTTGTTTGCTAGCTGAAAAATAAGATGAAACAAAAGAATCTCGTGACAGGCCAAGGGGAAAGGCACAAATGGAATGGGATATAAAAGTCCACTAACACATTAAAGATGTACCAAAGAATGTGATAGAACATACCTGTGGTCACTTGAAGATGCTTTGAGTGGAGATAATTTCCCTGAATTATTATGTGATAACATTCTTGATAGCAGCACACAAAGCTCTAAATTAGGATTCAGAATATTTTTTTCCTGCATAGGCAAAACATTTCCAAGTCTTTTAACAGTCATCAGCTTGGTTTTTCAAAGGAGCACAAGCAACCAATTCAACTGGAGTTGGGGCACCAAGGCTAGAGCCAGAAAAAGGGTTTAGGCAATTAACTTCCATTTGACCTAAATTTCACATCAAAATTCATGGTCATATGACAGCTAATTCTGCAGGTTTATAACACTCCGTTACCAGCTTCTCTATATGTCTAAATATTTGTTCCAAACTGTGAACAGTCATGACAATGACTCACAAGATATCTTGCTCACAACTGACACTGGGGCACATAGTGAGCTATTTCTTGGAAAATGCAACCAGAGAGGCTCTAATAGCCGCACCTGAAACAGGAATAACAAAGAAAGGGGCACAGGTTGCAGAAGACTAGAAAGACCAAGATTATCCTCCTAATTTAGAAAAAAGCCTGTCATTTCATCATCATCATCAGACCTGCCTCCTTCACTAAGATTATCCATGAAATATTCTCCAGCATCAGGCAGTTACTGACTTGAAGTTTCTGCAATTTTCCTGTGCTCTGATTTCCCTTTCCCACCATCAAGACTTTCCTTCACATCAACAGGTGTGCACAAAAAAGGCTGAAAGAGAAAACTTTGAGCTGGTTACCTTCAGTCCACTAGTTTGTGCAGCAAACCTACACCTTCGATTAGGTAAACTACTGACTCACAGCAGTTGTGGATCTGATTCACACTAAGTCTCCCATTTCTGTTATGACTGACTTAAAATGACAGTTAGTAACGCAGGCATTATCAACAAAGTTGTGCACATCTTTGAGGGTCCAGGGGAGGATTCCTGCTCTAGAGGGGCAATTCTTGTAAGTTCTGTGGCCACACCATCGCTAATGAAAAGTCACAAAGTCAGATGCCTCCTTCATTGAAATCAGTGGATTAGTGTGGCTGTCACAGGGGGAGAATGTGACTCAGGATCCCCTCAAGAAATATCTACATCTCAATGACAATGAGCAGCTGCTAGTTTGGCCTTTGGTCTCAGTTTCATTGCCAAGCATATAAAAAGAAGTGTTCCAATATTTTATTCTTTTTTTCCCACAGCTGCTGACTCAAGTAACTTCCTTCCACCACGACCCCTTTTTTGCTAGATATCCTATAAAGCTCTACACAGATAATAGCCTGATGTATTAAGTGACAGAATCACTCCCTAGTCATCCAAGTATCTTACGAACAGGGCATCTAATACAGTCAGCCTGGATTTAGTGTATTTCGTTTCCATAGGAAGAACTAAGTATAAAGTAGACAGTGCAAGACAACAGCTGCACTAATGAAATCTTTAGCTACAACAGATGTAGACTATGAAATGTAAAGGGGAGAGACATTTGCATCTTTTTTTTTCTTCTTTTCTCTGATATCTATACCCTGCTTTTTATTGTTTAGATGAAATTTCTGAATCATCAGGAGACTTTTGTGGTTGTATAATGGCTGGAGCCCATTCCTACCACCCTTGAATTTCTCTGCAGGCATCTGGCGTGAGCAGCAGAGCTCTGGAAGGAGTCTTCTGGGTTTAAGACCACCAAAGAGAAACAGGCTGTAAAAGAGACACAACTACAGCTTGAGGAGAGTGAAAAGGAAATATTATTAGTGGACATTTGTGAACTCTTTTTTATCTGACTGTAAATCAATATCAAACCTACTTAAGTAAGGAAGATCTCAAAGTTCAGCTTCAGTAAAACCAGCTTTTCCTTGGTTGTGTTTAGGACAGACAGGAACACTGAGAAAAAACCCAAGCAAGGAATGGTCAGTATGTTGTTCAAGTGTTAACAGTGTTTCTGCAGTCAGAAAGGGTTAACTCTTTGCAAAAATTGCACGGAGACTAGCATAAATTGCCAACAAGGCCAAAGACATGTGGGCTGCTTGTCCAGGAGTTGTCATAACTTCTGTCATAACCTTAACCCCCAAGGCCACAGATTTACTCCTGAGTCTGTGGGACCTGGACTTGGACTCCCTGATGTCTCTGCAGCTCATCTGCATTGACACTAACGTGATTCAGAGTACAGACTGGACCATGGGGCCTCTTTTGTCCAGGCCTTTCACCACGTGCAGTAATTTGCATTTCTGTGGTTTTTAGCCGGTTTTCAAAGGAAATGAGGCTGATGAGAGCATGTTGTGTTTGTGGGCGTGGGTGTGTTCTCCCCCCACCAGGAACTTCTGAACCCACTGGCTGATTTCAATTGAATTGGACACAGGAGTACAGATCTCATGGAAATTAAGTTGTGATGGATAAAGACAGACAGGTTTCATTGGGGGGACTGCCTTGGTGGCAATAAAGAAAGGCTTAAATTGAAAGAGGTAAGAAGAGGCGCAAAAGGGATTCAGATAGTTGTTTAAAGGCTGTAATACTACTATCTTGATACAGAAACAGTAACTGTCCAAAGGAATAACAGAACACTTCAGACACAACCCTGACAGAAGAAAGTGCAAATCCAACTAAGATGCCTAAAAACTGTTTGTGAAACATTTACAGGAGACGGTCAGAATATTTTTGACAGAGCTTTTCTTCATAAAAGAATACAGTTCTGTAAAATGATCCATGGAAAGAGATTTTGACAGTAATGTTCCTAACATGCAGGAGGGATTTCTAGTCACTTTCAGAAAAAAGAGAAAGTTTCTTTGAAAACTTCAGTTTTTCAATTTGAAACAGAAGTCGTTGCTTCTCGTGAAAGCATGTGAAAGAGCCATTGGTTTGGGTGGACTTGTCTTCATTCCAAGGCAAAATAAAGAGAAATTTCAGACACCTGGAAGTTGTCATGAGATGGAAATGTCATTGCTAAGACAAATAAGAACTAACTCATGAGTGCAAAGCTACTACAGCACCCCGTGAAGAGGAACCCCATGGAAGCAGGCTACTTCCCAAAAAGCTTTACAGAGCAGTGGCTACCGGGAAAGCAGCTATTCACAAACAGCGGTTTGTGCTGTTCATATAAGTATTCAACCTCCATGTTACAGCCTGCTCTGTGGCCTCCTTGATCTCACTTTATATTGCACCAGTGCATCATCAAACCTCATTTAACTCCTTCAGTTTTTTACAGATCTCTCAATATCATCAGCAGCAATGTTTTCAAAATGCCCATGAAGTTTCTATTGAAATCATTACTTCAGAAGTAAACATAGTAAATACCACTAACTTTTGAAAAATCACAGTTTACCAACTTCTTTAAAAAACTCACTGGGATTCATTTGTATTTTAGTGAAATACACAGTCATAAACTTGACAGGTGAGAAAGGAGGAAGAAATGCACTTTTTTGTCTTTATGTCCCTATTTCTAAATGTAGAAGCAGAGTTCCAAATGTCCTGATATGAAACAGAAACTGCTGAAACCTTTATTCAGAAAACACTCTATTTCTTCAGACACAGGCTATGCAAAGGACACCTAATTGGACAGGCCAAATAGCATTTCCCTGTACACACACACACACAAAACTGCAACAAAACTGAAAAAGTAGTAACTTTCATTTGAAGTGTTTTCTCCTAACAAAAAAAATCATTTTCAGGAAAAAAAAAAAGGATAAAAAATAAAAAATCCATTTACAGAGGCTGCTGCAGTGCTTCATAAGAATGGTAACGTAGGCTTAATGGTCAAACTATAATTTTCTCCAGAATGTTTTATTCTAGCTGCAGCTATTGGGCCCAGAAAGGATTATAGGTGTGATGTTCAAAGGCCAGTAATACCCAGCAGGTCAAAATAGTGATTTTCATGGGCTTTTCTGACCCTTGGAAGCTTTCCTCTATACTAAAAGGCAGCACTACAAATTCACGTCATATGAGAAACAGCACAATAAAATAGACAGAGTAGGGTCATGCATAAATTCTTCCTCTACAGGAAATGATCCTAAGATTAAGAAAATAAAGTCCAACATCTTAAAAAAGGAGAGTACTCTCAAATAGATTTTAAAAAAAAATCTCAAATGAAAACCATATTGATAATAAGTAGCATGCTGGTGCAAATACTCTGCCTAGCTTCTTCTGTGCAATTAAAGACTGTGCTGAAAAGCAAACTTCTGCCTTGCAAAAGACAGATAATTTAGACCATGCTTCAGCATCCACATTCCAGAGTCTCTGGCTCCTCCAGTGAGAATGTGAATGAGGAACAGCAACTGCAGAGACAGTTAGGACAGTAGTTGTACTGATGGATGACTAGCCATGGGGAAGCACATTGAGGCCTCCACCTCTCTGAATATAGGCCTTTGACCCAATGGAAGAATGCAAACATCCCTCTGGGGGCTGGCTATGAATACGCACCAAATATTTTCAAATACTTTTTCCAAACACTGCTTTAAAAAGCCTCCATATTCAAAACCTATACGGGACAGCGCTGGATCTCAGCTCCAGTTCTCTACTCCTTGGCATTTTGGCTAGAAAAAGTTCTACTCCTGTACCAAAATGTAGTTTCCAGAAAGTATTAAGCCTTTAAGTTTTATAAATACTTACAGTTTACTTAAGATTAATGTAAGCATCACTTCCTATAAACATTTACATACTTTGGCTCTGCTAACAAAGTGTATCCTCACTCTGTTTTTTATTGGGTAACTATAAATTTGTAGAGAGAGAAAAAGCCTATGACAACAGTGGAGGTAGCATGGCCCAAGCCAAAGCAAATTCATATACGAGGAAACAATGGGAAGTTGGCAAAAACAACATGAAAAAAAATAAATTTTATTGGATACACGCAAAGAAAAGACCACCCTATGTGTGTGGTATATATTTGTGCTAAGTCTCACATCTTTTCTGTGATATATATTTTTTACAAGGTTCTAAGCTTTTTTTTATGAGGTGAATAAAACACACAAGAGCAAAGTCTCCAGCAGTTAAAGGGCAGTAGTAGATGCCTCTGCTATGCATTTGCTTCTAATAGAATTCCCATTCACTTTCCTTGAGCAAATCAAAACCATTGTTGGAAAGAGATCTTTAGAGACCAATGACCCAAATTATCCTTTCCCAAAGGAAAGAAAGAGGTATTAAATGTTTGGAAACCTGCCCCCAGACATTTATGCACAAAATGCACTGTTGAGCAAATGAAGCGCACAGTAGTTCATGATGAAATCCTGCATGATTCCGAGCTCTAGCTGAGAGACTTCAAAGGGCCTACTGCAGAAACTTGCTCAAAATCCCACACTGCCTTGCACTCTCCCATGAGTTTGCTCAGTTTATCTTGGAGGTGCAATGTTTCCCCTCATTTGAACTCAGCTAATTGATTTTATATCTTGTTAGCCATTTTGAAATCATATGTTCCTCCAATGTGAGGAGGAGAAGAGAGGGCTGGCTCCTCTCTTATACCATTTAGCATCTCTAATTTGAATCACCAATTACCTTCTCTGGTCCAAGCCCTCTTTTCTTTTTTGCTCTTCTTTTTTGCACTTCTCCTCTCCCCTCTTTTTGAGAGCAGATTTTAGTTATGCACAGTGATCACACTCTTCTAATGATGTGGTAAGTCCAACAGGCTTTGGTTACTTCTTGTATGGCCTTGAAACCTGTCAGTGGTGAGGGAAGGATGCTGGTCTCCAATGTGTGGGAGAAATGACTAAAATTAAGCACATTACAAAAATTAGCAAAAGAAAAAAGGAAGCTTCAACACATGGAAGGAATTTTGGTGGAACAAATAAGATTTGCTGGACCCTTCTCATATGATTCAATGATTCTGTTGTTACACTGCAAGTTGTAGTAATGGAAAACAGAACAACAGTTAGAGGGTGGGAGGTAAACTGAAAACAAAACGTAATGCAGAAGAGGTGAGGGTTACATGTTTATGGTGCATTAAATTGCATAACTCACTTGTTGAGATAAAATCCATCTCAAAATCCTTTCATTCATTTTGTTTTCTTACATTTAAGGTATCAGCACAATTCTGCATTTTACAAAGTAATCTAAGATTACTCAGAAGAAAGGATCGCTGTTCCTGTTTTTCCAATAACCTTCAGATTCACAGAGTCTGAGCAGCAGTTTATCTCTGGAAAATATCTATGCCAGGTTCAGAAGTAGGTTGCTGTAAACTCTGCTAACTCATGGTTATGAAGAAAGCATGTCACCACATTTCCTGACACAGAGGTCTCAACTATGAATGCAGCTTTTAATTTTCTACAGCAGGGTTCATTAGCTTTCACCACCCATTTTTACTACACTTGCACCGCTTTTCAGTAAACATGTCTGTAATGTTAACATTTCTCACCACTGTGTTAGCAATCCTTCAATTTTTGTGGTTCTTGTTGAAAAGATTTGGCACTGCCAGTCAAAGACACTAAACTGCAATCAGAACTTTCACCTTTCAAGCATAGTTTTCTAGTCATGATAGATATGAGGAAAAATTCAAATCATTGGTGACTAAAGAAAAAGGCACTAATTAGGCACTGGAGAAAGCTAGGTATTCCTCTTGTATGGGAGTCCAAGAGCATTCAGTTCCAAAAGGGTTAAAACAACACACAATTAGCCACCTTCAAATGACAGAGATGAGAAGACAAATAAAAATAATTCAGAGGTAATATTATGGTTCGTATTTCTGAATATTGAGGCCAGTATTGCTCTTCTGAGAGCCTGGGAAGACAACTTTGGAAAAATTCAGGTTAGCAATTCTTATCCTGGTATGTTCGCCCACAGCTGGGTCTCCCCCAGGTTACTGTGTTTGGTCCTCTGAAAGCACCTCCTCCACAAGCTCATTATGTTCCACCGATCTAAGTGTGCCTCAGTACTGTATCTATTCTTGGCTTCTTTGTTGCATTTCCTAAGCACCAAATCCGCAGCAGACGCCACTCCTGTCAGGAAAAAAAGTGGCAATGAAAGAAGAAAAGCACACACCTTTGAGTGCCTGAAGAATCTTTCATCTTCATCTCAGAGATATACTGACCCAAGCAAAGCAAAACAAAGCAAAGGAAGTACATTCTGAACACAGTCTCTTGCCTGTCATAATGTTTTTTTCCTCACTCATTAGTGCCCAGTCAGCTCGGACATGCTCTGAATGTGGACGAGGGTTTTGGGGAGTGTCCACATTTTCTTGCAGTTTATGGTGTATTCAGCAAATAACGGTCTCTCATTCTCAATCTTTGACCTTATGTGGTCCCATGTTAAGAAGCTGGCCTGTTCTGCAGAACTGAAGTTGTGTGGGTTTGCTTCAGCAGGTATCCAATAAGGAAACAGCAGAGCTGGGCACCACTGTGCAGGCTGGCATTTATGGTGCTGAAGCTGCACCTTAGTTTCATATACAATGACAGTGAAGTAAAAAAAAAAAAGAAGCAGAGATCTTAACCTGAGATTTCTAACAGCCACTGTGCAAACCATTTAATTGAGGAGGTGTGTCTGAAACCATACCTCCTGCCTGAGGTTAGGTACTTAACGTACAGATGCAGTGAGGCTCCTCTACAGGACTATAGGGTCAGACTGAAGTAATTTCTTGCTGTTACATATTTAGTTCACAGTATTCTCCAAGGACTCTCTAATTGTT